>NW_026260794.1:0-600000 GCF_024613125.1 Pisolithus orientalis | reverse complement strand
AAAAAATCAGTGGACGAGGAGAGGGAGTGGTGGTCACCGCCACACAGTCGGAACGGCCCGACACGGACATGTGTGATGTGGCACGTGAGCGTCACTAACGTCAGGACATTTCGACGACGACCTTTGCAAGACTGTGACACGCCAGCCAGCTTGGACCGCTGGCTCAAGCTCAAGATTTAACGATGCTCTTGCCATGTTTTGCCGCGCTCTACCTTGCATTTTCCCTGTTCAGCGCGTTTCCTTGCGTGTCCGGCGCAGCCGACACGAAAGTGAACAATAGGACTATCGAGAGGGCAAGTCACCATTCTTCCACTCCGACCAAACCGCCAGCGATAGTAATAACCCGTGTGTTCTTGTCTGTTTTGAATTCAGACTGTTCAACTACGAACGCATTCGATACATCCTCCGTATATTGACGAAGATTTACAAAATCGGTGGGGGTTCTTTTTCGAGACTTTGGTTGTGGCTCCTTTCCAACATGCTGGTTCTGTTTAGATGGTGGGATTTTGGGGCGGACGCATACATTGTAGGTCATAAAAGTTCCTGGATTGGTCGAAGTATATGTCGCTGAACTCACCGTAGAACACCAATAAACATATTCGTCTTACGCGAGCTGTCCCATCCCAAATGGTACTCAAACTACCATACTCGTTGCATTCAAGCACTTCACTTACACGTCATGTCCCTAGGGATGGTTATGGTCGCGTCTGCCATTAACGGCGTCCAACTACGTTATTGAGATTGAATTCAAAGTATATCTGCCGTGCATGATTTCTTTTCCAACCCCTTTCCTAACCGCATTCACAGATTTTTGGCGATTCCACACATTTATATGGCGATGGTATGGCTATATGGTTAACAAAAGAGAGAACACAGCCAGGACCTGTCTTCGGAAGCAAAGGTCAGGCTTTAAGATTACGCTCTTCTGTACTGTCCTCACGCCACGCCACCTCCAGACAAATTCGAGGGTTTGGGTATCTTTTTGGACACGTGAGCTCCACGGTTGGTTGTCAGGACGCCCGTCTGAACGTTGAGCAGCTACGCGAACTCAAGGCATCCTTATGGTTTCCCTCGTATTATGGCCATGCTGGGTGATGGGAAGACCGAGTATGACCAAGCTCATGATGGCGATGCAAACAGCCTTGGATCGTGTTCGGTGAGTATGACGTCGCTCTTATTTGATTGTCCTCACACATTGAGTACCCGCATCCTAGGCTATGTTCCGGCGCACGAATGCCGTGACGAAATTGAAGATTATATATGTGAGAGACACATATCTCGACGTAAGTTGTTTCGTAACCTTGCCATCTGATTTGAGCTTAACTTGCACCAGGTTAAGGTTCAGTATAAAGCATGTACGCATTCAAACTTCGTCTATGACAATTTCGGCTGAATAAGTCTAATTCCAGGGGATGAGTGGACTAACTGTTTCCGCGTCGACGGCATCAGCTTGCCCAAAACACCATTCCTTGGTATGTCGGCACTCACCGGAGAGGTATACGATGCACACGAGTACGTATCCAACCGTCTTTTGTTGAATTGTTGTCTTATGCGGGCCACTCCCAGTGTGATATCAGTGACCACGTGGTCCGCGATCCTCTCTTCGACAGATGCTCCACTAGACAAGCTCGACTCAGGAAGCTTCTTCTCGCGCCGACCATCAGGTCAACGAACTTGGTCCGGCTTTTTTGTCAAAGTCCTCCTCTTCGTGGGCGTGTGCATCGGGGCGGCATATGGATACAAAGCGTACATGCTCAGATCCAGATTTGGCGGCTTTGGGACTAGTGCAACGCCAACGTTTGGTGGATTTGGAGATGGGTATGGGTACAGCAACCAGAGACGGTTTTAGTCGGACGCCTCACATGCAGGTTTCAGTGTTGCATTTTCGATCACGCGTATATTAAACCTACCTCCTTCCTTTATTTAACATCTCCTTGTACCTCCCGATGCACTTCGGTATCATGCCATCTCGTGGGGTGATCAATCGATATGATAAGTTGCGCCAATGAAATTGTACTCTGCAATATTGTTGTATCTACTTCCTATCTACTGAAGTTCAATGAGTGTGCGGGAAAAGGCTAACTAACTACTAGTACTACTACGTAAAGAAAAATGGGCCAATATACAAGCAAAGAGTGGTCATGCCAGGTCGTATCAGTGATATCAAGTGGTACTACCCCCTTCCTTCTTCCTTCGACAGAACCGTAAACGAGTAACCCAATTGGAAGGAGGAAATGTGGGTGAGTTGTAACTACAGAAAAACTGACGTTGCGAAAGAAACGAGGCAAGGGAAATGAACGATGCTACTGCTACCGGTACGTAAGAAGAAAAGATGAAGGCAGGTTACAGCGTCACACAGATAAGATGGGCAGATGCCGATATACAAAGATGAACAGGGACACCCTGGTCAAAGGTATCCAAATTTTCATACATGGTTATGGGACGCATAATTGGAGGTTTCACTTAGACCCCGTAGCGTGCAGCGAGGCGTTCTTGAATAGTAGGAGGGAACGTGGCGACCTGGGCTCTCCATCCGTTGGGATCATGGTTCCTGAGACCAGTCAAGAGCTGCGCGAACATCGCGTTAAGTTCTGGCGAAGGGTTGTTCCACCGCACTATCGCATTACAGAACCACAATAAACTCTGGAAGTTCATCCACCTTGTTAACTTTCAAAAAGAATTCCTCAGAAACAGGACTGCGAACCTTGGCAATGCCAGCCGGGTTGACCTGAACAAGTGTGCAGATGCCCCGGAAAGCAGAATCTTTTTCCTCGTTGTCTCGGATCTCGTACAACGCTTGGCACCAAGCCTGGGCAAATTCGGGTAAGAGGGGTGCCACAACGACCGGGTGCATAAGGCCAATTCGACCAATGGATACAGCAGCGTTCTCATGGAGACTTCGTGGGGCTTTGGGATGCAACAAGATAGGAATGAGGCGGGATATAAGTGGGTTCACCCACTGCTGGAATTCCGCATCGTCTATGTATATTTTAGCCAAGATCATACATGCTGCAAGAAAGAATCTCACCTCGCCCGTAACGCAGGGCAACTTCACCCACTGACCAGGCAGCATTATTGCACGCGCTGATAAACTCAACCTTAGGCTCAGGATCCAGTTGCTGGATGAGCTCGTTCATGATCGCTGGAAGGTGAGGACGCAACAAGGTGAAGCAGCCCATGGCGAGGTCACCAACAAGAGCGTAAGCGGATTGCCGGACGGGGGCTTGTGGGTGCTTGAGGCATACGGTAAGCAACTGGAAGAGGCTTGGTTGCATCTGCGAAATCAAAGACTCCAATCCCATGCCCAATCCCTGCGCCAGTCCAGACAACAAATCCAATGACACGACCAGGAACGATTTTTCGGGCTCGTCTAGGTCCGGATTCTGTTGGTATGCTTGGTAGTAAAGAAGTTGCTGATGTACGATGTTTATGCAGCGTTGGAACACCAGGGGAGCATATGGAGCAAATCCAGGCCCCATCGCGATAGTGACTGATGCGAGACACTGAAGAGTGCAAAAATAAGCTTCGGTATCATTAAAAGCTCGTGTGTCATACCTCGAGGAGAGGGATTAAGTCGTCATCATCGTCTTGTAGCTTGTTCCACCGAGCAGTAAGCGGCGGCATTAATATGTCGACGAAGGTAGGATTTGACAGCGCGCGTCCGACGGAATCGGCGAGGGTCCCAACAGCGTCGTACAAAATAAGCATGTTTTTATGTTGATATTTCTGGAACGCGAAGACTAAATTCCGCAGTACTGGCTCGAGGTAAGGAATCAGCTCAGAGCCAGCATCTTCTTCGAGAGTGGCAAATGCGCTGCAACCCGCCTCTTGCACACGTTTGTTGTCGTCCAGGACCATCCGAAGAAGCTAACACAACGTTAAAAGCTTGAAGTAAGATGCTGAAACTCGGCTTACACCTTCCATCGTCGGGATGAAATACTGGTTCTTATGCTCTTCCGATACGGGTTGCGTGCACCAGCTCGCATACCTGCCCAAAGTCCAGCACGTGATAGATCGCACAAGGGGCTAAAAATATGCGTGAGACTAGGGGCTACCAAACACCGAGAGTCTCCACCTTCGGATCGTTTAACGTGTTGATGAGATATGGGACCAGAACCTTAAGATGTTCTTCGATAGCATCGATGCAACCTGCCAATACTCAAATGCCGTTCACGTGATTTGCATAGACACTCACCTTCTGCCATGGCACCTAGAGCAAGAATAGCACTCTCCCTCTCCAACCAATCGGTACTCCAAAGTTTATCTTTCAATGGCGAGAGCAGAACATTCAGAAGCTCAGCGCCAAAGCGAACTGCGAGCACATCCAGCGCAGCAGCCGCACACTTGCGCAGATTCCATTCAGTAGACATCTCGTCAGCGAAATCGTCGTCGTCGTCCAAGTCGTAATCGTCATCTTCTTCGTCATCCAAATTGTCTTCAGCATAGGCACTCCGCTTCGTACCCCCTTCACCATTCTGAGGTCCCTCCCGCTCCATACCATGTGCCTTCCCTCCATAATGACGTGGTTTGATGTCGGACTCCTTGTCCGGAACATTCGTATCCTCCGCGTCGCCCTCCAACCAGATGAGGTCATCTTCCCCGTATATCATGCAGTCGAGCAAGACAGGCGCGACACGGCCCAGCAACGGACGCAAGTAGGGCGCAAGCTCAGGATCCTCGGCAAAAGTCAACCAAAACTCACACGCCTCCAGTGCCACGCTCTCGTTCTTGTCCTTGGTAGAATAGAGCATGTACTCGGCAACATTTGCCATCTCCGGCATGAGTTTCTCCGGGCGGGCGGCTAGGAGTAATACCAAAGCTTGGCATACATGACGACGGACACTCGGGTCCTCGTCAGAGGCTCGTTTGAAGAGACATGCGATGAATGCATCGATGTGAGCGAATAGCGACTGAGAGCTCACTGGCACGAAGTACGAGAGACAGGCTACAGCGTGCGATCGCATTTTTGGAGAAGGATGTTCGGATAGCATGAGGAATTTGGGGATCATGAAGTCTAATGGACGTGTCCCGTTGATCTCGATGTCTAGCTTGCGAGGAAAATCTTCGCAAGCTTTCTCAAAGACGCTGAACGCAGCCTAGGGGGGCGGAGTTCAGTAACTGGGTTTTTGACGGCAAGTATGAAAGCTGATAGGAAACACTGCAACCACTTTGAGCAGTCCCTAGAGGACGAAGAATGGCTCGTCCGTCCGGCAATTTACGACAATATTCGTGGAACATGCATCCATAGAATGAACCCCCGTCATGCTCGTGCTCAGATTGTGCATGCAAAACAATGATCCGTGCGACAGATGATAGAAGGGGAAGTACTGATCCGACGTTGGCAAGGTGTGGCGCCCAGTGCTTCGATGTTTTTTTAACCTGTCACTCACCTCTTGGCTATTGGGATCGTCTAACATGGCGAGAAGCTGCTCCAGACAATCGGGCCAGTTCCTAGGCTCGAGAGCACCAAGAAATGCGACGATGTCTTGGCCAGCGGCGGTGCGAATGAGAGCAGACGAGTCACGGAAAGCTGACAACACCGCTGACTTGGCATACTCTGCCACCTCGGGCAATGCGATGAGTATCAGACGCGCATTATTCTTGAGTAGATATCCAGCAATTGTTCGGATCTGGTCCTCCTCTTGTGGCATAGCAGACAATATATATGCCAGATATGCAATGTAGTCGGGCACCCGGGTGAAACTGTTGAGTTTCTGGACAACGTATAGGCGACCGTGATCGAATTGAGAGATAATGAATGTACATACATGGGTTATGGCCCGCTGTACTTTGTTTTGAGTGTCGGTTGAGTCACGGATTGTCTGCAGGATTTCCTGCAATCCTGCAGGTTGGGGAGTCCAAGACGCCATCGTACACGAGCTCAACGCGTGCAAATAAGAAATACTGGGGGAAACGCGCTGCGAGGAAGAAAAGATGCGGGCTCTCCCTTTCTCCTCGAGTAAGCCACACTATTACAAGTGTGTACAGCTGTTTACCACCGTGGGAACCGATCCCGCAAAATCAGTCACATGGGGCGTGACTGGTTGTCACACTCTGACTCAAGCCCCACCCTGCACTGCGAAAGGGCTAATAGAGACTCTCATAACTATAGCATCCCGTCGGCCCTTATTATGTAATTGTGAATCAGCTGTTCTGGGTAGCTCGGGTGTGGATAATTTCACGAATTCCATAGCACGCTTTGCAAATTTGATAGATGAAATTCAGATTAGAACACTGTTCCAGCACGTTCCTCAAGTAACGCCCAGGACAGCAACAAACTCATTGACAGATTGGATGGAAATGAATCGAATCACTAAAACCTTCCATTCCGTTCCTCAATCTACACTCCACTGGCAGAATTCTAATACTCTGACTTGCAAAGGTATCACTTGCATAATTATGGATAGTCTAACGCCGGCGGAGTATTCATTCCGGAGTTGGTCTGGGATTTTGACACGAGGCCCGGAGAGGGGACGTGTTCACTCGGATCTCGTAGGTACTCGCGCCAAAAAACTCGCCATTTGGCCTGGGACGGCACGAAGTGTCCTGGAGAGCAGGCATCTAAGTAACCATATCCTCTACTTTGTGCAAATGAGAACGAATTACGCACCTCCTTCATGCACCTCCACCCTAGCATTGGCAGACACACTCAAGAGCGCCTTAGACCGTTCCTCGACTACAATGACATCCGTCTTTCCGATAACATGTAGCGTTGGAGTCTCAATATGAGCCTCCAAATATCTTATCGCTTATCGGGTCCGATACTTTAAATCCCGAGACAGCCACGCAAAACTGGCTAAAACACCGTGACTTCCACGTTTTCGATCGGTGAAACACAATCAACGCACAATCGAGGATGGGGAGCTTCTCCGCCTATGAGGAAGGGCTCATATGCATGGGGCTTCTCCAACTGATATTGTATAAGAGGTCGCCTGACTGAACAATTTAGACAAACGTCTACGAACCAATGCCGCGAGGAGAGCTGCCATGGCCGCGCCTTGACTAATACACACTAGAGTAAACCAAGCAGCATTTCACCTGCAGTTCACTAACCTGAAACCGAATACACCCTAACGCGATTTTGTGAGACATACATAGCTAGGCGAGCCAATCACTCACGTCAAACCGATCCCGCGTTAGTACATCCCTCAGCACCATTAGTGACTCCTCCAGACCATGTGCCGTAGTGCGTTCGGGATTTGCCTTCCACCATGCTCTAGGAGTCAGTGCTGGGTCGGATGATGCCGCATTCGCCTCAGAAGCACCGAATGAATTCAAAGATACATTGGATGGATCGCCATCAAGGTCGATTGGTTGCAAGATGATCGGTGCATCTATAAACACTGCGTAGATCCGCACATGCATCTGGTCGACCAAGGATTCAAAAACGCTGAACATACGACACACCCATCTCGATGTCCTTGCCCATCACCTTTCGTAAAGCTCCTACCTAGATTTTTTTACAGCGGATAATGAGCAGTTAAGCGATAATGTCAGGGTGGCATACATCGCCGTGCCTACCCGCTTGCTGAATATATCCCCATTTTGCGAGTGACTGCAATGCGCGCGTCAGTCCCGTAGCTTAAAAGCGAACGCCAAACAGAACTTGCCCATGAAGCATCAGTATCTTACGAGCTGCCGACATGGGCCTGCTTACTCTTACTCCACCAACTTTTGATACTGAATTAGGTGATCGGGAAGATCTAACCCTGTTAGACCCTTTGGGTTGGGCTCCAACCGGAGAGGCAGAATGTTCGTATAGTGGAACTTCCTTGTAAGTCAGTTTTCCTCGTCTTGTCTTTGTTGGTACAAAGGTATAAATGAAACTCTTTCTGGACCTTGTTTTAATGGAGTAGCGGGTGCGCATGCGCCTGACTGTCAGGAAGGAAAAAGGAAATCAAAACTTTGACTATGCACTTCAGGGGCTATTATTGGATTACATAAGACACTAGCAGTACACTACGCTCTTCTCACTCTTCTTGCTACTCCGTGTAGTGATCTTGAGACGGCGTCACATTCAGCTTCTCTATGATCGCTCTTACTCTCTCGTAGACGGCGAATACGATTGCCTGACCCGGAGCTACGCGAAGCACCCGTGGAGTAATTCCCTTGTAGAACGATCGAAAGCCTTCCTGCTTCCACATGTCCTGTGCAATGGCGACTACCTTTTGAAATCCGGATGTCCCTGATTCGTAAGTTGCTTTTTGTAGCCCTGTTTGGATATTCACATTCAGCTGTGCTCTCCCAGTGAGCAACGGATCATACGTGTCTTGATCGTATCTACCGGAGCATTGGAGAACGGACCCATTGCGCCGGATATGAGCCCAATTACCATATGCTGATATGACGGAAGCTCTGCTAATTCAGGTTGGTATCTATATGCCAATTTCTTAAGTTCTTGGTATGTCGTGAAGTTTACGCCTGACAGAGCCGGGTTTCTTCCAGAGCAATATAGGTAAAGGTAAGATACCCACCTTGATTAGTAGCTTGCCGCAAGGCAGTGAGGCCAACTCCTCTATACAAGGTCGTTGCACCTTCCTCGCGGACTATGGTATAGACAGCATGGGCTGCATTGCGGTACCGTGGCATTTCCATTGGATCTGCCAGCGAATGTTGCTGTGCCTGAAGACGGATCTTCACCACTTCCATTGGACACACCACCGCGACCGCTTCCGTTGTTCCCGCAGCCAGACCAGCTAAAAAATATTCGTGGTTCGTAACAGTACTGGGAACCAGATACGACTTACCTATGAAAATGTTGCCGACACTTGTTTCCCCTGTCGCCTTGTCAGCAAGCCACGCTTTGTATGTCTCGAAGCTTGCAAATCGAATAGCCATCTTAGGTATGATCCCCGACAATACAGCTCCGAGCCCCTTGTACAACGCAAGGGGTGTTTCTCGCCGAACGATCATGGCTCCTGTCGCTATAAATCCTCTAGGTTTTGTCTGTCAGTTCCTTAACCGTCAGACTTCGGTGGAAAGGTAGTCTGGGATGGACGTACCCCTGGTGCCCGCCCAGACCTGGAGAGCTGCATGCGGACCTTGATGGTATCGAGGGGCTGGCAGCATAGCTGACAAGAAAACCTATTGGTACTGCTGACCATGAGCTTGAGAAGATAAACCCACAGCTTCCATGGCACCAGCCATCCCTCCAGCGGTGATATGGGTAGCAAAGCCCACTTGCTTTCTGCTTTCGTTTCGTGGCATGATGCTTCTCCGGGCCGTAGTGCGTTCACCTGGGTACGGTACTTCGTAATAAAAACGTAGAGTATGGGAGAGATTTTACGCTTGTTCCCTCAACAATTCTAAATATCTCGAAGACAAGTTAGTTACGTGCGGATAACACGTGAATTTCTGTGCACACCGACATCCGTTCCGGCGTTTGTGTCCGCGCTAGCGCCGACGGTCCTGGTGTTTCTGCTAATCAGGCCCGCTCTTTTTCCGTCTCTCGACAGGTGCCCGAGCTATTACGATGCACAAGTGGACCCGACAACACCCAGTTTTCTGAAATTCCAGTACTTGCTCGGCGTAAGCCCCTAACTCATCAGGTTGGATGAGATAATTTATTACCTCTAATACCTAACTGGTCGAAAATCAAATGTTCGTATGTGCGAATCAGATGCCAATGTACTAAGTGGATATGCGTGTACTGGTAAAATATGAAAGCTGTGAGGATGCTAACAACGGCCGTGGCATTGTTTAAATGTGACTTTCTGCGCGTGAAGATGGTCAAAGCGGAGGCCCGCACGCGGCGTCTATTCTAATCGTGGCTCATCGAGAAGTTCGTGGTGGTTCAACTTTGTTAACCTTCTTCTCATCGTCGGACGGGAACGGCGACTTCTCCGAAATCGGAGTTTCCGGCATAGCACTGGAGACAACGGAAGTGGTAGCAGTTGCAGCTGACTCCTCATCCTGTGGTAGCTCTTCATCATGAGGAGGTAGCGATTCAAGGTCATACTGCGTAGTGACGCCCCAGAATGGCCGCTTAAACGCCATGTGCTGAGCAAATGCAAATGCGGGCCTGTTGCAAAACTGTTAGCAGTGGATGATTCATCACCAAGAGGCTCACGTTATAGCAATCGAAACTGCAAGGATGACGACCGTCGTCATAGGTGGTGAATACCCACTAAATACGTTATCCTTGGAAACTATCAGCAAATAAACTCTTCAAAGACCTGTCGGAATTACCACAACGTGATACCGGTTTCTGTCTATGAGATACCGCAGTCCGCGACTCATCCCGGACTGTTGATTGATCACAAGATCAGCCCCGAGGGCGCAGAGGAAGGACCCTGTGGAAGCACATCCATTGAGCTAGGATGGAAGAAGCATGGGTCAGGTGAGTGATGGGCGAGAAAATTTGCTGCAGCGCCGACTCACAACGCCAACTCTCTGCTTCCATAAGACCAATATACTACACAAGAAGCCGCAAAATCCAATTATGAGCCAGTTAACGAAGAAGATGGATGGGTCCGATATTAGCAATCCGCTCCGAAGGATGACGATTCGAATCCCAAGAGCCAACCCTCCGAGAGTGCCCAGTATTAAAATTCCAATGACGCGAGAAAGCTCGAGAGCACCAAGAAAGAAACCCAAACCAAAGAGAGAAAGAACAAAGACGGTCAAAGCCACATCAGAGACACCGAGATTGTCCAAGGTGTTGACAAAAACTGCCCAAGCTGAGGGGAAGCTTCGGATTAAGAGAAGAGAGGGAAAACATTGAGGGATACGACTCACAAGTGAGGGCCCCAGCCAGTCCGATGGCTGCCGCGGTAGTAAAACGCCATCCACGGATTCCAAGAAATAGCAACGGTATACCGACCATAAACGAGAAGACTATCCACGCTATTGCGCATGCATCGAAACCGCTGCCGCTTCCATCAGTTGCAAGACCTTGGGGGATTTCCTCGCCAGTGGTAAGACTGTAGATGATGATCGTGCCATTGCTATTGATGAAGGCGACGTTAGGGTCTTGAAGACGTTGTAGAATTTCACCATTGGAGGCAACGATGGTATCGTACTGGGCAGCAGCACCGGGGATGGCGAGTGCGGCAAGAAACGCACAACTCAAGAAATATAAAAGCTGGTTCGAGAGACGCCTGAGACGAAAGCAGGCTACCATGGGTCTCTAGCACGACCACGCTGGTAGAGATCTAGAAAGGGAACAGAGGGAAACGAACGACAACGGAAACTATGTAACGAGCGTGAATGATATGCTGGTGGCCAGCTTGAACAAGTCGAACGCCACGAAGAATACCGGGAGTGAATGCCAGGAGTGAATCTCCCAGAATCTAATGGACGTCGAGGTCGAGAACGTAGGAGTGGAATTCCTGGATTAGCATAGCAGGGTACTTAGTACGCGACGGCCAAGCGACGACTTACGTCCCCGTAACGGTAACCAAGCCGAATTTAGACGGCCGCAGCAACTGGCAGCGGTGGTGGAGCTGATTTGAACATCGGACAGTAGACGTCTGACGGCGTGGAGTTGGGGGTTCACAATACTCTGTAGTGATGGTGAGTTATATGTAGTTGCCAAAAGTATCCTGTCTCGTCGAGTGACGACGGGTTCGAATGTCATGTCCATGATCCTTCCTTCACTGGGCAGCACGACGAGTTCAAGGGATTTAGCAGCAACAGCACTCGCAGAGCTTCGCAGAGAGTCGCAAGACATATACAACCGCATCCATTCCATCGCTGAAGATGCAGAATTCGTCAAACAGGTCCGCTATCACTATGGCGATCTTCCACTTCTGCGTGAGTATCAAGGCACTGATCTGTCGTCTTACACCTCTGTCGTGCTCATACCCAGCGAATGCCAGCCAACATGCGATGCGGCGCTTGGTATGTCGATCCGGACATCGTAGGGGGTTGGCTCTCCCTCCAGTGAACCAGCTGTAATTCACCCCTTTCAACCAGAGTCCATCGCAACATACATATTTTAAATCCACGGACGGTCATACGAATAACTGGAGTTTTAACTTGCGCAGGCCCAACCTGCATATACTGCCATTGATAGTACAGTACCATGGGTGGGTCCGATTAAATCTACAAGGACAATCCTGTAACGTCATGCTGTAGGCTCATCCTGGTCGACTCAACTCGCGCCGGGAAACGTATGCCAGATGCACTTTCGAAGACAGTGCCAATATGGTGCTCGGTCATAAATCGTGCTCTTGCTCTCAAACATCCATCCAGCTTCGACGGTTGGGACACTGCACTATACACACCTCCTGGGGTCGTGAGCACACAGGAGCACTGTCAGATTGAAACGAAACTGGATGAATGGGCTGCAGAATTAGCTGTACTACTGATACGATCATGTCTGCTATATTCCGCACTAATACCTTGGCCAGGCATCCTTTTACGAAATCCCCGAGTTGCAACATCCTTTGAGGCCAGTATGGATCACGCCTGCAACAAGCACGTATCCCGATCTATCATCAAATGCGTTGTCTTTCTATCCTGTCGTATGTTTGTCTGCTTCGAAGCAGGTCACAGACGGCTTAGAGCGCCGTACTGCCGGGTTCACTTACATTCAAGGATCTGGGGACGATCATGAATTGTGGAGCATGGTCCGTCTTCACAATTTCAATGCAGAGTAAATCTTTGTTTACGCCGTCCCAGGGACTCACATCGAATGTATTCTGGAGAAATCGCGACCAGCTACTGAACGCGACGCGCTCAGCACTACCGGACCTCGTCCATGGGTTGACCTCTTGCTCTGACACACCTCGTGGTAGGGGTACCGATGAATTATGCTTGACCCCAATAAAGCACGTTTCTAGTCTAATTTCTCTATGCTCTACGAGCACGCTACAGTTTGCCATGCCATTAATAGCGACTTCTGGTATGGCCGTGGTGTGTTTGACGTCCAACGACTTGTGCCAGGTTTGGAATGCGAGCACCGCAGAACCTTCTCGGTGGTTATGCATACAAGTTCCGGAGGGTAAGAAAGGACAGCACGATTTCTTACGAACCGTTCTGCCACAATCTGTGCCTTTCATCAAACGACACCTTGTTGACGGGCACAAGGTTTGTATTGCGTGCGACTCTGGGTCAGATACCAGTGTAGGCGTATGCATGACTGTTTTAGCGCTGTTCTTCCGCGAAGACGGGTCTTTCAACCCTCTGGAAAACGGACAACACAACTTATGTAAGGAGTTCCAGAAATCGTCTAGATGATCGACAGCTAATGATACTATACACATTGATAATTTTGATTCAGCGAAAGCGATTCTAAATACCCGTCTTCAATGGATCATAAGCAGTTACCCAAAGGCAAACCCAACCCGTACAACTTTGAAGAGAGTGAATGATTTCCTGTTATCGCCTTTGTCCGGGGGATCGAGTACCCTTAACGACACAAAGAGTGGCATACGCGGACAACGGGACTCACTCTGATGTCCTTTTACGTACTGCGCACCCAGAGTCCGAGCAATATACCACAAGTTTGAACTCGGCTTGAATGCCTGCTACCCAAGTAGACGGAACTAGCCAGTACTTCCCTGCTCGCAGTGTCCGCTTCGGAATGTCTACGCCCGCAAGGGCGTCGCTGTATGGACCAGAGGAAGCTAGAGGACAATTTATGGAAAGAGGCTCAACAGCTGGAAAGAGTGATAGATTGAGGGGGGCCGATTGGGGCCCTGACGTCAGGTGTAGTCGGGCACTGTGGCAGAATTAAGCAACCAATGTCCAATTCAACAATATCGCGTACCCAAACTGCGCCGTAGATGGAATGTCCACCTCATACACCGGATTGAGGTGGTAGCGGTTATGGATTGGACTCCCCGCGGCCGATTGCATGTCCCTGGGAGTTGGTTGAGTCCTTAAGCAGAGAAAGTGCATGCAAAAACAATAACTCACCATCGTCCTCTGGTGACTCTAGCATACATCCCAGCTCCCTCTTGCGGAATCGGTTCAAATTCGAACTTGCGGGAGCTTTCAACTTTGAGCGTGAAGGCTCCAAAATGGACTTGTGGCTCAAATGTGGATAATATGACCGTGTAGTTTCCCACTATAATTGTCCCCGTCAGTTGCTACGTTGGAAAATGCAAAAGTATAATAGGTGTCGCTCACATGGCAGATTCGCAAATGCCCTGGCATACCCATACCCATACGCTCCAGAGGTTGCAACTACTTCCCTTTGTGCAAGTCTAAATAGCATATTTAGTACACCCAAATTGACCAGTGGCTCTATGCGCACTCGACGACTCGTTCTCCCGTTGACCAAACCACCGTCAGATTGAGTGGGACGTCTCTCGGACTCCGAGCAGTGACAATAACTGCTGCCTTGTCTCCATGTGATCCACTCGGACTTTGCGCCGTACCGGACGCTCTCGACGAACTCGCTCCAGCAGCTGGAGAGACAGACCTTATGGCCTCTTGCTCGAATATGCGCAGATGCCATTGCGGGTTGAGCATATAGGTTGGGTGCGAATGATTCCCGCCAGAGTTCTTCGTGGTGAAGACACCTTCCACCTGCACGTAGAAGATAAGATACCCCACTTTCGCTTAGAGCTTTCGTTGAACTACCTTCATGCTGTGTCCTTTCACACCAATCCCTCCCACACCAGCACTTTCATCCCACTTTATTGAGAGCCCTGATCCGCAGAACACACTGACCGTGAAACAAACGTCATCGAATGGTCCGTCATAGCAAGCCAGCACAGCGAGAGCGCCTGAAACCGAGCTGACGGAGTTCTGGCTCAACGAGGAACTTGTCGGAGAGCCTGGAGTAGCAGGCCATCGTGCGGGGGATGGCGAGAGAAAGGATGGGGTGGAACTCCCGCACTGGCTATGCGGGACCTGGCTAATGCAGACCTTCGTCCGAACTAGGACGTGCGTAGAGGTGGTATATATTCCCTGCAAACATCCAGCTTAACTGACTGGGGTGTGTGGGTCAGTCTGAACGCACCTTAATTTTGGCTTCCGCCTTGGCCCTCCCTCCGGCCAATGGAGGGAGCCTCCCCAACGACACTCCTGCATCCATCCACTCGTCTTCCGCATCCACGGTTGCCGTAATATACTCCCCGGTTCGTGGTGCGTCAGGTCGATGCCGTACAAGAAGGACCCAGACCTCATTATCGGAAACTGGATACGTGTCGCAGCCAGTTTGAGATGAGCTCGGCGTGTATGTGTACAACAACCGCAGATGGCGGACACACGCTGGTCATGTCAGAACGAGTACGATTCAGAGTGCGGAGCACGACCTACATTGTTCCATATCTTCCGCATTCCCTGGCTTCCACATACTGCAATTAATGGACATGTTAATCACTGATTCCACGATATAGAAAACCGGCCAACCCGTGAAAGCTTAGCTCTCGATGAAAAAGTCTAGGGTCCCAACTCGCATACACCCCCTCAAATGTTGCACATAAGTCATCCCATCGCATGTCGAGGGCATCTGCAAAAGTCGAGAAACCCGCTTGCGTTCATGGGGAGTGTTGCAGTAGAGGAAGACGAGGTACTCACGCGATTCATATTCGCTCATTAACGGAGAGGACCGACCAGGTACCCTCGAGTCTAGCAACGTCATCCACCGGTCAGCGGCTGTTTCTCTGACATCTGTGCGAGGTTTCAAATTGTGAGAAAAGATGAAAGTAACCAAGTATACCAATCACAGCATAGTTATGCGAGGGTAATAATCTAAGACCTTTGATTCTCCGTGTAGTCTTGGAGTCTGTACCAACGGTCAGGACGCAATGACCTAAGGTAATCACGTCCGCGTCAGTGAAACTTCCTGGAGGAGATCACACCAACCATTGTGAAAACCGCGCATAAGCCTTGTCCAAGTTCTTTCCTTCTCAAAGGACGTGCTACACATGATCTAGTCAGCTTTCAACCTCCCAACCGTCAGCCACATATGAAATCTCAGTATCGAAAAGGGAAGAAAGCAGAAATACATGAATCTCAAAAACACAGAGGACAATTCATACCTGTGCAAGTCAATAAACTCGGGAATCCATCCGCTGAGAGCACTAATGGTAAAGGAAACAAGGGTCCAGAAGGTTGAAGTGATAGAACATCGTCGGCAAGCAAGCCAAAAACAAAGGGGGAGTTGTAAGCAGGTGGGTTTGCAAATTGGTGAAAACGCACTGTAGGTCTATAGCAGAATTCCTGGTATCATTTCTCAGCAAGTGAACACCAGACGAATCACAGTGCGTACGATCCAGGGAAGTCGTATCCTCCCATTAACTTCATGTACTGCGTCCATGGTGCGCATGAGTGACGCGAACTATCTCGCCTGGAGAGAACACGTAAGACTTACGGCTTTCTCAATCAGAGCTGGCCACAAAATATTTTTAGCACCAGTAGAGATCCCGATTGGATTGCCATTCGAGTCAAATGGGAGGGCATCATCAATGGCTTTCCGGCAAGAAACACGATAAAAGAATTGATGAGAGGTTGCTCAACGCAAACTCGACGACAAACGCACTCACTTATCTACGTGAACGTTAGCGTCCGGACCATTAAGGACCACTGACTATTAGTATGAAATAGCGGAGAGGCCCCCAAACCGTATGGAACGCCAAAGTACAATAGGTGACTTACTCGTCGATGCGCACCGTTAATTAAGACTTTGATGTCGTATCGCCCAGGCTGCCGGCCAGGATAAATAGAGGAAAGGAGCTGTCAAACAGAAGCTAATTGAGCACTCTTTGGTAATGAACATGACCAGGCTCGTGACGCAGAGATTACGGCCAACGTCGACTCCCACGGCGTGTCTGACACATTATGGTCATTCAGGTAGCTAAGCAAGGCACCCCTTCACTCGTGAACCTTTAATGCACCCTGTCACGGTCATCCCCCGCCTGACGTCGCTTATACTATGTAGCCAAAAAGCATACTTGCCTTGGAGTTAAATGTCTTTGTATGTTGCACACAGACTGCAAGCACAGCACAGACAGAACAGTCATTGATCAGATGTTGTTCGATGTCCGCAGGAGCTAAGTCCACATTTGGTTCCGAAACGACGGAAGGGGTGGAAAACGTTGGGGAAGGTAATGGTGGGAGCGTGGGTGCCGCATTTACGGGACGATTCCAGCTGAGAAAGCGCGAACTACCATCTGCGGAAAATATGGCATACTGCGGAACAGACGGCTGCCCATCCGGATCACTGAATAATTGAGATGACCAAGGATGACCAACGCATACGAAAAACCGGACGAGACCGGAACGTACGTATACAAAACGTTGGGTCCAGCCATAGGCACGGCGTCCGTCCAAATTGGATAACGGATACTGTTAATGACCGACGACTTTCGTAGGATATATTGCTGTTGTTCTGCAACGGCCGCATGTTAATCCGCCGTTCTACAGGCAACAAAGAGCGAGCTAGAATCATACACTAACCCTGGGCAAACCAATCTATCGGGACGGCATCGACTTCAAAGGTTGCTCCTGGCTGCTCACTCGCTTTCTTGATTTTCTCTGCCCTCTCTAAGGCTTTCGCCGCGTTAGCCTTACACCTAGTCCGGAAGACAGGATTCAATGACTCCGATCGAGATAGATGTAAGAAGGCATCAGCAGCTGCGAGGTAAAGACGGAATGCAGCAGAAAAGTCTGACGACAACTCTGATTTAGCGCCTCTCGCGTAGGCAGCCTGACGGTTCAGTTAGAAATGCGAGTGCACGAGACTTGTCAAGGGAACCACAAATGGTACCTCTGCTTCATTGAAAGCCTTGGAAGCGGACGACATGTGTCCGGATCAGGGCATCAGACAGCCAAGACTCCAGAAGCCAAGCCAAAAAACAACGTGGCATATGTTTTAGATGATCACGTGGATTCTTGCCATGCTCGGATCGGATTCCGGAAGGAAGTATGCAGGCAAGGCAAGAACATCCAGCCTTTGCGCCATCTGTGGGCTTTTCAAACAGTGAGGCGTGATTTGCGAAGAATAGTTTTGTCTCTGGTACTGGGTTGACAGCACAAAAAAGCCTGACTGTGGTTATTAATAAAGCGTCCGCAGAGTAAACCCTAACCTTGTACCGGAGTTAGGGTTGTCACGCGAGCTTTCACCAACTAAGACGACCAGCAGAAATGTTGTCGGATTCTGAAGCGGAAACCGATGATGTCCACACCCTCACGATAAATGAGCACTACGCCAAAGCCTTCCAGTATAAGAAGGAGAGAGAGGAACTCGTGAAACGTGGGTGCAGCTGATGCTTCTGTCGCAACGAAACTCACCTTGGTACATATAGTTAAGGAAAAATATGGCTCAGACATCTCAGACGTATCTGCTGAGGGAGATTCCGAGGACTCAGACGATACTTCGGAAGACTCGGATGGTGTTGAACTCACGCCCGCGGTCGATGCCGCTATCCTTCGTACGTTGGCGCGTATCAAAAAGAAGGATCCGAACATATATGATGGGGGTAGACAGGTATTCGACGGTAATATATTCCCTGTTATCACCATTGAGGCCTCGACTGACTCCTTCGCTGGTGGCTGTAGAAGAAGAAGGCCGGACCAAGCACCGTGCACCACTCGTCAAGGCGAAAACGAAGGACAAGGTCTTCTACCCCTTATTTCTTGGATAT
This sequence comes from Pisolithus orientalis, assembly GCF_024613125.1. Taxonomy (NCBI): domain Eukaryota; kingdom Fungi; phylum Basidiomycota; class Agaricomycetes; order Boletales; family Pisolithaceae; genus Pisolithus; species Pisolithus orientalis. Next base: position 581,458 of record NW_026260794.1, on the reverse strand, counting down.
TCAATCCGCGACAACTAATTTTCTCATTTATTAAGTCGAAACCGTTAACAATTCGCCAAGCTGCACTTGCTGTCCGCCCTCGAAGATGGCGAAGCACCGTCCCGCTCCCCATCGCCTCCACCCCTCACGCACGTCGAAGAACAGAGCATCTTGCAGTCCGAAATGCGCGCTGTTTTTCACAGTGCCGTAGACTCGTTAGACAAAGGTATGCTTTCATGTTTATAAATACAGTACATATGCTGTTGAATGTATTAGGTGACGATGTTGAAGATGACCTTCTGATTCCACGTTCTCGCACGCGCGACGAGGTCGAGCAAGAAGAAGAGGAGTACAAAGCCTTCTTAGAGAGAGAGGTTGGAGAGGAACTACGGCGAGCTCATCACTGGGGACGTCGGCAACACCACAGACCGCGATCAGGAAATCGCTTCTTCTAAGGAAGATCAGGTCGACAAGAAGGATAGGAATGAAAAGGAAGAAAGAGAAACTGGACGCGAAAGGTGACAAAGAGAGCAAGAAGAGCAAGAAGAAATCCAAGGAGGACGAGGACCATGAATTTTTATTGAAGTGAGTGTGTCGTGGACTTCGAACGGAGGTGCATCTGGGCTCCACGTTTATGTCTGATGCATGCCGCGGCCTTATCCGTGTTGATAACTTACATCACGTGAAGCTATATCTTCAATCGTGGTTGGATAGACCGAACGAACCGGAGGATCCCCACGTACGCGGAGATCGTCAATTCCTCCAAGCCGTCAAAATCTACTTTAAATGTTGAGTCCTGAGACCAAGGAATGAAGAACAAGGGCCAACCTTTTCTGACGAAGAATCGTTCGATGACCTGGCAGACGCGTTTGAATCGTCATACAACTTTCGATTCGAAGAACCGTAAGTACACGCAGTCTTCACTGTGTTAATGATTCCGCCCGTGTCTGGCCACCACTTACGAATTGATCGAACACCGGTTATAAATCAGCGATGGTGCTCTCATCCCCTCCCACCCTCGCAACGTCCCTTCCGTTCGGCGGGAGTCCACCACCCGCCAGGAAGCCCGGCAACGAAAGAAAGAAAGAAAGGATGCCGAGAAAAAGGAGATGATCACTGCAAGGAAGGAAGAGATCAGGCGTGAACGCGATGGAATCGAAAAACGTCTTGCACACGAGCTAGCTGAGGAGCCTGGACACGAGGAGGAAAATATTGGAGAACAAAAGAAATTGAAGCAGGAGGGGAAGAAGGGCGAACTAGCCCGTCTCAAAGACCTTCAGACTAAGGACCTCCTGCGCAAGTTGGAACAGGTAAGTGCAGAAGGTGGATTGAAAGGTGTCGACAAAGAGGGTATGTTCCTTCACAAAGACAATTGGTGTACCCAGTTTTCTCAGCTGCGTACCGTAGCTCTCGTGGGGCTTGACCTTGACGCGCCTTGGGACCCAGAAAAGCATGACAAGCAGATGGCCGCCCTATATGCTACAGACGATTTTGACAATGACGCGGACGTGGAGAAGCCGACATGGGATGACGACATCGACACCGATGATATTATTCCACCAACTGGCACGATGTCGAAAGAGGAGCTGAAGAAGATTAAGAAGAGAGAGAAAAAGAAAGCGAAGAGGAAAAGAGGTGATTCTGACGAAGAGGATGGGGTCGATATAGATGCCATGGACGTGGATGCCGACGGAGGCGATTGGGAGGAGGCAGACGGAGAAGAGTGGGACGGTACTGAAGAAATGCGGAAGCGCAAAATGGATCAATATATGGAGGAAGTCGTGAATCGCCTAGGGTTCAATGACATTGTGAGTTTCCGCCAGTGGCTCATTCCTGTTCATGATGCGCTTTTGCTAAAGTGGGGGACAGACGGCCCACATACCCACACGTTTTCACTACATACAAACAGCCGCAGATGATTATGGCCTGTTGCCAGCCGAGATCCTTCTCGCCAAGGATGCGGAACTTAATTCGTACGTCGGCCTTAAGAAGATGGCACCATACCGGCGCACAGGAGCGTCAGGAAAGGGCAAGGATTGGGATCCGAAGCGTAATGAGCGTCTTAAGGAGTTCCGGCAGACGTTGCAGGCACGCATTGGCAGTGGATATTCAGGGGGTTGGTCCATTGGCGCGGATGGAAGACGGACAGGGGACGGAGCTGAAAATGGAAAGAAGAAACGGCTTGGAAAGAAAGAAAGGGCCAAATTGAAAGATGAGGCAGGGGACAAAACAGCTGCGCACGGTGGAGCAGAGCAGCCCCTCGGTGAACCCATGGATGGACCATCCAAGAAGTGGGAATATGAAGACCAAGCTCCAAGTATCTCTGAAGAGAACAGAGCACCTCAGAAAAAGCGTCGTCGACATCGCAAGAAGGCGACCTCGAATAGCGATCGCCCGACATAGTATATAAGCCCCTATCTTTGTGTACATACAAATACAAACACCCGTCCTTCCTAATTTGGGCATGCCGACTCTATGTTGTGCTATTGTACTTGCGGTGGCCATTGTTCCCCTGCCGACATTAATATTATTGCTATGGAGTCCCGAGACAAGCCCGTGGAACAGCGGCGACGACCGTTTTCTCTTTTCTTCTATCATTTAGCACATTGCGCTCGCCGATGAGCAAGTTTCGTGAACACCTCTCACTCACTCTGCCGCCTGGCCACCTCGACCTCCCTGTTGAGCAGTCCAAATTCTCCCCAGCATCGACAATAGACCCGTCACCGCGATATTCAGAGTCCATGCGGAATCCGTTTCACCCGCTGTCCCCGAAGGATGTCGAGGCGGGGACCCCCCAGTCGTCCTCAAGCTTGCGTGACAGATTTACCAAGCTCTTCTTCGACCTTCGAACGATTCATAACGTGGTGCCTGCTCGAGTTCAGGACTCGCGTTTATCTCAGTGGCCACCGCTCAACGTCGAGAAGCGGCGATGTACATGTCAACACGATCCTCGTCACGAAGCGAAGAAGAAGAAACGCAAGCGCAGGTCGCGGTGTCTCTTGATTCTGCTGATAATCATTCTTCTCTTCTTGATTGGAAACGTAATCTACTTGAACGTCCGCGTCCTCTCCCTTGCATCTTCCTTATCTCAGAATCCAACGACTCAAGTGCTCTCCGCGGACGCTCTCCAATGTATATCACAATACACACTGAACGCACCCTCATCACCCTCCTCCTATCCCTGTTCAAGTTGCTTGCTAGCTCTCCAGGGCGTTCCTTCTTCGTTTATGTCAAATTCTGCCAACGCCCAAGATGCTCAGACAATAAACAACGTTGTTCAGTTCTGCAGCCTTCGTGCGGTATACGAAACAGCGAGTGCACAGGGTCAAACTACCCTTGGTAATGGTAGTTGGTCGCAAAACCTTAACTTCTGCACTTGGACAGGCGTCACATGTGATACTTCTGGACGTGTTTCCTCACTGTGAGTGTCTGATAAGCAGATACCAGGAACATGTTGATTCACGCTTTGCCTTACAGAGCACTGACGTATCCTGGTGTACCTGCTACACTTCCTAATGAGATTGGCGCGCTTTCGGACCTTCAGGTCTTGACCGTAGTTGGAGGAAATACGATACCTGGTATGTGTGCCAAGCTTTTGAACCTAATCTTTGGGCCAGAGACTGACATGTGACACGTACAGCTGGCTCTCTTCCAGAGTCTTTCGTAAATCTCACTGCCATGACCACTCTTCATCTAGAGTCAACCGCCATTACCGCACTCCCAGATACGCTGTTCTCTTCCCCAGGGTTGACAAACATATCTACCTTGGCTCTATTACGCAACTCAGATATGGGCACATCCCTGCCCACCAGCATCACCGAGCTAACGGGATTGCACAGCCTGTCAGTTCAGTGGCTACAATTTGCTTCGCATTGCTGACCCCCTTTCCTAGGCTCGTCAACTCACAGGTCTTATCTCCATCGCCGCTGTCTACTATAGTGAACTCCTCTACGCTCGCTGCCTCTCTACAGACTCTTGATCTCACTTCAACGTCGTTAACCGGGACAATCCCAACTTCCATCTCGTCTTTCAAGAATTTGACGCAACTCTTACTGAGTTCTAATAACCTCACTGGCACTGTGCCAGCCATGCCAAGCACACTCAAGGTGCTCCAACTTGGCGAGAACTCAGCCCTAACTGGCGCTTTTGCCTGCAGCGTCAACACGTTACAAACGTGCAATGTTGCAGGAACAAACGTCTCCGTCGCCGGGTGCGGTGTATGCCAGAACGCAACGATGACCTCGTAATTTGCGATACATCCATGGATAATGTCGTCCCCAAGGTTAACTTGCCCTACGACAGACACTGCATACGGACACATTATGATCTACGAAATATCACTCATACGTGTAGCATAATTGTCGATTGTTCCACTCCCTCCTTCTACTGTTTTATTGTCGTACCACTTGATGACTTTCTTATGTGACATCCATCAATAGCTTCGGCCCGTATATTTCACCCGTAGTGTAACAGGTATATTTGGATTTGCTATCAGATAACCTGCAGTTCAATCGATGATGGGCTTTTCTTCGTGGGGTGATTGATCGAATCCGTTGCCCCTCCTACATACCGTAAATATCAAGTTTCGAAGGTTCAGGATATGAGAACCTCGATTGGGGACACTGTTCGGTTGCAGCATCACACGGCTTCTTGACAATTGAACGTTTCATCGAGTTGCCTAGCACAGCTACTCGGCTTCCAGTACTCCAATGGCCAAGACACACCAAGACAAACCTGACAAATGCTATTTTTTCGAGATAGGTCCAGAATTGCATTGTGGGCGTTGCGGTCACAGCGTGTCTCATCTTTTTTTAGTGCAGTATTTCTGCGAAATGGAGCAAAAGCAACACGGTGTCACTCCTCATTGCTTCCCGACTCCTCGTCTATTCAAGATGTGAATTCTGGTTGCCTTAATGTACCTATTCTACATCAACTCACACAGCACTGGTATCTACTAGGTGCCCTGACCGTCCAGCGGTCGAGATAACAAACATCGCTAAAATCAACATGCAAACAGGGGAAATCGGCATGCCAGAGGGGAGAGAGTATGTCTTGTCTTGTCTCGTAAATTCCTCCACGACAGCTATTCACAAGACCACAGCGATCTCCCCGAAGGCAAGCTTTGGCGGGAAGTCCGTACCCACAAGGGTGGTTGACGGACTTTCGCCAGCGAGGAACATTCTCACCAGTTTATGCATGGTGTTAGGTTCAATTCAAATCATATTGGGAAGGGAATTTCTCTCACTTAGCTGATCCTGTGCAGTGGGAAACGGTAATATTGGAGTAAGTACACAAGTTATCTGAATGTAGCCTAGTTTGGAACGTTGTTGGTGGAGGCACAGCACGCAACAACTACAATGCTCGATGAATATACGCCATTGCATCAGACTCCCAGCCATACAGTGCCGAAGTACGCAACGTGAGTTCCCACACCGATTTCTGCGATCTTCGGATCACATTAATAACAATAACACCTGGGCGCTGGCGAAAATGAATAACTTGTGATGTCTAGTTCACTTAACAAATACAAGGAGGCCCTTGATGGATAAACTATGATGGATAAGGCAAACGTAAGACAAACGTTGTAAGTGTCCGCATGAAGTGGCTAACAATAATCAGTGAGGCGGTCTCTAGACGTCTTTCCCGATGTGCTCAAGCACGTATCAAGCGTGATGTCGGAGACGGATATCTACGAAGACCTCCTCAGCGCGTGGGATGCCAAGGTTTCTTCTGGTCGTACGGGGCGGCCACCACGACCTAGATTCATGGTTCACAGGTGTGAAGTCGAAGAGGTATAGATAAATGATGGCCACCAATTTCAGCTCATACATGGCCAAATATCTGCCCTTGCACTGGTGACGTTACACAAGAACTGGTCAACATTCAGGCCGTAGACGTTCCGAAAGCGACACTTACCAAATGCCTCCCAGCCGCGAAAGAGAACCATGGTTGACCATCCGTGGGCAGTCTCCCCTCTCGGTGATCATTGTGAGCGAAACGATCGAACACGAATTTACGGTGGTCCGGATACTCGCTCTCATCCATATGGACGGCTTGAACATTGCCCAGAACATACTCTCCCTTGCGCACCGTTACTGTCCCGCCCCGATCCTTCAACTGCAGGTCTGTCTCTGCAACGCGCAAAGCAACGAATATAGCAGTGAGCCTCATTGTCTCCAGAAGTGCTGAAGTCAACGACGTGAAGCACGGCCTATCCAGCACCTGCGGGTTGACACTGGCCAAGAAGGAGTCTAGGTCTCCGAAGTCTTCCTTGATTGCTCTGTCGACTTCGTTCCGTATCGCATGTAACGCATCAGGATGACTGAAGAGGAACAAGAAAAACCATAGCGCTATCCCGAACGTGTTCGTGTGCATGCCCCACTGGAAGGTAAGAAGATGACAACACGCCTCGTGGCGAGCAACGTCGTTTTCGCGGAATAATTTCTTGAAGGCAGAACCTATCCACCCATCCTCCTCGGCGGAGAAATCTCTGGTACTGAGATAGTCATCGATCTGCTGAAGCATTCTCTTTCGTGCTTTCATCGATGGCCACCACCAAAATGGTACGCTGTAGAAACGTTCAGGCATGGTCTCATCAAGAATACGCAGGTCCTCGTATGTGTCTTGGGGGTACCGAGTGCCAAACATAATGAGGTTGGTCGCGAAGCACAGTGGCTCAGTGAGGAATTTCATGAGCGTTACGCGAGCATTTTTCATCTGAGTGTAAGGTTTCAGTTTGCCATACAGAGCCTGGGCGATAGGCGCAGTCAGATCCCCCATGGAGCGTCGCGAGAGGCGCTGGTCCACCATGGGGAATATGAGGTGAGACACGACACGATAAACCTCAGTGCTATTGCCCTTGCCTCCCGACACTGCGGCGTACAATGCGTTATGCGTTTCATGGGTTCCCAGTACGTTGTGGTCGGCCGCATAAATGGACGAGATAGCAGATATGGACGAGACGACGACGACTTCTCTACCACCAAGCAACATTCTAAAGACATTGCCATACTGCTTTCTATTAGTAACGGAGGATCAGTATAACCCACTACACTTTCCGAGAACCCTACTCACCTGCAGCGTGCTAGAAATTCATCTGGACTGGAGATGAAAGACAAGGCAGTCCCGAACCAAGGCAAGACACTTGGTACTCGTGGAGGAGAAGATGCTGGGCGTTTCGAAGAGAGTGATGAGAAGGCAAACACGATCGCAATTGCGATGAAGCCAACTACAAGTAGAGACATCTTCGTACGAGGAGGAAGGGGGGAGCAATGATCATTCCGAGGGTGAAAAACAGACACCCCCCGCTACTTTAATGGGTCCCGAAGAATGTCGACCACGCTCCTTGTTCGGAGGAAATCTACGTCAATGTCAGCCCCCCTTTTTCGCTTACCATTCCTAGCCAGTCCATGCTGATTAGTGCTGATTGAGCGGAGGCATGTCATAAGCACTGTTTCCGTGCAGATAACGCACAGGTTGGAGTGGTTCCGTTTAGCGGCTCGCCTGCCCCCTGAAGAGCGGACATCACCGGGGTGGCCAAAGCCACGGATTATGAAACTCAATATATTCCCAAGATACGGCACGCGCACAGCAGACTGCAGTCTCATACGTGCTACTCAAACTGCGTGGCTAGGCAGGGACATGAACACAGGCCGTCGTGAATGATTCAAGTGTTTCATGGTATAATAGGCACGGCTTCTCATTGATGCGCGGCCAGACCACCCGATCGGCCCTATTTAACCGACTTCCAAGCCCTTCAAGTTTCTTTCACACCTCTCAATCCTGTCAAGTCTACTTCGGTCCCTCGGTTGAGACTCGGTAGAGAAGTAACTCGTGGTTGTCGGCAGGAAGTATTGCCTGACTCGGCAAGTACATGATAAGTGGAAGGATACTAAGATTATACACTCTATGTTCTATATTTGGTAATCAGTATGATCCCGCGCCGGTGGCTCTCGACCTAAGCACAGCCCACGCCTGAGATTGGCAGGTCCCCGAACCCAGGGGTGCGTGTATCAGCGATTGCAGAGCTTGTGGTGAGTGAATATAATAAACTTCTAGTAAGCTTCTAGTAGGAGACGTAATCTCGCCGTATCTGCCGCCGCAAAGACATATCAGCCGAGTAGTACCTCGTGTATAAATTCTGAGAACAAAATCACCAGGGGAATGGATGCATGAATATATCTCAATGCGAACTTCGCCTCACCGCATTTGATCAGGCCCGTGGTACCCTCTTCGCCACAGCCGCCTTCGTACAAATAGGTCCTACGTAGCAGGAACGTCGGTGCGTTCCTGTTCTTACTCACCGATCGCGATCCTTGTAGCAGTGCGGGAGGGAGGCGATTACGTTAACCGGACTTCGGTGAACAGGTAACATTTTTAGCCGCCAACGCGAAGCCCAAGGAGTCAGATCTGAGCCAGTGGAGTCGTTCCCTCTCCCTACCATTGTTTTCTATTGTTTTCTATATCGTCAGGTGTTGATTGACAGTTAAAGGAGGAAAAACCTCGGCAATACAAAAGGGAAGGCAACATGCAAGCTGCGCATCTGATGAAAACTTGTGCCGACGACCACGAGCCCGTATTCAATGGGTTTGCCCACCGCGAGTACTATCAAGGACGAGTGCCCCCGAACGATAACCGTGGTTTGCCTCAGTGTCGGCAGAACACTTGGTGCGCCTCACTTAACTCACCCACTTCACCATGATCGTCTGAAGGGGTAGATACACTGCGGTCATGTGCGAACTCCAGCGAGCTGCCATGTTCCTGCGAACCTTCGACATCACCCCTGTGGCCAAATGGTCTGAATCACGGTGGTCACCAAAACAACCCGAGGCTGCTGTCCAGCGCGTGGAGGGTACCCTTGATCGTAGCTCAGTGCATCTCAGACACATGTTTGTGTAATGGAGCCTTGTGACGTCACGTTGACATTTGATCTGTGTACAGATCTGGCAGGCGTCCACTAAATGGCCTCGTGCAAGTGACGTGTCTCGGTGAGGCATGTCTTTGAGTTATGTAACCGAGTAAAGAAAGCAATTGTTGGTGACGTGTGACAAGCGACACGGCGACAAACGTTCAACTACATACCGTTGCACGCTATGTGAATCGCACCGTGAACCGTAGTTCGATTGTTCGGCGGGTTTTTTTCTTCCTTTCTTTTGCGACTGACTCACTCAAAGAGGCTGACTGGGGCTGGCGGCCATTGCCAAGTTATGTGGCATCAATCTATCCTTGGCTATGTCCGGTTATTACTGCTATCCAGAACCCCGGATTGAATCCTCCTTGTAAGGCTGAATAATGGTCAGTTCTAGCCCTTATCGTAGTTGGATTAACTGGGCTGTCCAAAGAACCCAGGCCCTGGCTCGGAAGTAGGGAAGTATGTTAGGGGTAACTATCATCTCTTCCGGATCTTTCCATCATTGGGTTCATGGGCGGGCGCTATGACCTCCGAAGTCGGTGGCCTCAAAAATCCGGCTCTGAAACAAGCGGCGACAAAGAGAGCGCCCAGGGTGGCAAAAAGGATAATGCCTATGCAACCGGCGTTCAGTCGTGCGCAAGAGAAACGCCATACCGCGCCTCGACTAACGATCGACTCCGGCGTCCTCGTTCCCCGAAGGGCTGAAATGCAAGTGCGCCCCGATCACAATCTAGTAAGTATAGTTTGGCGCAATTCGCGAACTTGGAGCTGTGCGTACGCCGTGCCAACCGATTAGCGATGGGACATTCGCTCCGAGAATCCGTACGCTTTCTTTGCGGCTGCTTCCAAAAATGGAACATACGCTAGCATACGCTGACTGATAGCGTATTTCGGACTAACTACTTGAAGTATGGTATGGCGGGCATATTGTTCCAGGTGGAGCCTCGCCTACCTCCGCCAAGCTGCAAGACAGCTATGATGCCTTTGACCTAGTGGTATACTAGTCACAACGACAGACAATAACGGATTTGAACAAGCAGAGGAGGATCTTTTACCGACTTTGACAAAACAACCTATCCAATTTCACCGTATTTGGCAATGTTTCCGTCATGTACTATCTGCCCGATGGTGAGTTTACAAGCCCGTGTTCCTGCTTGTTTCCAGAGTAACGACACAGTTGTGATCGACATGGTGAATACCTTCAACCTACCGGGGCTCAGATAAGTTTGCTGCAATGCGGATCGTTTGACCGGAAGAATTGCTCCGCTAACGCAAGGCAGCCGTACTGGTCCTCGGATGGCTTGGCGAACCCAGTCATAATATTTTATACACAATGCGTGGTGCAGTGTCGTGTTGTGCCCTTTATAATACTTTCCAGCTGACACCCCCCAAACTTGACGTCACTTGTGATATTGAAGCTCGTTCTTGGTATGTGATAGACCTTTACGTGACTTACCAACTGATTGTTACATATCTTACTGGCAATCCAGTCGATTTATATGTCGCAACACATTGTTTTTTATTATGCTTCTGGCCGATGTCGCCGCGCTGATAGCAGACTTTCCATAATTTTGGATTATGGATTGTATGGAAGGTATTCTATTTCATGATTCTGGACGGGAGCTCACTTTCGCCACTCATGGAACTTTTAGAGATGAGATGGCGATTTTATTCTCATGTCGTCACCTTGTGTAATATCTTCAGATGCTTTTTTTCGGAGATTGATCGATTCTGGAAACTTCGGCCGGGAATATTGAATAATCCTCTGCAGCTTCAGCCTGACGCTTCGAGAAGAGCTTTCAGGATGCGAATTAAGAGGGTTCGAGAGCGGCTCCGAGTTTCCAACTAGATTGTAATGGCCTTCCATGCCAAGTTGCGCTGGGGTGGTTTGGTTTTTGGACGTGACCTCAAGGGTTGCGCGAAAAACACTTCCGCTTGTCCAGGTAACGTTAAATGTATATCGTCACTTCGGAACGGTTCAATCGTTGCCGGATTGACGGATAACGAGACATGAAATTAGCAAATAGCGGTAAATATCCGACTTTCCCTTTCTCTGTGCTCGGAGATTGAGTTTGTTGTGCACTAACCCGGTACAGACTCATGCCAATCTTGGGTTTCATTTCGCCGAAACTCTAGTGTCTTCCGTCTTGGTATTAGTTTGGACGATGGCCAACGTGGTGCAAAGCTGTTGTCAGATTCACCCTTTCATGTCCATAACACAAGTCCACTCTGTGCTGCGAATAGTATGGCTGGAGAAGCACTTTCGGTATTTGGTCCTCCATTTCAATGACATGACAGAGGCAGCCTAGTGTTTTACACTTCACTTGCTGCTACCGTGGAAGCGATCAGTCGTGCAGTCAATAGCACATCACAAGAGCCGAGTGCTCCATCTTCCGCTCCGACGTCATTATCTATCCGACGATCCTGTATTACAAATTCCCAACACCGTCAGTACCCCTGCAACCTTCCATCCAACTCCTATATGGAGACTTTAATGTCCGCAGGCGATTCACCTGCTGGCTAAGTCCGCAATCCCGAATGTAGCTGAGATGTGATCAAACGGAGTTGCCCACTGACATTGCTCAGCGGATACCAAACTGATTGCTTGCACCTCAGTCCGCTTCCACTGAATAAAAAGAATGCAGAATTTGACACAACCGAGACGGGTGCATAGGCAAATAGAATAGATTCTGGCTGTGATTCGATGCCATCCATCTCATGATCAGCACTTTTAGATTTAGGTCCTCCTGTACCCTCCTGTGTGTGTTATCCGATACCTTGGCTGCCAATGAGGTGCTTGAAAAGCGACAGGGCAAGTCTTCCTCTCGCTGCTACATACTTCCTACTAAATAACTTTCAGTAGTTCTATTTGAACCCTATCCCATGTCTTGTGTTGGTAAAATCAAACCCAGTCTCCATTAGGCAGACCCAGCACTTGACAGAAGCCAATCATCCACTGGTCAAACCTCTCCCTGGTAGGTGCACAGTTTGTGATGTGTTAGTCTTGGTAGCATTGGCAGAGGAAAGGGGAAAGGGGTGAGAACTAGGCAAGCACTTGCCTTTGTTAGTGGATAGAGCTTGAAGTAATAAATGGTTTTTGTAGAGGAAGTAGTTCTGACTTAAGAGTGGGGCTCATAGTCAGGTAAGAGGAATGTGAATTCACTGAGGGGACTTGGTGGAAACCCCTGGGTTTATTTATATACATGTAGGAATGTGCACAGACCATGAGCACATATGGTAAGTAAGAAAAGTACCTACTATGTATAGTAAGGAATGTCATGGAACATTATAGAATAAAGTGGAGCTAAGTGGAGTACTTAGCAAGCATGACATTATATGAGTAAAACTCATCAAATAAGCAAGTCTAGAACTGGCTATGAGAAACACTGGTAAGTGGTATTTCCAACAGGTAGTTATTTGACAATTTGTGCTGAAGACAGATGAACAGACTTTCCACTATATGGAACATGTTTTAGCACATGGTGCTAGGCACAAACTTGCTCTCATTGCTCATTGAATAATGGTGTGAACCTCATCTGTTTACTGAAAGGTTGGACTTATGGAGCCGAAGACCTCATTCTCACATTGTTACCATGTATAAATCAGATATCGATATCCTTTCTGAGATTCGTTGGTTCCGGAAGGCATATCCAACCTCAACGCTAAGGAAGCTATGCGTTCCAAGGAGAACATTCAGAACGGCATGGAAAAAGCCTTGATCTCGAAGGTAAGTCATCCTCCAGTGACCTCCACTCTCTGGGCCGCTCCTCTGGCCACAGTGGCGGCGATAGGTGCTGTTTTGGAGCAATTCAAACGTGATTGGATGTTTGATGTTTCGAATGACGGATCACGAAATGTTCATATTCTTTGCGTCCGACGGCGAGTTGCTGTGTACCAACACGACGTTGACCATGGCATGACTGGTCTTCATCTCGGAGAGGCATCAGCGGGAAAGTGCATCAAGTTCACTCCAAGAACGACCCTCCGATCTTCAGACAGTTCACGAAATCATATCAGTTACGTTGGTGGTTCCTCGCCACGCTATTAAGTAGCAGGGTGCGATTTAACCTCACAAATTATCTTAAGTACGCCTGTTTTTCCACGGACAAGCGGAATTCCTTCGTATTTATCACGGCATCGCTCAGGAAGCTTGGGCCTTGGCATCAGTTGAGGATCCTAGCTGTATCCACGATGCGACGCACATCACCTTGTGATAGCCTTCTATCATGTTGTCACTAGTAAGTCCCTTCTTTTCTTTCTTGTACTTTAGTGCATAATATCCATCACTAGTTTGCTGTTAGTAGTGGCACGTGGTTTGCTACTTGATGGTCACCCAGGTAACTTATGAACACAGATAGCAGTTCTACTTCGCAAGGGGTCATTTCGCCTACGGATGAGACAGTTGATGGGGAAGTTGGGAGTCGAAATGTATCTATTTTTAGTCTTGGCTTACCGACGAACGATATGTCCATGCTCTGGCAAGAGCCGTCACTAGCGTCACGACAAATGAGGTACGCCTATCTATACTTCTTATAAAATTGGATGCAGCGTGTAAGGGCTACTCCATCCATGTAGAGGTAGGCAAGTCCAATACGCGGATATATTCACTCACTGCGCTCGTCGACATCGCAAATCCTGCAGAGCGGGCAGCACTCACGGCCCGACTGGTTGTGGTTGCTGAGCAGTTGCTTTGTAGATAAAGTCAAGTTGCACATCGGTCAACACCTCCGTAGGATTTTCTTTCCTCTCCCAAACACCGAGCTCCCTAAATCGCAGAAAGTCGAGGTCAGCACCGTGGGCCCTTGCGTGCCATTTGTGATTTGATGTTAAAGCTGATGTCAAAGAACGTAATACCGCAGGGAGTTTTAGGACTGCTTTTTGTGGACTTGGATCGTCGCCCTTCCTTTAAGCTTTGCAGGAATCTCAAAGCATTCAACTGGGTTAAAACGCAGGTTGCCTTTTCGCACGGGAAGCGCGTATCACATGTGAAGAGTACGTATATTGGATCCTCATGAAGTTGATAGCTGCCTTCACACACTTTTCCTTTCCGGGCAGGAGTTGGGATGCATGCCAAGTTTGCTTTGAGGCACCCTTTAAAGGAAGAAATCTATGCAATTATCCTTGTCACTGGCATGCGCCTCGACCTCCCCTCTCACAAGGTCGTGAATAATTGCGGGGACAGACGTCATTCAAAAAAAAAAAGATGAGAAATGCGAGGTTTATGAAGTAATAACCCCTCTCGCGGCTAGTGTTCAATCTAAAACATAATATTTGCTGTACTTGGAAGCATATGCCACGTTACGACTATCTCGTGCATAACTCTATTTCACTCTATCCAATGCTGGATCGGATCCCAACAAGGTGCCATGGTGCTTTTGTAAGATGGGCATCGGAAGGCAAGCGCTGCAGGGACACTACGGCAGGGCTCCAAGTAAGAGGTCGGAAAACCACACAAGAAAACCTCCACAACGATATAGGCAATATGGTTGTACAGCGTTACCGCAATGTAATGACTACATTTTGCACCTGCTGAGTAAATCGATGTGGCCATTGGTGGTTGTTAAACCTATTCGCATCAAGCTCCAAGTCTGTCATAATACAGTACATGAAACACATGCACACCAACGTCTAGAAATGGGAGTAAATGACATGTGTCGCAAAGCATGATACACTAGTGTGGTGGAAGTCCCGAGCTGAGTGCTCGGAAGAAGCTGAAAAGATAAACAAAGACAATCCCAACAAATTGCCACGTAAAAACCGCGACAATGAGCACAGTTGTTATAATGCCTGCCCAGTAGCACAGAGCTGAGACCTCCAGGGATATGAACGACGTCGTGAGCATGACTTGCATGGCGCTCATTACCACGCTCACGTAGGCGAAGACAACGAGCATGAACCCGAGTTCGTACGAAAACCACGATTGGTAGTCCCGATGGATCTTGTAGTACCATGGACGATACCGGAAAATGTTGTAAATTAGATTCACGCGGCTCAGCCGAAGCTCGCCGTATCGAAACCGTTTGTTGACGTCAGATAGAGGGATGCTGGATATATAGAAGGCAAATTCGCTCCACTGCATCCACGTCATGTCCTGCTGGCAGGATTCCGAGGTGATGTGCTATACGGAAGTCGCTCTCATGCCGGATAAGGAGAGTGTAGGAGCGGAGGAAGCCGCATGCAGCAGTATAGAGGGTATCGTTGGGACATATGTGGGTGACGAAGAAGTTGTAATCGAGGAGACAAACAGGGAGAGGCTTCACGAAGATAGTAGAGTCATACCAAAGGAGATGAAGTCCAGGGTCTTCTGCGACCACGATGTCTCTTTTTATCATTCGTTGCCGATGAAGAGCGCGAACTCCATCCATCCTCCCGGCCATCCACAGGTAAGAATGAATGGCATTCAGTCCAGAGACTGATAACTCCTGATGCAAATATTTGTGGACGTTGGCACCATTATCATCAATTGGCTATAGCAGTTCCAGGTATTCGAGTCAATGGGCGAGACTTTTCGGCCTCGTCCAAAATTAACGTGAGGGCATTCGAGAATGGTGGTCTGCGGCGGGAATCGTTGGTGACATGTGTCATGACGTTAACATTGGCAAGATGTATTGAGACAAGGAGCTAGGATACAGGAATTGGCTGCTAATCAGCAAAACCTATCAGAATCCTGTCAGACATACCGGTAGGTTCGCCATGGTCGCTGTCACTTACTGGCACAACTGAGAGTAAGTGGGTGATTCTGGCAGAAAGCAGGGGCCAGTAATTGTAATCACCAAGCGGCTTTTATGCGGACGCAAAGAACGCAACGATGGCGAAAGTAAAAAACTTATTCCTGTTATTACTATCGCGAAAAGAAAGTGGTTAGAAGCTGGGAACGGGCGTTGCGTCCCAGTGGCTGCGGAACCGAGTGAATAGAAGACGGGGGCGAGCTTCACGCACTGAGTGGTAACCTCATATAGGACATACGACGCAGTAGCACCGTTGGAGACGCCCGGAAGCAACAACGATGGTTGTGAGTTTCGCTGAGGACGGTCTGTGGGCGATTGTTATATAGTGGAAATGAAGGGGGATGCACCGAGGCCGACCAACTTGACCCTTAGGTGCAGGTTTTGTACTTGCTACCACCCCCTGACTTAGTGCTGTGGGCGAACACAATTTTCAATCATGAGCATTATGTAATTACCTCCGTGGAGATAGCGGCGCGACGAGCTTCGTGATAAAGAGGGGCCCGAGCTCCAAAGGGATGAAGCCTGGAACAGCGCCGTCCTGAGCTCACATTAGGTTGTGGGGAGATCACGCATCAGTCTTAGCTAGGACCTGATTTAGTCTGCAATAAATTTTTGACTTGCAAATCTTCTCATCGATCGCTCTAGGATCGCAGCGTTCGTCGGCCACTTCAGACTACATATATCATGTTCATTCCTTCAGAAAGATGGTACATATTCTTCGTTCCACGACGTCGAGATATAGGTACACCAGAGGAGACGCAAGTACACTGAAATCTACACATCGAGGACATCATACACGACACGAGCGCCGACCCACGCGTATGGATAGTTATGCTGATAGAAATTGCGCACGGTACGTCGTTCGGCGAGCCTGGGAATCGTAGCATAAGAAGCTCCTAACTGAGAGACAGGAAGCATCAACGATAAACTCATCCACGGTGAAACATCGTTACTCACAACGACGTGATGTTTCCCGTCGAAAAAGTCGGTGGAATAGCTGTGGATCAGTCAGTTACCTGTCTTCCCATCAGTCTGTGCTTCAAATGAAGAGGCTTACCCAGGGAAGTGGTTCGTTGGGAAAAGTCCCTCGTGGTTACTAAAGAGAGTTGATGTCCACTCCCAAATCCCACCGTTCGAACCGTGGCCGCCGAATTCTTCCCGACCAGTGGTGGCCCTGACATGATCTCGTAAGAAAGACCAGTTTCAAGCATCTTATCAGGATTACACACGGTACGGGATGCCAATTCCTAAAGCCAACATTCGCACCGCCCCAGTGTCCCACTCCATAAATGTCAAAGAACAACCGAAGTTCAGGCTCCGTTGGGAGTCGACCACCCTTGGATGTCGCATACGCCAAGAGTGCGTCATAGGAGGTGAGCACAGGCCAGTGCTGTGCGATAGCCATCGAAACGGGCCCATACACGGTTCGTACCTGACAAATAGAGGGACAGATAAGGAGACGTGCACGGGAAACACAATCGAATGTTGAACCTTGATTCCATCTTCGTCTTCTATCCAGTTAGCGGGAAGTCCGGCTTCCTTGCTATCCTTATAAAACGTGAAAAATTCCGCGTTCGTGACTGGTCTCCATTCCATTTTAACTTGCTTCACTTCTACGACGCGCGCCGGGCTTTCATTGTCCCATCCAAACGCGTGGCCGTCGATGATCTCAGCAACGTCGGAGGAGAAATCGTCGCCCTCGCAGTCGTCATGTCCCAGTGTGATTCTCGCAGGACCGATTGTGATAGTTGGTGTGTTGGGAGGAGCGATGGCGTCCCATTGTTCGGCGAGTGCCTCCCAGTGAGGAACTGCGAACCCCGGAGGAGGAAGAGTGCCGGTTCCAGCCCTCTGGATGAGCATATAGAGCAGTGTCTTACGGAACATGAGCGTCACCAATTAGTAGTACAGGAATGGTACCAACCTCGACATGCCAGCCCTCATGTTCGTGGGTCATAGCCAGCATACGTGCGATGTGGCGGTTGAGCTTACGACTGCCGTTCCGTAAATCACCGTAGAGCTTCAGAAGACGAGTCCGCACGCGATCGCGGAAGGCGAGGATTGAACCAAGCGATGGCCATTCCTCGTCTTTCTCGGGTACTTCTGAATGCCCCTGGAGCCGAGGATAAGGAGAGGCACTCTACGACTTTTGACAGATAAACGTACGTGACAATGCTCAGGATCATCGACATGAGGATCAATGCCTCGCTGGGAAAGTTATGGGTACGCATACAGACAGACGAAACCGGAAGGTAAGTAGTTACCTCGAAGATAAGGGTGAAGTTCTTCGGCTCTGTGTTGGGCTCTTTCAATGCCTTCGACATCAACATGTCCAAGAAACTAGAGCCGAAGTCAATGAACGATGCCACGGGGAAGTTCCAACATACGTAGGGATGTGACCAATGTAGAAAAGGCATTTATGCCTTAAGTCGATCGGTTTCTGATGCAGCATTTCTTGTGGGATCATACCGAGAGTGACTAGGTCCCAAGCAGCCCAGAGATCACGCCACTCGTCCACAGTAGGTACTCCAAACGGGGAGAACGAAGGCGAGGTCAGGGGAAGAGGAGGGAATGAAACCTGAGGGCACTCGAGGCAGTGAAGCGTAAGGGAACCGTCGGCAGAGGAAACAGAGTAAATGGAGCGGAGTCCGCTAGCAGAGAACATGTTCAATGCTTCGGAGAGCGTTACCTGTGAGGAAGGAAGGAGAGCTTTAGGCAGCTGAGGAGTGGACGGATCTGCGATTCTTACTGGGTTGGCTTTGCCATCGTGCAGCTGCACGAAGTCATCGATTGAAGCGCTAGTTTCACGCAATCCGCCTGACGACATATTAACGACTGCAGGCATTCCAATGTCGGGTCAAATTTACCTTGTCCGATTGTAACCAGCCGTGGCCCCACAGCTGTAGGAATCGCATGCCGAACCAATGTCAGCAAACCCTGCAAGAGTACTTCGACATCTGAAACGGATGTAGCGTGTTGGATAGAGACAAGAATCTTGTGGTTCGAGCCCTTTTCGAGTTTAGTGGCGAAAGTCCTTCAAAGAAGTGCCGTCGAGGATGGGCGGCAGGAGAAGATATGTAACAAGTGAAGATTCAGAGGTTGGGCTGCTGGGTGCAGTCGAAACGGAGCGCACAGAGATAGAACTGGAACTTGCTGTTGAATAGGTGTCCATCGCAGTATGAAAATCTCACAGCGGGCAACCGGAGTGATCGTGAAAGGTCCGTATCATTTATACGTTGAAGTGCGTACAAACAAAGAGTTGAGAAAACAAAGCCACTTCACCGATGTCTCGTAATCTCCGGATGATCTCGGGGTAGACCCCATAATGTACAGGGGAAAAAATGAAATGGTGATAGCGAGTGCTCACGTTTGCCCATTAACCGAGTCGCAGCGCAACGAAGTGCGTAATATCACCACCGCCAGTGATATTACCGTTCAACTGGAACGGTCGGAGTTCAAAGGGTGGCTGGATACCCGACGAGGTCTTAGAGTCAGCCACACAATTTGGACCACCTAGGAGTTCCACACGGCTGACAGGGCGAAGGTGGGACCGCCAGCAGCTGTGTTTGGCGGAAAAAGAGAGGCCGAGGACTGCGACTTATCGTCAGCGTAAGCGAACTACTTGGCCAAAAAAAAAAGGTGCTGGGGAATCCGAGTATGGCTTAAAGCTTGACGGACAAACTGACACCGGTGGATCCCCAAAGGATGAATACCGCGTTGGTCGTCATGTGCCCCAAGTGACCAAAATATGTCGAATATTGCGCTTTGGATTTGGCGCGGCCATGGCGGACACGAGACATGGCGGAACAACTTGGTCCGGCTTGTGGCTGACTTGCTTGTCTGTCCCGTGACTTCGAATCGGCTCGGCATAGACCCATCGACTGCTTACCCGCGCAGAATGATGCATACCACGGCAAACGCGATGGACGACGAGTCAGACCAAATGCAGCAGGAATCCATGCTAGCAAGTGCATTAGTACCAGTCACAGGTGGAAGAGCATAAGATTCTTGTCGATCGCTGTCATTTATCGTGCCCTTCTGCCTATGGCGTGCTCGATTCGCAGCACGTGACCTATATTGACGCGTCCAAAAGTGGTCCTTGTCCTTTCAATGTTCTTTGTGAAACACAAGCGGGCGGATTATAAATGGGGACCCATGATGCTTGTGGAATTGGAACCCGGATTTTGTTTCTCTTACACTAATCATGTGCGGTACAGACCCTGCAGCTATTGGCGGGTATCCACTCCCCTTGCTACCTACACTGTCATGCGATATCTATGCCATCGAGTACGTTCCACCTTCATAAACCTTGGTTCCGACGTTCACGGGATACGCAGCTCAAGGGAGGCACTTCCTTGCCTGATGTCCTCCATGAAGGTACGTCGAGCATGACCCTCAAGTCTGATTGTGTCTCAACTTGTGATGGATAGAACGCTTTCATAAGGGCACTTAACCATGTCTACGCGATTTCGATTCGGTTCCCATCCAGCGATCAAAGAATTTTATATTTTCTGCAGTACGTGAAATCCGTCGTTGACCTTTTGCAGGTCCATTTAGAAGGTGAATCATCATTGCTGTACTGCTGGCAGAGTAGCCCACTCATTTCTTTCAGGCGACCGTCTATTCTACACCACCTGTTCCGATGGACGGCCCCTCACAGAAGCTCTGCGCCCAGATTGCTATCCCAACTTCAGTGGAGCTACCGAGGCCCTCACAACCCTCGCTGGTGTTCTTGCTGAGTGGATCAAAGTGAAGAGGATCACGTTATCCACCACCGCCCCCTCTCAATCGAGCACATACAGGCTCCTGACACATACTCAGCAAGTGTTCTACAGGAGCATTTACAATTCGGCTTCTCCATGGTGTCTCGCATGCAAGCCCAGGTCGGTCCGTCTTACGTTGATCGTTACAACTTTAAGAGTGGCTGCAGGTGAAATATCTGACTTTCGAGTGTACATCTGTCACCATTTCGGACGATGATCTTCACCGAATGATACAAGGTGCATTTCTGAGCTACCTTACATTACAAACCATTCCAAATGCCCTTAGCTAACATCGAATGGTTCGCCTCGCACTCGGACATGACATTCCTCCTTCCGTGCGTTGACTTACATGTGCTTCTATTGTGGGTGAGATGTTCAAGAGCACCTAGATTCGTCATATCCCATCATGATCCTAACACGTCCTACTGGCCACCTGTCCAAGAGCAAGGGATGCAAGCGCTCCCAGTTCTTCTGAAAGCACACGAAGAGCGAGTTTCCGTCAGTATGGCTTTGTTCCCGTTTCATGCCCTTTCTTCCAGATGTTGGCAGTTCGCCCCTTTTGACCCGTTGACCAGGCTCCCGGTAGTTATTCACTGAAGTACGCAGCGTTTCTTGCATATACATCACAATGACTTTCTACATACTAATATTTCGCGTTTAGGATGAAGCTTTCTATCAAGTAACGATGTGCCCTCCACTATTCCATTTTATCTCCATTATGTATTGTCACATTTCTTATCCCGCTCAATTCTGCACCTCCTCCCGTACTGGATTGTCTTCCTTTATGTGTGGTTATCTCGGAAACCTTACAACTATTCCAACGAAACTTTGAAGCGCTTGGCAGATGTTGGCAAAACTGTTTGCAGACAGCATCAGTCATGGCAAGATATTTGCAGGGGGCCCGGAACTTGGTGACGTCTCGCCGTCTTTCAAACATACTTGGTCTGCTGGGCTGCATTTTTATCGACGTTATCCTGACAGTTAGAAAACCACCTGCGTCAGGAAATTCTGCGATGGTGAAGGGCGAATGATGGACCCAACAAGCTGCAGCGAATCTCAGATGCAGACACCGACACCGTAACACCAAAAAACAAAATCTATGGATACGCTGATCTCTAGGAACTAACGAGCCACTATGGTATCGTCAGCTACCATCCCGCATGCCTGACTGGACACAAGTTCCTCATGCTACCTCGGTATGACATCAAATTTCGATATAAAGAACTTCCTGATGACACCCTGAACATGCAATATAACCAATGAACATCTCTAACTTGGGAAGTGCCACAATAGGCAGATCTCTTTGTTTGCCAGTGATATTACAAGCTGCCACAGATGTAGAGAGCTTCAAACTAGTTGACCACTTTAATTACCTGACGAATGACTCCATTCTTCTGGCTATACGCAGGTTATTGCACAGTGCCTAACATCGGTTCCGCTTGCCACCAGGAGAGATCCAACGCCACTCTCTGCCATAAATCTGCTCATCGCTCGCAGATTCGGTACCCCCAATTAGTAGAGTATAACGTCATGGGCGGCAGGTTCACGTGAATTGTGGGCTTCTGTAGAAGCTGGGCGCATATCTAGGACCATGAAGCCTCATGAGCCCTTTCTGTGAGACGAATGATCTTCAAAGACGGCATGATAATGGAGAGATATTCAGCGACATCGCTATTTTCCGAAACACAGGACGTGTGGACTCCCATACGCTTCACCGAGGTGTTCCGTACGAGTTTTCCGTTGCTAAGTCGAGCGACGCGTTGAAATGGGGTCGCACGGAACATCAAGGTAAAATCCTTGAGCTTGAGGCAACGATGTAGCAGGGCGATAACTCCTCGAAACGTGAGCTGAACTGGAGGGTCCTCACTGTTATCAGGAAATAGGTGAAACACCTCCAAGTGTGGCCAAGCCTTGACCATGTCCTCCAAGTCATTGTCTGCAAGTGTCAAGCTGCTTGAAACCTGCAATGCAATAACCTTGAGGTGATGACAAGTTTGGTAGGGTTCCAACATACATCGCCACCAAGTAGATGTGACGTGGCGGGTGGAAGCATTCAGGGGAATCGAAATCCAGAGGAAATCTAGAGACTGGCACTGGGATGAAACCAGAGATGACACCTCAACTAGTGCTTGCAAAGGATCGCGGTATTTGTGGGATGCTAAACAGATAAACATCTCAGCGACTTGATTGAGGGGAATCCAGCGGAACAGATCTGTGCATTGTGCAATGGAGCTCGCCCAAATTTCCAGAGCGCGAAGTCGAGGGAAAACGTCGCCGCTGAGGTGCCCTGTCGCAGGGCCAAGGTGATAAGGAAAATTCACCGACAACCGTCGCAGTGCATTCGCCTGAGCGAGACTGCTCAGTATATGCCAGGAGGGTACACTAGACCTGACAATCTCTACACGGCTGAGCTCGGAAACTGCCCGGTACAACAAATGCATGGTTTTTTCAGACCTTTGGGAGTCGAACCCTCGTATGCTCAACATGCAGACGTTTGGGCAAAGCGCTGGTATGGAAGAGATGTCGAGATGGGCGTAGAATTCGTTAGGAATGTCAAACCGAAGGGCAGACAGGTGTGGTCCAATAAGAAGACGGAAGAAACGAAAGACGACCTTGTAAGCCTCTGCGTGCACATTCTTGGCTCTAATCGAAGAAAGTGAACAGGGCACTTCGATTGATAAAGCGCGAGGGTTTGGGAAAAGGAAGCTTGGATCTGGCGGAGAGGCGACGGAAACCAAACCAGTTGGGAACCCCGATATTCATTACGTCACGCCAGGAGCGCACTGAACCGGAAAATGTCGGTATCCATTTTGTCACGTGGTGGTGCATAGTAAGAACACAATCAATCTGCGAACACGGCTTGAGAGTCGCCGGATGATGTTCCAGTCATCGTCACTGAGTGGACGTGATAGTACCAGGTACTGCCGTCGGTCGCCCACTAACTATTGGTGGTGTTTATAACGAGACAATAAATGCTTACAGGTCGCACACTCCGTCTCAAACCTCGCAGAAGGGAGACGCTTGCAAGATAGGTTCCACAGCGGTCAAAGTCTCCCAAATCAAATCTACAGCTGGTTCCTTGAAGGTGCGGCATATCCTGGCTAATGCACACAACGTCGAGCGATCTTCGATGCATCGAAATACGAGTCGCAGAATGTCGTCCACGCAGAGGCACAGATGCATGGTATTCCTGGACGAAGTCACAATCCAGGTTTACATAGGAACATCTTGGTCATCGATGCTTTTAGCGGGTGGGTTCTGGGCACACCATAGAAAGGGCTATCACACCCCTGTAGAATGGCGGCGTAATCATCCGGTCCCGTTCCATTCCTGCTCTAATTGGCAGCATCGGCCCGCCAGCAAATGAAAACTATGAGATACACATACCTAGGTTATGATCAAGCAATGGTATACAAAGTCAGTTGTCCGTTTCTCTGTCACCACATAAGACTCCCTAACCTAGTCTGCGCTGGCGAACAAGAGCCTCATCCTAGCACCTCTAGTAGCCAAACACCACCACCGTACACATTCGAACATTCGGGTCAAAGTCCGATGAATGTGAATGGTATGAAATTCCTCCACTAAATAAAGGAAGACCAAGAGATCAAAGGCACCGAGTTAGGTTGCATTTGAACTGTGGCTATGTACTGGGATGTCACTCTAATACAGTGAGTACACCACATCAACTTTTGCCGTTCACCCTAGATCTTTTGCCACGACGCAGGTCAGGCCTCTTGGAGTACACTCGGATGGTGTCGGCAGCGGTGAGACCAATGACTGCGGCATCCACCGGGGTCGCGGGCGCCTTCGGAGATGGTGTGTAGGCTATTTCAATCCGGTGGTAGCCTGGCTTACCATTGTCAGGTATCCATCTCTACGACAACCACAACTTGAGGCTCGACGCGATTTGTCATGGACATCGAACAGTCAGTTGGAACCGGACTGACGATCCTTCACTAACAGACGCCCTCGGCAGATTTCGCCGCGCTGGTCACGAGGCCATCGACCGGATATGCGAATACTATTACACTCTTCAAGACAGGCCAGTAACGGCCAGGGTGGAACCAGGGTATCTCAGAAGGGCGCTCCCGTGTAAGGGTGCTTTGATTTAGGCGCGAGTTAAAGGACATTATGCCCGACCCTTGCACAGCCGAAGCACCTCAGTCCGGCGAGAACTTTGACTTGATTACGCAGGATTACGAGAAGTATATCATGCCAGGTACGGAGGAGCCGTCCTTCGCTCCACGTTTGTATCTCATACTCCAGGAGGTCTTACCCTCTGGCACCATCCGTCATTCTTTGCTTATTTCCCGACCGGAAGTACCTTTGAGGCGGTCCTTGGTGATCTATACTCAGGCAGCGTTCCTAATCCCGGTTTCAATGTGATGCTTTCATTTAAGTAAACACTTGTTTACAATGCCTAACCGTGTCCTTTAGTGGTCTGCTAGCCCGGCTTCCACAGAACTAGAGACAGTCGTCATGGACTGGGCAGCTAAAATGCTGGGTTTGGATTCAAGCTTCCACAATTGCAGCAAACGTTGGCGGAGGCGTTATCCAGGTAATTTGCTTCCCATCACGTACCGCCAAACAACCTTACGCAGAGTGCTGTGTCAGACGACTGCGTCAGAATCGGCCCTCGTTGCCGTGGTAGCAGCTAGATCTCGGTATACCAAACAACATCCAGATGTTTCTTCAGAAAAACTTTTGATATACATTACCACGCAGACACATTCGCTGGGGAAGAAAGCTGGCCTGGTCCTTGGCTTGAATGTTCGTGCACTAGAAGTGACGGTGGAAGATAATTTCGCCCTTCGCGGAGATACATTGCGTCGCGCACTCGAGGACGACTGTGCCTGCTGGGCTACACCCGTTCATTCTAAGTGCGTCAGGAAAGACCACATCGACATAGATATGCTCTGAACTACACATTTCAGTTGGGACTGTCGGGACGACCTCCTCAGGTGCTGTCGATTGTCTTGGTGAAATAGGGCTAGTTTGTGAGTTGGGATTTTGGCGATGAGGAGTTGTGCTCATTCATCCTTTGCTTGGAAGTGGAGGATTACCCCTTCATATGGCTACATGTTGACGCTGCGTGGGCAGGGACATAGCGATGGTGTGCCCTGAGTATCGAGATGTTTGCGCCCTTGGTGATATCAACAAATATGGGGATTCATTCTGCACCAATTTTCACAAGGTACGAGTTTATATACGTCTGTGGTCCTGCTCAACTGGGGAACTGTAGTGGGGACTCGTGAATGTTGATTGTTCCGGATTTTGGGTTCGGGCCAGGGCAAGCTTGATAGATGCACTGGACGTCACGCCCGAGTTTCTACGTACACGACACGGGGATGCCGGTGAGGCGCTTAATTTCTTCTGTAATTCTTTCCCTGACAATGTCTAAGGCACTGTGATTGATTATCGGAATTGGCATTTTGGACTCTGTCGAAAATTTAGATCATTGAAGCTGTGGTTTGTCTTGCGGTCTTTTGGTGTCGAAGGCTTTCAGCGGTACATTCGAGAGGTGGGATTAGTAACGTCGATGTCCAAGCACTCATCTTGGTTTGACCTTTCCAACAGACCGTAAAGCTCGGCAATATGTTCGCGTCCCTCATCCGGGAATCTGCTGAGTTTGCCTTGGTCACACCTCCATCTCTGGCACTGACTGTTTTCCGACTCGAACCTTACTTCCCATCATCTGTCCCCCCCGCAAAACTGAACGAATTAAATAGGGAATTCTATGCACGAGTATCAGCTCGGAGTGATATCGCGTTTACGCAGACGGATTTGAGTGGCACTTTTTGTGTTCGCATGGCTGTTGGAGCGATTCGGACATCGGAGGATCATATTAAACGTGCGTTTGAGATTTTATGTCTAGAGGGAAGGGCTGCGTTAGAGGAATGGCGATGCGCAACCGGAGGTATTGAGTAGTTCATCTCTCCATTTAACAATGTTTTCCTCCGTGTCTGTAGCATTTTCCACGAGTCAACGTACAGACTTGGCTGTGCCAAGTTCCCTGTCAGTAGGTGCTTGCACAAGGTTTGCAGTTTACTGATGGAGCTGTAATGTCCTACATAACGTGGCGAACAGACTGATAACATTATGGATATCATAACGCCATGAGTATCTAGACACTATTCGATATGCTAACTCCGCCTTGCAAGTGTCTGCGAGCTGAGGAGCAATGGGAGGATCCTTCTGTACTCCAACTGTAAGGCCTGCAGTTCAGTCAGAAAAGAGCGTTAAGTGGCCTCCCCAGTGTAAGGAAGCGGCGGCTCTTCACTCGCCGGTCACGGCGTCTAACTTGGCAGAATGGCCCGAATTCAAGTACCAAGGACAAACTAGCTGCAGAGCACCTTGCGACATTGTCGCATTTTCTAGCTTGTCTGGCTGGCTCTTTTGGATCCTAATCACTTACCCCCCACGTTGCTACCAGAGACCCAGTACCAAACACCTCACTGCGTTGTTCTGCACCAGTGCTCTACTTACTACGTCCAGTGACACATTCAGGAACTCTGGTTGCATCGAACAGCGGGGTAAAACCTTGGGTTTTGCACTATGATATAGAAGGGCAGTAGCTCCTCATAGGGTGAGATGAACTGGAGGGTCCACTCTGCCATCAGGAAATACGTCGAAAACCTCTAAGTGGGGCAAAACCTTGACCATGTCCCAAGTCATTGTTTGCAAGTGTCAGGCTACAAGACACCTGCAACGCAATGACCTTGAGGTGAGGGCAAGCTTGGTAGGATTTCAAGATGGGCAGCCACCAGGTAGACGGGTGTGTGACGTGGCCAATAATTTCGGAGGCAATCTAGACGTTTTCATTGCAAGTTCTTACAGATTTTCTCGTCAAAAACCTTGCAGAATATCGGAAGTGATGGGAGCAAAACCTGGTTCAACGGTTTCTTGAAGAGGTGTGGCATGTCCTAGCCAATGCACACGATGTCAAGTGATTTTTCAATGCATCGGAATACGAGTCGCGGAATCTACTCCGCGTAGAGGCACGAACTCGGATGCATGATCTAGTGGCGGTAAGAACTTAGAGAGATGCTTGGTCGTATTCTTATCCAGCATACTTCGCTTATGCAGTGGCTGTGAGCACAGTCACCTGTTCATTCACGCTTCCGTGCCTTGCTTTTGCGAGCGATATTTCGATATGATATAGCGTTGAACGGTCGTTCAGTATATTATGTACGTTGACCACGACTTGCGCAATTTCGAACGATGATGATGGCGGTGATTCGATTCCCTGGTCCGTGGGGCACGCTCGGATGCTATCGGAGGTGGGACCAAGCTGGGACCAAAGCCTGCGGCGACCGGGTCGCGGCCGCCTTTGGAGTTGGTGTGTATACAGTGCCTGTTTCAGCCAATTGATGGGAAATGTGATGTGAATGTATGAAAGTGCGCATCGCTGGGTAGCTTAGCTTATCACTGCTAGGTATTCAACTCTACGACGATTTCAACCTTAGGCTCAACGTGATTTATCATGGATATCGAACAGTCAGTTAGAGATCGGCTGACGTCTGTTTACTAACAGATGCCCCTGGCAGATTTCGCCGTGCTGGTTACCAGGCTATCGACCGGATATGCGAATACTATTACACTCTTCAAGACAGGCCAGTAACTGCAAGAGTAGAACCAGGGTACCTGAGAAGGACGCTCCCATGTAATGGTGCTTTAATTTAGACACGAGCTCGTGCTAACGGACACTATGCCCGACCCTTGTACAGCCGAAGCACCTCAGACCAGCGAGAACTTTGACTTGATTGCGCAGGATTATGAGACTTATATCATGCCAGGTACGGGGGAAGCCGTTCCTCACTCCATCCTTGTACATATCTCATGCTCCGTGAGGTCTTACCCACTGGCACCACCCGTCCTTCTTTGCGTATTTCCCTATCGGCAGTACCTTCGAGGCGGTCCTTGGTGATTTGTATGCAAGCAGTGTCCCCAATCCCGGTTTCAACGTGATGCTTTTTGTGTTGAAAGCTCGTTTTGAGTGCCTAATCGACTCCTTTAGTGGTCTGCTAGTCCGGCTTGCACAGAGCTAGAGACAGTTGTCATGGACTGGGCCGCTAAAATGCTGGGTTTGGACCCAACCTTTCACAATAGCGCAAACGTTGGCGGAGGCGTCATCCAGGTAACTTGCTTCCTGCCATGTGCTGTTAAGCGTTCTTACACAGAGTGTTGCCGTGTCAGACCACTGCATCAGACTCAGCACTTGTTGCCGTTGTAGCAGCTAGGTCTCGGTATACCAAACAACACCGAGGTGTTCCTTCCGAAACACTACGGATATACACTACCACACAGACGCATTCACTAGGGAAGAAAGCTGGTCTTGTGCTTGGCTTGGATATTCGTGCACTAGAAGTTGCGGCTCAAGATAATTTCGCCCTTCGTGGAGATACATTGCGCCGTGCACTCGAGGAAGACCGTGCTGCCGGGCTACACCCATTTATAATGAGTACGTTAGGAGAGACCACTCGGCATAGATATGCTCTGAATTACTACAAACTTCACAGTTGGGACCGTCGGAACGACCTCCTCAGGTGCTGTCGATTGCCTTGGTGAAGTAGGACTAGTTTGTGAGTCGGGATTTTGGCGATGTGGAGCTCTGCTCATTCATCCTTTGCTTGGAAGTGGAGGACTACCCCTTCATATGGCTACATGTTGACGCTGCATGGGCAGGGATAGCGATGGTGTGCCCTGAGTATCGGGATGTCTGCGCCCTTGGTGATATTAACAAATATGGGGATTCATTCTGCACGAATTTCCACAAGGTATGCGAATTATTTACATCTGTGGTCCCACTCAACCTGTGGAACTGTAGTGGGGACTCGTAAATTTTGATTGTTCCGGATTTTGGGTTCGGGACAGGGCGAGCTTGATAGATGCACTGGACGTCACACCCGAGTTTTTGCGTACAAAACACGGGGATGCGGGTGGGGTACTCTATTTCCTCTGTACTTCTTTCTCTCACAACACACAAGGCACCGTGATTGATTATCGAAATTGGCATTTTGGGCTCGGGCGAAAATTTAGATCACTGAAGCTGTGGTTCGTCCTGCGGTCTTTCGGTGTCGAAGGCTTTCAGCGGTACATTCGAGAGGTGGGATTAGTGACGTCGATGTCCAAGCACTCATCTTGGTTTGACCATTCCGACAGACCGTAAAGCTCGGCAATATGTTCGCGTCCCTCATCCGGGAATCTACTGAGTTCGCCTTGGTCACACCGCCATCTTTGGCATTGACTGTTTTCCGACTCGAACCTCGGGCCTCACCGCCAGTCTCCCTCGCAAAACTGAACGAATTAAATAGGGTGTTCTATGCACGAGTATCAGCTCGGAGTGATATTGCGTTTACGCAAACGGATTTGAGTGGCACTTTTTGTGTTCGCGTGGCCGTTGGAGCGACCCGGACATCGGAGGATCATATTAAACATGCGTACGAGATTCTATGTCTAGAGGGAAAGGCTGCATTAGAGGAATGGCAATGCGCAACCGGAGAAGTTCAGTAGAACATTCACCATCTAAGTAACATTAATTATTCCTCCCCGTGGCTGACTGGCTGTAGCATTTTCCACGAGTCAATATACTGTCCTCCGGGTGCTAGGATTACCTGTACCTATTGGTAGTGGTTTGGATTGACGGAACAACTGTGGCACTCCGTCATAGTGGTAAGGGTTCCACAAAAATTATATGCCTGGTCGATACGTATCATTCCCAATGCGGCGGCCATCTAGGAACGTCGACTGCGAGTTCGATGAAGCGCTCGGTTCAGATGCCGAAGGTTTCGAACCCCCAACCAACACCAGTCCTCTGAATTCACACCGTGAACACAGAATACGCCTACGGCAAACCGATACTTTGAGCTGTCATCAAAGAGGGGCTTAGACGCTGACAGACGGAGCAGAGGTAGGGCGTATGACTTCGAACGAGACTTTGATTACGTTCGACCACCTCCTGGGTCTCCCCTACTCATCAAGTCCAGCCTTATACATGGATATAGCTTTACATAGCTTTACAACGTTTATATAAAGCAGTGACAAAGGTGAACCAAAGCAAGGCCAATGGAATATCAAGGAATATCAAGGAATGAGGCCAGTAATGATGCTGTTGTCGCCGGTTGCTGCAGTTCCCTATGTGCATGCTGCTTGCCCACACCGTACATATACTTTCGCTATATCAGCACTCAGCTACTTTTTCTTTTCTTTCTCACTTCAGCCTGCTTATGTAGTAACCCTATTGTTAGAGAAGAGCCTTTCAGCACCAAACTCCACATGAGTTCTAAGAAATCTGAGCTACCACTACTACGCACTGAATGCAGAGTTTCTTTTTGTGATACACAACAGGGAGCTGAAATGGTTTCCTTAGCGGTGTCAGGCTGGCGGGTGGAAAAATATTTGTGTGGACCGCGCGGTCACGTGCCCCGTGTCGGACGCGTAGATCATCCATTTACTTCGATATTTCCCCAGAAGGCCCGCCCACCGCCATTAGTCTGTTGGCGATGTCGGCGACCACTGGTAGTGAACCTGTTCAAAAACTTTCCTGTGAGTACTCAGTGACTGGGATTGACATGAGAGGTGCTTGCTCACCCTGGCCTCTTCTCAGTACGTGTCCTCTACACTGTTAACAGCTCTCCACAGTATATCCTTGCAAAGATACATGAGCCGGTCCCGGTAATCCGATGCGCTTATGCACAACAGCTACCAGAAGGGCACGATGTAACACAACCCCAGTACGCGCAGGCGCCTCTCAAAGCTTGTCTCACAGCCATATGCAACTCCAGGTATGTTACCTTGAAGTATGGAAGCGTACCAATCATCTCACCCTAGGCTGGCGCTTCTAATCTCTCAGCCCAGAACTTCTACAGGACTCTTCACGAGATTTTTCACTCTACGTCCTTGATCCGCTTGAGGCCCAACCCGCACCCCCAAATGCATGTGCAAGTGGGTCTTCGCCGCGTGGTGTAGCAGTCGCCTTGGGCCTCATGTCCTGTGCCCTTGAATCGGAGGAGTCTGGATGTATCCATGTCACGGGGACCATCCTTCCGGGGTCCGCAGCACTTGAAGTGGTGTTTCGCTTTACGAGAGGTGAGTTGTAAATACGTACTAATCACTACGACTGGCAATTGCAGGTCCGCTGATGTGCTTTCCATCGACAGACAAAGCGCGTACGGAAATCCATGCTAAGTGACTCGAAGTCATGGGGTCAAGTCTCTGTGTCTTCCTTTATGAGCTATACCCCTAGCTCGTTGTCCTTTCAACCTGCACCTGTCCCTCAGCCAGAGCATGCAGAACCTCAAACATTCAGCAAATCTGCCGATTTTCCAGAGGTGTACATAGGTCCGCCTCGACGTGGCCCCGGGCGTCCTGAAGGCTCAATGTCTTCCAAATCCAGGTCGAAGCCAAAACGGGAGACTAGTGTACCATCTATTGGAATAGCCAACCATCAGATGACAGAAAATGTCCGAGAGAAAACAGAACCACTGGTCTCTTCCTCTCTCGGTTCGAACCCCAACAAGAAAACGAAGACGAGAGGTCCGCGATCACAACCTCTGCCAACAAGACCTCCGTTCATTTGTGCACCATTAGTGCGCAACCCACCCACACCATACAGCTACGCCAATTTATCTCCCACTGTCCCCCAACACACACCTCAAACTCAACATGCACCCCAATCACAGCAACCTCCGCGACAGGATAATGGACAAAGCGCCCTCTTGGCTTTGTTTTCCGCTCTATCGTCTACCGCTCCCACGCCGGACTCGACAACCGCAAACCCGCCAGCACAGAATGCTACTTTACTAATGGCACTCGCGCAATTCATTTCCACTAATCCCCAGGTCCTAAATTCTGTTCCCACTGCAAGCGCAGCCGTTCCCCGAAGCTCCTCTGAGAAGAAAGAGGATATTAATGAGGCGGACGACGGGGACTCTGACATCATCATACTCGACTCATCTGTCGTAGACCCCACGGCGTTCCGCAAACGAGCTAGTGATTCGGCCTCTGAAATGGTGGAATCCTATCCGAACACACAATATCTACTTGCGTCGGACACCCTCAGGTTCGCAAGATGCGACCCCATCCCCCATGCCTGCTAGTACACCCCCGTCTACGCAGGAAACAACTCCGGCTTCCTCGATTCGTACCCCTGAAAGCGATTCCAGTCGTTCTTATGGTCATGAACCTGAGACCCCAACTTCCAGGTGTGCTCCTTTGAAGTGGAACGAAGAGAAAACTCCGCCATGTTCCCCGACGCATGTTCCAGTAACCCCCACCTCGACACGAATTGGGAAGCGCTCGCGGCTTGATCAAAGTAATGATCGTCTTCCCTCTGCAATGGCGCACCTCCGCACTTCTCCCTACGCTGGCCGCAGGATCTCCGGTTCCGGGCGAGATATTGGTCCCGGGAATATCAAACTCGCAGACTCTTCCCCACCAGAGCGACTCCCTTCGATGCTAAGCACCATACGCAAACCATCCTCTTCTCGTCGAACTTCGACTTTATCCAACTGCCGATCCCCACTGTCCGTAAGCGACATGATCTCTCAGCAGTATTCTCCCTCCACTTCTGCAACCTCACCGCCGTCTTCTCAGACTGCAAGCTCACGAATATCGACTTCTGTAAGCAAGCCTGGTCCGCAGACGATTAAGTCAACGGTCTTGCGTAAGCGTACCCTTGGAGAGTTCATGGCTGAACAGGAGGCTCGTCGCCAAGACAAATCAAAGAAACGGGAGAGCACCAGGAGAGTGTCAGGTAGGCATCTCTGGACCATTCTTAACAACCCCATGTATGCGATTGCTGCCTACCAACATATAGCATTCCTCAGCTTCGCCAGTTGACTAGTTACTGACATTTGTTCATTTGGGCTTTAGCTGCGCGCCAAGGTTCCGACATTACGCAGGCCACGCAATCGGAGACCTCTCCCTGTCGCTACATATCACTTGGGAAAGTACAGTTGTCTCGCGCAGGTTACAAACCACGCTCTTCGTCTTCGCAGTACTCGGCGTCCACGCATGCAGGCCCGTCAGCTACGGCTCCACCACTTCACATTTTAGACAGTTCGGAGCCATCGACACAGAAACCCACTGCCATTGCCGAAAATCCTCTGAAAAAATTTATTCTTCCAGCTTGGGCTCGTACTAATACTGCCACCCTTCCACGTTTATCCGAGGAGGCACTGGCACGACGAAAGGCTGCTGAAGAAAAGAAAGAAAAAGAAGCTGAACAACGCAGACGAGAAGCAAAGGAAAGGAGGCGTAAAGGGGGGTTGCACACTGTCTACCCAACTAGGAGGCGAAAAGTAGTGGTACCATCCAAAGAATCGTCGGATGGTAGTGATGACGAAGATGCTAGTAAGGGCCCATGTCGCTCCCCAGCGCAAGGACATGTTCATCTTGCTCGCCCTATGTCGAGTATGCCAAAACAAGAGAACCTACCATCCCTCCCAGTATTTGCTTCCGATGTGATTCCCATCTCCTCATCATCTCCCAAAGCATGTCCCGTGCTTCTTCCTAGTACCCCTTCACGACGGAAGCTCACGAATGCCCACTATGGCTCCGGGAAGGTGGACTCCGACAAGACGGGTCAAGCCTCTTCCCCACCTAGTGGGTCGGGCCCACTGCGGACACCGTCGGCAGCAGAAGCCGTGTCCACCCCTGGAACTGGGGCAGGTTCTCTGTTTTCCCCTTCTGGGTCGCTGTTTACTCCAAGCACTCCTACATCCACGGCCCGATACACGTTTACCCCTAAATCACCGTCTGCCCACCGCCGTTCAGCTCTGTACACACCGTGTAGGGATGCCACACAGATGATCTCACGCACTCCGATCCATCGGTCGCCTCACCACACTCCGGGAAAGCGCTTGTGCAAGTATCTTGGAGGCTCTACCTCTCATAAGCCAACGATACAAACAAGCTCTGGCTCACCCACCTCCCACGCTCAAACAGCAAATATTCAGGTCACTGCGAGGACATTTATTGGACCACCTCTGGTTCTGAAGACGCCCACCCGGAAAAATACAAGGACAACCACGTCATCTTCTACTCTATCAGGTGCACCGCAGAACTCGCCATTGTGTGCGACTCCATTCAACAGCTTGTCTTCTGGTGCCTGGAAAACCAATGATCCAAGCTGGGCACGACAACCAGTAAATGTTTCCCAGAAAGAGATGTTGAACAAGGAACCGCAGGAGGGGTCGCTTGGACTGCACGCGATTTCGCAACCTTCGCGTGAGGCTAACGGTCATAACAGTGAACTTCCTGATGGGAATCAACACTGAGCAGCATCTTGAGGGTGAGGGGAATCCCGAGCATCAAAGCATCCCTTCGGTCGACGGAAGTGATGAGTGCGATGACGATGGTGGACAGAGCGAGGACTCGCGCATGCCATCAAGCCCCCTACCTCCTTCCTCCCCACTTCCGCCTACGAGTCCGCTTTCAAGCCCTGTGAAACGACTTCACGTTGGACACGATAGCCTGCTATCCGACTCGGACACCCTACCTTTTACCACATCGGGGGAGCTTAGGACCGCACCGAGGTCCGACAACGAATACTGGAGAAGCTCCTGGTCAGTCTGACCCGGATAGCGCGCTGCTTACGGAAACGGAGGGTGGTGCTGCCTGGTTCACAGATAGCGAAGACACAAGCGTGGTTCACGGACTCCGATGCAGCATGGCTTACGGATTCTGATGCGGACGTGGTTTACGGACTCCGATGCGATTTTTGGTGATATATCCTCGTCTTTACCGCCGTCTGCCCCAGACGCCGACTCGGAAATGCTTGGAGCTCTCGGTGACGAAAACAATGCTCAATTCTGCCGCACTTGGTAAGGCTCTGCTAAACACCAGTGACAGTTCCACCGATACACTCACTTTTCATCGCAGGGAGTAACCTCCCAGGTGCTGATCTGTCCGAGTTCTGGGAGTCTCTAGGATCCCTCCTATGTGCTGCCGGGGAGCTTCTCAACCCCCAAGAAACTACTGATCAAGAACAGCTCGTACAAGAAACGGTGACCATGTTCGATAACAGCAAATGAATCGTAGAGCTGGATTGCTCATTAGGCATTTCTTTATTGGACACCTTTGCTATATAACAGCCATGTAATGTATAAATCATAACTGTATTCCTACCGTTTACATTTGCCGGGGATCTGAGTAACATGGTGTAGTAGGGTAACACGAAGTAGGGGTATACAGTAGTAAGAAGAGCGCGAGCCAGCGCGCATAGCTGCCCAAATGTCCCAAACCAGATCAAGTGAAAACCAACCTGATATGTATATCGATCGATCAAACCAGCTTATAACCTCATGAGCCCCTTCATCGCGTTCGCGATCGCAAAGCTCGATTTTGCCATAATCTGCCTCGACTCTTTAGTGAACCTCCGGTAACCGCTGAACGCCTTCCAGTGTCTTAGCGTGGTCCCGGAGGTCCTTCAAAATCTCGGCACCTTGTTGGGCCGACGCCGGCGGTAAGTTGTCACTGCATACAGCTACGATGCTCGATACGATGGTAATAATTTCTGTTAAGTTCTCGCTGAGACTGGGTGATGGATTAGGGCTGCGGACGCCTGAGAGAACGCTCTGTATGGCGTATACAATGGATCCAGTTTGAGCTTCGAGGTATGGCTGCGTGAACGGCTCGTGTCACTGGAGTTTTATGGATGCGGAAAGATATAGAGCACACCTTTAATTCGGACCAGGCGTCCTCTCCGCCCTCAGGCGGTGCTGGGCTTATGTCGATCCCGCCACTCCCAAAGGGCCCAGCAGATCGGTCAGGTAGGGGAGGCGGGGAATCTCCGTTTTTGGAGCTACCGCTTGACGACATGCGGTCATGGTTGGAAGTTCGCAACTCTTCTAACGAGCGAAGAGGAGGAGCAGCAGGTATAGTAGCGAAGGATGGTGTTACAGACTGGGCTTGAGGTGGTGGCGCGGGGAGGTCCTGCTCAATACGTGTAGCCTTGCGAATAAAAATCATTCTGGCAATCTCTGTGACGGTGACGGAGACGTGGCTTGCGGCGGCATCCAAAAGACTGACCGGCGACATTCCCGAGCTGGTGGCATGAGTTTTGGAAACTGCAACGAGATTGGACAATGTGACTTCCACTCGTTCGCGCAGGGAACGTAGGCTATTAACGTCGATGTCCTCCCTCATAGGCCGAGATTCGTATGCCCGCACATCGTCGATGATAGCGGATGTGCTTGTCACCACGGCCTTCATAGGCGTGAGGACTCTGGTGGGTGCATTCGATCTTGCCGCCGCAAGAAGGCTGTCGATAGATGATATGAACGCCGTGACATGAATGTCAAGCAAGCCTCCATCTTGGGCCACCGGAAGTTGGTCGTCCATCCTAGGAGTCTGCGTAAACAACTGAGACGTAGCTTTGGTGTATCGAGACGAATCAGTACAATGTTACACCCCGCAGTAATAAACCATCTGACCTTTCACACTCCTTAGCTCCGTCTTGGCCTGCTCGTAACGGCGTTTGTACTCCTTTAACTGACTATCAAGGTCCCGGATAAGTGCAAGGTCAGCCTCCTTCCCAGCCATGAGCTCGTCATTACGACGTCCCAGATCCATTAACTCGGCCATGAGGCTTTCCATATCAGAACGTAACTGTTCTATCAATTCATTGTCAACCTACAGATACGATCAGTTGTACGTAGATAGACGCGGAGCACGTGAAAAAGACATACTTGTCCCGAACCTCCCTGGTACTCTTCCTCGAGACGCTTGCACCGATCGCGGAGGTTTCGCAACTCTGCTTGATCGTCTTGGGTGCGCTCTTCCTCCCTTGCCCGAAGTTCACGAAGTTCGTCCAGCTCCGCCTGCAATACTCTCGTCGCTGTCGAGTGCTCTTCCGCGCGCTTGTATCAAGATGAGGACCGCTGCCAATGAGGCTGAATAGATAGATTACTTACCTTGCGAAACCCAACGACTTCTTCCTCTAGTAACTTTATGCGCTGCTGACTTTCTCGCAACTGTTCTTCCCGCTGCTCGGCGTTCGCCAAATCGCGCTCGAGTGTCACGATGCGGTTTTGCATCCCTACAATCTTGAATTCGTACTCATGTCTCAACCTCTCTGGCTCGTCACCCCCTACACTCGTGCGACCACCCATGACCCTGGAACCAGCTCCGCTAGTGGAGCGATCCGATGTCACAGAGGTTCTGCCAAGTGATACCTTCTCGAAGTAATCGTCCCCGCTCCGGACCCCATCATCATCGAAGTCACCCTGCGATCTCAAGCGGACGCTCAAGCCGCTGAGCCCTACCAAGGGAGTATCGTTCTCTCCATCCGTTCCGGCTTCTGCATCGACATCCTTTCCAATCTCCTGACTCCGATCATCTATTGTCGCAATAGAGCTGTCCCTGATTTCCCTTCCGAAAGGGACTTCGATATCCTCCTCGGCGATCGTGCTTTTGTTAGGGATGATCATCCCGCTGGTGGCCGTCGCACTCTGGGCATTGGTTGTGCTTGATGAATCGCTACGTAGACTGCCAGTGGCACTCGGGCGTCGCCCAAAATCGGGACCGGCACCTACTCTAGCACCGGCTGCATTCGCTACTGCGGTCGCACGCATATCCTGCGAGGGTTTCCTGCGAGCTGCATACGCGTTGATCGGATCGTCTCCATGTGCGGATCTGCTGTACAAATCTTCACTCCGACGCCCGGCCGACGCTTCATCACCACTTGGCCTACTTCTGTTGAATCCGTCTTCAGACGATTTCCTACCGAGCGTGCCGCTACCATAACCACTGTCCATCGCTCGGTCTTCTGACAGACGCCCTGATCGCAAATTTGGCGGAAGGTTGACAGCATCAGAGCGTGGCGAGGCGTGAAAATCAGATGAAGGCATTTCGCCATAGGTCGACTGTGGTGAGCCCGCTGCTGCTAGACCACCCTCACCCTAACAATAAGCGTACAATACGAGGTTAGAGCATGGCAAAAGGATGATCGGGGCGTACCTCTTCTTTAAACTCCGGGTACCGCCTTGAAAGTTCAAAGAAAACATCAGAGGAAAGATCCTCAAATCTCGCCGTTGGAAGCGTGGCGAGTTTCTGCCGGGCCTGATTACGCTTCGGATGGAAATCTTCTCGGGCGGGCAGACAGGGTACTACAAAATAACGAGATGAATGAAGTGGTTCACTCGCCGTTTGCAAGCTTGAATATACCTTCGTTGTTTGCAGTATTAGTCTGCCTCCGAATGAGTTCATCATATACATCTGTCGAGAGTTCCTGGAATTGCTGTTTTGTCAGCCGCGTCAACTTCTGGCGAGCGGTAGACCGCGAATTCGGCGGTGCTGTAGGGAGGATTATCAGACAATAAACGAGCCCTTCTAACCAAGCGAGGCTGACCCTTGGCGAGGTATGCGGTCAGGTACTGCGAGATTTCCAGGTAGTGGGTCCTTGCGATGGTCTTCGGATCAGGTGGAGGCACGGCGGGGACATTTGCCTGATCTTTGATTGGGCGATACGAGTCTGTGCGATAGTTTGAGATTCCAGACAGGGTTGTTGGCGTGGGCGAGGATGCCCTCGCTGATGACTGATTCCGTTTCATAATTGGTTCGGAGAAAAGTTAGAACAACAGCGCAAAGGTGTGTGATGTCCCGTAAACGTAGTTCGTCAAGCCCGGCGGGTAAGCACTGAATACGATGTTGGCTTGTTCCGTGTCTCTCCACAGAGACTCGGTGGGTAACGTACAGGTGGTGGTCCTTTGACGTATGTCGTGTCTCAGAATACCGGTTCGACAACGCTGCTACCTCATGTCCGACTCGTCATTCTCACGCGGCTAACTTCAGTAACACGACCAAAACACGACGAACAGTATGTATACAATTACAGTACTAATAGGGCTCTCACGTCGACGTGCAGCTCCTCTTGTGTATCTTCCAATGGGTTACTTGACAGTCCTTGGAGCAGTATTTGATTGCCTTGCACCTGCCTACACCTGGACAACGGCATACCTCCTTTTCCACACGCCGCACATCTTACTAGTGCTGGTTCAATCGGCGGGACATCCGTAGGCTTCATCATTCTAACGCCTTCCAAGTAGGGCACGGCGAATAACGGACTGATTGCTGCCCTCGTCGCATATTCGGCGGTGACGTTACCGTAGCGGCCCCGCAGCACCTCCGCTCCGACGCCCATCCCACAAGAGCACCACGGTACTTTGTTGGGATCCGATCCGGCATTCGGATAGAGCGGAATAGAGCTTATGAATGAGGTATTCGCAACTTGCCTTATGCTTCCAAGTGCGGCACCGCTCGATCAAGAGTGGAAGCAAATGTCTCCACGCTTCCGATTCGTCGGCATTTGTTTTGATGGCAACTAAGGACGGTATCTCTCTCCCTCTCCTCAGCTTGTCTTGAACCTTGTCTGACTTTGGTATGATCCACGAATCAGCTACAACTGTGTGGGCCGCAAGGTCGAGCCGGATACCAGTCACGAGGATGATTGCGTACAGGTCTCCCTTCGAAGGGATTACACAGTGCAAACTCGGCATGAGTCTCGCCTCCCAGTCCGGTGGCCAAACAGAAAAGGGTTCGAAGGGTTTCCTTCAAACTTGTAATGGTGTCTGGTATGC
This sequence comes from Pisolithus orientalis, assembly GCF_024613125.1. NCBI lineage: Eukaryota > Fungi > Basidiomycota > Agaricomycetes > Boletales > Pisolithaceae > Pisolithus > Pisolithus orientalis. The sequence continues at coordinate 541,500 of NW_026260794.1, read as the reverse complement.
GTCCAAGCAACGCCCTCTGGACGCGCGACGTGTGTTCCCTCTCTGAAAACATGTGCAGTGTGTGCGCGCCGAACCAATCGAATGCATTTTGACTTTGGGAGAGCTTGAAGGAAGGACAACGGTCCAAATTTACACGGTGCATACCCCAGAGCGTTGGCACACCAGAATCAAAGGTCGTCCTGAAACCCCCGGTTATATTACGTTCCCCCTTAACGTCGAGCGCTAGTACCATCGGTGCAATAACCTGTTCTAATGTTAGATCATGAATACCATGCAAGTGCTGACGGTACAACTCACCTCGACGTATTTAGATTTCCGTGCTACGCAGGAGCTTAGCATCCGTTATGTCAACGGGGAGAGGGAAGGAAACGATCCGCTGGTACTCGCCAACCTGCAACTTGGCTTTATCTAGGGACAATTGTACCTGCAGTAATCGCGTAACCCCCTTCAAGTGCAGCCTGTTCTGCAGAATTTACGATGTCAACGTGGGCAGGTGAGCGTCTGGATCCGTGTATTCGACTTGTCCATCTCCACATGGATCGAATAGCCCTGATCTGTCGCGTCTAATAATGTGGGAGACACAAGTGGCCGGACCTCATTCGTCGTGTCGTTGCTAGGTCGGTGCCCTTGCTAGAACGTGGACGAATCGTTCGTCCGTTAATGAAGCCTTGAAGAGGCACATTCCCAATCCTAACTTCTGTGACAACGGTAAAGTTTTGAGGGTAGGACGAACGGCTAGGCAGACCGTTCCGCCCGTCATAATCATGAGACAGGTAGAAAGGAATGGGGAAGGAAATAATCAAAGGCGACGTGCCCTCGATCCCAGCTCTATCTTCAACGACAACCGCCACCTTATTCTCGCCTTGGCCTGAAACCTCGAGCTTACCGAACGATGCCGAGATACATGCAAAAGCGTTGTGGCTGAAGTTCGCCCACGTTTCGCACTGCAAATAGGGGGTACCAGCGTCTGAGAGGTCAGACTGCACCTTGGTGATAGCGTGCCGCGGAACCACTAGAATGATTATTACAACTTCCGGAACCGTGCCCCATCGCCTGAAAATAGGAGGGTCCTCGTTGAAGCGAAGTTCTTGCACTGCCGTCGGTGACAACCAAGAAGGTCGGAAGCCCGCGAGATGTAACTGGCTAACCATCTCCTGGTAAAAATTGGATCCGGTGGTAAGAGTATGGTTCTGCAGAACCAGTGCGCCTAGGTCATCTATGACTGTGTCCCAGTCGCACTGGACCCTTTTCCTGATGTGTGTGAGCAATAAGGCAAAAGTGCTACGCGTATAGTGGATAATGCTTGAATATCGCAACTTCTGCAGTGCCTGAGGCTCGTCAAGAGATACGGCTTCCGTCTGTTTACCGAGATCTTCATTTGAGAGCATCTTCAAGTATATGTCGAACAAAGCTTCGGTCAGCTGGTTCGGGGTAAACGAAAGAGTTTTTTGTGACCAATTGGTGTTATGGCCGAAGCCGATAAGCTTCCAGGCAAGACGATCCTGATACTGACCTGCAAAGGGGGCTCTAATGGCCAGTAGCAGCGTTTCGGAGGAGTTGGAACGTGTGGTGAATCGGGAAACATAGGTAGAAGGGATGACGCCTAATAGTAACGAGATGGTAGAAAGGTCACCACAGACGTGTTCCAGAATACCGTCCGCAGGCGAATCAGCTGCAGAAAGTAGAGCCTCTGTATAAAGCGTTGACGAAGGCGAATGACAGAGCAGGGGAGTGGTGACAATGAACAGGTTTTGCAACCCAAGATGATCCAGCAGGTTGGATGTCTCGATGACGTCGAAGGAAGTCGGATCGCGGGGCAGTGCGGTCGGACCGTATGAAGCCATGTCCAGCTGCACGACCGATGACCTCCACGGCGCAGTGAATGCAGGTGGATGTATAGTGAATTCATTGGGATTGTTCACAAAATGGAGGGCCCGACAGAACGCAAGTGCATCTCCAGCGTACATTCGAACCACGAAGGGCGCTGAGGAGGCATCTGTATTCTGAACACGGTGTGCAGTGGCTTTGCACCAGGCACTGAATTGTCGGCGCGCAGCCTGCACAATTTCGAAGACTACAGACGGCGCCTCGTCACGGAATTCCAGACCGGAAGACGCTAAAGATTCTGCAAGATGGAAACCCAAGAGGGGGTCTGTACCGTAATGCAAGGAGAATTCCTCTCCGGACGTGGTAGAGAACCCGAAGGTAGGGTTGACGCGATTTGCTGGTTTCACGTTTCGCATTCCATCGTCTGTAACACCTGTCGCCCAAAAACGTTTGAACTGCTCCGCAGCGGCGCTCATCGCTACAGGAGCTAGAGGGCCGGCTGAACGTATCGACCCGATGACTTCACGGTCTTCCATTGGCTTCCGAACCCTCTTGATACCGTCCTGAAATCTCTCCTCGAAGTGTCTAGCTTGCTCGACATTGAAATTGGCTGTTCCCAGCCAAAGCTTCCAGAACCTGCCGATCTCGGACAGAGTATCCGAGTTACACATGGCGATGATATGGGAATAAGGGCCCTGTCTCCACGAATCCATACTTTCCGCAAGGGGGGCGAGCTTACAGCATTGTTCGGTGAGCAGTGAAAGGGAGCCTTCGTCCAGCATCAAATGATAAAATATGTTCCATATACATGTCTGCTTGTCTTCAGTCCCGTCATGATCGGCCAAGAGCGTAAAGAGTAGAGTGTTGCGCGCTACAAAACGACCACGTCGGTGATAAGTTAACATTAACGCTCTAACCGTTTGTCAGCACGTACCAAGGACAGCAGCTTCGATGTCGCAACAGGTGACATCAAGTTTGCGGGGCTCTATTCTAAAAGTCAGACGCAAAGTCCACTGGGGAACAATACGATATCATACTAACCACCCAACGCCAAAGCATCAGCGTACACTGTGTACAAAATGTGCCTTGGATCTCCACAGCCAAGCAACAGGACGTCTGCCTTGCGTTCGGGGGGTAGATCTTCAGTGAAGCATACGGCAGACGTGTTGCCAAGCGGGTAGAAGAAACTTCGACCAGGCCAATACAAAACGTGAGACATGTTATATTTCAGACAGAAGCACTGCAAGTACGCGAGTCAACCGTCAGTCAGGCGGAGGCTGCGAGTGTAGTGCTTACCTGTTACTTTTCGAGTGAAAGGAAAAGCGTAGACCCGGAGAGGGTGCTTTGGTTTATCTACTGCACCGTCAACGTGACGTCACCACCTCTTTTCTATATACATAGCCTCCTCCGTTCTTCATTACCGTATCTTCGTCTCTTCTCCTTGTGATACCACGCGCAAATATTTTCCTGACAGGCTGCCTATGATAACGTGAGCGCACCGATTGTACCTTCCTTAATCCTTCGTTGGCACCGTATCTTCGGACCTATGGGGATGTTCTCCTTCTCTGGTATACCTTTCCCGCCTATGCTGCCCTGGAAAACGCCAACTCACTGTCAATGAGGGCGTCACCAGAGTCCATGATGTTCTGACACCAGTGAACAGCGGATGCCGAGTTTCTTGGTATTTTGCGAGTTTAGGCAGGACTCGCGAGCTGAGTCATTTCTTCAGGCTTTGCGCCCTGCGGGGTCATGACCAGGATCCTCGTTAACTAAGTTTGGAAAGCCCGCCACACAAGGTTCACCCCTTTTGTACAAGCTCTTAGCAACCACGAGCTACGTCCTGAGCAACCACTGGCCCATTATCAAGTACCATTGCGGTGAGTCGTTCGTTGTCCACTGATAGTGGGAAATGGAGAATGCTGTGTGCACTGGTCAAAATTAGGAAACAGACTTCGGTTACCGTTACGCCCTCTATAATACTTGCGCCAGCTCACGCACCTTCTCTGGTGAGATAGGGATGACCTGCAGCAAATCACGGGACCGAACTTTATCTCGATGGACCAGCGGGCGTCAGCCTCCCACGGAGGGATAGGTTGTCAATCATCACGAAGGGGTGCCCGTTCATGACGTCGAAATTGTCGAATATGGTCCTGCACTCCTGACATAGGTAGAGTTAACTGTAACCCACCCGCAGAGGCAAACCTGGTGCGTGAAGGATGATGTCCGCATGAAGGATTGGATCTTGTTCATTCTCCTAGGCCTCCCGTGTGGTTGTCTGTCATATAGTCCCCATCGACGAGTCAGGTGGTTGTAGAAGGCGAGTCCCGAACCCTAAAGTCACCGCACAACCATACGAAGGTAAACAACAGGATGAGAACAAGCAGAGCTCCGGCTTGGACGACGCAGAGGATAGATGTGAAGTGGAACCATCTGCACGCTTCTTGTTCATTCTAACCGAGACGCGCCCCAACTGTGTTAGGAGTATCTCAGTCCAGCGCAGGAAAGCTTCCGTGCCAGTTGAGCGTGAGTACTTACAACCCCGTGTGTTCAGCACTTCAGCGCCCGGCGATGAGAAGGTCTTGTGACTTACATGACAGTTACTGAGAGCTACGTACAACCTGGCAGCGTGGATTCAGCGGTACCATCATTGTGTTGATCATAGGGTCCTCCCAAATGAAGGGAGCTGATCGAGAAGCTGGATCTATCGAATACGCAGAAATCCACTGCCCACACAAGGTAGGATATGGGCGACTAAACGCAGTGCTTCTCGTAGACCACAACATCCTGATCTCCCATTCCCAGACGTCCATCAACCGTTGGGCTACTGGTGAGCTCTGCGACTCACTGTTGCGTTATATGCATTGACCTTCATGTAGTGTTGCACTGGAGCCGCTTCGTTCTTCATACCGACATCCAAGATTGCCTGTTCCATACCCCGCATCTTTAGCTCAGATGGGTTCTTTCGCGCTGTCTAATTAGTCTTGCTGGTCTAAATAGGAATTCTGGCATTCGGGTTACTTACACCATGTCTTGGCGAGGTATACAGTCAGGTACTCCGGGAGTTCTTGCGATGGTCTTGGGATCCGGTGGAGGCATAGCAGGGGCGTTTACCTGACTTCTGGCTTGGCGATATGAGTCTGTACCAGAGTTTGAGGTTCCAAACGGGGTTGTTGGCGTGGGCAAGGATGCCCTCGCTGGTGACTGATTCCATTTTCATGATTGGTCCGGAGAGAAATTAGAACAATGGCAGAAAAATTTGTGATGGCCCCAAGCCGTACATGTAATTCGCTGGGCCCAGTGGATGAGCACTGGGTACAATGCTAGCTTGTTCCGTGTATCTCCACAGCCAACATCAGGTGGGTAACGAACAGCTGGTGGGAATCCACTGAGTGACGTATGTCATGTGCAGTGCATTCTCGGTCTCACGCGCTAACCTAGGAAACACAACCAAAACACAACAGAAAGTACAGTATTACAGTGCTAATAGGGCTCTCACGTCGACGTGCAGCTCCTCTTGTGTATCTTCCAATGCTTCACCTGACAGTCCTTCGAGCAGTACTTGATTGCCTTGCACCTGCTACACCAGGACAACGGCACACCTCCTTTTCCACACGCCGCACATCTTGCTAATGCTGGTTCAACCGGCGGGACACCCGTAGGTTTCATCCCAATGCCTTCCAAGTAGGACACGGTGAATAGAGGACTGATTGCTGCCCTCGTTCGCATATTTTGCCGCGACGCTGCCGTAGCGGCCCCGCAGCACCTCCGCTCCGACGCCCATCCCACAAGAGCACCACGGTACTTTGTTGGGATCCGATCCGGCATTCGGATAGAGCGGAATAGAGTTATGAACGAGGTATTCGCAACTTGCCTTATGCTTCCAAGTGCGGCACCGCTCGATCAAGAGTGGAAGCAAATGTCTCCACGCTTCCGATCCGTGGTCATTTGTCTTGATGAGAACTAAGGATGGTATCTCTCTCCTCAGCTTGTCTTGAAGCTTGTCTGACTTTGGTATGATCCACGAATCAGCTACAACTGTGTGGGCGGCAAGGTCGAGCCGGATACCAGTCACGAGGATGATTGCGTACAGGTCTCCCTTCGAAGGGTTACACAGTGCAAACTCGGCATGAGTCTCGCCTCCCAGTCCGGTGGCCAAATGGAAGAGGGTCCGAAGGGTTTCCTTCAAACTTGTAATGGTGTCTGGTATGCGTCCAAGCAACGCCCTCTGGACGCGCGACGTGTGTTCCCTCTCTGAAAACATGTGCAGGGTGTGCGCGCCGAACCAATCGAATGCATTTTGACTTTGGGAGAGCTTGAAGGAAGGACAACGGTCCAAATTTACACGGTGCATACCCCAGAGCGTTGGCACACCAGAATCAAAGGCCGTCTTGAAACTCCCAGTTATATTACGTTCCTCCTTAACGCCGAGCGTCAGTGCCATCGGTGCAATAACCTGTTCTAATGTTAGGTCACGAATAGCATGCAAGTACCGACGATACGACTCACCTCGACGTATTTGGATTTCCGTGCTACGCGGAGCTTAGCATCCGCTATGTCAACGGGGAGGGGGAAGGAAACGACCCGCTGGTACTCGCCAACCTGCAACTTGGCTTTATCTGGGGACAATTGCACTGCAGTAATCGCGTAACCCCCTTCAAGTGCAGCCTGTTCTGCAGGATCAACGATGTCGATGTGAGCGGTAAGCGTCTGGATCCGTGTATTGGACTTGTCCATCTCCACATGGATCGAATAGCCCTCATCTGTCGCGTCTAATAATGTAGGAGACGCAAGTGGCTGCACCTCAGTCGTCGCGTCATTGCTGGTCGTTGGTGCCCTTGCTAGAACGTGGACGAATCGTTCGTCCGTTAATGAAGCCTTGAAGAGGCACATTCCCAATCCTAACTTCCGTGACAACGGCATGGTGTCGAAGGTAGGACGAACAGCTAGGCAGACCGTTCCGCCCGTCATAATCATGAGACAGGTAGAAAGAATGGGGAAGGAAACGATCAAAGGCGACGTGCCTTTGATCCCAGCTCCATCCTCAACGACGACTGCCACCTTATTCTCGCCTTGGCCTGAAACCTCGAGCTTACCGAACGATGCCGAGATACATGCAAAAGCGTTGTGGCTGAAGTCCGCCCACGTTTCGCACTGCAAATAGGGGGTACCAGCGTCTGAGAGGTCAGACTGCACCTTGGTGATAGCGTGCCGCGGAACCACTAGAATGATTGTTACAACTTCCGGAACCGTACCCCACTGCCTGAAAATAGGAGGGTCCTCGTTGAAGCGAAGTTCTTGCACTGCCGTCGGTGACAACCAAGAGGGTCGGAAGCCTGCGAGATGTAACTGGCTAACCATCTCCTGGTAAAAGCTGGATCCGGTGATAAGAGTACGATTTTGCAAAACACGAGCGCCTAGGTCATCTATGACCGTGTCCCAGTCGCACTGAACTCTTGTCTTGGTGTGTGCGAGCAGTAAGGCGAACGTGCGGCGCGTATAGTGGATAGTGCTTAAGGACCGCAACTTCTGCAGTGCCCAAGGCTCGCCAAGAGACATGGCCTCCATCTGTTTACTAGGATCCTCATCCGAGAACATCTTCAAGTATATGTCGAACAAAGCTTCAGTCAGCTGGTTCGGGGTAAACAATAGAGTTTTTTGTGAGCAATTAGTGTTATGGCCGAAACCGATGAGCTTCCAAGCAAGACGATCCTGATACTGAGTTGCAAAGGGGCCTTTTAGGGCCAGCAGCAATTTTTCCGAGGAGTTGGAACGTGTAGTGAATCGGGAGACATAAGTGGAAGGGGTGACACCCAGCAGTAAGGAGATGGTAGAAAGATCACTGCACGCATGTTCCAGGATACCTTCCGCAGGTGAATTGGCTACCGGCAGTAAAACCTCCGTATAAAGCGTTGACGAAGGTGAGTGACAGAGCAGGGGAGTAGTAGCGATGAGTAGGTTTTGCAACCCAAGATGATCCAGCATATTGGACGTCTCAATGACGTCGAAAGAAGTTGGAGCGGGGGACGGAGCGCTCGGGCCATATGACGCATTGTCGAGCTGCACGACTGTTCGCTTCCACGGAGCGGTGAATACTGGTGAGTGATCAGCAAGTTCAGCAGCGTTCGCGGAATGGAGTGTTTGACAGAACGCAAGTGCATCTCCAGCGTACATTCGCACCACGAAAAGCGCTGAGGAGGCACTTGTGTTCCGGATACGGTGTAAAACGTCTTTGCACCACCTACTGAACTGCTGGTGGGCAGCCTGTACAATTTTGAAGATCACAGACGGTGTTTCGTCCCAGAATCCCAGACCGCAAGATGGTAAGGTTTCTGCGAGGTGGAAACCCGACACGGGGTCTGTAACGCAGTGCAAGGAAAACTCATCCCCAGATGTAGCAGAGAACGCGAAAGTAGGATTGACATGATTTGCTGGCTTCACATTTCGCAATCCGTCATCCGTAACGCCAGTCGCCCAAAAACGTTTGAACTGCTCCGCAGCGGCACCAATCGCTACAGGAGCCAGAGGGCCGGCTGAACGTATCGACCCGATGACTTTACAATCTTCGAATAGCTCCCGGACCGTTTTGATACCGTCCTGAAATCTCTCCTTGAAGAGTCTAGCTTGCCCCGCATTGAAATTGGATGTTCCAAGCCAAAGCTTCCAGAACCTGCCGATCTCGGACAGAGTATCCGAGTTGCACATCGTGATGAAATGGGAGTAAGGGCCCTGTCTCCACGTATCCATACTTTCCGTGAGCGGGACGAGCTTGCGGCATTGTTCGGTGAGCAGTGAAAGAGAGCCTTCATCCAGCATCAAATGATAAAATATGTTCCATATACAGCTCTGTCTGTCTTCAGTGCCATCATGATCGGCCAAGAGCGTAAAGAGCAACGCGTTACGCGCTGCAAAACGACGACGTCAGTGATAAATTAGTATGGACGCTCGAAACGTTTGTCAGCACGTACCAAGGACAGCAGCTTCGATGTCACAACAGGTTACGTCAAGTTTGCGGGGACTCTATTCCAAAAGTCAGACACAAAGTCCACTGGGGAACAATACGACATCATACTAACCACCCGATGTCGAAGTGTCAGCGTGGATTGTGTACAAAATATGCCTTGGATCCCCACAGCCAAGCAACAGGATGTCTGCCTTGCATTCGAGGGGTAAGTTTTCAGTGAGGCATACGGCAGATGCACTGCCAAGCGGGCGGAAGAGATTTCGACCAGGCCAATACAAAACGTGAGACATTGTTATGTTTCAGACAGAAGCACTGCAGGTATGCGAGTCAACCGTCAGTCAGGCAGAGGCTGCGAGTGTAACACTTACCTGTCACTTTTCGAGTGAAAGTAAGGGCGCAGAACTTAAGAGGGTGCTTTGGTTTATCTACTTCACCGTCATTGTGACGTCACCACCTCATGTCTGCATACATAGCCTCCTCCGGTCTTCAGCACCGCATCTTCGTCTCTTCTCCTTCTGTGATACCACCCACGACTATGATAATGTGAAAGCACCGATTGAACCTTCCTCAATCCTCCGTTGGCACCGTATCTTCGGGCCTATGGGGACGTTCTTCTCTGGTGCACCTTTCCCGCTCACGCCGCCCTGTAAAATGCCAACTTGCTGTCGACGAAGGCGTCTGCGGAATCCATGACCTTCTGACGCCAGTGAACAACGGGTGCTGAGCTTCTCGGTATTTTGCAAGCTTGGCCAGGATTCGCGAGCGGAGTCATATCTTCTTTGCGCCCCATGCGGCCACCACCGGGATTCCCCATTGGTCGATTTTGGAGAGTCCTCCGCACGAGGTTCACCCCTTCTGTACAAACTCTGCACGTTCTCGTTGGGAAGCCAATTACCGTAATCTTGAATTTGACCTCGTCGCAACGTGGAAGAATAATTCTGTTCAACTCCGCATCTGTAATTGTTGACCAGCATACTCCTAATGATAGTCCGCCGATGTCTTTAGCGACCATGAGGTACGTCCTGAACAAGCACTAACCATTATCATGTACTATCGCGGCGAGCCGTTCGATGTTCACTGATAGTGGGATAATGGTGCGTGCAAGGCTGGTCAAAATTGAGAGACAGACTTCGGGTTACCGTTACGCCGTTATCAGATTAGCACCTTCTCCGCCGAGATGTTAAGCAACAAATCGCCGGATCAAACTTTGTCTCGATGGATCTGTGGGACACGTCAGCGTCCTTCATGGAGGGATAGTTTCTGGGTTGTCGGTCGTTACGAAGAGTGTCTCGTTCATGACGTTGGAATTGCCCTTTCTAGGGCATTCCTGTCATAAGTAGAGCAGCCCCTAACTTACTCGCAGAGGCGTACCTGATGCGTGAAGGATAGTGTTCACTTGAGTCTTGTTCATACCGCCAAGACAAAAGTTCTCCAAATTTCCCGCCCGTCTGGTGCGTCTCCGTGCTGTGGTGTCTATTAGAAGCACAAGAGCTCCCCCCTTGGACGGCACCGAGAATTTGTGCCTGCGCCCACAGATAACCAAGATAGTATAAGACGACTAATTTGAATTTGAATGACATGTGTGTGCGTGTGTGTGTGTGAAGCGCAGACTTGAATCACATCTTCGCGCGCCTAACTTTGTTCACGACCGTCGCCAAGTGCGGGATGCTGGTGTACTGTCTCTGTCGAGCGAAGGAAACCAAACTTGAGATAAGCTTACCAGTCGAGCAGGCCTTTCATATTTTGTAGGTAGGTCGTCCATGACATCACGGGTGTTGTGAGGGCGAGGCATTTGCCCGAAATTCAAACCCAGCTGCAAGGCTTCCGCTGCTCGCCGGGCAGTCTCCGCTTCGTGTGTTATAGAGAGGATCTGTTTCCCCGTTTGGATCGGATTTCGGAGTTTCGCAGACGTACATAGGTATCCACGTACTAGGAGGTCTAGGGTTAAAGCACGAACGAGGATGATTGACCTGAAGGAGGATGTGAAGTTGGAAGCTCACACATCTGTATGTATAGCTACTTACAGCATACCCACATTCCCAGCTCCACCCTCAGAGTAGTGCACTTTATTCGTTTTCTGTATGCCGAACAAAGGAGCCTCGGATCTTATCGAACTTTACTCCCATCCAGCTTCCATCTACATGCGGGTATCTCAGTGATGTGGTGACCGGAATATCGCAGGTTGGGCGGTGGAACTGTCTGCACTAAAATATACACCTTCCATCAAAAGCACCGCTTGGCCCCTAATGCGTCGGTTGGGTCCTGCCTGATTAGGCGTGCAAGGCCAACAACATACTTGTACATATATGGGCCTTCAAATTTCAATGCTTCACCAAACGATCTGACCTCTGCATGCACGCTGGATTTATCCAATCTGCAACGCATTGGTGACAAGACGGTATCCCTTTCAATTCTGGGAATGTGTTGTGGTAGGTCCCTATTGTTTAGTGTATTAGTATAGCGCTCCCGCATCTGCCGGTTCTCTTGGACCGTTGTCCGACTGAGTGATATATTACAAACAACATGCGGAAATTGCCAGGTGAACGCCACTGGGAGTAAGTTTGATTCGGATGACGCAACTCCACGCAACTCCACTAGTGCTGTGGGGTCGCTGGGCATGCTTTATTCACTGTATCCATATCGAACTGCTGGTCATAGCACACTGTCAAAATTTCTCGGAGGACGTAACAACCAGCACTTTCAGTCTTCCACGGCTAGAGGAAGCCGCTGTCCGTGTGGATGGCCGTGGGAACTCGATGAGTGGACAGTGACATCAGCTGTCGACTCAATGAAAAAACATATATAAAAACCGCGGTCTTCCGTGGCTGTCAATGTCACTTGACCGCAACCCTCACCTCCTGAACGGCGTAAGTACAGCGTGGCACGTCTACGACGACTTCTCATCATCCACGTCTTCAAAGTATACTTCGTTCTCCTCGCCAAAATACCACAAGGAACAGACAGTGTTCCTTGGAAACATGGTAAGACATTTTTTTGTTTCGCATTTTCAGTCTCGTCCGCATTCTGTGTATTAAACGTGCCCAGGCCCGAGGAAACGACGGTATCGTGGCGAAGTTAGGCCGATTTCTCCGTCGCGCTGGGTTGCGTTTAAGCACGCTCCTCACACTTCCCGACAACGAGTATGAACCTCGTACATACGTGTTCCGATTTGGGATTCCTCTTGTGATGAAAGTCACACACAGAACCGTCAGCACTGAAGCAGACGCTCTACGATACCTCAACCAAGTCGCGCCCCGTCTCCCGATACCAAAACTCATCGGTTCCTTCGAATTGGACGGCAAAGTTTACACGATCATGACGAAACTCCCGGGCCATCGGTTACTGGATAAATGGCCACAGATATCCGCAAAACAATGCACGGACGTAATTGTGAAAGAGGTCACAACGATCCTTTATCAGCTTTGGGACATTTCGCAACCCGTTGATATTAAAGGAAAAGTAATGATGAGTGCCAGTAGCCACGGTCCTACCTCATCCACGGACACTACGCGAGTCGTTAGGTGGCCCATATCTCTCCACGCTCGAGTGCTACGATAGCATGTCGGATACGAAGATGTCGAACGTCTCTCCGCGTATCACCAACGCCCTTAGCCAAGACCCGATAGTTTGGGTTCACACCGACCTGAGGATGCAGAATATACTGGTCGATGACGAGGGCCATGTCACGGGGATTGTTGACTGGGAGGATTCGGGATGGCTTCCAAGACATTGGCAGCTACATATTCTGCGTCGACCACAGTGGGGGTGTATGGGCGCTTGGGTCGTGTACTGGCAGTCGGAGTTCCGTTGTGATGACGTCACTGAAGAAGCCTACGATGCTTCCTTAGACGGCGTACTTGTATACCCCCTATAGTACCTTAATCTATTGTAAGTATTGCGTGCGGAAGAGGTTCCCGTGCAAGGCAAGTCGAGAAACCGCCTAGTTGGGGATAGCGAAGTACGGTGCCAGCCGATAAGTATAAACCGCGGTACCCAAACCAAGTGTCCCATAGGTATACTACTGCCCGATGAAACATCAAACTACCGGTCAAATCTCATCGATCACAATCTGATATGGCTCGCTGTTAAGGTAAGATCTCAAGTACCGTGTCTCGCAGGCCTGGCTGTGGGATGTCACAGCCTGCTCCACTTTTAGGGCCTGCGCCCTTGCTATGCCAAGACCCTGCAGGACGTTAGTCACCCACGTCCTGCAGGAAATATTGTGTTGCCTGTTCTCCTCCGCAGTTGGGTAGCTCTGCGGGAAGACTGACTTGCAGACTTCCCAGAATCCATCTGGGTCCCGAACGACACCGTTGCCAGTCCGGTATGCCGTCACCTTAAAGTAGCCTAGGATCTGGGTCGCGGAAGCCGTGAGCGGTCCCCTTGGCAAAGTTTGTTTGACATATGTTTCTCTTCCTTGGGGATTGGCACCAACTGCTGCCCAATGATGACGAGTGGCAACCCCAGTCTCGGTGATATGGATCAAAGACCAGTGGAACTTTCCGCTGAGCAGCGGAACAGTGCAGACGTAAAGAGATCCACGATCTAGGTGGACAGATGCTCCAAGCGGCCGATTAGTTGTGATGTAGACCATAGCCTGTGCTTCTACCTGGTAGTTGGACGAGTTTTTGATTGTCAGTGTCTAGCGATTGTCATCATAGAGCCTGTTTGCTTTCTCACCGGTATGTGTGGGGAAGGATTGGAAGGGCAGGGGTATAGATGGCTTGTTTTCACGGGCACCACGAAGACTTTTATGCTAACGATTGGGTGCCTAACGTGGTGGCCGCTAGGACATCGTGATCGATAATACCCAAGGACCAGACCCAGTCTGGGCGGCTAAGCGGGTGTAGGAACAAGGTGCACGTGACCATCGATCTCGACAGGGGCCGAATATTCTTTAGTACTGCTGTGCCACCGTTTCAAGCTCGCGTTCAACAACCGCTGGAGTAAGTGTTCGCAATTGACTTAGCAGGACTTGACAGTATTGTTAAAGCCTGGACACTACGCGTTTCTTCTTTCTCTTTCCTTTATTCTAGTTTCGAGCCATGCCTAAACGGCGGCGTGGCAGCACAACATGCGAATCAGACTCATTCAGCGAACGTCTAAGTGAGGAAGATTCTGACCTATCCTTTTCCGATGTTCCAACGCGAAGAAAGGCACCAAAATCGACACGTAAAACACGAACATCATTTCAACCACCAAAAATAGCGGAAAACGACGCGTCTTCGACAGCCCCCACACATTCTATCTCTACACATGTCGTTGCGGATTCGGAGATAGATGAAGTTCGGGCGTCCTTGCTTGAGTGGTACGATAAAGTTCACGACGTCCGAGGAATGCCATGGCGAAAGCGATACGATCCTTCGCTAGGGGGAGAGGGTAGGGCCCAACGGGCATACGAGGTGCGGCCGTTCCCACTTCCTGCATTGAATCACTGCGAAGAAAGTGCACTCATGTGACTTGAAGGTTTGGATATCTGAGATCATGCTCCAGCAGACACAGGTGGCGACTGTGATACCATACTATAACAGATGGATGGCAAAGTATGCTCGTGACCTTCCTGTCAACGTGCACGCGGTTTGAGTTCTGACTTCTTTTCGTAATCTTAGATTCCCCACTATTGCACATCTAGCAGGATCAGATATCGAGACGGTTAACGGCCTTTGGAAAGGTCTTGGTTATTACTCGCGAGCAGCACGGCTTCTACAAGCTGCTCAAAAAGTCGTTAAGGAGCTTGATGGCCGTCTTCCTGACAATGCAAAGGACATGCAAGCGAAGATTCCGGGTGTCGGCCGGTATAGCGCCGGTGCCATTTGTTCGATTGCTTATAATGAATGTGTTCCCGTGGTGAGTTCCTGCATCATTAACCGATCCTGAGGGCCGCATAGTTCGCCCGAGGCCAATTTTAACTTCCGCGTTGCCTCTAGCTGGATGGGAATGTTCACAGATTACTCAGTCGATTCTTAGCACTCTATGCCCCTCCGAAAGGAAAGCAGACCCTGGATGTACTGTGGGCTGGAGCTACGGCTTTCGTCCAGAATTCTTCGCGGCCTGGTGACATTAACCAAGCTTTGATCGAGCTTGGAAGCACGGTTTGTAAAGTGCGAGAGCCTGCATGCTCCGGATGCGCGATAAGTTCATGGTGTCGGGCGTACAAACGAACTCAGGGTGCTTCTGTGAATAATGATCAGTTCCTTCTCCAACTGTCGTCTTACACCCACGTTGACAGTCACAAGACGGAACTGGGCGTGACACTGGTATTGAAGCATCGTGCACTCTATGCGAAACCGCTCCCAGCAGATGATAGGGAGGCTGGCCTCGTTACTATATATCCGATGAAGGTTGAACGAAAAAAGGCAAGAGAGGAGTTGGACATCGTTCACGTCATCGAGTGGCGTAAGGAATACAATTCCCAACGATGGTTCATACTAGTTCGTCGCCCAGAAGGGGGTTTGTGTTGTTCCTTGTGCTTTTTGGGAATAAGTTAACCTGTTCTCAGGTCTTCTGGCCGGATTGCACGAGTTTCCTAC
This sequence comes from Pisolithus orientalis, assembly GCF_024613125.1. Lineage (NCBI taxonomy): Eukaryota > Fungi > Basidiomycota > Agaricomycetes > Boletales > Pisolithaceae > Pisolithus > Pisolithus orientalis. The sequence continues at coordinate 526,182 of NW_026260794.1, read as the reverse complement.
AGTGCCAGCCGTCTCGGATTCACTATCCACATGCGGAAATGACCCAGAGATCGTGGGCAAGGTGCTATTTAACTTGTTTGTAAACCCACCGCCTCCTTTCTTTAAGGAACCGAATGCCCAGGAAGTTGGCTGTGGGAACAAGGGGGCGCTTCGAGTGGCCATGATCAAGCCTGTGGGAGATGTTGTACACGTCTTCTCTCACATCAAGAAGACCTATCGCATTCAGTGGGTAATTCTCGAAGGTGGAGGTGATAAGCCACCAGAGCTGCAGAGCGAATCATGTCTATCGACCGTACCCACCCGTGAGATGATCGAGGGAAATGGGAAGGACAAACGGAGAAAGGTCTCACGCACGCCTAAGGGTGGTAATGCGAACACCACACCCCAGTGGGTGCCCTTAGAAGAGGTTGAGAGTGCTAAGTGGGTATTTATTTTTTCTTCTGTCGACTCGACTTTCTCACACGACTCACCTTGGCCGCAGTATCGGAACTGGTGTAATGAAAGTATGGAAACTTACGAAGGCCTTATGGGAATAACGATATTCGATTACTCATCGTTCCCTTGTTTCATCTCATATGTGAGTCTACCTACCCACCTGATCTACGTGGAATGTCGTTGCGTTGCATGCCCATCCCTCCGTGCTGGTCATACTGTGTTGAACTCATGAAGACATGTTGCAATGCGGCTGTTTGATGTATCATCGTCAAGCGGCGGCAGACTCCAGAACGCGTGCTTCTGACAGATCCCAAATTTTCTCCAATTTCAACCCAGCCGCGTTCCTGTAAAGAAGAATCAGTGCCAACACTCACGAATTGTAATTGTCAATCAGATGAGGAACCCACGAAAGCTCCAGAAACTCCGGTAGCATGCGCTCCCTCACATTGTGCATGATGAACATTGTCACATCTTGTTGGTAGGTCCGCATGTTGCCAACTCCGAAGTTTGGCAGCATAGGTTCAGGAGCCTGCATAGCGCGACCACGTAAAGATGGAAGTGTTTGACAAGCCTATCTGAAACATCCACTAACCATTGTATCTCCAAATTTAGAAGCCTCAGGTGCTGCTTGTTCGCGATTCAGCTGACGGACCACGTAATCATATGGGGGGGGGGCTTTAATAAATTCGTAAGTTCAACGTGTTGGGTCCGAAGTCCTTACGGATGAGGACACGGCTGTTGATGCCCATCGCTTTTCCGGACGTTTTGGAGGATTACCAGAGATTCTTCATCTGGCCAGTCGTGAATAATGTTACGAAGCTACAACAGGGAAGTGAGCTGAGGATCGTCTTTCGGAAACGAGAACCTCACATAGTAGATATCCTGGCCTGGTACCGGCACTTGCGTAAAGAAGTATAATTCCGAAAACTCCACCCGATTTTCCTGGAGAGCTTCGGGGCAGTCTCTTGCCCAGGCCTGCATCACTTGTCAGAGAGTGATCACTGGTGAAGTGAAACATCGTACACTCCTGGCCTGGGTCAGAACTTCGGGAAGATCGTGGACCGTGATTTTCACGTGTTTGTGTATCTTGGCAAGAGGAAGTGAGAAAGCATCAATGCCTCCGCCGACATCCACAACAGTGGAGTATTTGCCGAAGGGGAACTCTGATCCAGCACATATAGTAGTGTTGCGTGGAATTCATATGGATGTACGTACGGGTAAGAACGGCGGAAGAACCCATGATAATGGAAAGCCCTTGGATTGAACGGTGGTAGCTCTACATCAAAGTGAGCACGAGGGGATTTGTAGCAAGCAAAGCAGCTACCTCTCGTGTGGAATCCTACACTCAGGTGAAATGCAAGCGGAACTCAAATACGTTTCGACGGTTACCGTACCCTCTGTCTCATCCAGCCCAAGAATGCCCCAGTGACACCTCTTTGTTACCTCCCTTTGACGCCGACTCAGTATGCAGGTTAGCCATATGGCGAACGGGATTTTCGCTGTGCAGGACAAGGGACAACCGTGTGTTCGTGAACACGTCCTTGGCGACTAGCGAGAGATTCAGTACCCGAGCGAATCTCTTTCGAACATCTGCCAATAGTAAATACCTTCGGAGTAGCAGCCTCTTGTTGCGAGCAGTCTCATTATGCGGGACAGCTTTTTGGGCTCGACATTGATTTTCTTGGAGAGTTCATTGACGTGTAAGCCTTTGGGATAGTCCATGAGGATATTTGTGATGTTTTCCCGAACGGCGAGGCAAACACATGAGTAGTCATAAACTTGAACGAGCTGTTAAAAGAGTTAATGAACGAGAGTCGGGAAACAGAGATGACTAGGACTTACGTTAATTGCTGTGTGTCCGGGAGGAGCCAAGGTCGTGCACAGCTGGGCGCATGCGCCTTCAAGTGTGCAGATCGCAGCCTTCAGTTCCACTTGGTCAAGTGCCTCGTCCAGCGGGTGCAACTCCGTGGAATCAATAGATGGCACTGTGCCATTTACTTGCTCATACAGGGCCATAGCCTGTCCAGCAGACGAGTTGATAAGTGCCAGAAGGGCCTCGAGCCTAGCTCTGTTCGACATCGTATAGTTCGTCGAGGAGGGGGTCAAGATAACACGGTGTCGCGGGAAAGCGATGGTAACTCATATTCCATCAAATGGAGCCTTTTTAACAACCAAGGGAAGACAATGAGTGAGGACGCGACATTCTGGATGAGAACTGCAGCGAAAAAGTGTAGCACTCGTGGGGAACCAGTTACCTTACTATAACCTAGTAGCTATGGTGTCTGTGGCCATCCTGGTTTGCGATGGTTTACACAAATGACCACCAACATGGATTTTATTTCGCACATTAGGCGAGCAGTATCGCGGGGGATCGGTGGTTCTCAGCTTTGAGAATGGTGATACTACCAGAAGATGGGTTTGTCGACCCATCACCGTCGCCTGAGGATGATTGACTGCCTGTAACTTAGAATCCAAACGACTCACTGGTCAAGTCGTTGCAACTGCGTCTCTATCGGTGATGATTCTAACGCGAGCGTCTTCAAGTTCTTACAATTGGGATTCCGGAACCGTCAATGACTCGTGGTGCGAGGGTCTGTCACGGACACTTCAATTTTCCCACTGCATAGCACCGATTCCCGAGCTCCAGTTTGGCTGCCTTTGTGGAACACCAAGGGGGATTGTTTCGCCGCACTAAACTCGTTTCTAGTGACCCATTGAATCGATGTCAATTCCAACGCGCGGCCGTCGGGGATGACGGGGGGCTCGTGGCTTGAAGTTGCCTGCTATGCAGGAAGCCGCAGAAACCGCTACATACGGGGAGAAATGAAAATTGATGATGACGGCAGGTATGTCATTGTTGTCACGGATGATGGATTCATCCAGCCAAGGAGCCCAGTCCATATGCATGCAGTCGTCGTGACTTAACTGCCTTTCCGCCTTGCCCTAATCGTACCATACGGATGTTCATGGGCACCACGGAGGTAATTGGTCTCACACGTTTGCCGATTAACAAGCCCGTCTTGATCTCGGTGTCAATGTTGAACAGACCTTAGCTCATCTGAGAGGGTTCCTGGGTCCTGGATATTTTAATTTCACTCACATGGCTTACCTTCGTTCGTGTTTCGGCTCTCTTGCCAACTCTGCCTTCTGTGCTTCAGATAATGGCCTCATTTGACCCAGACACAGTTCGCAGACAGAGTGTTGGCATTATTGGTGCTGGTGCTGCTGGTCTCATCACTGCACATATCCTCCTGCAGGATGGGTTTGAGCGTGTTCAATTACTAACTCGGGACAGGTCCGTGGGAGGTGTCTGGGAGAGACGGCGCATATACCCTGGCATAGCGCTCAACAAGTGAGTTTCCAGAGCCATACTGGTCAACGAGGGCTCGAAACATTATTCAGTGTCTATGGAGAATTTTGTTTCTCCTCCCTTCCGATGCCCCCTCCTCAGGATCCGATGCAAAAACGTCTCGGAGGAGAGGACATGTGCGCCTACATGGAAAAATTCGCAGACAGCTTCTTAGCAGACCCAAGCAAAATACGATTTGAAACCGAAGTTTTGAATATACGTCGCGCCGCTGATTCCGGCTGGGAAGTTGAAGTTGAAGACCTGCGATCGAAAGTAAAGCAAGTTCTGGTCTATGATCGCATCGTTCTTTGCACTGGAGTTGGTATCAAATTTCTATGGAGACATGTTCCGTATAACTGTAGTTAAATCTACAGGGGTGCAGCGAACCTTCCATTCCAGAGAGTCTGAGCCCTGACACTGCTGTCAAGGCCGGCTTCCATGGCTTAGTGTGCCACTCTTCCGAGTTCGCCTAGATACCTCAACAGGATACTTCAAGATCAAAAGGCAATCCCAGACTACTCTGTCCTCGTGGTTGGAGGTGGAAAATCTGCACAAGAGTATGGGCCGTTCTTCACATTGAGATTTGTATTTACCACTCGTAGTATATCCGCCTTCTTAACTCGGCTCGGGGTCAAGGTTACAGTTGTCTTCGAAAAGACCGATGCATTCCTGGCATACCCCATCGAACTACCACAATGCCTCCGTAAGAGTCGGTAAATGACCTGGGATTCCCGATTATCTATGTCGCTGATGCGTAGTCCTAGATTCCTTCCCATAATGGCATCGCATAGCGAGCTGCGAACGAGATTAGGAGTATGTGTCGGCTGGTGTGCAACATAATCGTATCTGATTCACTGTCCTCAGGCGGTTCTTACACACAACTTGGTTAGGTGGAAAGATTACACGTGCATTCTGGGATTTCTTAACTTGGTCTTCGGTACGTGCTAGTCTGAAAGTAATATGTCATCGTAAGGGGACAATCGCAACAGTACAAATCTCTCAACATACCCGAGGATTCGCCTTTGCGTAACAGCCACTCCCTATTCTGGGGTATTCGTACCAACGAGGAAGGTGCTGGAAAAAGAGATAGTTTCCACGCTCTTTGTAATGAGGGGAAAATCAAGCTCGTTGCCCCTGCGAGGGTCGTGAAGTATACAGGTGACGGAGAGTCACTGTTGCTCTCGAACGGCGCGGAAGTCAAAGCCAGCGCCGTAATACTGGCAACGGGCTTTGGCTCATCGTGGACGAACATCTTTACACGTGAGCCAACCCCCATATTCTCCATGATCCTGAATAGCTGACCAGTTCACAGGAGAAACAGCTAAGGAGTTGGGTATCGGAAGACATCCCCCTCTTGCTGATGCCGAGGAGTATGTCTGGGATTACACGTCTTTCAGAAATCCGCCTTCTTCCAACCCACGCAGTCAAGAGTGGGTGTCGTCCATTTACCGAGGAATAGTTCCCTCCAGAAACATCCATCGTCGAGACTTTGCTATCAATGGAGCTTTTGTGCGTCATTGAAACAGGATTCCTTTCTCAAAGCAACTTACATGACCTTCAAATTGTTATCTAGTTCACAACAAATAATGGATATGCTTTTGAAGTCATGGCTCACTGGATATCGTCATACTTCCTCGGAGACAAGATGCGCCTCCCTTCTTCGCCGGAGGAGGCAACTAAACTTTCTGGGAAGAACGCTGCATGGATGCGGAGGCGGTTTCCTGAGATGTTGCTATGGGTTAACGAGAGCTACAGCAGTGATCTTGCTTTTTGGTCGTGAGTATGATTCTTAATGATCGATCAATCTAGCTCCTAAGCCACCTGTTGGTGGTGTAAATACAGGTGGCCCCAGGCCATGGACGACCTTCTAGAAGACATAGGGGTTCCTATCATGCGCAGCGGTGGAAACTGGCTAACTTGGCCGTTCAAGATCATCACGCCTGCTGAGATCAAGAATTTAAGGGAAGAACGTCGCGCTAAGCGGGAAGCGGACTTGAACGTCGTTAATTGAAAAGGTCTCATGGTAGTTACCTGCGATGATGCTGAGCTTCAAGTCTCAAGCTTAATCTGTGGTATGAATGACTTTGACTAGAATACACTCCCATAGCCCTTCTGACTCTACTACTCACCATGTTTGTCTCACTCACCCTGCGATTTCGCCTAGTGGGGCGTTAGCTTGGACACAGGAAATGATGGAAGCGAGTTGCACGTGATTGGCTACGCCAGAGTAAGCTCCCTCCCTACCGACGCGGAACGGTACAAGCCACTACGATGCAAGTGGGCGTTTTCGTACACTGGTCCACCGGTCTACTTTTGCCTTATCAGCCACCATACCGTGCTCAGCTTTGAGGTGACGCCGAAGATCATATGCACGAGTAACGACGTGGTCGCAGGCCTTGATTGAAGATGTTGAAGGGGCTGATGAGTCGGACGGTAGCAAGCAGAGCTCTTCCATATTGGGGAATGGGCAGCGGATAAAGCCTGCATTCTGCGAACGACGGGCGTATGCTCTGCCGGTAATTTCTTCGATCACGTCCGCTCCAGTGGTTTCTTCCGAAGCCTCCATATCAGTAGTGTCATCTGCAGAAGATGACGAAGATCGTGCACGCTTCGAAGAATGGATCTTTGCGAGGTGTCGTTCTAGAAGGTGTTTATATCCGAAAGCACTATCGCAGTGGGTGTGTGGGCAGACGTGGTTACGTTGGCCAAGGTGGATCGCTTTATGGTGGGTGGTGAGCGCCCTTTTCTGCGAAAAATTAAGTCGCGATGTAGCTAGCGCCGATGACATTGATTGGAGAGAAAGAGACGTACCGACTTGAAATCCTTTTCACAGTTAGGGTAGTCACATTTCCAATCACGACCAAGCTCGCCACCTCGACGGCGTTTCCGTGAGTGGGACGTTTCCGCATCGTTGTTATCGTCCCCACCCCGCTCTTGGAGAATCCCTTCTAATTCTTGCTGCTCGTGTAGTTTGAGATGGGCACGAAGGTTATGGTGCGACGCGAAGGTCCGGCCCTTGCACGATTCATGGGAGCATGTCGGTGGATGAGCGGTGCGGATGTGTGATTGAAGGGCGGTCCAAGTCCCGAAATACACGGGATCATTACGCAGATCTGGAATGCAGTTTGGATGCGAACATGTATAACGCTGGTCTAAAATGATGGGCTGTAACTCGAAAAAGGTTGCAAGCAGGAGAACATCAAGTCATACCATCATGTGTTTTTATGTGCCCCCGAAGTTTTTGATTAGTGGGGAAGGACTTATTACACGACGGGTAGGAGCAGATATAAGGTTTCGTTCCCGGTGGAGAATGGGCCTCACAGATGTGAGCGCGTAGCTGATGGTGTTTGGAGAAGGCCTCTACGCATCCTTCTTCCGTGCACTAAAAATGATGTTCACCCGGAGCTCGGGATGTCCGCGCGTAGACACTTACATTATAAGTTTTTTCACCTCTGTGGGTATCTTGATGGACTCGAAGGTGTTGCAATGTCCAAAAGCGTTTTCCGCAACTCGGAGATTCGATACAGACATAAGGTCTTTCGGACTCCGGAAGGTGGCTCCTGCTATGTGCATGAAGGTGCGTCTCGCGCAGGTAAGAATTTTTACACTCGCTGCAAACGAAGGGACGCTGCGGTATTGGGTGTCACATTCAAGCGAGTAGACGTAGAAACCGTAACGACTCACCTCTCCGGTATGCGACCGGTAATGCTCTGACAGCCGGGAGGGCTTAGAATAAGATTTGGAGCACCCAGAATAAGAGCAAAGATACCGCCGCGCTCCTTCGCCGCGTCTTAACAAGAGGATCAGGCACTATCGGGTCAGAGGTAGATGTTTTATTGGTTGGTCCCGCAATTGCGCTCGTGAACGCCTCTGTTCCGCTGCTATCCGCCGGTGCTGGGCTCGAAGAGAGCCTAAGCACCAGTGTCGATTTCTTCCTCTTCCCAAGGACCGTCGCAGACAGCGTTGGACTCGATGCCATGCTTGGACGATTACATAATCCCCAGATCAAAGTAATAGCAAGCACGAACAAACAAGCATTTTAGTGGGAGGCGGGGGTCAACTCGTAATATGGTAAGGTACATGGGTAAGTGAAACCGTATGAAATGTAAAGGAGTTTTGATATGTGTCTTGGCACTATTGGCGGCGGGAACAAAGGCTAGGCTGAGGCCCAATGTGCTCAGAGCCCATGAACCGTGTACGTTAGTAAAATACGAGGTATGCCCATGTAGCACGTTCTTGCTCGATGTACTCAATGGAAGTCTGTGACGGTGAAACCGTAAACAGCTTTCTCCTTTCGTTGCACTTAACCTGCCACTTACACCGCAGATCTCCCTTCCATTGGTTATATCTCCGTCGTCACTGAGTCGTTCGTAACCACTTCTGGGGACCTCGTCGATTGTTCAGAGACAGGAACGGGGTGAAGACATGTGCATAGTAGTGGCTCACTTTTTTCCTGTGAGTTTTGAGTATCGCAGCCTGGAGGCAACGGTCAGACCACATGAATGTATCACTGACGATCTTACTGCGTGGCGAAACCAACCCAATGGCATGTCTGCCATTGCAACACGATATGTGCAACGTCAAGAACACCGTCTGATCCAGTCTTATTTCTTCAGCGGTACCCTTTCTTCCTCGTATAAATGCGTACCCTGACAATTTAATTTGCGATGGTGCGCACTTTTCCATCGATCTTGATTGGAGGATTTACGGCGCTGTTGGCGGAAATGAGCTACGCCACATTGCTTCCTTCTCCAACGCCTCAAAGTAGAACCGAACCCCGCTTTACTTATTTCATCATTACGGTGTCCAATGATTTTTCGGCAGACCTGTTGGTTTACACCACCCTCGTGGTCCTTGGCACCTTGGAGAAGGATGTGTACCTTCGAAATCGACAGCAAAACAGCGCGACTTGTACAGCTCGGTATGGGTGTATACATATCCTTCCATTTCGCCGACACGTGGTATCCCTTCCTGTGGCAGGGAATTGTTCAACATCAAATGGAATCTACTTCTTTCTCGATAGCCTCAAGGAATTGATTCTGGTGCGCGGAACAATTGCATACCGTTTAAGATGCGCTGGCATGCTCCTGATAGCAGATAAATGTACACGGGAAAAAACCGAAAATTTACTACCCACTGTGGAGGTGCCAGAACATTGACGCCCGGTATTCCTGATGCTATCATCTTTCTTTGCGCGCGGAACTTTCCAGGACACCACGGGAGCTTATTCGGCAATATCTCGGCGAATTCCCATTGTTCACCTATCGACGGAAAGTTGAAACATGTTGGCAACGCCTAGGATCAAAGCATAGGTGGGAATCCTGTGACCTCTCACATTTAGGACGTTCAGGTGCTACTACTGGTGAGCGCTTCCCTTGGTTCTGCGATTGTTGTGATTGTCGAGCGGAGCAACTTGCACTCCTCCCACCTATCGGTGAAGTACTTATCAGCTCATCGTTGCATTATATGAATTGACTTTCATGTAGTCCTTAACACCGAAGATTTCTCTGCTTGTTTTACGCCAATTCGGTTCTTCCCGCTGATTCAGGCGGTATCCTCGCAGTCAAGATTCTTTGACATCCTCTTTCTCGTGTTTAATTTCCCAGTCTGCCCTGAAAATCGAATCATTCGCGCCGTTTTCCTTCTCACCATAAAGGCCTTGAATGTACTCGACAGAAGACATTTTCCCCGCGCGAACTCAATTAGAACGCTGTTGTTCGGGCCGTGAGGGGTGGGATATTATTCTTTACAACTTGGAAAAGGCCTTGTATGAAAGATTACTTGAGGAGGGGAAGATTGAAGACCTGGATGAGTGGTCGCTGCCTCAGAACTCCGGCCAGTCGGGAGTTACGAGCGGTCTCGCTCACAGCGAGAGACAAAGTGCAAGATCGTGCAGTGAAGGACTCACTAGCACGATCCTCACTGCACGATCTTGCACTGTCTCTCGGTTAGGTATAACGACTAGGGGGGAGTTGCAAAATCGGGAGAAACCATCGCACGCATTCATTTCGCCGTCTCATTATACTTTTAACTCGTAACACTTCCTCATTGCTGGCCGGGCGACGGCGAGCTGTCGTTGTACGCCACCGAGGGCTCCTCTATATATGATCTATCACCAAAGGTGAGTCTCAGAAAGCTCCAGGGTTTCTGTCTCGTTGCTTTGAGGGGGGACTGCTTATAGCCTTGGAGCGGCACGTGCTGCCTAGAAAAAGGGAATAGTACCGAGTTGCAAGAAGTAATAGAAGCGACGGTCGTACGGTATCGAAAGTCCACCCTGACCATTGCGTACCTCACCGATGTTTCCGAGAACAATTCAATTGCTAGCAGCAAGTGGTTCCGCTGCGGGCGGACCCTCTAAGAATTGCTTGTTCCTCGCGCCGTGTTGTTCCACGCGCAAAACTTGTCGCTCTACAAGGACCTCGAATCTCCAGATCGCAAAGCGGATCGCGCTGTGCTAGAAGACCTTGAAAGTACAGCGGGGAATAGCATCCCAGTTTCTGACGGACTTTTCTCCGAGGATGGACGAGCGCGTTCGAGACTTCAATGGCCTGGCATCGTCATGGCGAATCAACCGTCCTGATACTGCCCATTCACTTTTCGAGATCTTCGATCTCCACCTACCCGTTCTTTGCGGAGAACTTGCAGAAGAGCCTCTGGGTCGCCTTCCAGCAGAAATCACTCGGCAGTCTGGCAAAGTCTCAGTTCTGGATTGGGTAGGGAAAGGCATCTCGTTTTCATAGCTGTTTCCCAGCTCACATCGTCCCATTTCAAACATCGCCACCGTCGTTGTCGCCGGTTTCCCAGCCCGATGCAGAGAAACATGTGTCGACGTTAGGTCAGGCAGCTACGCCAAATAAATCACTGCGAAAGTTTTATGGCTCGCCCGCAACGTCACCCTCCCACGATTTATTGATCGGCGCCCGTATACTGCCATGCCTCGCCCACCGTGTTACCGCAATTCAATAGAAGAAGTAGGGTTCGCGCGTTGAATACGAACTCCTGACATCCGGTCTGAAGCCGCATAAGATTATGCTGTCAGATGAGCTAGAAAATGTGGGAACGTCGTTGGGTGCCCTGCAGCTTGTTCAGTCTTGGAATTCGAAGTTACTCGGTTCATCCGCCAGGATGGATCCCAACGCTGCGCACAGCTGCTGTGGGTACAAATGCGATGGCACGCAGGGGCGGCAGGACGTAGATAGCCAACTACCCCCCGAAGGGGGGTAGTTTTAGGTCTATGTGCTAGGGAGGTATCGGGGCTGTCCATCTACTTACTACTTCCGTTAGTCGCCCCTCCCCGAGGGTCAGGGCCAGTGTACGGCAAGCGTAGGGGTAGGTAAAGGGGAGGGAGGACGGGTGGTTTTGAGCCTGCGAAAGCTCTCGTCAGGGGGCTACCGCTACCCCAACCACCTCCCATCCAGAGCCATTTAGGTAGCTACCAGCAGGACTACCAACGATGGGAGTTGCCCTTACCCCAGTGGGGCGACCGGTGAGACATGATGTTCGTGGTGCTAAGGGTGACCCATCCCAGGTCTGGTATACACGGGTTGGGAATAAGACGAGAGGGGGGGGAGGAGAGCTTCATGCCCAGCTTTTTAAGGCCTGCGACGTGATGCGCACCCCCAGGTCAGCGACCAGCCCTCGAGTAAGGGTGGTTCTCTATCGAGAACCTTCTGGATTTCCTCGCTACCATGCGGTAACCGCGCTGGATCCGACCAGCTACGGCGCCTCCGTTGCTATGCCACGTGATGGGCATTCACCTCGCCCCAGACGAACGAAGTGACATAGAATGGCAAATGTTTTGTCTACGTCGTCTAGAATCCCGCATATTGCAGTGACTACTATCCAAGCCACTTTGTATTGAACATAATAATAGTAATGATACATGGAGAGCACACGGAGAGAAAAGAAAAGGACTAAAATCGCGGTTTGGCATATGGCATAACATGGGACTTCAATTGTTGCCAATGCTCTCTCAATAGACGAAGGGAAGTTTGTGTCGACAAGAACATAAGTATCATATCAAGGGGAAATGAGAACGAAGAAAAGGAAAAGAAAAGGAAAAATGCTGGTGATGAGGAAGGCTACGGGCGTCATGAACTTCGACTAGACTCCGCTACGGCACGACCCGCCATCTCTTGCTGTCGTTGCCAGATCAATTCTGCCCACAACGGGTTGGGCGGTATGTGACCCACGAGGGCACGCAGGACTTCGAGCCTGAGTATTGTTTTGAGTAACGATGGGGGCGACTAGAGATGCTGTACTCCACTCACCATTTAACCTTCTCTTCGTCCGTATCAGCGAAGAAGAATATTTCTTGATTTCCGGGGAAAATTAGCCTGAAAGACCGCTCAACGGTACACATCCCATCATAATTACGTGCCGCTCTCGCGTCTTCGATGTCTTCCACTGCGATCGCTTTCTTCAGGTTGATGGTGGCGGTCACCTTCTTGGTAACATCGTTAAACGCAATCAGGTTCGCCCCGACAACTCTTAGCTTCCGCCGTCGCCATGTCTTGGAACAAAAAGGAAAAGAAAACCCGAGGTTAATAACACTGTCGGTTCCATTCGTCACGACGTGTATGAAATGAATCGCTTACCGTGCAATCACCTCCATTCTGTGTCAACGTCCCCTCAAAATACGTCACCTTATGCCATGCGACATGTCTCAACCCGCGCAGACACTCATCCAAGCTTTGCGGTAGATGCGCAGACAATACCCCAGGCAGTGACGGCAATCTGAACAACTGCAAAACGATCTCCCCGAGTTCCATCGTTGTTGGTGCGCCACCAGAAGCCTCGGCCCGCTGTCCTATCAAAGGATAGCTGATCTCGAATAGGCGCGTATCGCATCGCGCAGCGACGTCTTTGAACGAAATGAGCGCTCGGGCGAGCGTACCATCTTGTTTTAGATACCTTGCAAGATTATCTGGGAGCTTTGCGGGGACTGCAGGGAGGAGGGGGAGTGGCTCTCGACGACTTCTTAGGGGACGACGATAGGAAACTGAACATGCCACCTTTAGGTTTAGGTGCTGGAGCAGGCTGAGGTGGAGGCGGAGGAGGCACCAAAGCTTTGAATTGTGCAGTAATATGTGGGTCGCGTCTCACTTTCAGTGTCAACGTGAATTCGAGTTTATTGTGTTCGATACTAGAAAAAGGTAAGCATATGGGCGCCACCAAAAAAAAAAAAAATACGAAAGACACTTACAGCTCAAACTCCTGATTGATGCGAGTATCTCGGGATAGGCGGCTCTCCGGGGTGGTAACGAAGTGGATACCGTTGTTTAGCGTACACGTCACAGCAGTCGGTTGTTGCGGGATGGGAACATCAAGTCCCTTGATACCTAGGACTGGAGCAGAACGAGGTCCCGTCAACTCATGATCCATATATTCGCCTGGGCTCGGAGTGCGACTTACCTCGGACGAACACTTTGCCGTGTGCTTTCCCGGGTTTTTCCTGAGCGCGGTACTCTCGAATTTGCTTGGCGTACTCATTCTGTCCTCATACCATGAGTTCGTGTTCGTACACAGTAGAACGGATGGGTAGGTGAAAACATACCATATCAGATGGTCGTCTGACCGTTCTCCAGGCCTTGCCACCGTTAACATCCCCAGCAAGGGCGATATGAGAAACTTGATCAGCATCCGCAGACGCGAAAATCGCCTCATGTTCGCGAATACGATATTTCTAATCAAAAAGACACGCGTTTACTGGAGTTATCCATCGAAAAACCGAGAGTACTCTTACCCCTTGGCGACCTTCGGGTTCGAGCTTCCTCAATTCCCTCGTGATACTGTCCTGCAAGGTGGTCCTCCGAATCAGAAATACCCAGGTCCAACACGATGTCACCTTTTGTCAAAGCCCCTGCGTCGCCCGTACTTCTACTGCGACGGCGACTTGGGCGACCACCAATGCTCGGTGGACGGCTAGCTGGGCGTGGAGGAGTATAGTACCCCATCGACTCCTCTTCATCTCGCTTTCGAGCCTCTCGTCGCTTCTCTAATTATGAGCTCCTCTCTCGCCCGGATCGCATCCTTCGTTAGGGAAATCGGCGGCTCGTCCGCTCGTGAAGGACTTCTAAAAGTATGGACCGCGGGATCAGTTGCAACGCGCTCCATCGGTACCGGCGCGGCCCTCGGTGGGTGGACATAAATCTCTTCTCGGCTCTCGTCAACACACAAGCTCATATCTGTCTCGGTACGCATGCTCTCGTCGCCGAAGCCCCCGCTGGTATCAGGCCCCCAAGGTACGGACTCCACTCGAACCTGTGAATGGGTACCCAATTTGCTCGGCGTCGACCCCGAGCTCTCTTTGACATGGTCCATGAGCCTATCCAGCGCCGATCGCATCTCACCAAGTTGAACAGAGCCCATGGAGTCGCGTGCACCAAATCCAAGTCCAGCACCAACATCAAAGCTGGTTTCGAGCATAGCAATGGAGTGCGGTCGGGCCGGCGACGGTCTGGGCTGGGCAGCCTCTCCGGCCGTTGCCACAGAGAGTACCTTTTCATGGCTGGCGCTGCCTCCGCCCTGATCCATGGGTGTACCCCGTAGTTCTGAGTGGATGTTACCAGCATTCAATGCGATCTTCTCAGCTTTTTGGATTGTAGCGAATTCGGCGCTGGCATCTGTAGTAACAGAAACAGAGTCCGGGCGCTTTCCTTCTCCGCTAGAGCTGCCCGATAACGAAATCTCTTGTTTGGATTCCTGGGGAGGGGTCGAAGTGCCAGAAACGACGGCGTCGGATAGATCAACATGTGGAGCAATCGCTGGAGAGCCCAGGGGACTTTCCGTGCTGCGTTTCCGCATAAGCCGCGCCTGTATTTCATCCCTGCTAATCCTAGTCCTGGGCGTCCGCGAGGGCAGCAATTCTTGCACGCTAGCCTTCTCGCGCAAAGGTGACCCAGACCTCAGTGCAGGGGAACCTGTAAGCAACCTAGACGGCAGGGTTAGAGGGGACTCGGACCGTCTACGCAAGTGTAACGCGCTCGGTGAACCAGAGCTACGTTGCAACATCACGCCAGAAGGCGAGGCAGAACGTGACCTCGGGAGTTGCGGAGGAACAATTGGCGATGCAGGCAAATGGTTCCCTGGTGAACTGTTGAGGCCAGGGCTTCCATCCCTTACTGGATGCGGAGATACATAGGAGGAACCAGAGGAAGCACCGGCAAAGGAAAGCGGAGGTGTGAGAGGAGGGGGTGTGCTCGTTGTAAAAGACGAATTTCGAGGGATGAGTTCCGATAGCTTGGGTAGCTCATTCCCACCTGCAGGGCGATTTCCTTGGAGGACTTTCTGAAGCTCAGCCTCCAGGTCGAGGTTTGACAATGACACCTCTGACTGACCAATGGAAAGGTTCGCAGGGTCCATTGGATCATCAAAAGAGGTGAACGAGGACTCTGCGATGTGTGGCTCCTCTTTACTTCGCGGGGCCGAAAAGGGATCGGCTGTGTGAACACCTTCAGCTTCAGAGTCGGTAACGAAATGTAAGGTATTCGCTCACCAGTTGTGGATGGGGAGTTTTCATTCTTCGGAAGGTTAAGTTCGAAGCGCGGTATAAGAGAATCTTTACGATTGTGCTCCATCTTTGTCTCGCTTTTCATTGGGCTGGGTGAGGGTGGTATCATGTTGACATCCTGCTCCAGCTGAACCACGTCGTGAGTATGCTCGATTTGCGATGAGGGTCCATGTGGTACCTCTGATTCGGACAAGACTGCGGAGCTGTCAGTGGAACGGGGTGGAGTGGAAGGCGAATTCTGGGAATGAGAATTTTGGAACGGAAAACCTGGAGTGGAAAGGGCGGGCGAAGACACGCTAGCACGCCGCCGCGCTCTTTCCGCATGATGGGATCGACCATAGGGAACACCGCCTTCCGTTTCTAAATCAGGAGGAAGAGACGAATGACGACTCGGAGTGGAGGGTAAACCGAGACCGGGCACACTCCCGGAAGCGGACTGTAACATGGCATCTACTATGCCAGTAATGCTGTGATCGCCGTCTTCCAATTGTATGCTCTCAAAACTGTCCTGGTTAGCAGCGTCTTGAGGCTGATGGCAATTGTCCTGCGCATGGTGATCTTGTTCGAACTCCTCGCCAGCGCCAGGTTCTCCGTAGTTGTCTTCATCAGATGAAAAGAAGAGATCCTCTTCCTCCTCTTCACGGTCGAATTCTAATACGTCGCAGCGTTCGTCAAATGTAACCGTCTTCCGTCTCCGTCTTTTACCATCTATGGAAGACTGATCAGCTGTTCTAGGACCATGGAGTCGTTTGGAAACGAGAGATGGACGGGAGGGAGTCACAGGACGAGAGAGTACGGGTGCAGGGGTCGAGGGAGGCTGTGCAGGAGGTGACAATGCCACCTTGGGTGGAGGTGGTGGTGGGTGATCTTCGTCTGCATTCGAGTCCGGGGGACGTCTGAACGGACTCTTAGTTACGGGCTCTTTTTCTATGAGCCCTTGGTAGGCTTTGGACTGTCGTCGCTCGCGCTTGAATGCGAAGGGGCGCTCGTTCTCCGCCTGCTCGTGCATGGACTCTGGGCGTGGTCGTTTCTCGCCACTGACGCGACGAGGGGCAGGGGTAGGAACGGGGAATGCGGTGTCTGATGTGGATGGAATGGGGATGTGCGATTTGAAGGGGGACTTTGAGACGAGGTTGTTGTTTCTGAGAAGTTTGTAGCTGGAGGACGAGCGACGTGCGACGAGTGGGAATGGCGGCTTGCTATCACGTTTGGCGATGCGCAGTGGGGTCGTTGCAGTTGTACTGGTGCTAGTAGTCGTTGGAGAGGGCTGTTGCTGTTGCTGTTGTTGTGATTTGTTCCATCCCAGCGCTGACTCGCGACGGATGGAAGACTGGACGGGGTCTGGTCTGTCCCGCATAGGGGACATCACCGCTGGACTACGCTGTGGGCTCATCTCCGCCGTCGTCGTCGTCGTCGTCGTCGAAGTGGGATGCAGAGAATCAACAACACCCACCGTGGGAATCATCGCTCACCGCGACTGTCACGTGACCGCGGTTAACCAGCTCGAGCAGTCGGACGGGCATAGAAGTTCTCAACAGACGAGGGAATCGTGCCAAAAGGGGTGGGCCATTGCATGAGATCGTGGAGGTCGAAGACAACGGTCGTTGGCATGTTGATGTTGACTAGTGGTCTTGCTTGTCCATTGTTCAGTTGAGTTTGGTCCGCTCGCTCAAATAATTGTACCAAGTGGCAAAACCAAGATCTCAGAATAATTCTGCCCCCTACAACAGGCCCTCCGAATGGCAACGCCCTTCGTAGGCGGTTAAACAGACAGGTGCGTTGTGAGGACTACCGTTAAAAATGTCGTGTTCGTTGCCACCCTTGCGCTTTCAAGGTATTACCGTTGCCCAACAGTCCCTGGAATCGATCCAGGAAGGTTACTGTCCCACATGGCTCCCCTGTGCAGAACAACATAAAATAGACCCACTATTGCTGCTGACCCACCCATCCGGTCATGTTTCCCTACAGAACTCTGTTGGCTGTCATCCCTCTTTACCTGCTCGCAGTTTCCGCGTCCCCAGTTAACCCAGCATCTGGTGATACTGGCAAGGTCACGCTCGGCTTCGTCGCCGGGCTAAATGCGATAGGCATACCCAACATTGCTGACGCAGACCGCGCTCGTATCAAATCTATGCGAAGGAAGGGGGGTCATATAAAACGCGATGCTTCCGTCAGCGTCACCAACTTCCTACAAATATACACCGCTCACGTTAGCGTCGGAAGTCCACCGACGGAATGCAAGTGATGTTTGTGTGACCCACTAGTGGATGCTGAACAGGGCTTTATTGTGGCAGACACTCTGCTGATCGACGCGGGAAGCTCCAATACGTGGATTGGCGCGAACAAACCCTACACTCCCACAAGCACCAGCTACTATACTGGCAACACCATCGTATGTTCTACCAATTTTCCTCTCTTGGATATTACAGCCTAACGATACATTCGTAGAATGCATCGTTCGGTTCCGGAAGCATTTTTGGGGTCGAATATATAGACACAGTATCACTTGGAAATGGCCTTACCATCAACCACCAATCCATCGGTGTCGCCACCCAGTCCCAGGGCCTTAACGGCACTGGTATCGATGGCTTTCTTGGCCTCGGTCCTGCAGACCTCACCCAAGGCACCGTCTCCAATACGAACACCGTACCCACCGTGGTTGACAACCTATACAGCCAGGGAACGATCAGTAGTGCTGTGTTGGGGATCTACTTCATCCCGGCCTCTAATTCCAACTCAGGCGAGCTCACATTTGGTGGCTACAACCCATCCGTTATCGCCGGCCCCATAAATTACACACCGATCACGAGTACTCCTCCCTCGAGTCTCTGCTGGGGATATAATCAATCTATCACGTATGGTGGAAGGACGATCTTACCCAACACGGCTGGTATCGTTGACACCGGCACCACTTTGATCCTCACCGCTACTGGTATATCACACCGCTTCCCAATCTCTTTGATCGGTATTCATTCTGATTGGTACAGACGCATTCCAGCTATACCAATCAGCAACCGGTGGCATCATGGATAATACCACCGGGCTGTTGCGCATCACGCCATCACAATACAACAACCTCCAAACGCTGAGCTTCCACATTGGAACGCAGACCTACGACTTAATCCCCAACGCACAGATATGGCCTCGGTCTCTCAACTCCGCAATCGGCGGCAGTAGCAATAGCATTTATCTTGTTGTCGGTGACATCGGACATCCTTCCGGATCCGGCGTAGACTTCACGAAAGGCTACGTTTTCTTGTATGTATTTCTCTGTCATTGTCATCTGCATAGTTCTGGCGAAGCCGATGCGATGGTCACGCGTGCACAGAGAACGCTACTACAGCATTTATGACACGACCAACGCCCGTGTCGGATTCGCAGCCACCAAATATACCGATTCCACAAGTAACTAATCTGCCGAAATTTTGTCATAGACGACACACGAGAACAGAGACTGGGAGTGACCAGGGTTTGCGGTGCATTCAAGAACAAAGTGTACTTGAGAGCTTCCGCAGTGCACGAAGATCTGTAGCGCCGATGAGGTACCAAAGATCCTCACTTTGACAGAAAACTCAGGTATCAGTTGGTGGCCATGTCCTCCCGAAAAAATGTACGTCGTCCTTGAACCATTCAAGTGGATTGTTTATATTTCGTTCAAACCACTGTAAAATGCACGTGGCGGTGAACCAGATAACATATCTTTTCTTATGCAAGCAGAATGTCCTTTGCTTGTATTCCGAGCTCCTTTTCCATTAGGAAGTTTCTGTTCAACTGAAGATTCGAAGATTCCAAATTCGCTATGTGTTCGCCTGGAAGTGCTTGAGCCATTTCAGTGTTCCCCGGCTCCACTGTCGTGGGACTTTAATCATGCGTATAAATCACAACAGGTATCACTAAGGTGCCCTGCTCCTCCTCGTTTCAGCAGTGTCCGTCTGATCTCGATGACAACACCAACGTACCCATCAGATCCCCACCAAGTCCATTCTCCCTTATCACCCTCAAGACTGCGACTGGTGACACTCAGTAGCAGTGCCTCAGGTCTCATTGTGTGTGCTAGTCACGAGAACTTCACACAACCACCAAACTGAGACAGTCTGCTGGTTGCTCAACGTTTTGATTTGCAACCGCCAACCTCCAAGCTTCAAGCTCCAAATCCAATTTTTTAGTAAGCGGAAACTCCCTATTGTTGGAGAAGGTTGGAGACCGACTGTAGTAGTCATGACCTCGTGAGTAGTCCTGGCCCGATAAAGTGACCCCTGAAGGTACGGGGTGTCTGTATAAAACGTGCAACGTTCCTCCCAGGCTCTCCTTGTCGTCCATGAACGTGAAGATGATCCCGGTATGCAACATTAGGGTTTCTTTCTTTCTTTCTTCCTTTCACTTCTCGGAGCTATAACTACAATTGCCGAAGCAATTTTCTTGCAGTGTATAAATGCGTCATTAAGGTCCCGGAATCTGTCGGCGCATAAACGGTATTGCACCAGGGTCCAAGGTCCATTGATAGCAAATACAAAACGCGCAACGACACGTTTCCCTCTGAACCACTTGCTTCAAGAAGGTTTGGATAAGAATTCAGTCAGCCTTCCAACGAGGGAAAATTGGAGCGCAATAAAGTTGATTGATATCTAATGTCCCTATGCTGGGCTTCAAAATAAAGAAATACAGGCGGTGCCAGTGAAAAGAGACTAGAAAACACACTGATATCCACTCATTTGAGGTGCTTGAGTACTACCTCAGCATCGGAAGACATGATATGATATGTTCGCCACCGACCTTGTGATCCAGAATGATTCCCATGGTGGATGCATCCCACTTTCGACGCAGAACGGTCGAGCGTAGTTCAGTGGTAAGCTCCGCTCACCAGCTCACCACAGATGCATGCATTATTATGTACGGACGTGACAGGAAACAAAAACAAGTAAAATGAACAAAATGTACCAGGTCACATTCCTATGAGCCTCGGCAGGGCGATCGAACCTGGCGATTGGCACGTGACCGCGACTGGTGCCACGCCTCCAATTCTACGAATGGCAGCGTCCTTCACACAGACAAATGCATCGCGAGGACTGCCAGCTTGTCATGTTCGTTACCACCATCGCGCTTCCAAGGTATTACCGTTGTCCAACAATCCCGAGAATCGATCCGAACTGACCCAGGAAGCTTGCTGTCCCACTGCGCAGAACAGCATAAAATGGGCGTACCCGTGCTGCTGACCCATTCATCCGATCATGTTTCCCTGCAGAGCTCTGTTGGCCGTTCTTCCTATTTACCTGCTTGCAGTTGGCGCGACCCCAGTTAACTCAACGTCCGGTGGTATTGGCAAGATTACCCTCGGCTTCGCCGCCAGGCTAAATGCGATAGGGGTGTCCAGTATCGCTGACGCAGACCGGGCTCGCATCAAATCCATGCAAGTGAAGGGGGGGCATATAAAACGCGATGTTTCTGTCAACGTCACAAACTCCGCAGTACTATATGCCGCTCAGGTTAGCGTCGGAAGTCCTCCGACAGAATGTAAGTGTTGTTCGTGTGACCCGCTAGTGGATGCTGAACGGGGATTCATTGCGGTAGACACTCTGCTGGTCGATACAGGAAGTTCTAATATGTGGGTCGGCGCGAACAAATCCTACACTCCCACGAGCACCAGCTACTATACTGGCAACACCGTCGTACGGCCCACAGTTTTCTCCCTTCGGACATTAAAGCCTGATGTCACATTGGTAGTATGTAGCATACGGCTCCGGAAATTTCTCTGGGGTAGAATATATAGACACAGTATCGTTCGGCAATGGCCTTACCATCAACCAGCAATCCATCGGTGTCGCCACCCAGTCCCAGGGTCTTAGCGGCACTGGTATCGATGGGGTCCTTGGTCCTTGGTCCTGCAGACCTCACCCAAGGCACCATCTCCAATGTCGACACCGTGCCCACCGTGGTTGACAATCTATACAGCCAAGGAATGATCAGCAGTGCCGTCCTGGGGATCTACTTCGCCCCGGCGTCTGATTCCAACTCAGGCAAGCTCACATTTGGTGGCTACGACCCATCTGTTATCACCAGCACCGTACATTACACACCGATCACGGATACTTCTTCGTCGAACCTCTTCTGGGGATATAATCAATCTATCACGTATGGCGGAAAGACGATCTTACCCAACTCGGCTGGTACCGTTGACACTGGCACCACTCTGATCCTCATCGCTACTGGTATACTCCCAAATCCATTTGATCCCTATTCATGCTGATTGGTACAGACGCGTTCCAGACATACCAATCCGCAACCGGTGGCGTCATGGATAATGCCACCGGGTTATTGCGCATCACGCCATCACAATACAACAACCTCCAAACACTGAGCTTCCACATTGGAACGCAGACCTACGATCTCATCCCTAACGCACAGATATGGCCTCGGTCTCTCAACTACGCAATCGGCGGGAGCAGCGGTAGCATCTACCTGGTCGTCAACGACATCGGATATCCATCTGGGTCTGGCATGGACTTCACGAACGGATATACTTTCTTGTATGTGTTTTTCAGTCCTCTGCGTAGTTGCTTCTGACACAGCTGATGCGATGGTCATGTGTGCACAGGGAACGTTACTATAGCATTTATGACACTACTAACGCCCGTGTCGGATTCGTAGCCACCAGGTATACTAATTCCACAAGTAACTAATCTACCAAAATTTTGTCATAGACAACATGCGAGCACAGTTTGCTCAATATACCCTGTCCATTGGTACAAACTCGAATACTGGATGTGGTACCTTGAAGTTACCTCTGACGCAGTCGTTCAACAAGCTGTGAAGCGATCACGTATTGAAAAGCACTTCATGCCCGAGCTCAAGTTTACAGTCGGGTGTGCGCTCAACACACGCAATGAGGTACTGTATACGTTGTCAGTAAGTTGTGTCTATATAGGTTGGTAGTGCTTGGAAGGAGCCTGAGTGATCACGAACCATATCGTAGGAGGTGGATTGAGACCGGGCACACTCCCGGAAGCGGATTATAACATGGCATCTACTATGCCAGTAATGCTGCGATCGCCGTCTCCAAGTTGTATGCTCTCAAAACTGTCCTGGTTAGCAGCGTCTTGAGGCTGATGGCAATTGTCCTGCGCATGGTGATCTTGTTCGAACTCCTCACCAGCGCCAGGTTCTCCGTAGTTGTCTTCATCAGATGAAAAGAAGGGATCCTCTTCCTCCTCTTCACGGTCGAATTCTAATACGTCGCAGCGTTCGTCAAACGTAACCGTCTTCCGCCTCCGTCTCTTACTATCTATGGAAGACTGATCAGCTGTTCTAGGACCATGGAGTCGTTTGGAAACGAGAGATGGACGGGAGGGAGTCACAGGACGAGAGAGTACGGGTGCAGGGGTCGAGGGAGGCTGTGCAGGAGGTGACAATGCCACCTTGGGTGGAGGTGGGGGTGGGTGGTCTTCGTCTCCATTCGACTCTGGGGGACGTCTGAACGGGCTCTTAGTTACGGGCTCTTTTTCTATGAGCCCTTGGTAGGCTTTGGACTGTCGTCGCTCGCGCTTGAATGCGAAGGGACGCTCGTTCTCCGCCTGCTCGTGCATGGACTCTGGGCATGGTCGTTTCTCGCCACTGACGCGACGAGGGGCACGGGTAGGAACGGGGAATGCGGTGTCTGATGTGGATGGAATGGGGATGTGCGATTTGAAGGGGGACTTTGAGACGAGGTTGTTGTTTCTGGGAGGTTTGTAGCTGGAGGACAAGCGACGTGCGACGAGTGGGAATGGCGGCTTGCTATCGCGTTTGGCGATGCGCAGTGGGGTCGTTGCAGTTGCACTGGTACTGGTTGTCGTTGGCGAGGGTTGTTGCTGTTGCTGTTGTTGTGATTTGCTCCATCCCAGCGCTGACTCGCGACGGATGGAAGACTGGACGGGGTCTGGGTCTGTCCTGCAGAGGGGACATCACCGCTGGACTACGCTGTGTGCTCATCTCCGCCGCCGCCGTCGTCGTCGTCGAAGTGGGATGCAGAGAATCAACAACATGTCGGAAACTTCTGAACCCGGGTTGCAATTATGCCATATTTAGACACATTGGGGATCGCTTGTAATCTAATTTTAACCTTATCACAATCTTATCATAATTGTGGTCGCTTGTTGGAATGAAGGCCCCCCCTATTCCAAGAGGTCCCGTGACCATTACGTTCGCTTGGCGGCCCTTTCAAGGGAGTCTCAATATGGTATCCCATCCTCATCTGTGCTTGTACATTGCTATTCCCCTTCTTCTGTACCACTTGTCCATAATGCCCCCCATGAAACAAAAGTGTAAATATGTTATCAAAACTACGGAGCAAGTCCCCTGTGAAACTTGTGGCCTGTTGTTCAGTGCTCGAGGCATCAAATCTCATATTGCTAGTTGTACTTGGAGAAATGAAAAGCAAAGACAGGTAGATGAGTTCGCAAGTGTTGCAGCAGAACTGATAGAGGTCCAGAGGAAAGGTATGTCTTTTTTCTGTGTATGTAATAGAGCAACAACCTTATTAGCATCTATTTCAACTGAAGAGCACTGGAAAGAAAAGTGCTGTATACACAAGGCACATGAGGCTGTTTCTGCCATCACTGTGCAAGAGCATCTGGCCTCAGTTTCTGAAGAGTTTCCCTCAACTTTTGATATTGTCCTGGAAGACTTTGCACCTGTTGTAGTTGTGACTGGATCAGAGATCTCACAGGTAATGCTGCAGGAGATCTTGCATCTGATGCTGCCATGAGCATCTCTGGGGAATTGCATGGGCATAAGTCCCCTTTTTCCTATTGTCATATAATAAGTTGTAATCTGAGTCTGACAATTGCACAGGCTCCAGATTGGATACCAGCATATCCAGTGTTTGACCCTCTGAAAATGAAGATGATACAGTTCCATCATGCTTCTCTGCTTCCCAAGTCCCTTTGTTCACATCTGCTTGTCCCAATTCTTTCAAAACTGAGTTTCACCCAAAGAGTGGCCATCCTGCAGCCCTCAACTCTTTCTCTACCTTTGATTGTTCTCATCACAATGCAACTCTGAAGTCTGTCATTGAAAAAGACTCTGAACCCTGGCATCCATTCCAAACACTTGGTAAGTTTGAGTTTTTTGAACTTGTGCACAAAGCCACACTCAACAAGGACCTAATGAACCAACTCCTTATTGCACAGAGGACAGGCTACTACAAAGAGCTAGACAAGAGCACTTGCCTTTATGAGTTAGCAGATAGATTTTGATAAGGTAAAGTTTGTTGGGGCTTGAGTGTTTGTATGGACAGTAGATTGTCTGAATGAGACAATGATGATTGTTGTTATTTTTCTAGGAGAGATATCCTGAGTTTATATACATGTAGCTATATGCATGGACCAGTAACATATAAGGAAAGAGCTACAGTATAGTTACTAAATAGAGTATAGAATAGCAGAGAACTGCTATGGAATATGATGCAATAGATGATATCATAATGACATCTTTGTGGAGCTGATCACCAAGCAAGGTCATGTGATGTACAACGTGTTGATACACATGTAAGTCTAGAGTTGGAACTATTATGATATTTTCAACACTCCCCCTTGCTCTAGAATGGGAGATTAACAAGTCCCATTGACTGAGTGATTTGTTTCAAATTTTTGCCACATCAAAGATTTAGTAAGACCATCTGCATTTTGTTTATTGGTTTGAATGTATTCAATACCAAATAAACCATCTTGTACACATTTGCGAATGAAGTGCCATTGGACATCGATATGTTTAGAATGACCATCTAATACAGGATTCTCAGCAATGAAGTGAGCTCCCATATTATTGCAATATAGTATGGTCTTTTCTGTTTTGAGTTTTAATTCATCAAATAGCATGTGGAGCCATTTGATTTGATGTGCAGCATCACAGAGAGCCATGTATTTGGCTTCTGTAGAGGAGAGCACAATAGTCTTCTGTTTTTGTGACTGCCAAGAAATAAGGGATGTTCTGAGGAACATGGCAAAACTGGTAGTTGAATGATGAGTGTCATTATTGGAAGCCCAATCAGAATCCACGAAGCCAAAGATCTGAGATTTGAGTCCAGAATAGTATAAGGCCATTTTTGGAGTAGATGCAATATAGTGAACTATATGCAAGGCCTTGTTGCGATGATCCTCAGTGGGATTCGCCATATATTGTGACATGCGAAATAACTGCATATGCAATGTCTGGATGAGTACCAAGGGCCATATATAGAAGAGAGCTGATAATAGATTGGTACTGAGATCTGAGAGATGATGTGGCTTGATAATCTGATGGTGCTTTCTTCAGTTGATATCCTGATGGTAATGGAGTGTGAACATTTTGAGCAGTCTCCATATTAAACCTTTTGATGACCTTTTTAACATATGGAATTTGATCAAGATATAGTTCTTTCTTTGATTGATTCTGGTGAATTTGAATGCCAAGGTATTCCTTGACTTCACCAAGGTCTTGGGATTCCCATTTCTTCATGAATTCTTCTTTCTTGGTTTTAAGAAGATGTTTGTCTGATCCTAGAAATAATCCATTGTTGACATAGATGAGGAAAATGACCATGCCAGCTTTTGAGGAATAGATATAAATGCCAGCATCCACTTTTGAGCATATATAGCCCATGTGAAGTAAGGAGGCATGTAGAAGCTTTATTCCATGCAAGTGCTGCTTGCTTTAAGCCATAGAGGGCTCTAAGCAGCTGATATACCTTGTGCTCTTGACCTGAAACTTTGAAACCTTCTGGTTGCTCCATATATATTTCTTCATCGAGGTTTCCATATAAAAAGGCAGTTTTTACATCCAGTGCTTCCATTTCCCAATTTTTCTGGGCAGCAAATGCGAGTAAAATTTGCACTGTTTTGAAGCAAGTGACTGGAGAGAAGGTGACTTCAAAGTCGGTTCCAAATTCTTGTGTAAAGCCTTTAGCCACAAGACGAGCTTTATAACGACCATTGCTTTTGATAGTGAATACCCATCAACACTTTACAGGTTTCCAATCTCTAGGAGGATCCACCAAAGTCCACACTTGTCTTTCCTTGATAGATTTTAGTTCATCTTTCATAGCGTCGAACCACTTCTTTTGTAAATCAGGAGATAATTTTAGCACATCTTTATAATGTTCCAGAGATTCTTTGATCTGGGCAGCAAGAGCAAACTCAAAAGGATGCATGTCTGCTTCCTGATCTGGCATTCCTTTTGGAGATTCTGGAAGTGGAGTAAGCAGTGATCCAGGAGAAGGTGGAGTAGTTCCTTGTGGATGTTCTGTCCACTGATGAGGAACTTGAGGAGGTACCATTGCTGGTGGCAGAGCTGGAGAAGGTGGTCTGTGTTCCTCATTATATTGGTGTAAAGCTTCTTCTCTTTCATGGATATTATGTTCCACATTATGAATCCATTGTTGTGCTTGGTCTCTGTTTTGTTGAATGTCCCATTCAATTTGAACAGGAGGTCCATCTCCATAAACGTTTCCAGGACAGGAAACAGGAATAAAATGACGCTTTGGATGAAGGTTCTCTGTCTTCAGCAGGAGGTTGAGCTCTCTGAACATTTCAGGAGTCACCAGGAATATTATGAAGTTGATGAGGATGCTGAATAAGATGAGGGTTGACAGGTGGTACTGCAGCAGGTGCTCTTCTTGGTTGTTGAGCTCTAGGCTGGTCTGCAGCTCTATTCTGCTGTGGGTATTGTTGTGGAGGTGTATTAGGATGATGTGGTTGCTGGTGATGAGGCAGCAGTTGGATCTGATCAGGATCCAGAAGTGAATGTAGGCTTTCAGAGTCAGAAGATGATGATTCATGGTCATCTTCAGAATTGGGGTCAAAGGTTTTGGTCTTGGAATCCAAACAGAAAGGAAAAGAGTCTTCTACAAATTTTGCAGTTCAAGAAATAATGATCTTCTGACCATTTAGGAATCAATATCCTTTTGTATTTGGTTCATAACCTAAAAATACCATCTTGATTGCATGTGGTTCCAATTTGTCTTTTCTTTGTTCTTTTGAAATCCATACAAAGGCTTTGCAGCCAAAGGTGTGAAAATAAGAAATGTTGGGTACTTTTCCTAAAAAAAGCTTGACAGGAGTTTTAAATAAAATCCGTTTTAAGGGAGTTCTATTGTACACATGAAGTGCACAATCAAAAGCAAAGTTCCAGAAGCATTTTGGAACACAAGCATGATGTCAAATAGTGCCTGCTTTTTTGGATATTGTGCGATTAAATTGCTCTGCATGACCATTCTGTTGTGGTTGATTGGCAATCAATAATTGGTGGGTAACGCCATGTGAAGAAAGGAGTGCTTTGAAGGTATGACCCATAAATTCTCCCCCTTGATCCAAATGGAGTGCAAGAAGATGGTGTCCAGTTGTATTTTGCATAGAAACCAACCAGTTGGCAAAAGCAGTATAGGTGTCAGATTTATTGTGAAGGTAAAGACAAAAACTGTAGGATGAGTAATCATCCAAGAGGGTTAAGATATATTTGGACTGAAGGTAGGATTCAACAGGTAGTTCGAGAAGGTCAGCATGGACCAATTCAAGAGGTTTCATAGCACATTTCCAGGAAGGTTTAAAAGCTTCAGAAGACAACTTGCCTTGTGTGCAACCTTTACATGAGGATTGCTCCCTGTGTATTTGTATGTCTTGTTTAAGACCTAATCTGCAAATATGTCTGAGAACAGCCTGAGCTGGGTGACACATGCGATTATGCCAAATAGACTCTAAAGAATTCCTAACCAGAGGGCAAAGGACTGCAAACACATTGATAGGTGGAAGTGGTATGCCCACAAACCAGTGTAGTGGTGAAGTAGGTGGGGCTACTTTCACCTCAAGTACAATCTGGCTGTCTGGTGCTCAGATCACTTCACTAGTAAGTGTCGCTGTGCTCCGGTACCCGTTTTTAAGGAGTGCATTTCTTGAACATAGCCTCTTTGAGAATAAAGGGCTGTAAACAACATTATGTAGTGGCAGGTTATGCCCATTTTCAAGGTGAACAATCACTGTTCCTTCTCCAAGTAATGAAACTTGACTTAACCTAGCAGTAGATGCAAGGGAAGGAGTAGTGAATTCTTGGAAAGTAAGGAAATCAGTTTTAAATGGTGTCACATGATGTGAAGCACCACTATCCAACATCCATATTGACTCACCTTTTGGTAGGTTCCTGAATGATGCATGTATACCCAAGGGATAAGCATCAAAAGCATCATAAGCATTCCTATTGAATTCACCAGGGGAATATCCTGCAGCTGATTCATTAGGGTCATACTTGGTGTCTGGATTATGCTTTATATGAAAAGATTTACATGGCACAGTTACAGGCACAGATTCATGAAACTCTTTAAGAGACATAGGGTGGAATTTCTTTTTCTTTAATAATGGAACTCTGAAAGATCCTCTGTTGCCACTATCATGTCCTTGAACATGTCAGGCAGAGAAATCATCAGTCCATATTGTCAGTGAAGCCGAACTGCCATTGTCCTCAACATTCCTAACCTCCACCATGTTCTCATGAGCCAGAACAGGATCTCCCACTTGTATTGAGGGTGAGACAGGACTACAAGGACATATCCTGTCCTCCCCAATAATGGGAAGGGGAATCTGCCCTGAATGAGAGTTCAAAGTCTCCCATTCCCATCATTCCTGTAGGGACTGGTCCACTCGCTGGAGAGCAAGGGCTGCTCATTGACAAATAGAACATGTACAAGGTGAATTAGATTTAGGAATGTTGACATGAATCTTGACTGACTCAACTTGGTCCAGTTGGTAATTGGAAATTTCATCAATATACCAAGGTGCAAGTCAGCCTGTGGTGGCATCTACTGGATTGTTGAGAGTATGCTCAACCAATTCCATAGCTGTTGTGATGTCATCATGAGAAAGGTTGGGATCATAGGTCTGACTGTCAGAGATGATGTGAGACCTGATATAGGTATTAAGGTCAGAGGAGTAAACTCACTCAACAGGAGCTGAGTTATCCGGAATATATTCAGGAGAAGGGTCATGAGGAATAGACATTGTAGTAATGTCAAATTCCTCAGCAGCATATTCCCCATACTGCTCATTATAACCATAAGAGCAAGTATTAGGATCATAAAGACAATCCTCAGGAATTTCTTCAATGTAGCTGGCGCCAACAGCCTCAGCACCCTCTACTTCAACAGCTGAGGCTCAGGCCTTGCCCTTGCCTCATTGACAATTTTGTCCTTGGCCACAAGAGCCAGAAGACTGCTGTTGTTGTGGGTAAGGAATGTAACCTCCATGTTCATGACCTCTTCCTCGACTGCCACAGAAAGATCCAGAAGAACCACCACCACAGTGATCCTGAGTGTTATGACTGCCTCTGCAAATATTGCAAAGAGGTGGTTTATTCATGTGTGCCAATAAAGAATTTGATTCTTGTTTTATCTGGGTAGATGACCCAGAAGCCTTTTTGGTTTGTGGTAGCATAGATTTGCCTGATTTGTGGGCCCAGACTTCTTTCATATGAGGTATAACAGTATTGGCAGAGAGTTGATTGGCAGGAATGGATGATAAGATATTGACAGGTGCTTGTTCCCATGCTTGGGACATTGAATGGATGAGAATTAAGGCTTTCATTTTGTCATTCAGGGCAATACCCTGTCTGGAAATCACAGCCATGATCATGGTGATCTCAGAGATCTTTGCCATGATATCATCTTTTGGCTTGATTTGAATCTGGATTAGCCTTTGGAATTCCATAAAGGTAGTCATGGCAGATGGAGCGCCATACTTGTTTCGGAGTTCTGTCCATTTTGCATTAGAGGTAGTGAGTGCGTCAATTGACTTTGTGATCATAGGATCACAGTAAAGTGTGAGGATTCCTTGAGCACAAAGATCAGATACATTCCAGGCATCCTGCACAGCTCCAACATTAGCCAGTTGTGCAGTTGTGCTGTCAACAATATTCATAATGCTGAGTGTTTGAAGATATGCTTTCATGAGAACTGACCAAGAGGCATAGTTGACTCCATTGAGTTTTGGAATCTGCTTGGAAAGACCTTTGGACATCCAAGTGTCAAAAGTCCATAGGCAAATGTTTGTATAAGAATGATTTGGTTGGATGAGTCAAATTGGAAGGTGGATGAAGGATATGAGATCCATGATTTTTGGTTCTGTGAGTGGATGCTCTAGCAGATTGTGATTTGCAATTAAGATGAGATTTTGGGATGTGTGGATGAGGATTCTGCCAGGTTTTATGTGGAATGCTTATTCCTTTCTCAGCGCATCGCTTTGCAGAAATGCGAGAATTATTGTGCTCTAGACAATCAAAGTCTAGTGAAGGAAAATAGTGATACCCAAAGAACAACCAATTGCAGTCGTGCAAAGGTTCTCCTCCAGTTGTAAATCCCAAGTAGGGACTAGTGCAAGAATAAGGAATAGCAAAAGATGCATAATGATGGAAATGAGAACATTTAACAAGTATCTCAAAGACATTATAAGATTCATCCAATATACATCCTTTAGTTTCCTTGTGGTATTGCCTGCCTGATATGTACAGTACATCCATCGTACCTGGAAGAGGATAAAGCCTGCCTAACAGCTTGAGCTTGACTAAGAGCCATTGTGAGTATTCCTCAGTGTCAGGGTTCTGTGAGATAGTCAAAAGAACTACTCTCCATGGAACATTCAAGATCTTTAAGAATCTCTGCCATTCCAGGCCAGTAAGTGAATCTATGGTTACTGGCTGTGTCAGTCCAGCCAAGATGTCAGTTAGAACTCATATATCCAACACTACTTCCCAAATCACCTTCTCATTTGAACTCAGTGATAAACTGAGTGAGAGAGCTATCAAAACAGTCTCCACCTCTTCTTCTTTCACAGAACCATCCAGGGATGCATGAGATGTCAGTTGACCCATCAGTCCAAACTCCTCTGAAATGGCATTCAAGATGCTCATGCCATACCCAAAGAGGAGGGACGAGCCTGCAGAAGCAGGGATTGTAGAGGACATGGGCATTATAGTAGATATAGATGAACGTGTCATGGGTGATGGTAAAGGTTGGAACAGAGAAGAGGGCAGGATCTTCATAGGTAACTAACAGAAGATCACAACTGTTAAAGTTAGTGATAGCATGAGGTGTAGAAGTATGAGTTAATTTTGGAAAGAAGTTGGTGAGGTAACCATGAAAAGCAAGATGAAGGCCAGGATAAAAATATGAAGAATCAATGCCAGGAAAGTGGGGCACTTGTTGCCATGCTGTTTCTACTGTGGCAAGTGGAACAAGATACATTGCTAGGTTTGGCTTCTTGAAGAAAGCCATAGAAGATGGCACAGCTTTCTCCCAGGATGAACAGTCACATACATATAACATCTCTATGAACTCAATTATCTCCTTGACAGCATACTTCCTCCACTTTGGTTCCTTGGGATACATTCCATCATGGTGTTTGGCAGTGAGTAACTCAGTGCATTTAGTGATGACAAGAGACATTCTTTTGAAGAGTAAAGACTGTAGATTAGTTCCCATAATTTGAGTAAGAAGAACGAATGAGTTATAAAAGATTGAACTCTGCAAGATCATTGGCAGGACCAACAATCGTGAGAACAGGCTCAAGATTGAGCAACTTGTTCATTGCCTGAACTTCCTCAGGAAAAGGAGTTGGCACTCTACGAGGATTAGGAGGATCACGAGATCCTTCCTCGGAGTAGGGTGGTATGGGATCTAGATCTGCCTCATAGTTGACATCAGGAAGATGGAAATGTAAGTAATGAGGTGGTGGAACTGGAAGCATACAATGTGTGGCAATTAAGGTGTGAATGCCAATAGCATCTCGAATGGCATGTTGACAATGCTGCCACCAGAGAGTGAGTCCTAGAAATGTAAACCAAAAGGTGGTGGAGTGAATAAAAAGCTCCTGCAAATCAAAAGGATCAAAGCCACCATAATGAAGTAAAAGAATAGCTTGGTTTGCACCAGCTAAAAGCGACAGAGCGAAAGTGACTACTGCTAACCCTAGCGCATCTAGGCCTACACGATCCATAGTGATATGCCCATCTGTTGGAAATATTGGTTAATGGTGTTTCTCATTTACTGGTCCTAGAATTGCTTATTCAATGAGTTTTACTCATATGATGTCATGCTTTCTAAGTCACTCCACAGTGACATCATTTAGCTCCACTTATTCTATAATGTTCCATGACATTCATTACTATACATAGTAGGTAGTATCTTTACTTACCATATGCATCACCTGGTCTGTGCACATTCCTATGTGTATATAAACTAAGGGGTTTCTACCATATCCCCTAAGTGAATTCACATTCATTCTTACTGTTCTACGAGCCTCAACAGCTCTACTTAAATACTGTTTACTTTCAATGCTCTATCCAATACTAAAGGCAAGTGCTTGTCTTATGTCACAAATTTATTTGGTCCATTGTCACGTGCCCCCATTGTAAGCAGCGTGTAATGGACCACTTGCCATTATAATGGTCAGGTTTGGCTAGATTATAGCAAATATGTGATATTTTATCTAAGATATAGTGCGAATGTGTAAAATATTATGTACAAATACCCATTTTTGGCAATCTTTCAATGACACATGGGTGGCATTGGCATGGCTTATAACGGAAGTGTGAACAGCCACCCTTAACATGTATTATAAGGTTCTTATCACGTGCCCAAGAAATTTGCAACATAGCTCTTGCCCTTTTCCCCTTTGTCCCTCATTCCTCTGCCAATAGGTTATGAGCCCCAATGTCTAACTGTTGGTGTGCTATTGTCTTATGAGCATTTACTGATCTCTGGCGATGGCCATATCAGCATGCCATTCAATGGCCTAGATGTGCTAGGATGGAGCATTATTACTTTCATTGTGTCACTTCTTGTGGCTTTTTACCAGACCATTTTTTACCTTTCCCTTGGAGGATATGGATCTTTTAGGGAGATTTTTGCAGCTTCAATTGCCTTCTGGGTAGCTGCTTTAGCTGGACCCATTTAGCAAGATTTATATCTCTATTGGGTTTGTGCTTGCATCGCCACTGCCATTGGGCACAATCTCCACCTCATTCATGATGGTCTCCACCCTCCTATGGTTGAGGCTCCACCTCCCAACTACCTTCTCCATGCTATTCCTGATCACAACAATGACACCGACCTTGATCCTGTTCTGCCTTACATGGTTGAAGGAAGTGCCAATCCACTTCCCCCTCATTGTGAACCAACCCCTCCTCAGGAGTTGGTACAGGCATTAGGTGACACACTCGCTCAGGCTAATGCCTTGATCGCTGAGGTTGATCTCACAGTTGGAAACGACCCTGCCAAGTTCGATTTGCTTTTCTAGCTGCGTCCCAATTTATTTATGAATGGAATCTTATGCTTCTCCTTTAGCATGTCTATTGTCATTGCTAAGTGTACAGAAATCACCACTGCTCACCTTCATGATGGCATGTATCAGGGTAATAAATGGAGAGAGGAGTACATAAAGAAAATTGTGGAATATATGGAGGCATTGTATGTTAGAGATTGTTCTCACTGGCATTACACAGTTCCCAGTAGTCATAGTTTCTTTTTGTGTCCACAGCCCTTGCTTGCCCATGTCCCTCTCTTGCAGATTGAGGTGACTTGGGACAGCTTCCTGACTTATCCAGGCCTCAACATGCTGTTCAAACTCCCAGGAATCCATACTGCGTTCTATGGCTATCTTACTGACTTTGCTCTGAAAATCTCTTTCCTTTCCTCACCCAATGCTATTGCTAACTTCAATGGTTGTGACTTACCTAGTCTAACCTATGAAGATCCTGCCCTCTGGACCATTCTGGCCTCCACCATCACTCATGACACCTTCGTGTACTCATACTACCACTGCCATCCCCTCTACATCTCGGGAAACCCTTTCTGCAAGCTTGTCCCTCCTCTCAGGGTTTGGCACAAGTATTTGGAGAGCCATTACAGAGGACTTTGGCGAGAAGGAATCACCAACGTCAACTGCATACCTCTCTACTTCTGCAAATGTTGACTCAGGTGGTCACCTCTTTGACCTCCAGCTACTGGAGTTTGTCAATGAGTTTAAGAAAAGCAGAGATTTGGATGAAACCCAAACCAGTTACAACAAAGCTCAAGGCACTCTTTGGTACCTTGATGCTACCAGTCACAAAAGATTCATTTACTGGCCCAGAACAGACAGCGGTTTTGGCTGACCTCAAACGTGTGATGGCCTAGTGATACTGGCATGGCTTACAGCCAACCCAGATGTCGCAGATTACTTGCCAGTGCTCTTGCAAGGTCTCGCACGGCTGCCAAAGTTAAATGCAAACTATCCTCTCCCCAGTACCATGGATGTACCATATGCATCTGCAGGCTGATTCCTTGAGTATCCTGATGGATCTCTAGATCCCTGCCTAGATAGCTCATACAATGCCTTCAAAATTATAGCATCTAGGGAGTACTGGTAATCAGATTTATGGCTGGTTCCCCTTTCCTTATTCTTGTCAGCCTGAATGGTTAGGATTTTCAAACCCCCATGGACTTCATGAAATGGGATGGCCATTCCTTTCCTACCATTACTTCCCTGATCTTTGTTTTGATTTTCTCAAGTACAATGTTCAGAGGAGTTCTCGCATCACTGATTGGTGATACATGGAGAAAGGCATGGAACCAGAACCAAAAATAAAACACCTGATCACCCAGGACTCAGTAATCGACCTGGACAAAAATCCTGTGCATGCAAATGTTGAAAGTGTATGTGCACTATCCTCCAAGACACCTTTAATCCTGGACTCACCAATCCATGAAAAACATTCCTATATGACCATCTAATCCTCAACATCTACTAGAATGTCTTCTGAAGGAGGTCTTGGAAAGAACATCCTGAAACTTAACAGGATGAACTACGCTGTTTGGCATGTGATGATGAAGGCTTATTTTCAAACTTTCAGGAGTTTGGAATATTGTTGCAGGGACAGAAGGTCTACTGGCCAATGCAGATGAAGCCTGTGTCTGGAGGACTTCCAACACTTGCACTCAAGGGTGTATCACCCTTTACTGTGATCCCATGATCACTCTCTCTGTCAATGCCCACATGACCTCTAAATTAAAATGGGATGACCTCAAAGCAAAATATGGAAAACCATCTGCCATGATGACTTTCATGGAGTTCCAAAGACTCCTTAAAATTCAAATTAAACCCAAGGATGATCTCATGGCTAAAATAGCCGAGATCAACATGCTCTTCAAGACCATATCTGGTCAAGGCATTACCTTGGACAACAAAATGAAGTCATTACTTCTTGTCCATTCTATGACTGCTTCTTGGGACCAAGCTCCCACAAACATACTGTCATCCATCGACCCTACACAACTTGAACCTGACAAGGTTATTCCTTGTATGAAAGAACTCTGGTCACATTGGTCCAGACAATCACTTTTACCAAGACAAATTGGAGAAGCCTCTGGCTCCTCCACAACCACTATAAAAAGAGAATCTAATTCTCTTCTATCTCGCATGAATAAACCGCCCCTTTGCAATATTTGCAAAGGATCATGTAATACTCAGGATCACCGAGGTGGAGGTAGTTCTTCTTGTGGCTGTGGTGGTCGTGGTGCTTCTCATGGAAATCATGGAAGAGGGGGAGGCTCTTATCAGCCTTACCCTCAAAACAATCAGCAGCAGGGTGGTTCATCTGACTGAGGATGAAACCAAAATCGTCACCATGGTAAGGGCAAGGGAAGAGCCCAAGCCAACGAGCTTGACATTCCTGGACAAGGTGCTGAGGAGTTTAACCTCGCATCTATTGAAGAAGTCCTGGAAAGTTACCCTTCTGATGTTTATGAAATCAATGCCATTAATTTCCATGTTCCATCTCCAGAGTATTCTCTGGATCAATCCACTGAAAACACCAATCGTACTGAAATGGAAACCACTCTTGTTTCCCACACTATTCTCACTTCTCAGGTACCTTCTCCCAAGTTAACCACTGAGGATATTGAAATGGCCATGGAACATGTTGGACATGTTCCAACTTTACCTATCCAACCCGATGGTACACTCTCAGAATAGTACCAGGAGGAAATCCAGTACTCCTTCAGTTCTGAAGTTGAGTCAGTCACTCCTGTTGTCAACATTCTGAGATCTAATTCTCCTTGCTTTTGTACTATTTGCCTGTGCTCCTATTGCTCAGCCTCAACAGGTTTCAGAATGGATTTATCCCTTCAGGAATCCCTACAACAGGAGAGCTCGGATCCTCTATTGAGGAGGATTCTGTTTCCCTCTTCTGAGTTGAGAGCCAGGGCTGTATGTAGCCTGCCCATCCAATCCAAGGATGGAGTGGGAGCTACCAGCTTGGCTAGTACAGGTGTGGCAAGAGAGAGGAATTCTGCAGAGGATGTCTCGTGGATTGTTTGAGGAGACAGACATTCTACCAAGTCTTCCTGAAAATCTCACAGAGGAGTTACAGTATCATTAGCAGAATTTCATGTGAGTGTACCAAATCCGAGGACTTATATTCATCCTCATCCTTTTATTTGTCTTGATGTACTGGACTTTGACTTTAACCCAGAGAATTCTGTCAGTGGTTATCACCCTGGCAAATTCAACCGCAATGCATATGATGCCTTCAACTGTTACCCATGTGACATGTCAACCAACATCACACTACCAAAAGGCAAGTCCATTTGGATGCTTGACTCTGGAGCTTCACATCATGTGACTCCATATCACTCTGACTTTTTGTCTTTTCAAGCTTTTAATACTCCACAGTTAGCCAATACTGCTGGAAAACAATGAGTCAATATTATAGGTGAAGGAACTGTAGTGTTGCAGCTTGAAAATGGCTCCACTCTTTCCTTGGAGAATGTGGTTTATAGCCCACGATTTTCAAAGAGACTCTGTCCTCAGAATATGCTTCTAGAAAGGGGATATAGAAGCGAAGTGACTTCTTACAATGAAGTAATCTGAACACCTGATGGCTGGATTCTGGTGGAAGCACAATTAGCTTCACCCAGTTCACCATTACATTGGTTTGTGGGCATTCTGCTGCCACCCTCCAATGCTTTTTCAGTCCTTTGCCCAATGGTAACAATGAATGCTGAAATCCTTTGGCATAATTGGTTAGGACATCCAGTGAACAATATAATGCATCATCTTTGCCACTTAGGTCTTCCTGAAATTCCCTTACAAGGGATTCAGTCCTGTAAAGGATGTGCACAAGGCAAAATGGCTTCCGAATGTTTCAAGCCATCCTGGAAACATGCAACTCATCCTTTAGAACTCGTTCATGCTGACCTCTTGGAACTTCCTATTGAATCTTATTTTCAGTCCAAGTATGTTTTGACACTACTTGATGACTATTCTTCCTTCAGCTTCTGCATTTATTTGCAGAATAAATCTGACACCTATTGTCACTTTGCCAACTGGCTTCTTGCTATGCAATGCCAGCTCAATCTTGAATTGGGGACTCTCCATTTGGATTGAGGGGGAGAATTCATGGGAAATGCTTTCAAGGTGCTCCTCACTTCAAGAGGAATTGCACATCAGCTTTCTATAGCTGATCAACCACAACAAAATGGCCATGCAGAATGATTCAATAGAACTATCCTGGAAAAATCCAGAGCTATTCATCATCATGCTTGTGTTCCAAAAAGATACTGGAACTTCACTTTTGATTGTGCACTTCATGTGTACAATAGAACACCGCTCAAGAGGATTCAATTCAAGACACCAGCTGAACTCTTCACTGGAAAAATTCCAGATATTTCTTATTTTTGCACATTCAGTTGCAAAGCCTATGTTTGGGTACCAAAGGAACAAAGAAAAGACAAATTGGACCCACATGCAATTGAAATGATCTTTTTAGGATATGAACCAAAAACCAAAGGCTACTGATTTCTCTATGGCCATAAGGTCATTTTATCTCATACTGCCAAGTTTGTAGAAGACTCCTTTCCATTCTGTTCGGATAGTATACAAAGAAAATCCAATACCTCAAATGACCCAGATTCTGATGATGACCAATCCTCTGGTTCTAGTGATTCTGGTGGAAACCTACCAGACTTTGGGATTGATCCTCCCAATCTTGGACCTCATCCAATCCAACCACAGAATCCACAACAACCTCCTCATAACCAAAACCCACAGCAGGGTGGTC
Source organism: Pisolithus orientalis (assembly GCF_024613125.1). Lineage (NCBI taxonomy): Eukaryota > Fungi > Basidiomycota > Agaricomycetes > Boletales > Pisolithaceae > Pisolithus > Pisolithus orientalis. The sequence continues at coordinate 487,798 of NW_026260794.1, read as the reverse complement.
AACAAAACAGACCAGTTATACCTCCTCACAGACCACACAGAGCACCTGCTGTTCCTCCCAATTTAATTCAGCATCCACACCAACCATATCCTGTTCCTGGTGATAATAGAAATCTCCAAAGGGCACACCTGGAACAAGCTGAACAAAGGGAACCTCGTCCTAAACACAGAATAATCCCTACATCTCGACCTGATAATATTTATGGGAATAGACCTCCCATTCAAATCGAGAGGGATATTTGTGATAATAGAGACACAGCACAGGAATGGATTAGAAATGCTGAGCAGCATGCTCGCAATACAAGGGAACAACAAAGAGTAATTCAAGAGGAAAGGAGACCTCCCTCACCTCTTAGGCCACAGGCTCCTTCTGTACCTCATGAATGGATTTCACATCCACCAATGTCCCCTTTGACTCCATTACCAGAGTCAACTACTCCACCTGAACCTGGTCCTTCTCAAACCACACATGTCAGAGAAGAAGAAGAAGAAGAAGAAGAAGAAGAACAGAAAGGGTATTTTACAAATACCTTTGAATTCCTTCTTGCCACACGTGTCAAAGAATCTCTGGAACATTATAAAGACATCCTGAAACTTAATCTGGAACTCCAAAAGAAGTGGTTCGATGCTATGAAGGACGAGATCAAATCAATCAAGGAAAGAAATGTTTGGACTCTCATGGATCCAAAACCAGATCACAAACCAGTCAAATGCAGATGGGTTTTTGCTGTTAAAAGCAATGGTCACTATAAAGCTCGTCTTGTGGCCAAAGGTTCCACACAAGAATTTGGAACTGACTTTGAAGATACCTTCTCACCAGTTGCTCATTTTGAGACAGTGCAAATCCTACTTTCATTCACTGCTCAACAAAATTGGGAAATGAGCACCTTGGATGTCAAGACTGCCTTTCTTTATAGCAATCTGGATGAAGAAATATATATGGAACAACCTGAAGGATTCAAAGTTAAAGGTCAAGAGCACAAGGTTTATCAGTTGCTGCACACTCTTTATGGCTTAAAGCAAGCAGCACTAGCATGGAACAAAGCCTTACATGCTTCCCTACTTCACATGGGCTTCACATGATCCAAAGTGGATGCAGGGATTTATATTTTTAAATCCAATGCAGGCATGGTCATTTTCCTTGTCTATGTTGACAATGGATTATTTTGAGGATCTCATCCTAAACTTCTAAAAGCAAAGAAAGACAAGTTTATGAAGAAATGGGAATCTAGAGATCTAGGTGAATGCAAAGAATATCTAGGTCTTCAGATCCACAGAAACCATGCTAGGCACAAGATCTACCTGGATCAGATCCCTTATGTCAAAAAGGTGATCAAAAGATTCCAAATGGAGAATGCACATAATGTCTGCACTCCATTACCTTCTGGCTACCAACTGAAGAAACCCAAAGCTTCATATCAAGCTTCTTCTTCACTTTGCTCCCAATACCAAAGCATAATTGGATCTTTGCTTTATATGGCCTTGGGTACTCACCCAGATATTGCTTTTGCAGTAATTTGCATGTCACAATATATGGCCAATCCTACAGAAGATCACAAACAAAAGGCACTACATGTTGTCAAATATGTTGCTTCTACTCCAAAGCTCATGCTTTATTATTCTGGGACCAAACCTCATATCTTCAGATTCGCTGACTCTGATTGGGCTGCCAATGTTGATACTCATCATTCTACTACTGGATATGCCATGTTTCTTGGCACCTCCCTTATTTCCTGGCAATCGCTGCAAACAGAAAACCATTGTGCTTTCATCTACTGAAGCCGAGTATATGGCTTTATGTGATTCTGCCCAACAAATCAAATGGCTAAATATGCTTTCTAATGAACTTGACCTTAAACTAGAGAAAACTATTCTCTACTGTGACAATATGGGTGCTCACTTTATTGCCAAGAATCCTGTCTCAGATGGTTGTTCAAAGCATATAGATGTCCAGTGGCACTTCATTTGTGAATGTGTTCAGGATAATCTTTTTGCCATTGAATATATCCAATGGACCGACAAAAGGCTGATGGATTAACCAAGTCTCTTATGTGGCAGAAATTCGAAACAAATTGCTCATCACTCGGTCTCATTACTTTACCATTCTAGAGCAAGGGGGAGTGTTGGAAATATTCGGTTAATGGTGTTTCTCATTTACTGGTTCTAGAATTGCTTATTCAATGAGTTTTACTCATATGATGTCATGCTTTCTAAGTCACTCCACAGTGACATCATTTAGCTCCACTTATTCTATAATGTTCCATGACATTCATTACTATACATAGTAGGTAGTATCTTTACTTACCATATGCATCACCTGGTCTGTGCACATTCCTATGTGTATATAAACTAAGGGGTTTCTACCTGTATCCCCTAAGTGAATTCACATTCATTCTTACTGTTCTATGAGCCTCAACAGCTCTACTTAAATACCGTTTACTTTCAACACTCTATCCAATACTAAAGGCAAGTGCTCATCTTAGCTCTTGCCCTTTTCCCCTTTGTCCCTCGTTCCTCTGCCAATACCATCAGCAGTGATCACTCTATGCAAACCATGTAAATAGCACAATGCCTAGAATGTGGGGCTCATAACCTATTGCGCAGAGGATGGGCTACTACGAAGAGCTAGACAAGAGCACTTGCCTTTATGAGTTAGCAAATAGATTTTGATAAGGTAAAGTTTGTTGGGGCTCAAGTGTTTGTATGAACAGTAGATTGTCTGAATGAGACAATGATGATTGTTGTTATTTTTCTAGGAGAGATATCCTGAGTTTATATACATGTAGCTATACGCACAAACCAGTAATGTATAAGGAAAGAGCTACAGTATAGTTACTAAATAGAGTATAGAATAGCAGAGAACACTATGGAATATGACACAATAGATGATATCATAATGACATCTTTGTGGAGCTGATCACCCAGCAAGGTCATGTGATGTACAATGTGTTGATACACATGTAAGTCTAGAGTCGGAACTATTATGATATTTTCAACACTCCTCATGCTCATACAATGGCTTCTCAATGGCAAGGTAAAATTGACACTACACTCTCACCATGATGTCACTGAGACCTGGGACCATGCAGCTAAGCTGATGATGCCAGTATGTTTTTCTGTTCTTGTCTAATAATTTCAGGTAGTATAAACTAACCATAGGCTTCCTGTTTGTAGTTTGAGAAACACATTGTCAACATTCAGCACCACAAGCAAGATCACAAGTTTGATGTCCATTTTCACCCACGTTTGGAGCGAAGCTTCAAAATGAGTCTTTGTGGCACAACCACAGGGACATGCATGTGCATATGATCTCAGCATGGCCGCTTTACGGTTCTACGCCAGTTTACAGACACCAACTCTACACATGGCAATGTCCTTCAAAGGTGGTCACACCCCCATATCAGACAGATGCTTCGCAAGAACTACCGACTTGTTATGTTCGTCGCCACCCTTGCCCTTCCAAGGCGTTACCATTCCCCAATGGTCCCGGGAATCGACCTAGGAAGCCCCGATATATCTAGTCCTATCCTGCATAGCTTCCCTGTACAGAACAGCATAAAATGGGCCCACCATAGGACCCCCGCTGCCGAGCTACTCGTCCAATCATGTTTCCCTGTAGGGCTCTGTTGGTTTTGCTCGCTCTTTACTTGCTCGCAGTCGCTGCGTCCCCCGTTCACCGAACACCCGGTGGTATCAGCAAGGTCACGCTCAACTTCATTGCCAGGCTAAATGCGACAGGCATATCCAACATCGCTGACGCAGACCGTGTTCGTATCAAATCCATGCGAGAGAAGACGGTGTCTCCCAGAAAACGAGATGCTTCTGTCAGCGTCACAAATTCCGTAGTACTGTACGTTGCCCAGGTTGGCATCGGAAGCCCACCGACAGAATGTAAGTGATATTCGTGTGATCAAGGCAACCGATCCGTTCCCTTGCACGTTAGCGAAGATGCTGAAAGAGGTTTTATTGGGGTAGACACACTGCTGGTTGATACAGGAAGTTCCAATACGTGGATCGGCGCGAATCAACCCTACACTCCCACGAGCACTAGCCACTATACGGGCAACACCGTTGTAAGGCCTGCCAGCTTCTCTCTTTGGGTATCAAAATCTGACGACACACTCGTAGTCCGTATCATACGGTTCCGGAAATTTTTCTGGGGGAGAATACATAGACACAGTATCGCTCGGAAATGGCCTTACCATCAACCAGCAATCCATTGGTGTCGCCACCCGGTCCCAGGGTCTTAGCGGTACTGGTATCGATGGCATCCTTGGCCTCGGTCCTGCAGACCTCACCCAAGGCACCGTCTCCAATACGAACACCGTACCCACCGTGGTTGACAATCTATACAGCCAGGGGACTATCAGCAGTGCTGTGCTGGGGGTCTACTTCATCCCGGCCGCTAATTCCAACTCAGGCGAGCTCACATTTGGTGGCTACGACCCATCTGTTGTCACCGGCACCGTAAATTACGTGCCGATCACAAATACATATTCGTCAGCCTTCTTCTGGGGAATTGATCAGTCGATCACGTATGGCGGAAAGACGATCTTACCCAGCACGGCTGGTATTGTTGACACTGGCACTACTCTGATCCTTATTGCTACTGGTATATCACTTTGCTCCCAAATCCACTTTGATCCCTATTCATTCTGATTGGTACAGACGCATTCCAGACATACCAGTCGGCAACCGGTGGCGTCATGGATAATGCCACCGGGCTATTGCGCATCACGCAATCACAATACAACAACCTCCAAACGCTGAGCTTCCACATTGGAACGCAGACCTACGACCTCATCCCCAACGTGCAGATATGGCCTCGGTCCCTCAACACTGCAATTGGCGGGAGTAGCGGTAGCATTTATCTTGTTGTCGGTGACATCGGAGCTCCATCCGGATCTGGCATGGACTTCGCGAACGGATATGCTTTCTTGTACGTGTTCCTCTGCCGTCTGCCTAGTTCCTCTTAACGAAGCTGATGCGATGGCCACGCGTACACAGGGAACGCTATTATAGCATTTATGACACGACCGGCGCCCGCGTCGGATTCGCAGCCACCAGATATACTGATTCCGAAAGCAACTAGTCCAATAAAGTTTTGTCTTAGACAGTACACGAGAACAGTTTGTTCAATATACCTGGTCTCTTGGCACAAACTCGGACCTACGACAAAAACCGGACATCATGCTTCTTCAGAACAATTTTTTTTCAAGCTACCTTCGACGCAATCGTTCAATGAGTCGTAAAGGGACCACGCAGTGAAATGACCTTCACAGCTATTCATGAGACTGTAATAATCAGACGCTGAACAGACTAACGACGTAGTTACTTCGATAGCACGTTCTCCCTGGCGTACCTAGGGAATAAGATTCACGAGCATTTACAGTATAAGATATGTACCTTTACAGAGGTAGACTATAGCTGAACAATAAAGAGCTAGTAACCTTGTATAAACTAGACGATATATCTGTCGCAGCTCCGTTTCGATGCTCTTACGCGCCATGGTCATCCAATAAAAATGCCAAAGCCAAATATATTAGTATCAAGTGTCAATCACCCATCCCACTGCACCCTCTTCGCGTATTCCCGTATCTTGGACACAAAATTATCTTCGACCTCGTCCCCAGCCCCAGTAGCAAATTTCAGTATAAGCTCGTTCAAGGCCGTCGATCCTAGAATGTCCACGTGGTCGCCCGTGGTCGCGCCCCCGCGAGGGATGTTCACCACAGGACGGTGCGGCAGCTGCGATGATCGTAGTAGGTAAATAACTCGGAAAACGAAGAGCTTCTTCTGACAAGCACTCACCTCGACAGTAGTGACACGGATCCCTCCAGGATTCCACCGCTTGCGCTTCCATCCCTCGACGCACATCGCACCAAGACTCAATAGACTGACCGTTCCATCACCATCACCCATCTTCACTCCATTGCGGACCTATTACACGAGATGAGAAGATGATGTGAGAAAACGCAACCCTTGTGAACAAGGAACCCGGCGGGAATCCCCACCTTGGGCACGACAGTTTCATCTGTATACTCGGCATCTATCCAGCTCGATGGTGGCGGCCGATTGTTAAAATCGTTAAGACCATCTATAGGTACGGGTACCTTGCACGTTCCAACGGAAGGTTCCGCGCATGTGGGTGTACCTCCGGCCTCCACAATCGATTCCTCATATTCATTTGGTTTGTGTGCATACCTAGTAGAACGGGAAGCACGTTATCGCACAAATTGCTCGCTGGGTTTTCGTGTAGAAACCAACCAGTAAGACCTCTGGCGGGGAAGAGAGGATATCAGTGCAGGAACGCATACATATGCCAGGGGGCCATGCTCACCTCCGTTTCTTTCCCATGGCCATACACGCAAACGAATCGTGTAGTCGGCGCATTAGGGAGTCTTGCAAGTGTTCGCAATAATAAGCATACTAAACACACGCAGAGGGCTGGCACTGTACCTGATCTCTAGTGGATTGGTCCATTTCCTATGATCGAAATCATTCTTCTCGAGTACTTCTTCATCGCGCTCTATACCGAACGAATAGTTTGTCGCCATCATTTTCTAAGTTAAAGAAAGACACCATGACGAAATTTTGTTTAGTTCTCTGAAGACACACGGGTGTAGTAATTCGACGCATGCACATACCTGAAAACTCGCTGGTGTGCGCTTGAGAATCCACGTTCCCACGTCCGTCGCAGTCATATTCTTCTTCGGCACCAACTCTTCGTCGACCAGCCGACTGCCCTCCACTTGCCGTGCATCCAGGAGAGACCGTCTAAACGCGATCAACTCACCATGCGTGTGTGTCGAGTCTGGTTCGTCATCCGGTGCACAATTCTCGTTTCCCCATACAGCCGTACCACCCTGGTGTGGTATTGCAGAAGCGCAAAAGCATTGCCTCAGGTTCAAGTGAAACAGGACAGGAAATATATACAGTCTGACGTTACCTTAACCCACATACTCGCACTACCGGCCCAACTCCGGAATAATTTCCGCCGTTCCTTCCTTGAAAAAAAGCGCTCGAGGACTAGATAAGTCGATGACACATAGGTTATACGCTTTCATAGATACAAACAGAATTCTCCTACATACCATAAGCCCCAGCGGGGTTCATTTGGACCGTGTCTTTCATTTCACCTGAAAGAAATGCGGACATCGCCTTGGCCTAAGGAGTATCAAACGGCTTAGCAGCGGAACAACAGCCCTAACAGTACTTACTACGCCCTGTACACAGAAAACGTTGTTGAGCAAGAACATGTGTGTAAAGGGAAAAAACCTACCAAATGTGTGCCGGCAATGCTGATGAAAGTCTCAATGTGGCTCTGGGAAGCAAATTAGACTGTACCAATCACACATTTAAAGACACGAACCTCAACCCAATCAGGACCGCCGCCGCCGTGTTCAGGAGACTCCACCCATTTGAAACTAATCTATGATATGAGCAAACCAATAGACTTCTCATAGTCCATGGAGATACGAACAAATACTTAAACCTGAGTAAGAACTTGAAAGGAACGTTAGTTGGACGATATTCTCACCAACATGACCTGAAATGACCTCAAGTATAAGTCTGTCTCCATCAGAGCTGGCTACGGACGCACCGTACTACCCATAGAATGTGCAGCTATGACAACTCTTTTCTTCTGACGTTTCCTGCTCAGGCCGAGTCAGAAATAGGATGTTGCAGATAAAGTGAACGACTTACTTCAAGCCCTCGATAGTCGCTTTCAAACGAGAGAAGTAGCCATCCCGCTCCTCCAGGTTCCACATCGACAACCTCCAATCATACGGTGCAAGATAAAGATTATTAGTGTCATAATTTACAACTGCCAGATTTTCAATGATCTTGGCCCTTCACAATATCACTCGCAGTCAGTGAAATTGTAGTCACATATAAGAATGGATCGGGACGCTATACCATATCCAGTATCCTTTCATGAAATTGCTCGCTGCGCTTAAACCTTCCGCAGCTCTGATCTTTACGCCTGGCGGATCAAGACCTGTATCAGGATCGAGCATCATGGCAGTCATCCATCTTTCGCGGTTAAACGTCACTTGGGAAATCATATTAAACCCTCCCCAGAGCTTTTCGCGAAAGAAGGCGCGATATTCCGGGGAGGTTGACCACGATTCGAGTCCCTAGCCCCGCGACATAGTCAGGATGTCCTGGACTTTGGGCCAGCAATTGAAGCTTACCGTCGACACTATTCCAGGAACGAGTACGACCGGATACTGTGCAGTCAGGCCGCGGGCCTTGATAGCCTCTCCAACCTGGAATTCACGCCCGTCGTTATTAAGTTTCCACAACTCCGGAATGTTGCTGCGAAACCGCTGCCATTCTAACTCGACACGAGACAAGTCAATCCCCGGTATCTTGAGTGATAGATCGTACTCTTCCATTAAGAGAGCAAGATTCGCGTGCATTTCATGTATGTCGTATGGCTGAATGATTATAAACCCTAGGAGAACACCGACTATGAAGGCCCGTGAATAACCTCGCGTAGCGTGCGGGCTAACGGACGACGCACCGATGATACCCAACGGGAAAAGAAAGCGAGCTTTAACGAAGAACAGTCGTCGAGACTTCTACGCACCCATATGTTACCAGCACTGAGAGGCAGTGACAGACACGAGGACGAGGCATACCATTTTCATTTCATGTGCCTGGGCATCGAATAACTTGGCCTGGCGATTGACTTCGTGTACGATGTCCACGTGTAGCTTCTTATGTATTGTGGCCTTGTGAACGTCATCCTCGTGGTCGGAGGCGGTCGTAGTATCAGAATGTTCATCATACCCCGACCATGTTTTGGCTCGTCTCGGTAGGGTCATCCTGGAGGTGGCTCGCAGACGTCGAACGACTCGATGACTTCAGCGGACAAACTAATATGTCCGCGGCTACTACTCTGACTACCGAGAAATCGACTTTGAAACAGGAACTCATAACCTCGTCTCTAACTTCGTTCTTAACGAACAGAGTTCGATACGATGGCAGTCAAAGCTATCATCCCTGGCACCGCCCTCATCATCATTGACATGCAAGTCGACTTCGTCACTGGGAGTCTCGCTGTGCCAGGAGCAACGGAGCTTCTGGGCCCTATCAACGAAATCATCGACCTCCCATTCGCTTATCGCGTCGCATCCAAGGACTTCCATCCTCCTGGTCATATTTCCTTTGCAACTACCCATGGGAAACCTCTGTTCGAGACTATTTCTATCTACCCACCAGAGGATCTGGTTGCGCAGACGGGAGGCGACGTCAGGACAATCACAGAGAAGGGTCTAGCACAGACGCTCTGGCCGGACCACTGCGTACAAGGCACACCAGGGGTGGAGATCATTCCCGGCCTAAAAGTGGATGATACCTTTGATATCATCCACAAGGGCACACATCCCAGGGTGGAGTGCTACTCTGCATTTAAAGACCCGTGGCATCTCCTGCGCACAGAGCTCGAAGACAACCTTCGTCACAACAAGGTGAAGGATGTCTACCTTGTCGGTCTCGCTGGCGATTACTGCGTAAAAGCCACCGCCATTGACGCAGCGAAAGCTGGATTCAACACGTTTGTCGTGACTGATGGCGTGCGTAGCGTTTCTCCCGGCGGTGAAGAGTACGAACACATGAAAGCCGCGGGAGTGGGAATCATAAATCTTATCGAGCTGAAGGAGAGGTTGCAGGTTGCCTAAAACAATGTATCAACTATCAGTTTGGGGGTCGTATGTCAGATGGCGGTATGTGCTTGTAAATCAGTCTGATGTCCACGGTGATCAAGCTATGCTACGACGACATCGGGTCTCGACATGTCAAAGTGATGCTCTGGTAGGGTATATGAGCGGATTTTGATGACTGATTTCCTATTGGGTGAACCTGATGCGGCGACCGCAGCGATTGATTGCATCGTCGGAAGGCTGTCCCTCTATAGAGTTGGTGTCTGCGCCGGCCTGTCTACTTGACCCGCGGTCGAATATTCTTCCGTTCATCCGCTATCGGCACTCAAAGACTAACCCTGTTCAACCTTTAACACAGCACAAACGCCTTCCCCACTTGCACCCTCCTGTCTGGACTTCGATGAAGGCGTGGAAGGAGATTTGGAGGGAAGCGACGGGGAGAAGGAGAGGTGGTATTGGGATTGGTGTAGATGTGTAGGCGAGTAATTGTAGTTTCGCGATTACGAAATCTCCGCAAAACGGGCGGGAATATGACTCCCCTTCGCACACGAAAGCCAATGATTTTTGAAGATAGATCAGCTGCACTACGGATTCCCATGCACAGACATATCAAGCAGCGATCTTTCAGTTGGCAACAATAAGAAAAACTTCCAGTTGTGCAACTGTCATTTGACATCAGCATTAGCACGCTTTCACAACTACCAAGACACAAAGTACAAATTGCCAAAACGCCAACCGTGCATGGAATCATTAAGGCAGTCAGAGCAAAGATCCCGAATGCCGTGTCCAAGGAGATTCGGATGAGGCATTTGGGATCTTCGATCTGACACACATCAATAACTCTCTGATTTGCATGGCATCCATGTTGTCTGCGTCACGGTGCATGAGTCAGAGAATATGGCAAGTATGCTTACATACTTGTTCCGACATCAGCTTTGATGTTTTTGATGTTGAAGGTCAGGGCCATCAGGAAATCATCAACTATGGCTAGCAGTCGAACACGAACCTAGTAAACATACATTGTCAGGCACCATTCTTAACCCACTTCAGAAAATCGTGACCATTCAATTCGAGGGAGAGAAAATCAAGTGGCGTATACGTCACGGTGTTAGCACCAGCGTTCCCCCTGCCATCACTGGCCGTAGACGACGCGCTTCTCCGCCAGGCTTCGAAGCGACCCCGATATTGCACCGATAATAGCCGCTATTTCTGTGTTGGAAAACCATTCCAACTCAGAAAGCGCTGTTAAGAAAGGGCGGCCTCTGACATTTTGCATCATGAGGTCTCAGCGTCGGAACTGAAAACCTCAGCGACTAGACCTTGATCATGGATGAAATTCGTGGACGTCATCGCTAGATCATATCTCTTGAATGAATCCCAGAATGCTGTGGGCTGTAGAACGCTCATTTTATGCTCATGACACTGGCTCCGTGCACGTGATCATAGGTGCGACCGTGCACCTACCGCGAGGATTCCGTGGAACTCCACATCCTCCAAGGATCGGGCCCTGCCGTGCGGGTGGTGCGCCTCAGTTCTCCAAAAATCAGGTGCACCGATATAAACACACACTGAGCAGATATCGCCAATAGGTAACTAGTTGAAATGCAGGCGAGAACAAGTTCAGTACGAGAGGGAGAGAGAGAGAGGAAAAACAGCTACTTACTACAACAATATTCAAATATATAGGCAACCAGTCAGACTCGACTATCCGACCTAAGGGAAGGAGACCTTTTCGGAACGGATTTCACCCATCCATTCGTCCGGTGCGGTCGGTAGCGTATGCAACCCTGCAGCACTCAACGAGTTGGCTCGAACGCACAAAGCGTTGGCAAATCATACACTAAACTTAGATGCGGTGTTTGTAGCATTTTGGGCAGGAATTCCGGCTCGCAAAGTCATGACCATTGCATACTCGAGTAAACCGAAGAGCCGAGAGCAGGCAAATATTATTAGTACATGGCGAAAAGGGCACGTTCTGCTCCTCATCTTACCTTAGGCTGGACCGGACACGACGAGCTTCGCAAATGCGGGCGCTCTGAACCTTGCTTCGGTATCACCCTTACGAAATTACCCAGTGCACTCACCATGAAGAGGATTTATGTTACCTGTCGTGACTGCATCAGAAATGCAGAGTTACTGGACGACCACTACAGGGTTGAAGTCAACTGCAGGTGCATCTGTCTACTTTGTAATATTGACGACCCGCTACACCAACTGACAGCTGCACGTCACACAAGGGTTACGCCGTGCCTAGGCCTCATGCTTCAAAAGCGTCCCCACGCTGTCCGTTGGAGAGTCTCTCTGAGGTGCCTCTAGCAAAGTGAACGATCCTTAAGAGTTTGTTCGTGATCATGAACAGCGAGCAGGGCACTGAATTACCAATGGCGAATACTGCCCAACATGAGCTGGCCTCGCAGCCAAGATGTGCGCCCTTCATCCACTCCGAGTTGGTGGTTACACTAATGAATTTTTGCAGCCCTCTTTGCAAAGCTTAGCCTGCTCGACCGTCTCCTCACCCCGCTTATCTTCCTGTCCATGGTCGTTGGCGTGCTTATCGGTGTTTTCGTCAAAAACGTACAGCATGCCTTCGACACCGTACAATTCCACAGCGTATCCGTTCGTAAGTACAACCTATGGATACACTTTCCGTCGTTCAAGATATTCACCGCTGCGTTCGATGTGAACACTGCCAGCCATTGCTGTAGGTCTCATTGTTATGATGATCCCCATCCTTACGAAGGTCCGATACGAATCCCTTGCACATACCTTCCTATCTCGCAAACTCTGGGTCCACCTTTCTATTTCTCTGGTCCTCAACTGGATCATTGGTCCGTTTGTTATGCTGGGTCTCGCATGGGCGACACTGCCAGACCTCCCAACTTACCGGACAGGCGTAATCATGGTCGGCATCGCACGCTGTATCGCCATGGTCATGATCTGGAATGGACTTGCGGGTGGTAATACAGAGTACTGTGCAATTTTGGTAGCTGTCAATTCTGTGTTGCAGATCATTCTGTACTCTCCGTTTGCGGTGCTCTTTGTGGACGTCTTCGGAGGTGCGGCGAACGGAGAGCAAGTGCATTTGCAGTATGGCGAAGTGGCGATCTCAGTACTGATTGTGAGTTGTTTTTCACCCTACGGCTCTGATTCCTACTAACTCTGCTTTTCCTCGGCTTATCGTGCCTGTAGTATCTTGGCATCCCACTGCTCGCTGGCGTCATCATTCGTCTTACGCTCCTCCGCCTGTCCCCGCATTTCTTCCACCACACCTTCATCCCGTTCTTCTCACCAGTGGCACTTCTCGGCCTCCTGTATACTATTATCGTCTTGTTTGCCTACCAAGGCCACCACATCGTCACCAACATTGGAAAGGTACTGAGAGTTATTGTACCGCTCGTGCTATACTTCGTGATTATGTGGACCGGTGCAGTGGCTCTCATGTGGACACTTGCGAGAAAGGAGGTCTGCAAGCCTAGTCGGGGCAAGGTATTCGACTATGAAACAACTGCTGTACAAGCTTTCACAGCAGCGAGTAACAATTTTGTACGCGATCACCCTCGGCTTATCACATCAAATCTAACGGGATCTTACAGGAACTAGCGATCGCAGTGACGATTGCTACATATGGAGTAGGCTCTGACCAGGCTCTCGCAGCTACCATCGGACCTCTCGTCGAGGTGCCGGTCCTTCTGGCTATGACGTGGCTCGCACAGGTCATTAGGGTAAAAATGAACTGGGGAATGTCCGAGTGCAGTAGCAGGTGCTTGGAGAGTGGGAGCGCATGTGTAGAGGTCAAGGAAAGGTCGTAGGAGCGGTGCTACGGATTCGAATTATCCCTACTTCAGGTCGTCGCCCAGAGCTCGTAACGCGCTCATATCCGAAATCTGCACTAAGTGCTGCCCATAACGAGTGAGATCAAGGAACCATCATATTGTTAGGGGAGTCCTCCAATACTTAGCATTGGAAACTGACAATCCCCACTGCAATTGCATACTGCGATCAACACCGCATCTATATGAGAAGAAGTCTTGAGGCGGTTCAGGATACGCCTCGGAGACTAGGTAATGCCCGCAATACAGGTCCGCACAAGGTGATGCACATGCGCCGGCCCATGCTCACACCGTGCCGACGAAGAAACCGAGAGCGGAAATCAGCTGTGCAGATGTCAATAGATTCCACTCGTCGTAGTAGGATGTCTGAGACTTCCGCCGACCTCCTTCACTAAGACTACACTATGGTGACTGTCTAGGCTTGTAGGATCATGTCGAGTTCTGGGCGATGATTGCTGTGCCAGAAGACGGGCATTAGATGTACATTAGTTTTGTTTGGCGGCGATCCGAATCGATATGGAGCTTGCCAACCAGATATTCCGGTATTCATAGAAATCCCTGCCGAGATCGCAATGATATACTGGGGAGGACCCTTATAAAAATATTGTCATTTAGATCAGCACAACTCGAACTGCATCTTCTTCCCATCTTTCGACCATCGACGACCATCGACACATCAAACTCATGCCACCCCAAAGGCACAGTTTCACCGCCCTCAACTCGACCTTCGTCGTCGACTCCGAGTATGAGTTTGTCAAGGAGCTCGGTCAAGGCGCCTATGGGTGTGTTATTGCTGCACGGCATCGTCGCTCGGGGGAGGGTTGTGCGATCAAGAAGATCACCAACATCAACACAAAGGCGAGTGTTTTCGGCTCTCTCGGGCTCCTCCCGCCTGTCATGCTCATGCGACATTCCTAATCAGCGCATATTGACAAAACGGTGCCTTCGCGAGATAAAGTAGGCCCCGTTCGATCCTTGAACTCTGCGCTGCGATAGCCTGACAAAATCTACCGAGGTTGCTACACCACTTCAGGGGTCATAAAAATGTAGTTCTTATTATCCATTCGACCACTGATCCTCAGGAGTTGACGATACTTTCAGATTACATGTCTCTATGACATGGATATCGTATTTCAGCCGAACGGAAACTTCGATGAAGTCTACCTCTATGTTAGTGAACCACTTGTCAACCATCCAAGCCACTGATATGGATGTCTGGTAAAAAACCGCAGGAAGAACTCATGGAGGCGGATCTCCACGCGATAGTGAGCTGCAATGCTTTACTAGTCGATCATTTCGGTTGACATCGTGCTAAGATTCGCTCAGGACAACCGCTCACAGATGCGCACTTCCAGTCCTTCCTGTACCAGACTCTTTGCGGTCTGAAATATATCCACTCCGCTAATGTTCTCCACCGTGACCTGAAACCCGGAAACCTCCTTGTCAACGCTGATTGTGAACTGAAGATTTGCGATTTCGGTCTTGCACGAGGTTACACTCCTGGCGGAGGCACATCTAAATCTGCTGGTAACCAGGGCTTCATGACGGAGTACGTCGCCACCAGATGGTACCGGGCTCCTGAGATTATGTTGAGCTTCGCCAACTATGTATGCAGATTCACATGGATCATTCCCCTGAAGCTGACGTCGGTCATAGACGACTGCGATTGATGTCTGGTCTGTGGGTTGCATCCTTGCAGAGCTCCTGGGGGGAAAGCCGATCTTCAAAGGGAGAGAGTAGGTCAGGCTTGTTGCCTCCGGTTTGCAAGCTGACACCCCGTGTTTGCTAGTTATGTCGACCAATTAAATCAGATCTTACACTACTTGGGCACGCCGTCCGAAGATACCCTCAGGCGTGTCGGATCTCCTCGCGTCAGTCACAAATTCGATGTAATGCGGGCGCTTATATCTGATAAGATGCATTTTTAGGCCCAAGATTATATCCGGTCTCTTCCCATCAAACCCCGAGTCCCATTTGCGACCCTTTACCCACATGCAAACCCTTTGGCCATCGATCTCCTTTCTCGCATGCTTTGCTTTGACCCTGCCAAGCGTATTAGCTGCGAAGATGCCCTTAGACACCCTTACCTCCAAGTGTGGCATGATCCTGCTGACGAACCTCTTTGCCCATCAGTATGTGCCCATTCCTTTCATCTTACGGACGCCGGGCTTCATTACCGATTACAGAAATTCGACTTCTTCTTCGAGGAAGAAGACTCCATCGAGGGCATGAAGAGGCTAATCGTGGAAGAAGTCAACAGCTTTAGAGCAGAAGTCCGACAGCAGGCTAGGGCTGCGGGTCAGATTCGCAGACAAGACAGGTACGTATGCTAATGTCGGACACACATTTTCCTTGATGATACGCTGCTAACTTATCACTTAGTCTTCCAATCCCCACTCGCGAGGAGATCCTCAATTCTCCCGTTGTGGAAAGCGGTCCGACTGCTGATGGGTTCTACCAACGCCCGCCGTCGCCAATTATGGACGACCCTAGTCATGAACTTGAGAGGGAGCTTGCAGGCACGCATCTAGGGGCACGATGAAGTTATTCTGGAATTTCGCAGATACAGATATAATGTTGGATTATTGAGGAAAAAGTCGAATTACAACAAAACCATTTTTCATGGATTGTATGAATGAGACGTTATTGGTCTGGATGATACGTTGCTCCATGTACCCCGTTGCATTACTTCAATCGTGTTACTCGTTTGAGAACTGCGGTTACAATTTGTAACGTGTTGACGTTATGGAGGAACTCAGAATTAGAAGGTAGCATGAAACTTAGGTCATCGGAGAACACAAAAGCATGATACACGAAGCGTGAATACCATATGAGATAACACCATTCCAGAACAAACAGTGAAGAGAACGATAAGACGGATCGGATATGAACCGAGAGGCGCAGAAAAGTCATATAGTCATCGCGTAACATTTCTCAACCCATTATCCTGTCCACATCAGTCATAGCATCCCTGATACAATCTACAAAGCAGTCTATCATGGGCTGATAGTCGCCCTCCCAAGCCTGATAACACACATCAGTGAATCCGCCCTGCCACGGAGGAAGGCAACTACACGTACAATGTTCATACTGTCATAGTAAACTCTCCTTCCATTCGGAGTGATACAAAGGGGTGGAAAGCCAAAGCGCAAGAGTGGGATGGAGGATACAAGACGGGCCATCCGACCATTTGCATCCTGCGGGTACCAAATGTAAGCACGAGACTCCCTTGAAGCACGGAGAAAGGGAAGACTTACATCGAATGGATGACAACGCGTAAAGGTGACATGCAACCAAGCTGCAGTTGCAAACGGATTTCGCCACCTCGCAATGTATTGCTGTGTGGAATTGAATGTCAAGCCCCGTTGCAAGCGCGAGCCGGGTGGGTTATAGCACAAAAACAAAAATACGCACCCTCCCCATCTTACAGATGTAGTCAAGTTGCTGATCCACGAACTTAACTGGGCAAAAGGCAAGGTTATAGTGGTTGTTTCGCACGACCGCTGTTTTCTGCGTTGTCTGTCGTGTACAACCCGCGTTGACGTAGTGAAGGGTTCCGGCGTTGTTGCTGCTATGGCCAGTCGTACCGCTGCTGTGGATACTATTCTCAACGATTTGTATTTTGAGCGACTTCATGAGCTTGGCGTGTACCGCCTTGAGATTTTCAGGTGTTAAGAGTTCGACGTGGTCTTTCATTTTGAGGATGTCGGCATATGCCTGGCGACAAGGGCCATATCAGAGAAGCCGCAGCGTAATCAGAGCAGAAAGACCGCTCTTACACACTCAATATCTTGCAACGCTTCCACGACAACATCTGGATCCCTCAGCTCACTGTCTTGCGTGAACTCCACACGAGACGACTGGAAACCGTACTTCGTTAACGCTTCTGTCGACTGTTGGATATTCAGTACAGATCAGAGCGTAGAGCTAGGCAGAACGAAGTGGCGCAACACTCCAAACGCACCCGACTGGTCAGCAGGCAATCCTGATCGAGCTGGATACTCTGTACCCAGTTGTAGTTCAGATACTGTCTCTGAGTCGTCGACGTGCGCCAAGCCGCCAACATATCCGGTGCAGCAGCTGGTAGCATCGGCCACGAGAAAGGATTGGCGTGCTGTCTGGCGGGCTTCCAGGGCTGGAAGTACATAAGGTGCCTATTCTTCAGGGCTACTAGTCAATCGCAGGACGGTAAGTATATATAGACAACCAATGGTCGCGGGAGTCGGATACAGAGGGCGACGGATCAGAGATATCTGTGGGGAATCGAGATCAAGAGAATAGCGTACCTTGTAGTTCTGCGTCGTCCTGAGCACGGGTGCGCACCGTAGATACGAATTCGGCAAACGAAGCACTCTCAGGGCTATTGAGAGAACCTAGAACCTACGTAAGAAGAAGAGATGATCGGCAAACTTCTAGGACGATTGACTCCGTGACGTACCTCGTTGTACAACATCAAAGCAGTATTCCACGATCCACCAGCAGCGCGCACGTCTGCGACGCGAACGCGGAAAAACGGGCCAGGGTACTTTGGCAGATAGTAGTTTTCCCAGTCGAGCGCAAGCTGACGGAGGCGCCGTTCGTATTGCTCAATCTCGCCCGGTGAGGAGGAAGACGATATGGATGCAGCGGCATTGTGAATCATCCGAAGATGTTCGGTAAGTGCTTGGGCGTCCTCTTGGGGCATACCTTCGGGCAGGATCTAGAGTATACCAGACTGGGTCAACAAGAGTTCTACCTGAGAGCGATTGTGCATATCGGGCAAGGGGTGGAACTTCAGAGAGAAGCAATCAAGTAGAGGCGAGTTTTGAAATGATTATGAAAACAAGTAGACGATACGCACAACGAGCTCGGGTACGGTACTATAATCCCAACCGGAAACATCGGATGGGGCCAGCTGACGACAATGGAAAGGGACGTGGAAGTCGGAGTGGTCCATCGTCGGGGCAGTAATCAGATAGTAGCTGGCCAGACCTCCTAAGATAGTCAGCTGCTTGCAGCACGACATATTAGCCCAATCGCGGAGGAAAAACGGAATCAAAATTTCAACGTACTCCGAGGTCAAGGGAAAATCGCTTGGGGTAGTTGAGGAAAGGGAAGGCAACGTTGGAGAAACGTTCTACTTAAGAGATGACAGACGAGATTGCAATTTCTGAATGCGGCCCATTTATGCAATGGGCGACTTTCTCCACGCGGCGGGGGTAATTCTAGTTTCATATCAAAGCCTAGAACGGACCCAGACAAAGGGCATGCTCGTTCAAATGGGGGCTATTGTGACTTTTCGGAGAGTGCCATTGCCCATCAACGGGTAGACACACGCCGGGTGCCAGTCGGGAAACCAACTTGGGCGCTATGCAACAACTTAACAGCCATCTGGCCACCTGGCAGCGCCAGGGCGACAGCCAGGGACCCTCCTTTTGACAAATCCCGCCCGCCACAATCAACGTCCAGTCATCGGTAGGGGCCGGAATGCAACCCGACTCGCAGAGGGATCTGACGGTCGCCAATCGCGATGGATATGTATCTAGACGCGCAGGTCCATTTGCCTGAGACTGAAAAAACCAAGCTCAATTATTTTGCAAATACCTAGCTTACTTGGTAAGACAGAGCGAACGTGTCCCGGCGACGTCACTTTCAAGTTCTAACTTAACGGGCGGCTCGGCTCTTGCAAGTTTCGAGAAGGGGGTTAATTTCAGTGGACCCTTTGCAACCAGCAAGTCATGCGGTCGATGCAGAGTCGAGGCTCGAAACCCTGCCGCCACTTAACTGCGCACGGATCTACTAGCCCACTGAGGCTTTTAACGATGGCGTAATACTAGTCGCTTCCCCTCCTGCATTTTTTGTTTTCATTGTTCCAGACACGAGTTATTCAATCTTTGCTGGCCGTATGACCTCCTACTTTCTAGTTATTAATACGGGCTGCCACCCGTCCACCGGACATCCGCTGCAACATGCCTAGGCGCCCGCGGGGCACGCGGGGCGCAGCCCTCTCTCTCTTCGTAACCTGCCGAACAAAGTTAAACCCCCGTGTGACTGGGACCAAGCACAATCGAAGCACGAATCCACGAGTCGAAGGGCGGTATGGCAGACTAAGCAGCTTGGGGGATGTTTGAGGGACCAGTGCCGAATATTGAATGATACTTGCGGTAAGTTCGTGCTAAATCATGGGTAAAAAGTGCATGGTATGAGTTTCCGCTTGCTGTATTACTATCCCATACAAGAAGGTACCACAGAAGGTTGCAAATGTTACGCCATTATGCCAACGTTGTCATCTGACTTCTGATCATTCTACCCAGCGAACTCATCGTTACCATTTTAACACACGGGCATGTCCGCCTTCGTGGTCCGCCTCCGTTTGCGCCCTACCCACTGGAGCGGTACAGCTACTAACTTTCAAATGATCTGGTGTTCATTAGGTGTATAAAATACACTGCAGTAGGCACCGTCTGGGCTGCGTAGAATCACTACGAGACGCAAGCGGACTAGGAGGGTAGTAGGTCACGTTCTTTAAATTACCAATGAACATTATCCCATCTTCATAGACCGCACAAGAGGTTTCAGGATGACATCCTTTCCTATGTAACGTTGCGCCCAAATCTATACAGAACCACGGCGACCAGCGGCCTACAACAAATGAACTTCCTTTACAGCTTGAATAAAGGCCGAGACCTTCGACAAATCTTTGCGTTTTCCATCGGAGGTCTCCACCCCACCGCTTACATCCACCGCCCAGGGTCGAACCTTCTCCACAGCGCTCGCAACGTTGTCTGGCTTAAGGCCACCCGCGAGGATGATCGGCATGCCGGATTTCGAGCCGAATGTTTCGCCATCACTGCTGCTCGCGCTTTCCAATCGCACACCGTCCTGCTTGGTCTTGTCACCGACGGCGGGTTCTCCGGCACTTAAGAGCTCTCCTCTTTTGACCACGTCGGCTGCCAGATCCCAATCGACCAATTTCCCGCTTCCGCCACTCAGGCCATCGCTTGCCCTCTGCGAATCCAATAGTACGAATTGGTGCAACCCAGGCCTCGTTAGATCCTCAAGTCCACCGCCGTTCGCGCTGACATGGAAAGCCCGGATCACAGGTACTGGAATGTGCTTGCTCCATTCCAAAGGTTCCTTTCCATGCAGCTGAACGAGATCCAGTTGGACTGATGAAACGATCGAGAGAATCTCTTCCAGTGTGTGGTTCTGGAACACGCCGACTACGAGTGGGCGATCGGCACTTGCTGACAGCTGACGCGCATGCCCTGCGAACCAGCTTTCATTCACATCTGTGAAAGATTGTTCTTGTCCATTCGTTCGGGGAGCGGGCTCGTCCGCACCCTTCCCTTCTGCATTTGCATCAAATCGGAGGGTACGAATTGCCTTGGCGATATCGCGTGCCGTATCGATCGATACTCGTCGCTTACTGCCAGGCGCAAACATGACCCCGATCAAGTCTGCACCCGCATGCGCCACCGCCTTCGCCTCATCTACATCCCTCACACCACAAATCTTGACAAGCGGAACACGTGGCTCATTGCTTGCATCTTGAGCAGGCCAATCGAGCAGCTCGTGTATGAATGCCTTTGTATCCTTGGCACGCATGAGGGCCTCGCCGACCAAGACCGCAGTGACACCCTGCTCGGCATACTGCTTGACGTGCCCAGGAGAGGTTATGCCGCTCAAAGCACACAGGATGACATCCTGCTCCTTCACCATATCTGCTAGTCGACTCGTTGTACCCATGTCCACTGCAAAGTCGTGCAAGTTGCGATTGTTCACGCCGATCACCTTTGCACCGAGTTCGAGGGCGAGTGTCATCTCCTGAGCGTTGTTAACCTCCACCAGGGGTTCCATTCCAAGTGACAGCGAATAAGCGTAAAGCTCCCTAAGCCTTTCTGAGGCGAGCATCGCCACGATAAGTAGCACCGTGTCTGCACCATGAAGCCTCGCTTCTGCGATCTGATACTCGTCCAGTATGAAATCCTTGCGAAGGATAGCAGGACGATGTGGCAAATTGTCAATAGCCTGGCGGGCTAGACGCATGTCGAGGAGAGACCCTTTAAACCACGTGGGTTCTGTGAGTACGGATATAACGGACGCGCCCGATAAGGCGTATGTCCGAGCTTGGAGAGCCGCATTGGCAGAGGGTGCAATATCACCCTTGGAGGGGCTTGCACGCTTAATTTCAGCCATGAGGGCTGGCCTGCGGGCGCGAAGACGGGAGACGAGGGAAACGAGGGGAGGGGCGACGTGCATGGCCAAGAGAGCTGAGATATCGGAAGGGGACATGCCAGGTGTAAATTTAGCACGGGAAACATCTTGGGTGCGCTGTTTATAAATTTTTCCGAGGATACTAGATACTTTAGCGCGTGTAACGGGCGTATCGTCCACCTTACCCTTGAGGGCCTCGAATGGGAAAGGGGGAAGAGATGGATCGAGGACGCGTGAGTCAGGGTTCTCAGTCCAAGTACCCCCATGGAGAGCAAGGAAATTGCGCAAGAGCGTGTCTCCGGACTGGGATAGAATACTTTCGGGGTGGTATTGGACGGCCTCGACGGTAAAGGTGCGGTGTCGTACACCCATAATTACGCCACTTTCCTCTGATGCACATGTGACCATGAGCTCAGATGGGAGGGTGGCAAGGGAGGCACTGAGTGAGTGGTAGCGAGTGGAAAGGATACCCTGAGAGATGTCTCGGAATATACCACGCTCGTCGTGTCGAATAGGACTGAGCTTTCCATGCTTTATTTCTCCGGCGTACCTGAGATTCCACGGAGAACGAGGGGGAGAAAGTCGGAGGAAGGGGGGATGAGAAGGGTGCACACAAGCGATTGAAAATCAAGGGGTCCTTACCTGATCTCGCCGCCATACACGTCTACGATACACTCCAACCCCATACACACGCCCAGTACGGGCACTTTGCCAGCAAAGTGGCGAATGGCATCCCGTGAAATACCGGAATCCGTGTGGGGGTGGCCTGGCCCCGGTGAGACGATGAGGTTCCTGATGTTCAGCTCGGGAAGGGCAGACGATGGGATATCATCGTTGCGAATGACGGTGACGTTCGCGCCAAGTAGACAGAGCTGCTGATAGAGATTCCATGTGAAGGAGTCGAAATTGTCTATCATGAGACAATCGATTGGCTTCGCGAGCTCAGGTGGGAGGGTCATATTGTCGTCGGCGACAGCGTTTGAAAAGTAACAGTGATATTTTGTTTCTTTTTCGATGGTAGGCACTGTCGATGAACGTCGAACTAGCGGGCTTTTCTTAGATGACCTTGAAGCCTTTTAGACTGTCCGGCAGGTCATTGACCGCTTCGGACACAACATCACTTTTGATCGAGCTGAGTCACGCGATACTCGGCAATTTATTTAGTGGTACTACAGCTGCAGATTCAGGTTTCGGCCACTCCGACCGTATCAGCAAGCTAGCTGTAGCCAGGTGACCACGACCTTCCCAGAGGCTAAATGGTTATAGACCTCCCCAACCGACAGTGTGTATATGTGCCTTAGACTGTACCTTGGGCCATGAAACGCTGCAGATTTATCCAGGCTCTAAGATATTGCGTCGGAGATATATGGTTCACGAAACCCACTAGCCTATGATCTATAAGAGGTGTGCTGTAAGTGCACAGCGAGATGATCAATGACAGCTGTCCTCAGTTTTGTTCTCGAGGTCGCATCATCTTTCCTAGTCATTTCCACTGTCTCGAACGGTTTGGCTATGTAGCAAGGTTTCGAAGAACAAAGGCGGAACAGTGTGAATATATCTCCGACCGGTAAAATATTGCAGCAGCTCTTGATCCCGATGAGAATGTTTGACCAAAAGATTTCGGTAAGGTGAGACCGCAGGCGGACCGGCATAATAGTACGTAGGGTGTGATTGTAGTTGTTCCACTAGTCCGCAGCCAAGATTCAACCTCATTTTGGGTAACATGTTACATACCTCGCCTGATGGTGGCCCACTCAAGCACATCGTGCCGAATGTCTAAACAGTCTTCATGAGATCGAATTTATGTTTCACGACAACCAAGGATAGCGGAATAGTTTATTGAGGACGACCGGACGTGCAGACCCCAAGGAAATAAAACGGAAGCAAGAAGGGTGATCGATGCCAGCAACGCCGATGTTCTCGGTGGTGGGCAATTGTGCATGCCAAATAGTCATCCGAAGTCAACGGCTCGAGCCTGAGGCACAGGATAAACAACAATGATGGCCTTGCGGATGCTCTTATAGTGTATCCGAATAAGATGGTCGGACCTCTCAAATCCCAAAGCTCGTGCGTATCATCCAGATGCATTGAGTAAATTTGTGGACAAGTACGATGGAGATCTCCAGGTGTGACTTCAGAAGAAACGGCTGGGTAGTGCAGAGGAACTAGAGATCAACTGAGATTATGTTCTAGATTTGGTAATAGCCCCTTTTGTGGCCAGTGCTGCGACAGACCCGTCGATGGCGACGAGCACATAACGTTCCTCAGCGATGTCCCCTTTTGGGGACAGATCTGTCTTCCTCCATCCACCGAGAATCAGCGCTGAGCATTTGGAGGTTGTTGTATTATGATTGTATGATGCGCAATAGCTCAGTGGGCTTATCCATGATACCACCCATTGCCGGTTGGTATGACTGGAATGCGTATGTACCAATCAGAATGAATAGGGTTCAAATGGATTGTGGAAGGAAGTGATATAGATATTATAGTAGCTATGAGAATCAGAGTGGTGCCAGTGTCAACGGTACCAGCCGTGCTAGGTAAGATCGTCTCTCCGCCATACGTGATCAACTGATCAATCCCCCAGAAGAGGGCCGACGAATAAGTATTTGTGATTGGCATATAATTTACGGTATCGGCGATAATAAATGGGTCGTAGCCACCAAGTTTGACCTTCCCAGGCTCGTCACTGCTGATGGTTTCCTCGCTGAATAGATTGGCAACCCACGCCTGGGCTAGGAAACTGTAGTTCTTAGTTGTATTATGCGGGCTGAATCTGAAGGGGAGCACATGAGGGCTAATCAGACCCGGGGTGTTGGACTTGAACTTGCCAAGGTTGAGGATGGCTATCATCAATCGTCGTCTACACTTCTCTCTAACTATCCACCGAGTGCATCACATAGATCATGCTACAGTGGCACTTGAATGAAAAAAAAAAGTTACCTATAACTTTCGTCGACTACAAGGTATTGGAAAAATTGCACCGATGAAAACACCTGATGCGACAAACACTACATCATGATGTCGAAGGCATTCTCAAAGAACCAACCTCGCTCTCGCCATGTTCCCGCCACCACCTCTCAGCTTCCTTGTCAGTATCGTACCCAAACTGGATTGCTTCCCTCTCTTTTTCATCCCGCTGGTTCGCATTGCTGGTAGTATTCGTGTCAGTACTAACAGATGTTCCACCACGAGCTTCTCTTAACGCGTCCTCCATGGCAGCGTGCATCTGCTTATCACGTTGTTCTTGTTCCCGTCCATCAGAAAGATGCAAAGGGATCCTACGGAGGCGGGAGAACGCCTGTGTGTTAGTCGCCCGATCATAACGGATTGCTTCGTAAGCATGAAGAAGTGGAGTGATCTGAGCACGGGAAGACAAGCGGGAGAACATGTTTCCAAGGACCGCGGCGTCTTCGATCTGGCCGCAGGTGACAATTAATTTAGCGTGTTCATAAGAAAGGTTTCGTGCCAACAGAAGTTTGCGAAGAAATCTGTTGGACTCACAGCCATAGCCGCCCCCTGTGCACCGTAAGGCTGTACAAAACCGTGGAACAATCAAGTCAGCAAGATCGGTAATAAATACGTTCATGGACTAGGCTCTCACAAGCATGGGATGGCAAGCATCTCCAAGAAGGGCAAGTTTGCCGTCCTCGTGCACCCAAGTTTCTAGGGGAGCGTGGTCCATCAATGTCCATTTGATCGCTGAAGGGATGAGCGAAAGGAGTTTCTGGATGCTGGTTGCCCGACAAGTGGAAGACACTCCGGAAAGAGAAGTAATCAGACTTACCGTGGCTCCCAGCCTACAAACTCC
Source organism: Pisolithus orientalis (assembly GCF_024613125.1). Lineage (NCBI taxonomy): Eukaryota > Fungi > Basidiomycota > Agaricomycetes > Boletales > Pisolithaceae > Pisolithus > Pisolithus orientalis. The sequence goes on along the minus strand of NW_026260794.1, from coordinate 462,291 downwards.
TCCTTCATCCTATCGGTACTTTCCTCTATTTTCCAGGACCCTTCAGGGTCTCGGTCGGGATGGCACATGACAATGTTATACTCCTTCTTGGCTCGCTGTTGGGAGCAAATGTCAGATTTTCAAGGCAGTCGAGAGGGAAGGACAGAGAACGAGTTCTGACAATGTTGTATGCTACGATGTGCCGCTGTGGGCCCAACCATATAGCTGTCTCCGGAGTTTCGACAAGGGTCCTTAAATCTGGGTCTGCAAGGAGTAATTCGGTTGGCAACACAGCGCGGTAGGCTGCATCACCCGATGGGGTTAGTTCGTCCGGTCTCCCGACGACATACTGACGAGTTACGCTCCTCAAACCGTCTGCACCAACTACCAAGTTGGCACGGACAACTTCACCGGATTTTAGCGTTACGCTGGGTACAGATGGGTCCATGGCAACAACCCGGCAATTCGTTCGGATGTTGACGTGTGGCTCTGCGAGATCATACAACATGCGATGCAGATCAGCTCTCTTTAATGTCATCAAAAACAAGCCAGAAAAGAAAGGAAGGATTATTGACGTGTATGTGGGAAAGCGGCGCCCCATAGTTCTTCACAACCGAATCGCCCCATTGTTTCCATGATAACGTCTCTCCGGTGCACCCTTTCATGCCGTCGAGGGAAGTGGTGTGTAAAGAAGGTCGAAACTAGTAAAAACGGAAGACTTACAACGACGAACGGTCAGTGCACTTGGGTTGACAACGACTTCTTGCAGTCGCTTTTCGAGGCCCCAACGGATTAACTGGCGGGTTACGTTGGGAGTCATGAGAATACCGGCGCCAATTTCACCAATCGTCGCAGCGCTCTCTAAGATGGTGACTTTATGGCCTGCCATTGCAAGGCAAAATGCAGCTGCGAGACCTCCTATGCCACAGCCTACAACCACGGTATCCAGAGAAGGCGCTGCCTGTCGTCTCTCATACAGTTCTGACGGCTGGAAGGGTGTTGGTAACGTTGAATGAAGCGGCGTGTCATTGATCACTCACAGGTTCAATGGGAGCAGTCACATTCACTGTGGAAACCTTGGGTAGACCATCAATGGGCGCCACGGTACCTACAGTAACAAGGTTACTCATGGGACAATCGCACCACCGTAGGTCAAAAGGAAGTGCAGAGGAAACAGTAGGATAGACTTTCATGAGGATTCTGCCGTTGATATAGGTGGAATAATCTGGTCACATTGCTTACAAAGGCAAGGTTGTTGGCAACCGATGATCGGGGGACATGCAACCCCTATAATCCCGCTCGGGGTAAATTGATCGTTACCAGGACCTGGTTTCGAATCACGCCACACAATGCAGCAATTCTTAGCCACCGAGGGAGTTTGGATTAATGGATCTTATCCCTTCTCCTCCTCACTCCTCCTCTTTCAATAGCCATAATAGCTGTTTTCGTTCTTCCTATCTTGTCAGCCCTCGCCCCTGTATTTTGAACTCTTTGAGTCATAGTTTTGGCCTTTCAGCGTTTTTTTTTGGGTTTTTCATTCTTGTTATTTTTTCAGCTACGAATCTGTATTTCTAGTGATACTTGTTTTCATTCGAGCCTCCTCGTAGTGCTGCCCTAGTCATCAATGATCCTGTACTCATCCAGGTCAGCATGCTTACTCATGCTCCAACACTATTTGTATCCCATTCTCGCCTTGAGTGCCTCAACCCATTAGATGTCATTTCAGCAGCATGCCACATATGCACCTCGCCTGATTGCTTGCTTAAGCACACTAGGCTGACAAACTTCTAGCCCACACAACAAGAATGTTTTGCAGCAACCAAGGACAGGGAAATGGCCCTGCCACACAGAACTGATGATAACTATCATCAATGGACTCTGGTTGCCAAAGGCCAGCATAGTATAACAGGCACTAGAATGTGAAGTGAGGCCTAAAGGTGACTTCAGTCAGTTATTGAAGAACAAACATGGATGATCATTGATCATTGACATACAAGAATGCCAATGCTGTACTCTTTCTCTGCACACATGGTAGCAAGGTCCAAGCAATCCTTGAATGTATGCACTACTTGCACATCAGCATCCACTGCATCAGACCCTTTATTGAAGGCTCTGTGCCATAAGGTTTGGTGGCCATCTGTCATGACCATGACACTGACATAAGCCCCTAACACCTACTCTGCCCTCTTTCAACATGTTCCCATGCTTCTCTGCCCTCTTCCAATGTGTTCCTGCACTCCTCTGACCCTCCTGACACATCTCCACACCTCTCCAAGGTCACCTGTCCATGTTCTGACCAACTCCACTCAACTCCACCCTCAGGCTGGTCATGTGGAGGCCAGACTCTCATCTGTGTCTCCTCCAAGGCCTTGGTTGGCCCAGTGGGGTGTCAGACTTGCAGCCCTGCATTCCAGATAGGATTCCACCCTCATGTCAGTTTTTCTCCATTCTTCCACTCCTTCAGTATTTACCCTCTCTCCCTCATTGTAGTAGTTTCCTTGTCTCAGTTAAGGTCCCTGTCATCCCTACCCTCTATCCCTTGTGTCAAAGGGACTGCTAACCTGTTATATGCTTATTGGTTTGCATTTTACACTGCACTGCCCTTGACCTACATCATATATAAGGCCACAGAGTACTCTGATGTAATCAGTACAAATATCAAATAAAGTCCCCACTTCCAACTCCCTCTGAGTCCACTCCACCTCTGAAATACAAGGGCTGAGCTCACACAAGGGGGCAGCACACTAGCTGAACCCAACACCCTCTCATCTGACCTCTGCCTCTGAAACTTTCCTCCATACCCTCCACTCACTATTCATTGAATATCTTGCCACCCAGTGGTCAGATTTGCTTTGGACTTTGACTGCTGTACTCTGCAGCCCAACCTGCTCCTACTCTGCCCTAAGAGGAAGTCAGGGGTGTTGTGTGACCTTGACAGTATATTCATACTCTCACTTGTATGAGCTCTCTCACTTCCCCTACCATGTCCACTATGCCTCCTATGACACATCTCTGTCAATGGGATGCTACTGAGGCCCTTGCTACAGCCTTGGCAAACCCCCAACATCTCCCTTCAGTTGTTGAGCCCTTCCAGAGCTTCTCCTCCAGGGGGTGCTCCAACTCCAACCCTGCTCCAGACAGTGCCTCATGTGCTGCACCCTCCATCCATCAGCAGTCCACCCTCCACTCTCCACCACCTCCTATCATCATTCACCCTGGCAGAGATGGACCAGGCAACCCTGACAATGATGAGGATGATCCTGACAACCTTGCAGATCCCCTTGATGACCCAGTCCTTGCTCTGATCCAGGCCATCCATGCCCTAGCCCACTCCAACCAGTGCTCCAGAAACTCCACTCCACAAACCAAAGTCCATGAGCCAGATACCTTTGATGGGTCCAACCCTAAAAAACTCTGTGAGTTCTTGGTCCAATGTGAGCTCAATTTCCAGGACTTCCCTTGGGCATTCTGCTCTGACCAAGCCAAGGTCACATATGCACAGTCCTACCTTAAGGGGATGGCATTGGCCTGGTTTGAACCGGATCTCCTCAATGTTATGTTTCACCCTTGTTTACTCTTTTTCTCCTCACATTTACCTTGTACTCAATCTGATGGACTGTCTTTCCTTTTTGAGCTGTCTTCTCATTGATCCAATAGCTCCTTATTTCCACCACTAGCATTATCCTCTCATTACATGCATAGAACATGTGTCGCCATTGCCCAACCAATGGCAAAGTTACCTTGTTACATAGAGATGCCTCATGGTCCATTTCTTGTACACTATTTAGTCTGTCAGCCCAAGTCCTGGAACACCCAGACTTGAGCTGCTCAATCATACACAGCATTCTCAGAACTTCGCCCTCAGTGTCCCTAACCAGGACCACTCTTACTGGTGTTGCCCAAATCCTCTGTCATTTACAGAGGTTGCTGTAGCCATTTGCTCAGTAGAAACCATAGTCTGCATTTGAGCTCTCCCTACACCTTGACTTCAGTTGAGCATAACACTCAATCCAGATAATTACCTTAATTGTCCACTGTGGATGGACAACCACCACAAGTTCCTCTGTGAGCTTATTACCAACTTCAGCCCTCATGATGCTGCTGCTGATGCTGTCCAGCATCTGGAAAACCTTACCATGAAGGACTCTTCACATATTGTGAAGTACTTAGTGGAGTTCAACTGCTGGGCTTCTCAGGTAAAAGACTATGGTGAAGGCACCCTCTGCCACTGCTTCTACTTAGGTCTCCCTGACTGCATCAAGAATGAAGTGTCCTGTGTCAGCAAGCCTACCACTCTTCATGCACTCTGTGAGTTGGCCCAGACAGTAGATGCACACTACTGGGAGTGCAGGTCAGAAGTCTCCCACTCTACCAAGCCTCCTCCTGCTGAAAGAACTCTGCTCTGCACCTCTGACTCCAAGCCAAAACCCTCTGCATCATCCTCTGCCCCTAAGTATGACTCTAAAAGGCTGAAGCATCAAAGTCCAACATCAACCATCTCCTGGGAAAAGATGGCAAGCTCACAGCAGCTGAGTGGCTCTGCAACCTTACTGGTGGGCTGTGCCTCTTCTGTGGTGAACCCGGCCACTCTGCCAAGGATTGCCCAAAGTTGACTTCCCACACTGCCAAGGCCACCACTCCAACTGCTCCACCTGTGGAGAGGTTAGAGCCAAAAAATTAATCTGCTCCTCCAGGGAGCCTGTATGTCCTGGAGGAAGTGTTGATACCATCTGTGCAGAGGTCCACCTCAACACATCTGCTCTTTCCAACCCTAATTCTCTTCTTCCAATTATTTCTCTTCCTGATTTCTCTGCAGATACTTTCCCCACTCTGGTTGACTCAGGCTCTTCACATTGCTTTGTTGACCCTACTTTAGTTAAAAAATATAAAATCCCAACAAAAAATGTTTCTCCACCTATTCCTCTCCAACTGTTTGATGGTACTAGTAATACCACCATTTCCCAAGTAGTAGATTTCTCCATCTCCTTTGCCTTTGGCAATGTCACATCTGTTTCCTGTTGTGTAACTCTGTTGGATTCCACCTGTTCATTGGTCTTGGGACACAACTGGCTCACCCACTACAATCCATTGATTGACTGGGTACTGAGCAGTATCTTGTTCTGACCATTGATACAAAGAATGCTGACACCCTTGGTGCCTCTGTCACCTTCTGTCACAACTTCTGCTTCAGTACTGACACCATCCACTCTGTCCACTTCTCTGACATCAGCTCTGCTGCCTACTCTGATGGCTGACTTGCCATGCACTGTTCCACATATCTCCCTCATCAGAGCTGCAGCCTTTGTCCATGCCTGTGCTCTTCCTGGCTCTGCACAGTTCTGCTTGCACCTCTGCCCTGAAGATATGAAACTCTGAGCCTCTTTGATGCCCTCCACACCTCCTGATCTCTCTGTGGTACCCTCTGACTACCATGAGTTTGCTGATGTCTTTAGTAAAGCAAAGGCTACTGAACTCCCTCCACACTGCAGCTCTGATTTGAATATAGATCTTGAAGAAGGGGCTTCTCCACCTCTAGGAACTGTCTACTCCCTCTCTCTGCCCAAGCTAGAGGTGCTCCACACCTTCATAGATGAGCACCTCAGCTACAGTTTCATTAAACAGTCAACCTCCACCCATGGTGCTCCTGTCCACTTCATTAAGAAGAAAGATGGCTCACTCTGCCTCTGTGTGGATTACTGAGGACTCAACAAAATCACCAAGAAAGACCACTACCTGCTTCCTCTCATCTCTGACTTGCTTGATTCTCCAAGCCATGCTAAAATCTATAGAAACATCAACCTCTGCCATGCCTACCACTTAGTCCAAATCAGTGCTGGTGACAAATGGAAAACTGCCTTTCACACTTACTATGGTTCCTATGAATGGTTGGTTATGCCCTTCAGTCTTACTAATGTGCTGGTGGCTTTCCAGTGGTTTGTTAACAGCATCTTTGCTGACATGCTTGATGTCTGTGTTGTTGTTTACCTTGATGACATCCTCATCTACTCCCACAATGAGGAGTTGCACCACCAACATGTAAAAGAGGTCCTCTGCCACCTCTGCCAGCATAGCCTCTTTGCTAAGCCAGAAAAGTGCAAGTTCCACCAAGACTCTGTCAAGTACCTTGGCTATGTCCTCTCCCCATCTGGTCTGACCATGTCTGCTGATAAGGTCCAGTCCATTCACGATTGGCCTGAACCATGCAAGGTTAAAGACATCCAACCCTTTCTTGGGTTTGCAAACTTCTATCATTGGTTCATTGGTAACTACTCTGACATAGTTGTTCCACTCACCCACCTCACTTGGAAGGGTGCTCCTTGGAGCTTCTCTGGAGAGTGCCACTCTGCTTTCCTCTGCCTTAAGACTGCCTTCACCTCCACTCTGATCCTTACTCATTGGGTGCCTGATGCCCCTGTCATGGTTGAGACCAATGCATCAGACTATGCCATTGCAGGTATCCTCTCAATTACCTGCTCCAATGGTGAACTATGCCCAGTTGCCTTTTACTCCTGCACACTCACTGCTCTGGAGCTCAACTATGACACTCATGATAAGGAGTTGTTGGTGATTTTCAAGGCCTTCTGCCACTGGCAACATTACTTGGAAGGCTCCACCACTCCTGCTGACATGGTGACTGACCATAAAAACTTGGAGTATTTCTTTTTGAAGGTAGGCTGAGACAAGGGACCTAGGAAGGAGACTCAGGCTTCAGTTAGAAGAAGTCTTTATTCACAGCTAACCTAGGAAGGAGACTACAGCAATAAGTCAGTAAGGTAGCTATTAATTAATAAAGCAGAACAGTTACCTCAGGCTTCAGTTAGAAGAAGTCTGAGGTACACCTGAAGGAAAAACAAACATCCTAAGTGCGAAGATTTATTATGTAAGCTTTTATGATGTAAGCAAAAGTCAGGTAAAGGGGTCAACACTTCAACACACCCCCTCAGCATAACAAGACTTAGAAAATAATACCCATACCAGAAGAGAAATGCTCATGCTTCTTGCATGATAGCTCCTTGGTGAGGACATCAGCCACCTGCTTGTTTGTAGACACATATTGGACTGCCAAGCCTCCACTCTCCATCTTTTCATGAATAAAATGATGATGGATTGATATGTGCTTGGTGTGATCATGAAACATGGCATTAGCTGTCAGCACTATCACAGATTGATTGTCAACTAGAAGGGGGGTTGGTTGTGCAATCTCAACTGCATCTAGTTCACAGAGTAAGGTGCAAACCCACAGAAGTTCCTTTCCAGCTGCTGAAACAGCCATGTACTCAGCTTCTGTGCTTGACAGAGCTACAGAGGTCTGTTTCTTTGAAGACCAGCTTACAGCTCCACTGGACAGGAAAAAGACATAGCCTGAGACTGAGCAACAGTCATTAACATCTGCAGCCCAGTCTGCATCAGCATAACCAATGAGGGAGCCACTAGGGTCCCTTGTGTACTGTAGATGTGCACTTGAAGTTTTGCATAGGTACCAGTAATGAAGGTATGAGTTTCTCAGTGTATGAAGTAGTTGCTATATTAGTACCTAATGAAGGTATGAGTTTCTACACTATGTCAGTACCAAGTATATGAGCAGGAATCTAGCTATACTCACCTCAGTGTACAAAGTAGTCACTGAGGTGGAAAACAACAGTGTGGAAAATTTATAGTACAGTAATTAGTAAGCATAGTGACATTGGAATTTAATTCCAAGGGTCAGGGAGAAACTCTGAGCCCTCTGGGCAAAACTCTGAGAGGCTACCATAACTCTGGAATGCATTCTCAACACTCCCCCTCAATCAGAACAAAGTCTGAGTGCAGATGTGAAGTGTTTCACCTTGATGCTTGGTAAGGGTTTGGTAAGGGTATCAGTGACCATGTCATTAGTAGGGCAATAAATTAGACAAAAGGAATGATTTTCCACAGCAAAGTGAATGAAGTGGTATCATATATTGATGTGCTTGGTGTGAGCATGGTAGCTGCCATCCTTGGTGAGTGCAATGGCAGCTTGGCTGTCAGAATACAGTGGGATAGGATGTTTGAGTGGTCAGAAAACTTCCCTGATGAGTCATCAAAGCCACAAGCCCTCTTTGGCTGCATGAGTTGCTGCAATGTACTCTGCTTCTGCAGTTGAGAGCATGATGAGTTCTTGTTTCTGCAAAGCCCAACTAATAGCTCCTCCATCCAATAGATATGCATATCCACTGATAGCCCATCAATGCTCCTGTGAAGCTCCATCTGCATCAGTATAGCCCTCAAGGCCTCATTCTGAGTTTCCGAATGTCAAAGCAAGCACTTTTGTGCCTGAGATATACCTGTAGATTCATTTCATGGCCTCCCAGTGAGTCATGTTGGGTGTGTTGTTGAACCATTTTTCATGTGTGCAGCTTCTTTGGCTGGCTGTGGAATTTCTCTGCAGGAGAGTTTTATGCCAGGGTCCATCAGAATTGCAGCTGGCTTGCAGTTGGTGAGGTTGTATTTCATTAGGATGGCCTTGATGTATGACTGCTGTGACAGGGATATGGTGCAGGCTTCTCTATTCCACATCACCTTCATTCCAAGTAGCCAATTGATGGGCCCTAGGTTGGAGATTTTGAAATGAGTGCTTATCTCCTGTTTAAATGAGCAAATTAATGATGGGGAACTGCCTGTTATAGTGCAGTCATCAATGTGGCTGGCAAGGATGAGAATTTCCAATCCTACATGACCATAGAATACTCCCCAGTCTGCATGTGCCCTGGTGAGTCCAAGATCTACTAGAGTAGTGCATAGCTTCTGGTACCACTGAAGTGCACCTTGTTTCAAGCCATATAATGTGATTTTTAACTTCCCAACTGGATGGGAAAGATTCTGCCCTACAGCATAGCCCTCAGGGAGTTCCATGTAAATGTCTTCACCATCTCTGAGTTTGCCATTGAGGAATGCTGAGTGGAAATCAAATACATCAATATCCCAGTCATTGTGTGTGGCAATTGCTAGTATGGTGCAGAGAGATGCAAGTCTTGTGATGGGAGCATATGTTTCATCATAGTTGATGCCCTGTATCTGAGAGTAGCCCTTAGCAACTAGGTGGGCCTTGTACTTCTTGATTTCTCCAGCAGTGTTGCATTTGATCTTGAAAACCCATTTACATCCTATGACATTTGCACCTTTCAGGCACTCAACAATGTCCCAGGTGTGCACTTCCTCTAGGCTCTGTAATTCTGCATTCATGGCATTTTGCCACTTCAGCCAGTCAGCTCAGGATTCTGCCTCATGGACTGTTGATGGGTCCAGCCCTTTGGCTTCAGCCATCCCTGCCACCATAGCATACACCATGTTGGTGTTGTCTTCATCAGCAGCTAGTTCATCATCAAATACATAGGTAGCATTCTCTTGGGATTTTGGGCTGTTTGGGTTGCTATCACTCTCAGAGTTCTTTTACAAAGTCAAGAGGGATGCACCCATCACAAGTGCCTTCCCCTGCATGTAGGTGCCTCATATAGTCTGATTTGAAGTGCTGGCAAGTGGAATGACAAGGTTGAGGTGGAGGTGTTTCGAAATTTTCTCCAAGTGGGTCCAGAATTGGTCTTGGAATTTCCAAAGTTGCTTCAGTGGGTCACTTGACTATCTGTGAGGCCTTGGAATTTCATTTTGAGGCATCAGAATTCCCCTGCTCACCCTCAAGCAGCACACCATGTGGTATGGACACATCTTGGCACTTGAAAATGACACTTCATTCAATTCTGGTTGCTCATGTGTCAGGCCAGTAGATGCAGTGGCCATCACTCTCAGGGTCAAAACCTACCCAGTGTCCATCTTGGGCTCACATGTCTAGCTTGGAGCCAGAGGTGTCATGGACCTTGACACGACATCCCCAGACTGGGATTTTTGAGAGGTCAGGTGGTCTCTTGTAAAGCATTTTGTAGGGAGTCTTGGTGCCTAGATGATGAGTTGACAAGTGGTTTTTGAGCCAAGTTGCATGCATAATGGCATCCCCCCAGAGGTTCTTGGGTAAGCTGCTGGCATGAATCATCACTCACACATGCTCAACAAGGGTTCTGTCGAGCTGTTCTGCAACTCCATTGTGTTCAGGGGTATCATGGACAGTTATGCATTGTTCTGTGCCTTGGGATTTCAGATATTCTGAAAATTCCACACTAAGGTATTCTCCCCCATGATCCAAGTGAAGTCACTTGACTTTGGTGTTGAATTGCATGTTCAGCCATGCTTTGTAAGCTTTGTAGGACTTGAAGGTTTCAGCCTTCATCTTTTGCAAAAATAGGGTGGTGTAATGAGTGTGGTCATCTGTGAATGACATGTAGTATTGACTGTGGCCTGGGGTTTGGACTGGAGAAGGTCCCCAAAGGTCTGTATGGATCTCATCACCAAGGTGTTCACAGTGGGGTGGGTCATGCTCCTTCCTGATGGGCTTCCAAGTTGCTTTTGCATATTCACATGAATTGCATGCACCCATGGTGGAATGTGCTTTGTCCAGTTTAATTCCAGTGATTGTGCTGTCCTTGAGCATGTGCCAGATGGCTTCAGGAGTGATATGGCTGAGCCTGACATGTATCTCCTCCATGGTAAAGGTTTCTGTGGCCTTAGCTAGGCCTGTGAAGGCACAATGAGCTTGTTTGAGGCAGTAGAGCCCTTTTTGCATTGGAATTTCAGCTACTTTCTTTTTCTGAGCATTGAAAATTTGACAATGCTTGTCTTGGAATAATGCTGCATACCCAGTGATGTCAAGTTTGCTAACAGAAACAAGTGTAATTCCCATCTTGGGGGCATAGAGCACATCCTTGAGTCAAATGTGGGTTTGCACAGTGCCATTTGGGAGTGAGATTGCAAGATCGCCTTTCCTGATGGCATGGAAGGTGTGATTGTTGGCAGTGGTAATAGCTTTGGGAATAATTGGCTTGTAGTCTAGGAATTTGCTGCAGTAGGAGGACATATGACATGAAGCATCAGAGTCAAACAGGATGTTCTCCTCTGCAGAATTTAGGCTTTTGCCTGCGAGCAGAGCATGATTGAAGGTGTTCATATATGCATCTTCTTCATCAATAACAATATCCTGGGGGTTCAGAATTTCTTCCTCCACAATTTCCATTAGCCAATCATCATCCTGCAGGTGCACTAGCCAACCTCCATCAGGTTCAGAGTCAGTGCTGGTCTGTGCACTCAAGCTGGCTGATGCACTGGCTGCAGTGGCTGCTTTTCCAGAGCCTTTCTCCTTCTTTTTCCCTTTTCCCTTGTTCTGGAACCACTTGGGCAATTTCCCAGCTTTTCTGCCACCCTCTTCCCAGCATTTGTCTTTTGTATGACCTTTCTTTCTGCAATTTTCACAAGTAGACTTCTTTCTGTCCTTTGCTGAATAGGCTGTGTCTTCAGAATTTCTGGAGTTTCCAGAATTCCCTCTCTTTGTCTGCATTTGGTGCCTATTGTATTCATTGGAAATTACTTTAATTATAAAGTCCAGAGATAGGTCCTTTTGCATGGCTAGGGCCAAAGATGTCATAGCTGCAAGGTTGGAGTCATATGAAGTGGGAAGTGAACTGAGAATGATTGCTGTGAAGTTGTTGTCTGTGATAGATTGTCCAAGTGCAGCAAGTTGTTTGTGCAGTGTGCACATCTTGTCAAAGTGAGCACAGACATTGCCTTTTTCTGCACAGCAGGATTCTTGGAGTTTTCTCTGAAGATTGATTGTGACAACACAAGAGCAGTTTTGGAAAAGATTGGTGAGGACACCCCACACACTCTTCACAGTCTCTTCCTTCAGAACTTGAAGGAACAATGATTCCAGGAGTGACACAGTGATCACTTGCTTGATGTATCTGTTGTCCTTTGCCCATTGCTGGAGTTTTTCTGGGTATTCACTGACAAATCTTTGCTCTGTGGCCATGGGCTTCCAGGAGGAGTCTTTTCCCACTGAAGGGTCCTCTGGTTTTGCATCCAAGCCAGTCAGGTGTCCAATCAGCCCTTTTGAGCTGATGGTCCATTCAACCCAAGCCTTGTAATATAACCAGTTGCTTCCATCTGCATTTAGGGTTGGGACTTGTAAGGAATGATCATCTTTTGCCATAGTGGGTATTCTTGCTGTGTAATAACTCTTTCAGAATTAGAGTGCAAGAGCAGGGCTCATAACCTAACAAAGGTATGAGTTTCTCAGTGTACAAAGTAGTCACTATATTAGTACCTAATGAAGGTATGAGTTTCTACACTATGTCAGTACCAAGTAAACAAGTGGGAATCTAGCTATACTCACCTCAGTGTATGAAGTAGTCACTGAGGTGGAAAACAACAGTGCAGAAAATTTATAGTATGGTAATTAGTAAGCATAGTGACATCAGAATTTAATTCTGAGGGTTGGGGAGAAACTCCAAGCCCTCTGGGTGGAACTCCAAGAGGCTACTGTAACTCCAGAATGCATTTTCAACAACCAGTAGACCCACTTCAGCACAGACCAATGTCAGTCTTGAGGGGTAGTGGCATGCCTGCTGAGTACACCTACAGTGAAAGTGAGGTCAGGTCATGTCACCATCATGGCATACACATACATCAGTGCACTGAGTGCTGATTGATATGACTGAAGGTCACATGCAGGGGCATCAAGTTTTTTGAGTTTTAGGTTTTGCTCAATGTGTGTAGACACTGTCCAGCCATCCTGCATGCCTATGTGCTCGAGAATCAACTCTATATAACAATGTTGGGAGAGTTCTGTTGTTCCCTTGTCACAATCTCATATAATCTCCATCCCAAGTATCCAATGAGCTTCTCCCAAGTCCAAGAGGTCATACTCAGCTGACAGTTGGGTTTTTAGATGTTCAATGGCTTCATGGCTCTTCGACAGGATTAATTTATCATCAACATACACAGCTATGATGATTAAGGCACAATCTTTGACCTTGAAGAATAGACTATGGTCTGCATTGCTGTGCATGAATCCAAGTGACTCAAAAACTTCTTGAAGTCTTGTATACCAGGATTTTGGAGCTTGTTTGAGTCCATAGAGTGCATGATAAAGGTGCCAGATGACATTGCTAGAGTCTCAAAAGCCTGGAGGGAGGCAAAGATAAATTTCTTCCTTGAGTTTGCCATTCAAAAATGCAGACTTTACATCCATCTGATGAACTTTGAGATTGTACTTAGCAGCAAGGACAAGTAGAATTCTTATCATAGAGAACTTGGCTATGGGTGCAAACATCTCCATGTAGTCAATACCATGCACCTGCATGAATCCTTTTGTGACAAATTGTGCCTTGTATTTATCAATTTTGCCCATCAGTCCTTGTGTTATTTTGTAGACCCATTTTGACTCAATGATCTTTTGATCAGGTGGCTGAGGGACCTCCTCATATAATCCTATATTTTTAAACATTGTGAGTTCATCAGCCATGGCTGCATACCAGTGATCAGCATCAGGATGACACATTGCCTCTGCGAAGGTCACTGGTTTGTGATCACATGACATGTTTGCTTGGTAAGCACTGTGGTGTTTCTGTTTGCCATGAGGCCTATCACTGTTATGCTGCACTCACATTTCTTTCCTTTTATAGACTTTATATGCTACCACCTGTCATGCTTTCAAGTGACAATGTTCTGTCACCCATGAGCCACCTCTGGTCTCACATTCTCTTAGTATGTTTCCTTTTCTGCAGTCCATTCACCCTTACACCCTTGTAAGAGTGACTTGGCATTGCCTTATATGATACACAGGTGAACATTTAGTTGCTTTTGAATGTTTGTTCTGCAGGTACTCTACATACATATATAAACCTGCATGTATTGTACCAGCTCCTCATTCAAAATCTACTTTGCAACCATGCTTAACTCTGCTTGCTGTACCTCTGGGACTCAACAGTATGATTTCACTTGGCCAAGACTAGTGCTCCAATGCTAGTGAAGTTAAATTATGCATCACTTCTTGTGCAGTCATGTGCTTGTACTTTGGTACTCAATTTGTGATGTGATACAAGTCATTGGCATAACAGAAGATTTTGAATCACCTGGCCACATCAAAGAGTGGATACTTTTTGGATACCTGTGCTCTGGAATCCTTGCTAGGCAAAATAGCCTGCTAAATGAGCATCTCCTGCCACCTTCTCAGGAACCACTGGTTTAACATCAGTGAGCTAGCCCCTAACCTTCAGCACTAACCTTCCTCTTCATCAACATGTCTTTGCACCAAGAAGAAGGAAGTAAGAGGCCTCCATCAGCAGCCTCTTTGTTCAAACCTCCTGTACCATCTTGTAAAGGAAAGGAAGCCCTCCAAGTGAGGCCCCTTATTTGACACCCTTCAGTGCAAACTCCAAACCCATGTATAGGTCTTGAAGACCTGCCAGTAAGGCCCCAACTTGGGCAAGCAGCAGAATTGACCTCACCAGTTAACTTTACTTCTTACTGAAACCCTGAGCCCTTAGGCTCAGACTTCAATTCTCATATATCCCAAACTAGAGGGACAGCTGAACCAGTGGACCCCTCCAAATCATCTTTGAACACCAATATATTCCAACTGACTTCTACCTACCCTATGGCAGAAGAACTCACTCAGGGAACTGCTAAACTTAACATTTGGGACCCCTTTGAGGGTCAGGCCAGGGTAACCCCTGAGATGGCTGCTGAATTCTACAAAACCATTTTTGGTAGAGACATGGTAAGGCCTAAAGGCCCCTCCTGAGGTTCTGAGGAGAAAGGACAGGAACATGACTCTAGGGGAGGGGGACTGAAAGAAATCATCCTGAACAAACCCTTCTCATACACTGGAGCTCACCAAGACTTCTCCACTTGGTTGAGCAGCATCAAACTCTATCTCACCACCAACAACCATATATACTATGAAGACCAAGCCAAGGTAGCATTTACCCTCTCCTACATGGGGAGCAGTTTGGCCTGCACCTTCACAGAGGCCTACATCAATGAAAACACTACTGTGCTTGGTGACTTAAAAATCTTCAATGGCTGTCACAAAACTTAAGGAGACCTTCCAAGTAGGCAATGCAAAATCCACCACTCTAATCTACCTTTCTGTGATTCATCAAGGAGACCACTCACTCAACAAGTACATCACTGATTTCTGCAACTGCCTAAACAAAGCCTGCATCTCTACTGAAGACTCAACTGCAGCAGTCTTCTTTGGCAAAGGCTTAAATGAAGAAATCAACTGATGGATCCTCATGGCTGGCCCAAAGCCAGACTCAGTCAAGGATTGGATCCAAAGGGTGATGGCAGCATGTGCAGTGATGGCTGCTCTCAAGGTCTTCACTGGAAAGGCCACCTTCCAAGATCATTCCTACTTATGGAAGCAAGAACAATCATCTTCACATGGATCAAAATCCTCTTCATCTCCAAAGACTCCATACCAAGGTCCTTACACCATGGATGTTGATCAGAAATCAAAGGTTTGATTGCAGAGTGAAGCTCCTACCTGTTATGGATGCAGTAAGACAGGGCATGTGAAGTCTAAGTGCCCCTCATCCACAACAAACAATAGGTCTTCCTCAGCCCAGAAATTCCACACTTGCATCCTGGCAATGCTTGAGGAGTTCAACCAAGCTGAAGAAGAGGAGGATGAACCCAAAGCTAAGTACAGTGGGGAGAATGATGAACCCACAGAAGATGGAGGACCCAAAGGTCATCCAGATTTTTGAAAGGCTCTCCTGGTGTAGCATCAGGAAGAGAGCCCATCATATTGCACAAGATAGAGACTAAGATAGAGACTGAGAAAGTGTATGATTATGAACAAGATATGTCAATCACTTCTATCACTGGTTTCACTTACCTTGTTGATTGTGAAAACACCACTACCATCTGAACCATTCTCAACTTGGGCACCAAAACAAACATCATCAATCCAGCAATTGTGCAGAAGTATGACATACCAACACACAAGATTGCTAGACCCTGGGAGTCAAGAAGCTACAAAGGCAAGACAGGAGACTGGGTAACCCATATCACTTCCTTCAGAGCCAATATCTGGGGAAAGACCATGTGCATCTGCACATATGTCCTCAAGCTCAGAAATTGGGAATCCCTCCTTCTCAGAATGCTGTGGCTCAAAGAACACAACCCCATCATCAGCTGGACCTCTCAAAAGCTGATCAGTTGGGGGGAACTCAACCATGCTCTTGATAAGAAAAACTGCATATGCAGGACTGACTTTGCCCAGACTGTGAAAATTACCTGCACATCTATCTCAATGAAACTCAAAGCTTCACACATACAGGCTGAAGTGGAGTTACCACCAGAATATTGGGAATTCTCAGTAGTCTTCTCAGAAGAAGAAATCCCTCTTCTGCCCCACTGTGGTTTTCTTGACCATGAAATACACCTGAAGCCAAGCTTCCAGCCGAAGAAAGGAGCCATCTACCCACTCTTGCTCAATGAGCTCAAGGGCCTTGATGAATTCATCGAGGAAAACCTCAAATGTGGAAAGATTTGCCCCTCAAAATCTTTGCAGGTAGCCCCTGTGTTCTTTGTCAGGAAGAAAGACAGCAAACAAAGACTCATCCAAGATTACCAGTACCTCAACTTGCACACTGTCATCAACTTGTACCCTTTACTGGACATCAAGACACTCCTTGATGAACTAGTGGAGTCCAAGTACTTTGCTAAGTTCAATGTTTGATGGGGTTTCACTAATATATGGGTAAAGGAGGGCAATGAGTGGAAGGGAGCTTTCATTACTCCCCAAGGTCTTTTCGAGCCTATGGTAATGTTCTTCAGGCAGTGTAACTCACTGCCCACTTTCCAAAGGTACATGGATCATACCTTTGGAGAGCTCAAGAGTGAATGAAAGGCCATCATATTCGTGGATGACATCATGATCCATTCCAAAACTAGGGAAGGTCTCAAAGTGGCTGTCTGACAATTCCTTCACATCATGTTGAAGGAACACTTACACCTGAAGCTAAAGAAGTGCACCTTCGAAGCTGAAGAAATAGAGTTCTTTGGGTTCATGATCCATCAGGGTCAATATAAACTGTCAGAAATTAAAATCAAGGCCATCAAGACATGGCCTGTGCCAACAACTCTCAAGGAACTCTGTTCCTTCTTGGGATTCTGCAATTTCTACCAGCAATTCATTTCTGGCTTCTTGCAGACTGCCCACCTACTTCATGACCTTTCAAAGAAAAATGCAAAATGGACCTGGGGTCCTGAACAGAGCTCTGCCTTTGAAGCTCTGAAGGAGGCCTTGTCATCCAAACCAGTTCTTCATCTACTGGACCTCCAGAAACCATTTGTACTCCACACCAATGCCTCTAAACTCGGCACCGGTGCCATCCTGTCCCAAGCCAATGACTTGGGAATGCTTCATCCCTGCACATATATGTCACAGTTGCTTACCAGAGCAGAACAAAACTACCAAGTCTACAACTTGGAAATGCTAGCAGTAATGCATGCCCTCAAGCAATGGCACCCTTACCTGCTGTTACCCCCAGAACTGACTTGCATATATATGGATCATCAAAATATCACATATTATGTGCAACCACAGAAGCTTACCTCCCAGCAAGCCTGCTGGCAGGCTACCCTCCAGGAGTACCCCCTACAGTTCATTCAAATAGCAGGAACCAAAAATTCTGCCACTGACACTCTTTCCCACCACTTGGACTTCAATGCCAAGCCCTCCACCATCTCTACCCTACTTCCAAAGGCCATCTGGCTTGAGGGGGGGGTGAGACCCCCTGTTGTTTCCATTTTCAAACTGGATCAACCCACTCTCAGCTTGACCTCAGTCCGAAAGGTCTCCTTCGAGGAACCAAAGGTCCCCTGAAAGCCATCCAAAGGAAAAGGATGCATCTTCCAGCTCAACACTGACCTGTACAAGGAAGTGAAGAAAGCATCTGAATCCCTCTCCACACCAGAAATGACAGAAGGGTCTGACAGAGTCAGAAGGAAAGGGAAAAGAATATTTGTCCCCAAACCTGTTTGCCAGGATGTCCTTTGGCAGTACCACAATCTTCCTGCATTTGGACACCCTGGAGTAAAAGCAATGACAAAGAAGATGAACAAGTACATGTGGTGGCCTGGGATGTACCAGTCCATCTGCAACTATTGCAAAGGATGCCCCTTATGCCAAGCCAACAAGGTCAACACACATCTGACAACCTTGCCAATCACCCCACATGACATAGCAAAGAACCCCTTCCCCTTTAAGCACTAGTGGAGGACCAACTTGAGCAGCTGGCCACCAATTGGGATGCCACAATAATTGCTCATAAAGAAGCCCAGGAGTTGATGAAGAAGCAATCAAAAGGATCTTATACAGAGTTCTCCATAGGAGATAAGGTTTGGTTGGACACCTCCGACCTAAAAAGGGAAGTCCTGTCAAAGAAGCTTGCACCCCAACAACACAGACTGTTTGTAATTTCTGAATGGATCAGCCTGGTTGCCTACAAGCTCGACCTTCCCAAAACTTGGCAAATACACCCTGTGTTCCATGTGTCCAAACTTACTCCTTTCATCAAGACAGTGGAGTATGGCCCTGCACAACCCCCACCTCCACCAGAATTGGTAGGAGATGAGAATGAATGGGAAGTCAAAGCTATACTTAAGCACAAATGTGCCTGCAAGGTCAAATCATCATCAAAACAAACTAGGTTAAACCCTCAGCAAAAATACCTCTACCTCATCAAATGGCTCGGTTACCTGCACTCCCAGAACAGATGGGAGAGTGAGGACAACCTTATAAATGCCCCAGAGGTTCTGGGTGAGTACAAGCACATCCACAACCTCTGAACCACAATGTCCTACACCCCCAACACTGAGAACCCCAGCTCTGATCACTTCAACAATGACTTCCATGCCAACATTGATGAACCTTATGACCCATCCTGTCCCTACTTTGATCACTATGCCAGTACCCCTCCACATCTCTCCCAACCACCAGTATGCTCCCCCAGAGCACTACACACCACATCCCCCACAATATCCACCCACTCCTCACATGGTGGTACCTACCAACCCCTTCATGCCTCCATTGCCTCTGCCATGTGCCCATATCTGTACCCATCTTCAGAAGCACAGAAGTAATTGGAAAATGTGTCTATGACCTCACCAGAGTTGCAGATGGAAGTTTCAAAGCCCATATGTATGAAGATATGGATCATACAAACTTGTCCATCCTTCAGGAAGCACTCAAGATGCAGGAGGCCATTGTCAAGATCATCCACAAAGACTACAGCCCCTCCCTCATCTCCTCCTTTCACTCCTTTCTTGACTGGCTCCCCCTTGATGTTGTGGTCTGTGGGCTCTTCTCTCCAGCATGTCAAGCAGTGCCTGGAGGATTGAGCCTACCTTTGGTCCCTGACTGAAAGGAAGCACAGCTGCTCTCAGGTCCAGAAGCCCATGTCAGAAAGTCATCACAACCTGGAGGAGGAGGAGTTCCTGTGCCTGAAGGAGATGTTGAACTGCAGTGTCATGATTGCTGGGAGAAGATTATACTGGGCCAGGGCCAAGAACACTTCCAGGACATCATGGATGCCCTCGCAGCCATCCCCTTCAATGGCTCCCCCTGTGACTGGCTCAACTTTTTTGCTTTGGCCCAAGGGGACTCTGCAGGCTGGGCCATCTTCTATGCTACTAAGACAGCCTGACCTCTGCCAGATGTACCCTACATTCCAGTCCCCATTTCCTCCCTCAGCAAATGAGAATTTGGTGGGCTCATTCCCCTCGATTGGCAGCATCCCCTCTATCAGTTTGCACACTACTGATGCTCATGCCTTGGACATTGGTCAACTGACTGCCCAACTCAAGGTGGCAACTAATGCCAAAATCTGCTCCTGGGTCATTGCTGGACTCTACCCACCTTTGGAGGACCTCAGGCCTTCGAGGGGGGGGTGATGTTATGCTGTGCTCACATTTCTTTCCTTTTATAGACTTTATATGCTACCACTCATCATGCTTTCAAGTGACAATGTTCTGTCACCCACAAGCCACCTCTGAGTCTTGCATTCTCTTAGTATGTTTCCTTTTATGGTATTCCCCTGTTTACCCATGTCCATACTATAGCCAGACATTGCATCTGTTCCCCTTCCTTCCATGATCTGCTGGTGGCCCTGATCCATGCAGTCACATGACACAGTTAACCTGTCTACCCCAGGTGACCTGTTGACACCTATGATGTCACATGTGTAAACCCTCACATTTGTTTATTCCCTCTTCATGCATTTAACCCTGTGTCCACAGTCCATTCACCCTTATGCCCTTGTAAGAGTGACTTGGCATTGCCTTATATGATACATGGGTGAATGTTTAGTTGCTTTTGAATGTTTGTTCTGCAGGTACTCTACATATGTATATAAACCTGCATGTATTGTACCAGCTCCTCATTTGAAATCTACTTTGCAACCATGCTTAACTCTGCTTGCTGTACCTCCAGGACTCGACAGTATGATTTCGCTCAGCCAAGACTAGTGCTCCAATGCTAGTGAAGTTAAATTATGTGTCACTTCTCGCACAGTCATGTGCTTGTACTTCAGTACTTGATTCATGACACAATATGAGTGTTACATTTCACCCTTGTTTACTCTTTCTTTTTTGTGTTTACCTTGTGTTTTGACCCATCAGACTACTTTTCCTTTTCAAGCCATCTTCTCATTGATCTGATGGCTCCTTATATCCACCACTAGCATTATCCTCTCAATACATGCACAGAACGTGTGTCATCATTGTTCAACCAATGGCATAGTTACCTCATTACATGTGGACACCTCATGGTCCATTTCTTGTACAGTATTTAGTCTGTTGGCTCAAGTCCTGGTAGACCCAGACTTGAGCTGCTCAATCATATGCAGCATTCTCAGAACTTTGCCCTCAGTGTCCCTAAACCAGACCACTCTTACCAGCATTGCCCCAAATCCTCTGTTGTTTACAGAGGTTACTGCAGCCATTTGCTCAGTAGAAACCTTAGTCTGCATTTGAGCTCTCCCTGCATCTTGACTTCAGTTGAATGTAACAAAAGCTCAAGTCTGCTAGCCTTCGGCTGAACAGGTCACTGTTTAGTGCACCACTATGAACCCCCAAAACAATTGACATTGGGTGCCATTGCGACCCACTTGTGAAGAATCGTCATATGACAAGGAACAGGAGAGCACTATCACTGATACCTCCTCCAACAAACCTGAACAACCAGATAGAGGATTTACTTCTGGTATCCTCTTGAACCTCTTTACCCAATCCCTTGCAACACTCGGTACTCCCATCTCACCAGTACCCACCACCACTTTCCCTACACCCCCACCTCTACCACTGAATACAATGACCAGTTCATTGTCAAAGGCAACAGTCAGCACTATCGCCATGAAAGCCACCGAATTGAAGATTGGTGCCCTGTCTGATTTTGATGGTGACCAAAAGAATGCTATGAGTTGGCTGTACTCCATACAGACTTATCTCTTAGTAAATGAAGAAATCTACAACAATGACACCAAAAAGGTTGTCTATGCCCTGTCATATATGAAGAAAGGTGTTGCTCATTCCTGGGCAGCTACCTTCCAGAAAACTTCTCTGGAAAAGAACCCCCCAAGTTTTGGCTCCTTCACTGATTTCACAAAAGACTTCAAAAGTTCTTTCACCTCCTCCGACACTGCCAGTGTGGCCATTACCAAACTGCACACCATGAAACAAAAAGATTTGGTAGAACAATACATCACCAATTTCAGAACAGCTGCCACTGACTCAACCATCATGGAGGACATCACATTGATTGAGTTCTTCTCTCAAGGACTCAAACCCTTCATTGCAAACTGAATCCATATGATGGAAACCACCCCTACTAAGATCACTGAGTGGTACACCCAGGCACAAAAGTTTGATGCCAAGTGAAGGAAGGTAAATGAACTTTCTGGAAAGAAAGAAAGGAAAACATTCTACCCCAAGAACAACCTTGCCAAAGAAAAAGATCCAAACACCATGGATGTGGATGGTGTTACGCTGCACTCACATTTGTTCCCTCTTATAGATGCTTACAAGTACTACTCACATTGTTCCCTCTTCCTGCAAGCTGCTGTCTATGCAGTTGGACTTGTGTTCCGTATGTTTCTCCTTTCTGTTTCCTTTTATGGTAGACCCCTGTCTACCCTGCATTGTGTTATAACCAGGTGTTGTGCCCGTTCCCCTTTCCTTCTGTGATCTGCTGGTGGCCCTGGTCCACATGGTCACATGACAGTGTTCACCGCTGGAACACTCCACATATGACTCCTACACAGTTAATCCCTCTCCCTCATACAGGTCTAACCTCTCGTTTAAACCCATTCCCTTCCGTCTGCAGCAGGGTTGCCCTTGCACCCTCCACCTTAGGGAATTGGTGAGCAGTTAACCTTGTATTTGAATGTTTGATGTGCAGTACCATACATACATATATAAACCCACATGTATCATACCAGTCCGACATTCGAAATCTACATTGCAACCACCCTTAGCTCTGTGTGCTGTACCAACAAGGACTCGCCAGTATGACTTTGGTTGGCCAAGACTAGTGTCCTGCTGCTAGTGAAGTTAAATTATGCGTCACTTCTTGCACAGTCATGTGCTTGTACTTCATTGCACTCGAGTTGTGATGTGATACAAGTCATTGGCATAACAGAAGATTTCAAATCACCTGGACACATCAGAGCCTGGACTACCTTCGGATACCTGTGGTCTGGAATCCTTGTTAGGCAAAATAGCCTGCAAAACGACCACCTCCCACCACTCTAACAGGAACCATTGGTTCAATATCAGTGAGCTAGCCCCTAACCTTCAGCACTAACCTTCCACTTCATCAACATGTCTTCGAACTGCCAAGAAGAAGGAAGCAAGAGGCCTCCATCAGCAGCCTCTTTGTTCAAACCTCCCATACCTTCTTGTAAAGGAAAAGAAGTCCTCCAAGCGAGGCCACTTATTCAGCATTCTTTGGTGCAAACTCCAAACCCACATATAGGTCTTGAAGACCCGCAAGTAAGGCCCCAACTCAGGCAAGCAGCAGAATCAACCTCACCAGTAAATTTTACTTCTTATCGTGAACCCAGGCCTTCAAGCCCGGATACTGAAACTCAACAAGGGACAGCCAGACCAGCAGACCCCACTTCAACCTCGTCTTCATCTACCAATGTTTACCTTCCTACTACTTCAGCCAACCAAATGGCAGAAGAACTCGCCCACCAAACCTCTGGATTAAATCTCCAGGATCCCTTCGCTGGACAGAGTAGGGTAACCCCTGAAATGGCCACTGAGTTCTATAAATTGCTCTTCAACAGAGATGTGGTAAGGCCTAAGGGCCCTTCCCAAGGTTCCGAGGAGAGAGCCAAGGAACACAACTCTAAGGGAGGGGGACTGAAAGAAATTGGTCTAAACAAGCCCTTCTCATATAATGGAGCACACCAGGACTTCTCTGCCTGGCTAAGCAGTGTCAAACTCTATCTTGCCACTAACAACCACATCTACTATGAGGACCAATCCAAGATCACGTTTACCCTCTCTTACATGGGGAGTGGTTCGGCCCATGCTTTCACTGAGGCCTATGTCAACAAAAACACAACTGCTCTTGGAGACCTCAAGATCTTCGATGGATGGGATGAGTCTGTCACTAAACTAAAAGAAACCTTCCAAGTAGGAGATGCCAAAGCTACTGTGCTGATCTACCTATCAGCAATCCACCAAGGGGACCGCTCCCTTGATGAGTACATTGCTGACTTCTGCAATTGCCTCAACAAAGCCAGAATATCCACCCATGACACCACTGCCGCAGTGTCCTTTGGAAAGGGCCTCAATGAGGAAATTAATAAATGGATCCTCATGTCAGGCCCCAAGCCCAATACTGTCCAAGATTGGATCCAGCAAGTGACAGCGGTGCTGTGAGTCAAAGTGAGGTTCAGTGGTGAAAACCAACCAAAACCAACACAAAAGACAATGAAAGTGAGTGGTGGTGTGCCTATGCAGTACCTAGATGGTAGAACCTGTTCTTTGGGAGGGTTTTTGCAAGCTACAACACTCAAAGATGAGTGCTGAGGGTTGGGGGTGCTCCTGACAAAGAGGGAGCAAGAATGTGATAGAAAGCGATAGGGTAGACTGCTGTCAGCCTATAGAAGGATGGATGGTGACTTAATTTGATGTCCTAAGCTGTACTGAGCTCAGGGAGGGCTTGGAGTGAAGTATATGGATGATAGATGATGATAAGCAAAGTAGATGATAGCTAGACCCTTAATAAAGTCTCAACTATCAAAGCTGATGAATGATTTACTGAGAGATGATAAATTGCGAGCAAGAGGGGCTCTCTGATGTCTTCTTTTTTTGCTACCTAAGTACAGTGACTTATATACAGTACAGGGGTGTTGCCTATGGAAAACAAGGTGCAAACACTTGGTAAGTGATTGGTAACTGATGAGTAAGGAATGTAAGCGATGGGTAATCGTCTTGGAAAGCATTGGTAAGCACTGGTAAGGATAAGTAAGCCAAAAAGCGAAGAATCAGTAAGCAAAGTCAAAAGATTGGTAAGTATTGGCAATAGGTGAGTCAAAGACAGTCAGAATGTCACAGTATGAGTCAAGCAATGTCAGGAACTGGGAAAGTGCACTGGAATCACATTAGGGGGAGGCTGTGCATGTCACATCTCGAAGAGATCACTTCTAGGCCAAAGTGGGATGACAGAGAGGCAGTGCTGATCTGATGCCAATATGGTACATCCAAAAGCAGACAGGGTGAGTCAGATGTCAACAGGGGTCAAGCTTTGGGGGTCTGTGGGGTGACAGGAGCATAGGGGATCGCAACTTTCCCCCCCAAACCATCCTCTCAGTGAAGCAAATAAAAACTTCATGAATGAGGCTCTGTTGGAAGAGAGGATGAAGGGGGAGCATCTTCTGCTGTATCTTGCAACAAGGAGGCAAGATGTGCATCATACTTGTCATGGATGTGATCAGGGAGAGTGGAGAACAGTAGATTATACTGTAGCTGTCGCAATTTTGGAAGAATGACGGATGAGACTGGTATGAAGACATTGCAGGGGGCAGGGAGGAAGGATCCATATGCTTCTTGGACTGGAGAGACTGAAACGACCACATAAGACCTTTCCAAGTGAACGACAGACCTGAGGTGACCAAAGAATGTCCTCCTGGAGGTCATACTGACAAAAAGAACATGCTGTCCAAGCTGGATGGGCTGAGAGGGGGCAGATGAGGGTGGGATGTACCAGGACGCTTCAGGACAGAAGCTGGTAGGAACTCCTGGTAGATATATGTAGCCATGGTCCCTAGCAAAGGGGACAAGTGAAATGACTGATGTGGAGGCAGCCATATCAGAAGAATTAGCAAAATGAGCGTCTTTTGGAGGGAGTGCTGTAGAAACGTGTGGAGTGTGCAAATCCTTTCCAATCTTGGAAGGTAGGATCACGTGGCTGAGCACTACAAGCGAGTGTGGGAATGGTTTCGGTGTCTGCAGAATTGGTGGAGATACATCAAAAACTGGAATGCCATACACAGGCGCTTAAGAACTTTATTGGCACTTAACCTGCCTCCTCCTTTTTCTTTGCTATTGACAACTTGTTCTTGTGCAAGGGATGACTGCCAACATTGCTGGCTGTCCTTCTTTGCATGAGGGCTATGGTCTTCACCTCCATTCATCAGCTACATCCATGTCCACCTCACCAAACACCTTTGGTGTGTGACAGCGATACAACCTGAGTCACCTTGAAGGGTCTGAGATGTTGGGGCACAATCTTGTCACACTGGTTTTTGATGCAAAGATGCCTGGTATCCAGGAGCACCTGGTCACTGATCTTCAGCATGACATAGGTACCTTTTGAGCACAAATGCATCAGGTCTTGTGCTTTCTTGTGTGTGAGAATGGCGACATCATGGCTTGATGCCAGCCTTTCCAATCTTTCATCAACCAAGGGGACTGCAGTAAGCTGAACTTCTGGGTAAGGGGACAGGTCATATCCAAGGAGCAATGAAAATGGAGTCATTTGATGAACAGAGTGGACTTGGGAATTGTGCACAAACTCTGCAGATGGAAGTTTAGAGGCCCACAAATTTGGAGCCTCTGCACAATAGAGACAAAGGTACCCTTCCACTTCTTGATTGACTCATTCACTCTCTCCATTTGTCTGTGGATGGTACCCAGTTGAGAGCTTAGGTCTGACCCCTATCACCTTATAAAGTTCTTTTGTGAACGAGGAGGTGAACTGTGGTCCACGATCTGAGATAACTGATTCAGGAACACCAAATCAGGAATATATGAATTGATGAAACAGTCAGGTGATCCCAATGGAGTCAATTATTTTATGACATGGCACGAACAGTGTGGCTTTAGTAAGCCCCTGATTGACAACCATGAGAATAGAGTCATATTTTTGTTCTCCAGAGACAGGAGGATCCATGATGAGATCCATTGAGATCTGCTGGAATGGGAAGGGGGATTTTGGGGTTTTGTGAGGGACTACCGGAGGCATCGGTGGATGAGTGACAACCTTTGTCATCTGGCAAACCAGACATCCTGAAACATAAGCCTTGATATCTCTTCCCATACCTTCCCACCAGACTTCCTTCCTCATCTTGGTGAACATGGCTTTTTGTCTGGGGTGACCAGCAGACTCATGATCATGATAAGATCACATGCAGTGACAGCGATCCTCTGGTGGAATATAGAGCTGGGTAATACTGAACCTTTTTGTTCCATCCTCTGCCATGGTGACATTATCTTTTGGTTCCAGGCCTGTCGAGTCCTTTAACGTATCATTCTTGATGCATTCATACAGGTCCATGGAAATTGCATATACTCCTTGAGCCCCTTTTATGGGTTTCCTCAGAGGGCAGGCATCAGGCAGCCTATTCATCTTTGGCATAACCTCAGATGGGTGCAAACAAGGCTTGGAGTTGTTTTTTGAATGTGAAAGCTTGGTGGGTAGACATCCAACATGTCAGAGTCAGTTAATTTTTAGTTTTTGAATTTTTGTGATGGAAAATGAGGGTGAAACAAGGCAAATTTGGGGACCCACCCCCTCCAAAAGCCAAAGGTCCACAGGTAGGACCATGGCCACTGGGGTGGGCTCCTCCAAGGTGCCCTTGTGCAAGAGAGTGTCAGCTGGCACCTGAAGGCGACCTGCCTGCCAGGAGAACCAGATGGGGTAGGACTGGATAGTTGCAGCCCAACAGGCCTGATGCGGGGTGAGCTGTTGAGGCTCACAGTAGTACTCAAGATTCTTGTGATCAGTAAAGACCACAGTAGGCTCGACAGGGGATAGCAAGTACAGGTGGAATGCCTTGAGGGTGCAAATAACAGCAAGCATTTCAAGGTTGTAGACCTGGTAACACTGTTTGGCTCTGACCAATGACTGAGAAAGGTACAAGCAGGGGTGCCACTTGTCATCAACTCCCCTTTGGGTGAGTACTGCACCAGTTCCAAGTTTCGAAGCATCTGTAAACAGGGCAAAGGGCTTTGAGAAATCTGAAATAGTGAGGACCAGAGAGGAGCATAACAAAGATTTTAGCTTTTTGAATGCAGCATTGCATTCCAGCATCCACTGGTAGGACACCCCTTTCTTTGTGAGGTCATGGAGTGGACATGTGACACTTGAGAAGGAAGGGATGAATTTGCAGTAGAAGTTGCAGAATCCCAGGAATCTGTGAAGCCCAGTAAGATTGTCAGGGGCTTCCCATGTACTGATGGTGTTAGTCTTCATTGGTGAAGTCTCCATATGCCCCTTTCTGATAATCATTCCAAGGAACTCAATTTCTTTGGCCTCGAAGACACACTTGCTGATCTTGAGGCATAGGCCTTCCTTGTTGCATATTTTCAGGAACTCACGGACACAAGCCTGCAGTTCTTCACATGTTTTAGTGTGTATAGCAATGTTGTCCATATATCTGACTTGCTTCCCTCTTTGAGACTCGAAGGTCTTATCCATATACCTTTGGAAGGAAGGAGGTGAGTTGCACTGTCCAAAGAACATTACTGTGGGTTCAAACAACCCCCTGGGCATAATAAACACCCCTTTCCACTCGTCTCCTTCTCTTACTCATAGGTTAGTAAAGCCCCAACGAATATCAAATTTGGCATAATATTTCGATTCAACAAGCTCATCAAACAGAGCCTGCACATTCAGCAAGGGGTGTGCATCCAGGATGGTGAATGAATTAAGGTAGCAGTAATCTTGTATAAGCTGCTTCTTCCCATCCTTCATGACGAAAAACACCAGAGCTGCTTGAGGCAAGGTTGATGGTCAAATCTTTTTGCATTTGAGGTTCTCTTCCAAGAATTCATCTAAAACTTTAAGTTCATCAGGAGACATTGGGTATACCGCTGCTTTCTTCAGTTTGAAGTCTTCACAAAGTCTGATCTCATGATCTAATCCTGGCCAATGTGCTGGGAGTGGGATATTGTCTTCTGCAAACACCTTGGCAAACTCCTTGTAAATTTCTGGAAGTCTAACTTCCTCTTTGTTGACTGCCAAGGTGGCTTCCAATTCGGTGGACAGAGTAGTTTTGTTAATAACAATGGGGGTTTCACCTGTTCCCTGTTTTACCACTTCCGGGGGCAGACTGGAAGATTCCTTCTTACTGCCCATGTTGTCCAATGACACTGCCTGTTTAACATAATAGTCAGACCCTTCTGGGTATATGTACCCATCATCCCAACATGTAATTTTCCTGGTCTCCCAATTCATCCTAGGTTTGTATTCCCTAAGGAAGGGCATTCTGAGAAGGACATGTTCCTTCCCAACAAGCAGTCTGACATAACATTTGACCTGAATTATGCACTCCTTGATTTCCATTTTCAGGGTTACCCTGCGGGTGACCCACTTGACATCTTTTCCAGTAAATGAGGTGGTCTTGAACTTGCTCTTGACATGATACATTGGGATTCCAAATTTCTGGACCATCCGTTCCGAGATGAGGGAAACTTCAGTGCCTGAGTCAATACAGGCCCATATTCCTGCTTTGAAGTCTGGTAAAATGACCAACCCGAGAGGGGAACAAATTCACATATTCAATTCATCATCTATAGAAGTACATTTAGTGGACAGAATAGCAATGGGACTGACTGATGCAGGAGATTCATCAGTCCCCTTTAAAAACCCAACAGCTTCTTTTCCTCATCACTCGCTTCACAATCTCTGACATAGGCAGTCTTTGTTCCATCCTCCAAGAGGACTATGCGAACATTGGAAAGCTGGGTTTTAACCTTGACTTTACAGTCATGCTTGTAGTGACCATCAGCTCCACAATTGAAGCACTTGATTTCTGATCCGGAATGTCTAACATTCCTTTTGCATTTGTCAATGTCCATCACATCAGGATCTCAGGAACCTCCACAGTAATGAATGAACTTTCTTTCATACTGAGATTCCTTCCCTTCTAGGATATGTTTGGTAGTGATGGCTGTCCTAGCTTCTCCCGTGCACTGTATCCACTCTATGACTGTGGTAGGGGTGCGTCCAGAATTCAGGATCCAATCACAGTACTCCTTACTCAACCCTTTTCCAAAGAAGATCCCTGCTTCATGTGATTCTTCTTTGAGTTGAGCCTTGTTAACAAGCCCCATAAACTTGGCAATGTATGCCTCAAGTTTGCATTTGTCTTGGCAAATGTCTGAAAGGCATAAGATTGCAAGAGCAGTCTGATCGCCAGACTCAAAGGTAGCTTTAAGACATTCCATGAACCTTTGGAAGGTGTCCATGTAGTAGATTGTCCTGTTGAGAAGCTTGTTTTTGTTTTGATAATTTTCAGCAAAAGAGACTGCAGTGCCTTTGGTCATATAGGTGAGTGCAAACGAAATCTTGAGCAACTCTGTGTTGTACACATGCTTGTTCAGGTTCAAATAACCTTCAACCTGCATAATCCAGGTCTGAAGCCCATTGTGGCTTCCATCGTATTCTCCGGGATGCCTGACATTAAACTCCTGACCTCCATTGGGTGGGTGGCAATCATATGTGTCATCAGGATTGGCTGGGGCCTTACCCTTACTGGACCCTCTGATGGGGACCTCTGGGGGAATTACCTTTCTGAAGTTTCTCTGATACCAATCACATAATGCTGAGTCCATAGGCATTCCTGTTGGAAAGGGGTCACTACTCCGGGCATGCATAGCTCTTCAAAGCTCTTCTGCCATAGCGAGCCTTTGATCTTCCAACCTCTGTCTCAGCTCCTCTTCTGAGAAGGTCCTTTGAGGCATCTCAGGAGCTGACTCTCCATGACTGACTGTCATAGACATTGTGGGTGATTTGTGAGCTTCTTGTTCTTCTTTGAGGACTGATCCAAATGAAGTATCCAACTTCTGATCGTCTTCTTCTTCTGAACTAAGTGCAACTTCCAAATCCCTAAACCGGGATAGATAGGATAACCAAGGGTTTGTTGCAGTAACCAAGGGTCTGAGCCTTCCTAAAGGGATCAGCAGCAAGGGAGGATTCCTTCCAAGTCCAAGAGGGTTAGGTCTAGGAGGGACAGGGGGTCTCGACTTCTGCAGGTTAGACACTTTAACGAGAAGTGATAATGAAGGCTGAGGGAGGATTTATTTCTCAAAAGAAACCTGTCAGTGTAGGTTTGTGGTGGTGTGCAAGTGGCTTTACATGTAGGGAGACATGAGCGCTGGCTCTAGGGAGGCAATCTATTAAAGCCTAATGGCTGCCTGTAGAGCAGTGGACTTGATTGAGGGTAGAGGGGTGCTTCTCAATTTTGTTACACTTTATTGAAAGTGGTTGAGAGGCAAGGACAAAGGTGAGTTAGTCTTTACACGTAGGGAGATGCAATGAGCCTTGTGCATGGTAGAGTTGGTTTGTTGAAGTTCAGTAACCAGGGATGAGTAGACTTTCGCGAAGAGGTCGACAAGTCCTGAAAGCTGCATGGAGTTTTTCGATTTTGTTATGCCCGAGTGTGGTGACTTCTTCAAATGGAATAGGCATGAAGCATGCAAGGGGGAGTCTATGGGCTGAACTTGTCATAACCCCTATGGCTCAGTTATCTCTGAGGTCCGACAGAGGTCTTGTCTACTGGTGAGTCCCTAAGGTTGTTCACACAGAGAGAAGACAAGGACAAAAGAGAAGGAAGTTAGCTGAGTTGCAAGCTATCGAAAAACTGCAGATACAGGACAAAGTACATAGGTTTATATACCCCTAAGTATGAGCACCGTAGCAGTTGTGATGTGACACATATCCACAGTAATCAACAATACAATCAGTCAAATAAACAAATGGAAGGAGTCATACAGTGTCATATAATGGGGGTAGGCAAGGCAGCAATGGCTATACTGGATGTGCAATCAATGCACAGTGAGGAGCCTGACACTGGAACTATAATACAACATGTAAGCAATAAAACTGAGTCATATGGAACAAGAAAGAAACAAGTTGTCCATCAGAGAGGGTGGTGGAATACCGGATCAAGGGGAGGCGCAGTCTTGACAGGTATTGGAAATACCATGACAGCGGGAGATCCGAACAACCCCTGGAGCATGTGAACTCCCAAGACAGTGATGATTATTAGAGACACAACTAGGTACATGGCACATGTGACTGTGACTAGTCAAAAAAGGAAAGACCCCCTAGTTCATGTGTTGCATGCAAGAACATGACAGAAAGATTCTGAAGTGCATCAGGAAATTAACACTTCACTATTTTTGACCTTTTTGTGACTCTTTTTGACTTTTTTGTGACTGTTGTGACTATTTGTGACCTTTTGGGAAGGAACCTACTATCTGTACTTTTTTTTTGACCATATACAGCATTTTGAAGAATGAAAAGAGAACAGAGTCTATTGAGACAACTAAGTGATGATATATCTAAGCCAAGAAGACTAGAAAATGTCTGAAAATTCAGAGATATTGAGCCATTGGTGTGATGCACACTGTCTGAGAGAAAAATCACAATATCTCTTTGGAACCTCCATCAATGCAGCCATGCCTGCAGGATGTGGGTAATGATAGTAGATTCCTCCCCAAAAAGTCACATTAGTCACAAAAAGTCAAAAATAGTAAAGTGTTATTTTCCTGATGTGTTGTCACTATTGGATGTTCACATGCAAGTCCAGAAATGAAAAGAATTTCTGTGGTGAGTTGGTTCCCACGCATTTTATGAACCTGGTAGAAACCTTGCAAGCAAGGTAATTGGCATGGAACGCGGACAGGACCCATTAATAATGGATTCTAGTGAATAGGGATAGTGTTGTCTCTTGTGCAGTACCTCAATATCACTAAAATTCAATGTCATTGGTTGAGGGATTGTCGATTGGCACTCAGTGCCTGGCCTAGGAAGCTGTAACTCTTAGTTGTATTATGCGGGCTGGACCTGAGGGGAGCACATGTGTACATATAGAGGGATAATCAGACCCGGAGTGTTGGACTTGGACTTGCCAAGGTTGAGGATGGCTATCATCAATCGTTGTCTACTATTTTCTAGCTACCCACCGAATGCATCACATAGATCATGCCACTGCAGCGCTTGAATGAATGAAAGCTACCTATGTCTTTGTTGACCACAAGAATTACATCGATAAAAATACCTGACGCAACAAACACTACATCATGATGTCGATGGCATTCCCAATAAACCAACCTCGCTCTCGCCGTGTTCCCGCCACCACCTCTCAGCTTCTTTGTCGGCATCATACCTAAACTGGATTGCTTCCCTCTCTCTATCCGGCTGGTTCGCATTGCCGATAACGTTCGTGTCAGTACCAACAGGTGCTCCGCCACGAGCTGCTCTTAGCGAGTCTTCCATGGCAGCGTGCACCTGCTCATCATGTTGTTCTTGTTCCCGGTCATCAGAAAGATGGAAGGGGGTCCTACGAAGGCGGGAGAACGCTTGCGTGTTAGTCGCCCGGTCATAACGGATTGCTTCGTAAGCGTGAAGGAGAGGGGCAATCTGAGCACGGGAAAACAAGCGGGAGAACAGGTTCCCAAGGACCGCGGCATCTTCGATCTGACCGCAGGTAAAAATTAATTTAGCATATTCATAAGAGAGGTTTCAGACCAACGAGAGTTTGCGAAGAAATCTGTTGGACTCACAGCCATAGCCGCCCCTTGTGCACCGTAAGGCTGTACGAGACCGTGGAAAAATCAAGTCAGCTAGATCAGTGATAAACACATTCATGGCCTGGACTCTCACAAGCACGGGATGGCAAGCGTCGCCAAGAAGGGTAAGTTTGCCGCCCTTGTGTACCCAAGTTTCTAAAGGTGCGTGGTCCATCAATCTCCATTTGATCGCTGAAGGGATGAGCGAAAGGAGTTTCTGGATGCTGGTTTCCCGACAAGTGGAAGAGACCTCAGAAGGAGAAGTAATCAGACTTACCGTGGTTCCCAGCCTACAAACTCCTCCTTCACCCTATCGGAACTCTCCTCTATTTTCCAGGGCCCTTCAGGGTCTTGGTCGGGATGGCACATGACCATGTTGTACTCCTTCATGCCTCGCTGTTGAAAGCAAATGTCAGATTATCAAGGCAGCCGAGAAGGAAGGGCAGAGAACGAGTTCTGACAATGTTGTATGCTACGATGCGTCGCTGTGGGCCAAACCATACAACCATCTCCGGTGTCTCAGCAAGGACCCTTAACTCTGGGTCTGCAAGGAGCAATTCGGTAGGTAACACGGCGCGGTAGGTTGCGTCACCCGACGGGGTTCGTTCGTCCGGCCTTCCAATGACATACTGACGAGTTACGCTCCACAAACCGTCTGCACCGACTACCAAGTCGGCACGGACAACTTCACCAGATTTTAGCGTCAAACTGGGTACGGATGGGTCCATGGCAACAACCCGGCAATTCGTTCGGATGGTGACACGTGGCTCTGCGAGATCATACAACATGCGATGCAGATCAGCTCTCTTTAATGTCGTCAAAAACAAGCCAGAAAAGAAAGGAAGAATTGCTAACGTGTATGTTGAAGAGCGGCGCCCCGTAGTTCTTCACCATCGAGTCGCCACATTGTTTCCATGATACCGTCTCTCCGGTGCACCCTTTGACGCCGTCGAGGAAAGTGGTGCGTAAGGAAGGTCAAAACTAATAAAAACGGAAGACTTACAATGCCGGATGTTCAGTGCACTCGGGCTAACAGCGACTTCTTGCAGTCGCTTTTCGAGGCCCCAACGAATTAACTGGCGAGTTACGTTGGGACTAATGACAAGGCCGGCGCCAAATTCGCCAACCGTCGCAGTGCTTTCCAAGATAGTGACTTTATGGCCTGCCATTGCAAGGCAAAATGCAGCTGCTAAACCTCCTATGCCACAGCCTACAACCACGATATCCAGAGAGAGCGCTGCTCGTCGTCCCTCATACAATTCTGACGGCTGGAAGGGTGTTAGTAACGTGAATGAAGTGGCGTGTCATTGATCACTCACATGTTCAATTGGAGCAGTCACATTCACTTGTGGAGGCCCTGGGTAGACCGTCAATGGGCGCCACGGTACCTACAGTAACAAGGTCACTCATGAGGTGATTCGCACCACGGTAGATCGAAAGGAAGCGCAGAGGAAGCTAGGATAGACTTTCATGAGGATTCTGCCATTGATATAGGTAGAATAATCTAATCACTTTGCTTACGAAGGGAACGTTGTTGGCAAGCATTGATGATCGGGGAACGTTGTTGGCAAGCACTAATGACCGGGGAACGTTGGGGGAACGTGCAACCCCTTAGTATAATCCTACACAGGGTAAATTGTCATTGCTAGGACCTGGTTTCGAATCACGCCACACAATGTGGCATATCTTTGCCGACGAGGGAGTTTGGACCAATGGATTGCAGTTACCGCAAACTACAGATCGATAAACCAGGTTCGAGCAAAATTCACATTGTTTAGTTGTGGAGCTGAGCGAAGTGATGCCACTCAATGTCGGACAGTCACGCGAGTATCAGTGGTTACCGGAATTGGTTACTGCAGGCGCATACCGTGCTTGGTCCACTCAACTCGAGGGTTCCCGCCTTCAACACATGGTTTCTTCACGACAGAGCCTCCAAGTCAAAATTTCAACTGGAAGACTTTGTTGACTGTCTGTAGCTTGTATCAGTAGTTCATTTTGGCAACCAATACTCACGCGGCTGACCGCCATCAATTGTTTGGCTTCAACATCAGTAAAGCTAAGCGTTCAAAAACCTGGGTTTTCAAGCGCTTAATGTTCGCCAGTGTTTGCCGAGCATTCAAAAACTGTCCAATGTGCATGCTGTAATTTGGCTGAATTTACCGATGAAGTCACTCAGCTCCACAACTAGGCAAAGGAGCTTTGTGTGGATTTTTGCTCAAATCTGGTCTATCGGTCTGTAGTTTGCTGTAAAGTGAGACCACGTCCGAACCGGTATGATTACTTCGATCTGTGGTTAGAGCTCAATGCCATGTATTGACATACGAGAATGCCAATGCCATACTCTTTCTCTGCACGCACGGTAGCAAGGTCCAAGAAATCCTCGAATGTATGCACTACTCGCACATCAGCGTCCACTGCATCAGACCCTTTATTGCCAGGCTGAAGGCTCTGCGCCATAAGGTTTGGTAGCCGTCTCTCTGAGGTACCCACAAGAAGATATGGTGATACCATTCAAAGTGGCATCATGGCGCGCAACTTCGTACGGCCACGGCCAGCGGTTGATTCTGGTCGAGGATGCACAGCACGATGGGTGGAGAGAAGTAGAAATATGCCCCCTAGATACTCAGTACTCATGGGCCGTGATAGTCTGGGCGTGCTTAGTAAGCCTAAGTGGCACCCGAACTAGGTTGGGAGGACCAGCAATAAGCACGTAGCAGAGAGCTCAGCCCGTTATTCACCATCGGGCCACGTCGTAGTAAACGATGCGGCCGCCAGCTGTCTTTTTTCTCTTGGGTGCTCTTCTTCCAGCATCCCAAATACTTGCATTCAAATCTAACGACTTCAAGACAGTGTGCCCAGTCCGGGTTTTGTCGACGTGGCCGTGCGCTCTCAGCCCGCGCACTCGCAGCGGATTCATCATGGAGGTCACCGTACTCAATTGTCCCATCGTCTGTCCTACTCGCACCTGACCAGGCATCGTTCACTGCATCCGTGAAGTCTGCTTTGTATCCTGAAGTGAACTTCGGACTTGACCTGCGTTTGCACGAGGACGGCGTCGTGCGCGTGCGCATGGACGAAATAGGTGGTTTGCGAAAACGGTACGATGAGGCTGCTAGCTGGGCGCTAGTCGCACCGCCTCGCGTCAGTCGCGACATCTCCTGGAAAGTAGGCAAGCATGCAGTACGAGCAGTTTATGGAGAGAAGAAAAACATCGAAGTTATCGTCGAATTCGAGCCAGTCAGGGTCGTTCTCCTTCGAGATGGTGTCGAGCAAATTGTATTGAACGACGGGGGGCTGTTGCACATGGAACACTTCAGGACCAAGGACGATGCTGAACCTGCGGCAATCCCGGAGGACGAGGCACAGACTACTTTACAGCTGAACAATCGAGCATGGTTTGAAGGTGAGGAACAAGATGCATGGTGGGAGGAGAGCTGGTCTACGTGGACCGACTCAAAGCCCAAAGGTATGCTCTGATTAGCCATGATGTATCCACCAACTTAGTATTTATTTTGCAGGCCCTGAGTCTCTCTCCCTCGATGTTACTTTCCCTAATCACCTTCATGTCTATGGCATACCTCAGCACGCTACCAACCTCTCACTTCCTACTACCACCGGCCCTGATGCTGGCTACACGGACCCCTATCGCCTGTACAACTCGGATGTCTTCGAGTACCTACCCTCCTCCCCCGTCTCTCTCTACGGCTCTGTCCCCCTTATGCACGCACATAATGCGAAGTCTACTGTCGCAATCTTCAACGCCGTAAGCAGTGATACCTGGATCGATATCGGCCGCACGGAGACCGGAACGAAAACACACTGGATATCTGAATCTGGGATCCTCGACGTGTTCCTACTACCCGGCCCTACTCCTGCGGACGTTTTCGCTCAGTATGCGCGCTTGACTGGGGACAGCGCCCCTCCCAGCGCATTGGGCACTCGGCTATCATCAATGTCGGTGGAACTACGTAAGTTCAGACGACGTTCGCAGCGTCCAAAAGCGACTAGACAACGAGGACATGCCTGTGGATGCGTTTTGGCTTGATATTGAGTACTCCGAGGGTCACAAGTACTTTATCTGGGATAAGAAGAATTTCCCTGACCCTGTCGATATGATCAAGGATGTCGAAGCATTGGAGCGCAGAGTGCGTAATCTGCGTTGCAGTATCTTTTTTATATACTAAAGGGCGCATGGTTTACGGCAGATGGTGGTTATCGTGGACCCACATTTTAAGCGGGATTCAAGCTACCCTGTATATAAGGCTGCTTCTGAGCTCGATGCGCTTGTCAAGCCTAAGAGTGGCTCTGGCGAATATGAAGGATGGTGTTGGCCGGGTTCCTCTTCATGGGTTGATTTTTTCAATCCTGCGAGCTGGGATATGTGGGTCTCATTTTTCAAGACGAAGAGTGTGGATGGGCAGGTGGAGCTGGATTGAAAGCACGGAGAACGTTGGGATCTGGAACGACATGAACGAGGTTAGTGCTCGGGCTCGGATTTTCCCGTCCACGCTCACGCCGTCGATAGCCATCCGTATTCAATGGCCCTGAAATCTCGATGCCCAGGGACAACGTTCACTATGGTGGATGGGAGCATCGTGACATCCACAATATCAATGGCATGTTGTTTGTGAGTTGCTTTACTTCCACTTCCTCTTGGGCATTACGCTTATTCTCGCCCCCTTATAGGCCAATCAGACGTACAATGCCCTCATGCATCGATCTGATCCTCCAAAGAGACCCTTCGTTCTCACGCGCTCCTTCTACGCTGGATCTCAGCGCTTCGGAGCTATGTGGACGGGTGACAACGTCGGCACGTGGGAACATATGGCCTATCGGTATTAAAATGGTTCTTGCGAATGGGCTGGGTGGTTTTGGATTTGGAGGCTGTAAGTTTTCCTTTATACTTTGCATCCCAAGATATTTTTGTTTATCCGGCTCGTTCTTAGCCGACGTTGGTGGTTTCTTCGGAAATCCGGATCCTGAGATGCTGGTGCGCTGGTATGCCGTTGGTGCGTTTAGTCCGTTCTTCCGGGCCCATGCGCACATCGACGCAAAGCGTCGCGAGCCATACTTGTTGGACGAACCGTATAAGAGTATACTGAGAGATATGTTGAGGTTGAGGTATGCAATGCTGCCGGTGTGGTATACGGCATTCAAGGAAATGAGCACTACGGGTATTCCTATCCTGCGGTGAGCTTCATGTTGTCGCTGGTGTGGTCGCACACGCACTCACTACAATGATGTTGATGCTTTCAAGTCCCCAATATGTTGTGTTTCCAGAAGATGCAGAAGGTTTTGCGATCGACGACCAGTTCTATGTCGGTTCATCAGGTCTTCTCGTTAAACCTGTTACAACTCGCGGCGCGACAAGTGCGTCCGTGTACCTGTCCGACCCGCAGATATACTACGACTATTTCACCTCTCACGCCTACCCGGCGCCGGCCAAGAAAGTCGCTCATGGACGAACCGTGACAGTTCCTGCAGCTCTTCACGAGATACCCTTACTTATCCAGGGCGGATCGATCGTGCCCACGCGCGAGCGGCCCAGGCGGTCATCAGCCTTGATGCGCCATGATCCGTTTACACTGCGAGTAGCTCTCACCACTGATGGTTCTGCCACTGGTGGAGTATATCTTGACGATGGTGAGGGGTACGGGTATACCAATGGTGAATTTGTGTGGCGCGAATTTGGTGCTGAGACGAAGAAAGGGGGTTGGGGTAAGGGCGGGGAGCTGAAGATTTGGAGCAAGGACCGGGTGACACAAGGCGGTTCCAATGACGTTGCGGTATACAATCCAGCGAACGTATTTGCCGAGAGTGTCTCGGGCGTGCGTGTGGAGCGGATGATCGTACTCGGCGTCGGCTCGCGGCCTGCATTGGTGAGTGTCAACGGTGGGTCGACAGTGGAGTGGGAGTGGCAGGAAGGCATTGGGTCTGGTGCCACTACAGAAGGCAAGGCGGGTGTGCTGGTGATAAGGGACCCTGCTGTGGGCATCACTAGCGACTGGCAGATTACAGTCGTCTTTTGATTTTGTGTACATACCGTTCTGAATAGGGGCTCCGGCCCGGCGGTAAGATAATCGTAGCATCTTTTTTCTCCCGCATCTCAAAATAGAAGTGAAAATAAATAAATACAATAACTAATTGACCAGCGACGACGACCGGCAGTGAGCATCGCAGACGACGTTACAAGACTGGCCTGGACGTGGCTCAGAGTGGATTAATGAGGCTCAGCCTGCTGCGTTGGTTCGGTCATTCAAGTACTTGAGTATCGACCAAGGGAACAATACTTCCACAGGCTCCTCGCCCCAACCAACCATACTTGTGAGTACAACCCCTCATGCAACCTTGCACCGCAAAGACAAAAGAAGCCATCGACAGTAACCGTCGTTCGATGGACACGAAAGCCGTCCATGAAGATGGATGGCAGGAAACGCACTACACTGACGTCGATTGGACATACCCGCCACTGCGCTGTCCCCACTCTTGCGGAGCATCCGCCTCTCGTCTCATGCGACTCTTGGCACAAAGAACCCATAAAACTTGTGGGTCGAAGAAACCTTGTATCTCCGTCGTTGATCGACGGGTGTACCCCACCCTGATACCGACAGCCTCATACACGTCATTGTCTTCAGCCACGTCTTCATCCATGTTCACTAGTCATGGTCTCAGCAGCGTACCCACCACACCGCCAAGTTCACCTTCTAAGTGTACTCAATCAAGCACACCATCGCAACCTCATGCTGTTCTTTCATCCTACCACTCAATCAATACAAAGAGCAGGCGACTCGCAGGAGTTGAACTCCAGCATCACTGTCAACTCTCGTGCGCCAAACCTCCTTTTTACCACGCTTCTCTTCTACGTTCCTCCTTACCGCGACGGAAGGGAAACTTTAGGAAATCTTCCCGTCCAGCCGTAGACTTCTTTCGCGAGGAAGTAACCAAACCAGGCGGCTTTGCTCGCACGCTCATTCCCAAAGAAGACGTCCTTGGAAGAGATACACCTAGTATGGCTGTCCATGTTGCGGAAGCTGTGCTTTGCTCATACGAGACACGCTCTGCATTCTTTGGCTGGTACGGGCTGAGCCTTACAGGGGACTTGTATGATACCAAGCGAACGGACAATCGTACCAGACAACGCTCGAGATCTCATAGGAACTCATTGGACGTTTTGATTGCTGAGGAGGATGTGGATGAAGGGAGGGAGAAGTGGTTACAAATGACCAGGGAGCTTGTGGGACCCATCACTCTTCGGTCTCGTTCTAGGCTGGATACAGTCTCACAACCACCTGTTGCAAGGTCGAGTCAGCCATCGTATAACCAAGCAAGTCAAAGGTTGGTACAGAGTTCTGGACAAACACGTTTCATGGCCTCAGGTCAGATGAAGACAAAGGATTTAGAAAATGGAGCTCCAGCCAAAGATTTTGCACCGAATTGGTGGTATAACCCCCCGTCTACCTCCGTGCAGTTGAACCCTGTGGTCCAACCTGTCACGTTTGGCTTGAATATACCCCAAGGTTCTCTGCCCAAGTTGGGGTTTTCCCAAGTCGTCGGGTCAGGAAGTGGAAATGTGCACCCTTCCTCTGCTGCGGGTCGGTGCGCACCTCCGGGAAAGGATGGTGAGTATATCTCGCATCCCACCTTGGGTATCCCCCGACGTTCCCCTATGTGCTAACGAGGGGCTGTATTGGGCTTTTTCTCTGGATATCTGCTCTTGTCCGTACCATTTGATGTTGTTCGGTTTTTTCTTGTCGCTTTATCCCATGGAATCAGGTCTAATTCCCTTCTTCGGCGCATAAATCCAGGGGCGTTGTCAATGCCGGAACCTTCAGCCTCATTGTCTCATAAGCCAAGCACTCTACTCCAAGCTACATCGGCTATATTCCCATCTCGTCTCAACGCTTCTTTCCAACTTGCAGATGTGACATCTTCAAACGCTATAATGATGAAAGAAGTTCATCAAGACGGACGCTCGAAAAAAGACACAGCCATAATGCAAATAGCATCCTCTCGGAAGTCCGATGCTGCCCCGTCCGTCCCCCCTGGCTTTCCATTCTACTCACCCAAGTAGCGAATCTGCGAGCCGCACTGCGGCCTCGTCCGTTTCGGGCACCCTGAAACCAACTACGTCTGATGGTAATACCGTTCAGAGACGACCTCAAAGTGCTGGAGGTGGGATCGAGCGAGAACGATCGAGGTATATTGACCTTGACCTTATCACTACGCGCCTTAGTGGGCAGTCTACCAAGCGGTGTAGGACTAAGGAAGGACGCACAAGGGTTCTGGGAGCCGGTTACACCGCCTTGCTCGCCCCGTGTTATTCGAGGTGTGTCGTGTCTCTTTCTCTCTTGGAAACCATCAGTTCGTTGCTGAGTCTGCACCCTGCAGAACAGGAAGCTAGGTCTGCAAGGTCACGATCTACAGATGGGTCTCCGTCTTCATGTGGTGATTCCCCCGATTCGAACATGAGGTCGACACCCGCGTCGACTGCAGTATCGAGTGCAACATCACCCCCGCCTGATTCTCCCGGCTCTTACTGCTTACCCGAATCGCAGAGCTTATACGAATACCTCGATCTCCCAAACCCGACCTCGTTGCTTCCTGCGTTTTTGGGCTCGGCTGGAAAACGGAAGAGGTCCTCTCGAACAAGAGAAATCGTGGACAGATTGAAGCTCAATAATGTAGGCGCGGACGATGATGCCAGTGACAATGGGACTGTACCTGATACAGGAGGTGGTACAAGCCAGTGGTCGTCGCGCGACGGTCTCGAGGATGCCTTGTCTGTGAAATCGGCTCGCGCATCGTCAGGAACAGCAGTACACAGCACTTCGCCTGGTTCTTTGGCCGCTGCGGCTTCGTCGGTGGCATCGTCCAAATCAACGTCGTCGGAAGTGACGGGATCGAAAGTAAGCCGAGATAAGGGCAAGCCGGCTTCCAACTCGCGGTCGGTGTCCGCTGGTCCAGTGTCTGTGAATGGGCGGGTTGTGGCACCCGGAGTTGGTATACACGGACGGTCTCTTAGCGGCGCACAAAACCACCCCCCTGTGTATAACGTGCCCCCGGGGCCCTCTGGCCTACCTGCAGGAACTGTTTTCACGGTCCCACCCGCGCAGCTGGCACCTCCATTACATGCTCCTTTTCCTCCTGGCATACATCCTCAGCCCCAACCGCGATCTGCACCAATAGCTGGGGTTCCTGCACAGCAGCCAGGCTTTTATGTTCCTGTGTATCCCGTGTACGCCTACCCTGTTGCACCTCCTGTCGCTCAGCCCTTAGCACAAGGTCCGTGGATGCTAGGGTACCGCCCTCCACAAGGAACGGTACATGTCCCAACTCAAGCGACAATAACTGGTGTATCCGGTATGAGGCATATAAATTGGTAAGCTGGTGTGGTACCGACGGTGGTTAAGGTTTGACTGTTTTGGCTGTCCTTCCATTTGGTTTTCTTACGGGGTCCCTTACAGATGCCCTCGGGTTAGATCTCAATCTCCCATTTGCACCCATTATTCCATATGAACTCTTCCTTTTAACAGTAAGGGAGATTCCTC
Organism: Pisolithus orientalis; assembly: GCF_024613125.1. Lineage (NCBI taxonomy): Eukaryota > Fungi > Basidiomycota > Agaricomycetes > Boletales > Pisolithaceae > Pisolithus > Pisolithus orientalis. Next base: position 419,818 of record NW_026260794.1, on the reverse strand, counting down.
CCTGTCTTTCTGTATATGGCTCTTGCATGATGACTCTTTTCCCCTCTCATTCTCATTACTTTTGTCGGCTGTGCTATGTTTCTTCTTTTCTTTTTTTTTTTTTTTTTTTCATTGTCTCCTCTGCTTCGTAGGTAGCATCGTAGGTAGGTCGTACATAGTCTCTTACAGTACTGCTTTTAGAACCCTGTACATGCAATTGTATCCATGAGTTTATCAGTTAACTCATGGAGGGCCGACCGCACGCAAGTTGCAAGCGTATAAGTTTTCGCCGAATGCACGGGTAATGTACAACGAATGCAAAACGTACTTGGATTTCTAGGCCGGCGACTGTTAGGGTTGCCTCCACCCATAAGCTCGCACAGGTGAACCATCTGAACCGCTGATCTTTAGCGGGACGATGCTCACCCATGCCTCCCCCGAGTCCCCGATCAACGTTCCGAGCCCTCGCAAATTCTCGCATATGAGTCTCCCGGCCCCCAGTAACACCTCATGCACGACGAAGCCATCACCTGGCTCACCGCCCTCATTGGCATCCGCAGGTGTTTCGTCTGGACTCAACGTGTCCAAGCCAACTAGCCCTGCACCCATGTCTTGCAATCTCTCTGCCAACTCCCGCGTGAAGTACGGATGCGCAAAGTACGCCGGAGTATTCCAGTGCACGTCCCAGCCTGTCCAGAGCAAGACAATATCCTTTTTTCCCTCTGCGCGCAACCCGATCTCCCGCAGACTCAGTGTGTTGTACGCGACATCGACGTCTGCCCATCCGATCTTTCTCCTGGGATGTGCGGCATGACGAACATCCAACACAACAGCCCGTCCTACGAATCGTTCTAGAGGTATATCATTCAATTTAGCGCCGTCCGGAAAGAAGTGGAATGGCGCGTCCAGGTGAGTTCCAGTGTGCGTGCTACACGTGAACTCATGGACTGAAACTGGGAAATTGCATAAACGACGAATTCTGAAGGAGGGATCGCCAGGATAGCAGGTCATGCCATTTTCCAGTGGATGAGATAAATCGACGATAGAAGTCGGAATCATGCTTGGAGATTCTGCGCTGGCTGGCTGGTTTATCTGGATGTTACAGGCCGTGAGTAGCCGGAACGAGTGATCGGCCTCAAATCGACCTACACAACTCCCACAGAAAAAAAATAGTAATATTGTCAACAATTAGGGAGCGTCCTGGAATACATAGGTTGGCGTAGATGGTGATGCCCATAGCGGTGCATTGGACGGTTGCTATTTTCTTTTTTTGGCTATGACCATCGAGCCGCTCCTGGGTATGCGTAGGTGTACTGTGGGTGACTCGACTAACTGGTACCAGCTGGCCTGTTGAGAGCTATCCCGGACTCTTTGAGGGGTTTTTGTGGTTCGACCACCCGCGGGAGCCTGTCACATGCCTCGGATCATCTTGCAATACACGGTAACTTGCAAGAAACACATTCTCCGGATACCAGAATCACTGCGGTATTCTTCCCTAATCCTTCCAAGCAACTTTTCCTGATTTCACACCCTGTTGACTTAGCAGATTGCCTAGCCTGCCTTGCAAGTGGCATTCTGCACTTTACTGATGTTGGTAGAGCGAGACGCCCATGCACGGACCTGTTGACAAGATATCAAAGTTTAATCTGACGGCTTCTGATGACCTGTTTTGATTTTCTTTGGCGCAACGGCGCCAGTGATTTCGAGTTCACGATAATGAGGCGTCCGCCTGGCCGGCGAACCACGCACAGCTGTGCTGATCAAGTAAAATGTGTTATAGCAAGAAAGGTGAGATACGTTAACTGAAAAGGGGGCAGGTAAGCAATATAATCCATATACTGCAGTACGTATCTCTACTGAATGATTTGATGGTACCATGCGCCCCACTGCCACGCGGTATCTCCAAATCTTGGTCTGTTATATCAAAATCTCGATTGTGGAGCTCCGGAATGTCCAGTTTAGGCTGGGAACGATTCGTATTTCGTTGTAGGGGGGAAGCCATCGGCGATAGCACCCCTGATAAGGTTTGGGGTGACGGACGGCGAACTGTTGGCCCCCTCGCGTATAAGTATTAGTTGCCATGAACAGGTAGAACCTATCCTCACCTTAGCTCTTGTCACTCGATTTACATGGTGCCGCTCACAGCCACAATGTCTCTTCCAACGCTCCAAAAGCTTGGCAACGCCTTTGATCCTGACATTGACGCGAAGGCTATCGCAAAAGCATGGTTTATCCAGTTTGTAGAAGCCATGGCCGACGCCACGGCTGTCGTCGACCTATTTGTCGACGAAGGTTTGTGGCGCGACATGTTGGCTTTCACCTGGGACTGCCACACCTACGAAGGAAGAAATACTATTAGAAAATTCCTCGCTGACCAATTACCGAAGTTCAATCCCTCTGCGTTCAGGTTTCACGATGAGCTAACAGGGTTTTATATGCCATATGAGGACCTCGTATGGATCCAGGCTTTCTTCGATTTCGACACTACAATCGGACACGCATCCGGGGTTTTTAGGCTTGTACCTTTGGCAGATGGCTCCTGGAAGGCACACACGGTATATACAGGTCTGGAGGGTCTCACGGGGTTCCCGGAGAAGATTGGTCCCTTAAGAAATCACGAAATGAACTGTGCACATTTCCTCGATATGGAACCCACAGCAATCATAATAGGCGGTGGTCACTCTGGTCTGATACTTGCTGCGCGTCTCAAAATACTCGGAATAGACGCGCTTGTGGTCGAACGGAACGAACGCGTGGGGGATAACTGGAGGAAGAGATACACATCTATTTTCTTGCATGAACCTTTCTGTGAGTAGAGTGAAGAGTTGTCGGGGATAACCACTTAATTTGGCCACAGGGTGCGACCACCTTCCCTACTTTCCGTACGTTGTGTCTATATACTTCGGTATTCACAAGGAGTAGCTCATGTTTCTGTCCGATAGGTTCCCTCCTTCGTCGCCGGTTTTCACGCCGGGATTGCAATTCGCAGACTGGCTGGATTGCTATGCTCGATCACTGGATCTGAATGTATGGACATCTGCCAGGGTACGCGCTGTCGAACCTAGCACAAGGGGGAAGAGGTGGACGGTCAAAATTGTCTGTGGGGACGGATCGGAACGCCAGTTCAACGTGAAACATGTTGTGTTTGCAACAGGTTTATTTGGCGGTGCTCCCAAGCTCCCGGATGTCCCTCACCGAGTAAGTGGCACTTTCTCCGCCCCCTTGAATGCAAAGTAAGAGGTAACCGGTATTGGTGCAAAGGAGGTGTTCGATGGCGTGGTATTGCACTCGAGTCAGTATAAAACTGCCGCCGATTATATCGGAAAGAAAGTTGCCGTTGTTGGCTCGGGTCCATCGGGTACCATGCACTCTCATCCATGCAGCACCTGCTAACGCGATGCGGATAGCCCACGGGATCTGTTTGGACTTCGTCGATCACGGCATTGGTCAGACTATTACAATTTGTCCCCGAATTGTTTTCCAACATTTTTACTCCAGATGTCACAATGGTACAGAGGGGTTCGATCTACGTTATGTCAGCAAAGAATGGAATTCCCAGATATTTCGGTAGGAAGTAGTTACCCTGGCCGTGCGGTATATCTGATGAAAGCAACCCCGTGAAGGACTTTATGTCAAAGAGGGCCTTCCCGTCGACGTCGCCGATCGTATCACTCTGTCATACCCAAATAAGTTTGGAAAGCTATTACATCAGCGGATGACAAGGGAGATTGCAGAACTCGACAAGTACAGCTATCCTCACCCATTACCCTTTGTGTCGGCTAAAAACTCCCAGGGATCTCCTTGAAGGGCTCCGCAAAGTTGGATTTAAGCTCAATTCTGGAGAAGACGACGCGGGGGCGCTCGGCCTTGTATGGTCTAGGGCAGGAGGATTTTGCATCGGTGAGCGTGATGGACGGACCCAGTCGGGTAGGACTGCTTACTGGGTTTGGTAGACTTTGGGGCCTCACAGAAGATTATTGATGGGCAAATCAAGTTGAAAAGCGACGGCAATATTGTTAGATTCACGTCGACAGGGCTACTCTTTGAAGATGGTTCAACCCTTGGTGCCGATGTGGTTATTTTTGCCACCGGGTAGGCATGTGCCTGTTCTCATTGGTCGTTTGATCTACAAATTTGTCCACTTAGGTATGCAGATGCCAGAGATTCCATTCTCGAGCTACTGCCGACCCACTTGCACGATTCTGTGCAGCCGGTCTGGGGTCTTGATGAAGAGGGCGAACTAAATTCGGCGGGGCGCGAGCTTGGCAGACGGGGTCCAGACGGTGAAAAGTTAGCTGGACTGTGGGCGTTAATGGGTAACGTATCGCTAAGTCGCATCTACTCCAAGTTTATTGCCTTGCGTGAGTGCTTCATAAGTTCGGGGCATGTGGAACATGGATTGGAGCGACTGATTCGGCTGGTTCAGAAATCAAGGCGCACGAAGAAGGGGTTTTTGGTGGAAGATACTAGTTGCCCTTCAGCTCTTTTCTTGGATCGGGTCACGGTAGAAAGACTCGGGTGGTTGTGATCGGGAAATCCGTGACCGACCGATTACTATCCAGCTACCATGGGACCTGCGATCGAAGAAACGTGACGCAGCCACGCGGCCGCCAGCTGTTGTCGAGAATGCACGATACAAGGGAGGAAACCACTTAGGTTTATGTCTCGAACAACTCATTACTAGTAGTACGAAGTCTCTCACATGCAGAAAAGAATGAAGAAACGACGAGATAATACCTTCAATCTAATTTGGAAGTGTTGTTGAGAAGCGCAATAACGTCCTTTGCATGCAACTTGGCTGATTCCTCACAAATAAGCGCCCCAAGCCTTCTCATCTGCACTGAGATATCCGCAGCTGTACACGTCCGAATCAAACGCCCAACGGCCCAAATATCGACCTCTTCTCCGTGGTCATCTCGAAAGATAGCTGGCGAGTGGTGTTCCCGTTCTCTCGCAAATGGCAGAGCCTGTGTCGGTGGGACGGCAGCATCGTCCCAACCGATCAGTATCCATTTCGATCGATCATCGATCGTGCGAATAATATTGGGCCACCGAATGTCGCGGTGATACAGTGGAATGTGATGCAAAGCCTGCAGGGGATGAGATTATGCGTAAGGAGTTCGTAAATACCTTACGACGAGTACATCCAGAACGCAAACCAGACATTCACGTAATTCGTTCTCGGTGCCTGGCTCTTGGGGAGTTCCACGTGGAACTAAGACTACAGCGTCCGTTTGCGCGCGGACAAGCATATCAGTATTAGGGATCGACTTGTCCTTGAGGATTCCGTAAATTTTTTCGAGGTGGTTGACCTTCTCTTCAGCGTCTTTGCGCCGGTAGATCTTCACGACCTCCGTGGGATTGAACATGACGGTGGATTCCGTTCTGTGGATCACATCACTTCCAAGTAATCTTGTATTTAAAATGAAAATCCTACTCCGGCAGCACTGCAAAATCATCAACAGGAGATGACACGAGGTTTCCCAGGAGGAGGAGAACCGATGAAAGGTTGATGAGATGTCGTATGTTGGCAATACGATCCCTTGTGTACTTCAAATCGACGGTGATTACATCATGGAGTCGTATCTTGTTTTCGGGGGCTCGAGGTGCAATAATGGTAGTAAGGGTCATTTCAGTTCCACGATAATAGTAGCCTGCGCAGGCGGTTGGGATAAGTGCATAACTAAATGTATGCGGAACACTTACCAAACATATAGGGGACAGAACCATATGTCCACTGGAACTTCTTGATCAGTTCCACACGAGGGTCATCCTTGCCGTGTGGGGCCCGTTCCTCGCCCCGAAACAGACATACATGATTCACAAGGAAACCGAACTTGGGGAAGTTGCTGATTTCCGTCGGAGAGTGACGAATAGCTCGGCCTCCCGGCACTAGAAGTGCGATGACGTTACAGATGTTGTTGTCCCAGAATGGGACGAAGGAATACTCTGGTCCACAATTGGGTGCAGATTGATCAACCGCAAAATAGAGAGCAGAGAACCGTGGGTCGAACTCCGCGACTTTGAATAATTCGCCGACATGATCCTCACTACAAAAGTCGTAGCCACGTTCAGAGGTGAGAGCTGCATACATGCGGTCTGAGAGCGGTATTTTCTCGGACTCCGCTAATGGCATTTCAACCAATTCACGAAGTTGCTCAACTGGTGGAAAATCCGTCTTGTGTCGATTCGTCGTTCATGCGTCAAGAAGATCGACGTGCATAACTATATGACACATGAGAAATATGCAGTTCGAAGGTATGTGGGGGATTGACTTACCTTGGGGTCGCTTTGTGAGCAAGACGATAACTTGCAAGTGCTCATACAACCTGGTGGACGATATTTCCAGAGAGGGAGGTAACATATAAGTCTTCGTTTCGAAAAACTTGTCGTCTATAGAGCCAAGCACATTCCGGAAATTGCGAGGTGTCCGGCGACGCCAATTAGTGATAGGACTGGCAAGCTAAATAAATGTGAGTAGTGGAAGATAACTGGAATGTGAACTGACTTGCCTCATATGCCTCGGCTATGACTGGTTCATCGACATCGCCCGCGGCAACAGCGTGATCAAGCAACGCGCGGACTTCCCCCCAGTGTGGGATGTCATCAGTAAGTTCAATTTCACCGATCTGGTACACGTCGGGCAATGTTCGCAGAACTAAAAGACGTGGGATTTGGGGCATGGCGTTGTGAGTGGTAGTTCTGGTGCAAGTGTGGTGGTGGCTCCTATGAGGATGTTCGCATACTAATAGGAGCAAGATCGTCGGGGGAAGCGCCCCTCATACTTGCCTTTCTTTCTCGCATGATTCAATTTGATACCGTCCCCTTCCCTGTGTAAGGCTTCATATAGGCTACATATTATCAGTGAATGAGATCTGTTGCTGAGAGAGCGAGGGAAATAAAGCTATATTGGTTTCAAGGGGTTTCAATGCGTGCATAGCCACTCGGTATTTCCCGTCACTAAGTGCATGCTGTATAGCAGACCAACTGGCACCAATCTGGGCTCCATTCTCTATGCATACCATGTATGATTCAAGTGTAGGTGTGAGTGCTAAACGTCTGTTAATCAGTCATCTGTGTACTCGTAAAACCCTTTCCCACTCTTCTTCCCCAGCCATTGCGCATCGACCATCCGCTCGAGCAACACAGAAGGCCGGTATTTGGAGTCAGAAGTGCCAGTGTAGAGTGTTTTCTGTATGGCAAGGCACGTGTCGAGGCCAATGCTAACTTAGGGGTTAGTAAGGTGACAGATGTGTGAAGGCACCACCCACAAGTCAGCTAGAAAGACAGAAAGGGATGAGACGAGCAATACACTTAGACTACAATTTACTTGCCAAGCTGCAGGGGACCCATAGGATGGTTCATGCCCAACCTGAACGTTTTGTCGATATCGTCCCGGGTTGCCACACCCTGGTACAGAAGAGAGTGGAAACTGGAGTCAAACGATAGCAGATTTTTGAGGCGATGATACCTTCTCTAAGCACATAATGGCTTCGTTTATGAAGGGCATCAAAAGCGCATTTGAGACGAAGCCAGGGACATCTTGTGACGTCGTAACCTCTGATCAAATCAATAAGATTCCTCTACAAATATACCTATAAAATAGAAGTACCCTTTCCGCACGCCTCTGCGAACGCACGTGCACGAGCAAGAGTTTCAGGCGTTGTTTGCACCGCGGAAATGAGTTCGACGAGTTTCTGAGTGCGAAGCTCGACCAGTAAGAGGACGGGTTGACTTAGCAACACTTACCATCACCGGTACCGGGTTGAAGAAATGCAAACCTGGGGGTATATGCCTCATGCTCCAGCCATTGATTAATGCTTAGGGTGGACTTACCGACAACACGTCCAGTTGCAGCTTGGCCTTCTGCAGATGCCGGACTTACCCCCTCCGGTACGACTGAGGCAGCGATCTTAGTTACACTTATAGACGATGTGTTCGTCGCCAGGATGGCGTCCGGTCCAAGTTTCTCGGAGAAGCTCCGGAAGACAGTCTTCTTGAGGTCCAAATTCTCGGAAACAGCCTCGATAACCATATCCACATCATACATCTCGTCAAGAGCGTCGACGACGCGCACGCGGTCGCGCGCTTCCTGGGCCTCGTTCGATTGGATTCTACCCTTTGCAACATCCTTTGAAAGTAGCTTGTCCATGAGAGCGAGACCTCTGGCCACCTGGTCCTTAGACTTGTCGTGAAGGAGCACCGGAACCTTTGCCCTCAGCGCTGACACAAAGGCAATCCCAGTGCCCATTTGTCCTGCACCGAGGACGCCAAGTAGCTTGACACCATGAGCAATGGACATGATTGCAGGGGGAATCAAGCGTTGTAATATCACGTGTGACGAACGACCCCGTCGGCGCCTACGGCCCGTCAAACTACATTTGATGCCTAATATGGTGGTTACTCGGAACTCGCTATTCAACAAACCGCTAGCCGTTGTGGTTCGACGACGCACAGATCATTTTATGCTACCAGCAGCACGCCGTAACCGGTGGCCGAAGGTTTGTAGCACCAGCTCAACGTATTTGCAAAAACTCGTTTACGCCTTATGACTAGTGTATCACCTATCTACATTCAAGGTGCGTTTTACGGCTTGTCAAAGTCTTCTTTCATCCAACTTCACAGCCTGTTGGTCAGAAGAGGTTTCCACATGTGGTCAGCCTCGCTAACGTCATTGACTTTTTTGGTCGCCGGAAATTGCACACGGGAACAATGTTGAGCGATGAACCTCGGTGCTGCAATACTGGTGGGGCGAAGTGCCCATATGACCCAGGCCGCTTGCAGGATATCAAAGTGTGTCTGACGAACTCTCTCTGGAGTAATGATAGGTTTGTATGAAGCGGCTGTGTCATCTTCAAATCATAGATAGCTGTGCTGGTCAAGCAGAATCTACGAGAAAAAGGTTGGTACTGGGCAGGTAAGCAGTGTGATCCGTGTTTAAAGTATCTCCCGCTGGCAACTTACGATCATTTGACGATACCATGTGCTGCACTGCCGTGTTGCATCTCCTGACCTTAACAAGTCCGTTATCAGGATACTTTCGTTGTGGAGCTTCGAGTGCCCAATCTGATAGTGTCAAAAGACTACGTCGCTCAACAGACTTGTTGATCAGGCATTGCCACTGGGGGATGTTATAGCTCGATTGTGGACTGGCTATCCTGAGTGGAACGACACAGCTCCTTGGATTTGGGCTAAAGATGAAGCGGGTGGGCGTATAAATGCTAGCTTACATGGTCAGGTGGGACTTGTCCTAACGGTAAGTTTACCTTTGCTCCTCTACTGACACTGCTAATTTCTATTATCAATAATCATAAGTGCTACGTACAAGTGCAGAGTTGTTGCAACTTTATTGGCGATGTCATCCTTTTGGTGTGTACCATCCTTACAGGAGCGAATCGGACCTTCTGGTCCCACGTTAGCACCTTTTTGAAAGGGCTTGTGATTACTACCGATGTGGGGATGGTTGTGTTTCTACTGATGGCTTCTACCATGTGTTCTCTACCGTGATCCACGCAAGTGACGCAACGTCCCCAAAAATGGATACATTGGAGTTTCAACCATTCGCATGCGGTTTAGAGGCTCTCTGCCTTATGTAATTCTGCCCTTGTGCCAGAATGCACCCGCGGTGGCGAGGCCTATCGCGTGCTACTATTGCTTGCGGTGTCGCGGACCCGCCATGGATTTGCCATTAATTGTGTGAGAAAACTCAAACAAGGACGTCGTAGGAAAGCGATTGTCAAGCTTCAAGCACGAAAAGGGCTCCGTAATGTACACGACAATCGGCGGATGTGAGAAGTCAATTGGAACTCTGTACTCAGGGATGAGAGTACTTGATCATGCTGATGCTGAGATTGATTACTAGCAACGGTATAACTACCGCCCTGCTGGCCATGGGAAGTAGCGCGGGCAACTTTAGTCCAGATCTGGAAAGTACTTTTGTTTTGTGAGTTTTTTTTCCCGGTCTGACTTCGCTTGCTCATTTCCATTTCGGGGAGACGAACGATGGGGAACGACCACACCGCTGAGGCCAGCAAGACAGCGGTTAACGTTAAGCTACGAAAGGGGCTCCGTGATGTACACGACAATCAGAAGGAGCCGGTCGGAGACTCAGCACTCAGGCCCAGGGGTGAGAGTACTCATCAGATGCTGACAACGGTAGAATCACTGCCATGCTGGCCATGGGAAGACTATCCGGTGGCTATATCATAAACCAGGTTAAGTTCCATTCTATCCAGACCCCCCGCGACATCCAGCATGGTTGAAACTGCTCAAGCCCGTGTCACACTCCTGCCAACCCTCCAAAGACTAGGAAGCACCGTCGACCCTAACATCGACGCGCTAGCGATCGCTAAGGCCTGGTTCGCTTCATTTGTCGCTGCCATCTCCTCAAAGGATGCAACCGCAGTCGTCGACTTGTTCGTCAATGACGCCTTCTGGCGCGATACGTTAGCCCTTACCTGGGACTACCACACCTACGAGGGAAGAGATAGAGTGAAAAAGTTCCTTGCCGACCAGTTGCCAAAGTTCAACCTTGCCGCTTTCAAATTGCACGAAGATCTCGTCGGTCTTCAGACTCCCTTTGAGGATCTGGCATGGATACAGGGTTATTTTACTTTTGATACCACGGTGGGACACGCGTCAGGGATTTTCCGAGTCGTTCCATTGGCAAACGGGTTGTGGAAGGGTCACACCGTATACACTAATCTCGAGGACCTAAAGGACTTCCCAGAGAAGATCGGTCCTCTTAGGAATTCGGAAGCGAACCACGGGAAGTGGGCCGAAGCAAGGAAGAGAGAACAAGAATACCTCGACGAGGAACCTAGTGTGATCGTCGTAGGCGGTGGTCAAAGCGGACTAGAGGTCGCTGCGCGTCTCAAGGTGTTGGGCGTCAAGGCATTGGTCATCGAACGAAACGAACGCGTCGGTGACAACTGGAGGAAACGATATGCAACGCTTTGCCTGCACGATCCAGTGTGTGAGTGACCGGTGACCACTTCTGTCGATGCCTTAGTAAACTCGGTCACAGGGTATGATCATATGCCCTATTTGCCGTACGTCATGAGTATGGTGGAGATATCTGGATGAACGGATGATCTTCGCTTCAGGTTCCCTCCTACTTGGCCTGTTTTCACTCCAGCATTGAAACTGGCAGATTGGCTAGAATCCTACGCTCACGCTCTCGAACTCAACGTATGGACATCTGCTAAGGTTATGTCCATCGAGCCGGGTACGAATGGAAAAAAGTGGTCAGTCAAATTGGTCCGCGGAGACAAAAGAGGGCGTGTCTTCGAGGTGAACCATGTCGTCTTTGCTCTCGGGTTTAGTAGCGATACTGTCGGGACGCCAGATATTCCCGGTCAAGTACGTGATACTCAGCCGAGATTTGTTCAACTCATTGGGTTATCGCACGAACGCAGGACGAGTTCAAGGGCCAGGTATTACACGCGAGCAAGTATAAACTAGCCACAGACCATCTTGGCAAAGAGGTTGTGGTGGTTGGCGCATGTACATCAGGTACTTATGGCAGTGCACCTGCCAACGCAATGTACTGATGTCATGATCGTGCATAGCCCATGATATTTGTTCAGACTTCGTCGACCATGATGTTGGTGAGCACTATCCATGTACTTCCTTTTTTCTCATCTTCGTCTCGGTGCTTTTCAGATGTCACGATGGTTCAGAGAAGCTCGACTTACGTCATGTCCACAAAGTATGGCGTACCGATGCTTCTGGGTGGTAAGTACACTATCCTACACAAACATCTGTCAGTCATAAAACAGTGAAGCACTGTACGGCGAGAACGGACCTTCCACGGACCTTGCCGACCGCATGAACTCTTCATTCCCAAATGCGATTGTCAAGCTTTTGCATCAACGTGTAACCCCGATGATCGCCGAAGCGGACAGGTGCGCTGATGATTCACCAGAATCACTCTGGTGTTTCCTGCTAATGTATGAAAAATAGGGACATACTGGATGGCCTCCGCAAGGTCGGGTTCAAGCTCAATATGGGTGAAGATGGATCTGGGCTACTTCAACTCATTTGGAAGAAAATTGGAGGCTATTACCTTGGTAAGCATCACATAGCGGCCTTTTACAGAGCGTGTTCGACTGTGATTAGATGTTGGGGCTTCTCAGAAGATCATTGATGGAAAGATTAAGCTGAAGGCCGACGGACACATTTCCCGGTTCACATCGACCGGTCTCCTCTTCGAAGACGGTTCGACCTTGAATGCAGACGTCGTAATCTTCGCTACAGGGTACGTCTTACCCCCATTTCTTGAAACGTTGCGACGTGAACAACCACACAGTTACCGGGACGCACGCGAAGCCTACCTGCAGCTGCTACCAACCTATCTCCATAGCGCCGTCCAGCCTATATGGGGTATCGACGAAGAAGGTGAACTCAACTCCGTGTCACGCGAGATCGGTGGACGGGGGCCAGATGCCAACAAGGTGGCCGGTCTGTGGTCGCTGATGGGTAACCTTGCAATGTGTCGGTTCTTTTCAAAGCATGTTGCACTTCGTGAGTTGCTTTTGATTTCTGTTGTGGTAAATGTGCATGATAGATTGCTTATTGCGCGGGCTTAGAAATCAAGGCTTACGAGGAGGGAATTTTCGGTGAACGGTATTAGTAGGAGATTTGTACAATTGTTGCTTTCCACGGCAAAGCATACGGTGTAAGTATGCCAAATGTATTTATGTAGCTATGCAAACTCGATAGTCAATCAGGCTATTTCCAGCAAGTCATAAGCCACCAACCGTTATCAAATCGTCCTGCCTTGTAGCCCAACCATCGCTCCTGCGAGGGCATCATAGAAAATACCCGCATCCAACCCTCGCAATCACCGCTGGGAAGGAGCCTGCATTGCCATCGACGTTCATGGTTATAAAGTCCGGATCCCCAAATGTGGTCTGTGCTGGTCCATGTCCGCGGGGCAAATTGATTCCTACTCATCTTCCAGGTCGACATCTTCTACGGGTCGGAACTATGTTCGCTCCTGCCAACATAAACCTGCTTCCTCGGCCGTTCATGGCAATCTCTGGTACAACATGACATTGTGACTGCAGTACCTCTCTCGGTTCGACGGTTCCCCTTATTTAGACGGAATACCACGTGAGAGAGGGTTTAGAAACTGCGCCTTTGTCTGGAGGTAGACCTCGCGGTCTTGATTGGGCGATAGATGCTGGAGTCGTATACCTCAATGTTCCGCAGTGCTTCCGCCGCTTTGAGCTTTGGTAAATTCATACATGGTGTTACACCGCGGCAAGGTCAGTTGGATGTCGGATAGCTAATTGCTGACGGTATAAAGGTAGGAGTTTCTGACCGTCTACCACGGATACGCAGGAATATCTTTGCATGAATGGGGTAAATGGTAAAGAATGGCTGGCCAGGGCACAGCTCCCAGTTGTTGTCGAATATGCACGATGCGGGGTGTGAACAAATTCTCGAACAACTCGCACTATTAGTAGCACGAAGTTTCTCTCACATGCAGATATTCCAACCTGGAAGTGAGGAAACGAAACGAAACGAAAAAATACCTTCAATCCAATACGGAGGTGTTGCTGAGAAGCAAAAGACCGTCCTTTTCATGCAACTTGGCAGATTCCGGAGGTACACTTGACAAGCCCAGCGACGTCCTTAGTCAGTCCATGCAAGGACGGCGTAACGCGATCAGCGACATAGACGAGGAGACCCTCATCAACATACAGTCCTTACGGAGCTACTTTCACCAGAGATCCCGCACGATCAGTGCACTACTCACCACCTCGGAATCTTGGTGTTCATCTGAGGAGTAGAAAATGAGGAAACGGGTCATAATAGTCTGATCGTCACCATAATCGGCACAGTTCAAACTGATATCGTGGGCTATCCGCGTCATGCTAAACTCAATCGTTGCAATGAAAGTAATGTTGCGAATACTCGATGGATACGATATAGCTGCGGTAACTTTCCCTCCATCGCAATCGGTGTCGATATTTTATTGATTCGGTTGCAATACCTGCCCGTCAATACAGCTACCGTTTGACAGGGGATGTGGCTTATAACCACTCTTCAAATTCAAGCGTCCGCCAGCGCATTAAATAGCATACAGAAGGTAAAAGGCGGTGTGTAGTGATCCCTATGTCGCCAACCCTCGACTCCGACAGCCCATCGAGTACAGCTCCTCTGGCTTGGATAATTTTCAGCTCAACTCTCGGAAAACTTTGGTGGAGCTGTTGAATCGAGAGAAGCACCGACAGTCGTGATGACACGGTGGAGCAAATTGAAGACAGTTGACATGAAACTAACCCGCTCTGCGGACGCGGAACGCTATTGGAAGTCCGGGCTTTAGGATATCGATGACAAGGTCGAGTTAAAGACCGCGATTCTCGACGAAAAGCACTTGGTTATCAGAGGTGTGTAGCCACTGACGCTGTCAGGTACTTCATACATCATTAGCAACTTCGATGACGGGACAATACGAAGTGCCATGACCCGACACCACAACGGCAGGAGGCAGGCAGTGTAAACGCAGGGAACAGATTCATTTGCACTGTGACGAGTATTTGGTCAGCAGGCGAACACGGACAGGCGGAAGTTGGCATCAGCGTTGCACGCGGGAGAGGTGGACACTTGCGCGAGGAAGGGTGTGGTGAAGCATTGGGCAAGTAAAAGAATATTGTCCTTGTCTTGATCGTAGGAGCGAGGTCGGGAGGCACGAATACCGCGTCGTTGATGCCAATCTGTAGCGAGTTTAACGCCCACGACGGAGTAGGTCATACGAACTCGAGATCTCATCATGTAGTGTGGCAGACCCCCGACAGAGATCCTCGTTTTGCTGGTACTTCAAGTTGTAGAACGGCAAGACGCGCAGTTGCATCTCACTACAGTCGCCTCAGGTTCACGAATGGATATCCTTTTCATTTCTGGGTCACGTCTAGGACCACTTCGAATATAATCAAGGGACTGGAGTCGCAAATCGACATCGAGTGAGTAGCATGTTGGTCCGTTCAATTCTGCACTTCTGTCCAATCTCCGCGGACAAAGCAGCCTGAGCTGCACGACATTTCATCCTCACTCGTCTTCGTGGAGATCGGCACCCCGTTCCATGCTACTTTGCGTCTGTCGAGGTTATGACAAGCTGGCTGGTACTGGCCAGAGTTCCCCCAGGGTGCACAGGTTTTGATCACATAATCAAATCAAGTACGAAAATTTAATCCCACGCCGCAACTCTTCGCACGGTTCACTTCCAGAGAGCGACACGTTTCTGGCCAGCAGAACTTCCCCCGGACTCGCGAAGCAAGAGCAGTACTGACCGAGTGCTGTCCATGACCGTGCTTGAATAACAAGGAAGAACAACTTCACAGCGTCCAAATTACTGCTCGAGCTCAGAAAGCGAA
This sequence comes from Pisolithus orientalis, assembly GCF_024613125.1. NCBI lineage: Eukaryota > Fungi > Basidiomycota > Agaricomycetes > Boletales > Pisolithaceae > Pisolithus > Pisolithus orientalis. The sequence continues at coordinate 404,456 of NW_026260794.1, read as the reverse complement.
GGTCGAGCAACTCGTCGAACCATTGTATAATCACCCATCACAACGATTTATTGCTACAAGTTTTCGAGCTGGCGGTCCACGCTGCGGAATTTTTAAAGCCGCGCACCATGCAACTTGACTATAAGGTGTGTCACGTAACTGGAGAAGCCTGGTGCTGTATTCTACGACCCCGTGGACGACGAAGAGGCCACTCTATCCCCATGTGTAGGAGTTCACAACTTCCCATCGACATCGAAGCCCATTCTTTGGATTGCGACTTTTGGGTTGCTCGATATTGTTACCGCCAGTGCGACATATGGCTACATGCACTCGTACACTTGAAATCGAATTAGAAGAAATATAAATGAAAAAAGTGGTAGAGGCTAAGGGTGTTAGCTGTAGCCAGGATGTCCGTCCTTCATCGTACGACACTGATCCCCTTGCAACCACTACCCAGAGGTCTAGTCGATTTTCCGTGCAGATTGAACATGGCGCGTAGGGAAGGATGGCACGGAAAGCGTCCGGGTTGGCAATTGTCTCTGAAAATGCCAGGCATTTAATGAGAGACACAGTCGAGCCCAACCTAGCCTGGACTGTGGCTGTCTACGAAAGGTAAATTATCAGCGCTGATCTCCGCGGTATGACACCATTCTCAATCATGCAAGTGTCACGTTCCGAGAATGATGTGGTATGCAGGTTTTCCTTGTGTTTCCGAGTGGCAAAATGACGCTCCATGAGTCGTCTGTTCGGGAGAGGACGGGTCCATCAAACAACCTGGTGACCGATCCCCCCAACATACACGCGCGCCGAAGTCAATGAATGACCAACAGAAGAGGTGACAGAAGAGGCGTTCTCTTCGTGACAAGTCTGGGTAGCCTTGCACTTACTCGGCAGCTGGCACTGACCGAGAGCAAATGGCCATTGGTCATCAGCTGCGGCTACGCAATCCGAAGCCTTGGGACCTGCTTGCGGGGGATGAATTCTATATTAAACTCAAACAGGTTGGAGCGTTGCCCCATTTCAAGCACTCGTCGGATGCTGTATGCATTACCAGGACGAGCGACAAGCGGTGTGGGGGCTCTTAAGCATTCACTACCGGTGAGCACTTTGGTATCCGATGGGAAACTCACCAGTTTCCTTTGGCTTTATAAGGTTGTCAGCGCGAAGCAGACACCACTCATGCACGTGTCCTGACTGTGCTGTATGTAAGGTCCACACGGAGGTCTTCCCGAGTCTATCTGAGGGCCTCTAAGAAAACATGATGTGACCCTGGTCTCGTTTACATCGACAGTACATCCATGATGCAGAGCTGCGACCATATCGCAACACACTTGGTCGCAGCCCATGCGGCGATAAGAGGCTAATGAGGGTAACAGTTCTTCCCGAGAAGACACGATGTACCGTACCAGAATCCTTCGAGTTGCGGAGATGACCTAGCTTCTTATGATGTTGTGTTACCCCCCCATATAAGTAAGGCCTTCATCAAGTTTCAAGCTATCCTCGCACCCTATATTTTCGCCCCACGCCACTCAACAACGGAATATGCCTGCAGTTGCAACACCTCTTAGGTCCCTTCCCACCCTTCAGAAACTTGGAAGCACGGTCGACCGCAACCTCAATGCTCAAGCCGTTGCTAAAGAATGGTTCCTGGGCTTTGCAGATGCTATGAGTTGTGGAAATTATATACGGATTGCAAGTCTACTTGTCGAGGATGCCTTCTGGCGTGATATGCTTGCGCCTCACCTGGGACTTCCACACGTATGAGGGAAGTGATGCCATTCAACAGTTTATTGCAGATCAAATGCCGAAATTTAAACCCTTCGCATTCAAGATTCGCAATGACCTTATACGGTTACATGTACCCTACGAGGACATCGTATGTATTCAAGCATTCTTCGACTTCGAGACCACTGTGGGGCACGCATCGGGTATTTTCCGACTTGTCCCGATGGCGGATGGTTCGTGGAAGGCGCATACGGTGTTCACGAACCTCGAGGATCTTAGGGGATTCCCTGAGAAGATTGGAGCGCTAAGAGATAACGAACCGTACCATAAAAAGTGGATTGAATCAAGGGAAAGAGAGCGTGAATTCCTCGATGAGGAACCAGGTGTTGTTATTATAGGGGGTGGGCAGAGCGGGTTGACTGTTGCCGCACGCCTGAAGGCGCTCGGTATCAACGCTCTCGTAGTCGAACGAAATAAACGTATTGGCGACAATTGGAGGAACAGGTACGCAGTTCTTTGTGTGCACGACACTGTGTGTAAGTGAACGGCGATACCTCAACACTTTTGCTACCGCTGAAGTTAACCTAGGGTATGACCATCTCCCTTACATGCCGTAGGTCCCTTTCGCCTGCTATCGCTGAGCAAATCTTGATTTCCTCAGATTCCCTTCTTTGTGGCCTATTTATCCGCCTGCAGCCAAACTCGGGGATTGGCTCGAGACCTACGCTCATTCTCTTGAACTAAACGTGTGGACGTCTGCCGAGGTGGTCTCGGTCGATCCGGGTACGCAGGGAAAGAAGTGGTCTGTCAAGGTAGTCCGCTGCGATGGAAGGGAACGTGTCTTCCATGTAAATCACGTCGTGCTCGCTATGGGCTTTGGAAGTGGCCTGCCCAACATACCCAACATTCCTTGTCAAGTAAGTTGTAGCCAAGGCTAGATGCGACCGCTGCTTACGAATGTCATAAGGACGAGTTTAAGGGGCAGATTTTACACTCGAGTCAACACAAGCGGGCAACGGACCACCTAGGGAAGAAGGTCGTAGTCATTGGTGCATGCACATCAGGTACACCAACCACGTGCAGTTTCGGTGATTGCTAACATGCAACGCACAGCTCATGACATCTGTGCTGACTACGTTGACCATGGTGTCGGTGGGTTTTGTCCAAATCTTCCTTCAACCAATAGTTTGAGCATCTGCTGTCAGACGTCACGATGGTCCAGCGAAGTTCAACCTACGTAATGTCAGCGAAAGAGGGGATTCCAAGATTGACGGGTGGTAAGGCTTAGATCGTGTGCCTAAGACATTTTCTGTCCTTGATTATGTCTCTACGAAGGGCTTTATCTCGAGAATGGCCCTCCTACAGACATCGCCGATCGCATAAACGCGTCATTCCCAAACTTCCTCCTTAAACTCGTGCACCAACGGGTGGTGAAAGGTTTGGCTGAGGCCGACAGGTGCGTTTACACACGACGGAATTGGCATATCATCTTTTGTAAATGTCTATGTAGGGACACCTTGGATGGTCTCCGCAAGGTGGGATTCAAGCTGAACATGGGAGAAGATGATTCCGGACCAGTTCAGTTCATTTGGAAGAGGGGTGGAGGTTACTACTTTGGTACGTCTTGCTCGTGGTTTTCCTTCCAAGAACTCTCGATTGCTAACCAAGCACGAAAAGACGTCGGGGCATCGCAGAAGATCATCGATGGGGAAATCAAACTCAAAAGCAACGGCAGTATTACCAGGTTCACACCGAACGGACTGCTATTTGAGGATGGCTCAACCCTTGATGCGGAAGTAGTTATCTTGGCCACTGGGTGAGTGGACGCCAATACTTCTGACGCCGCCTAACTGAGTATGCCAAATAGCTACGCGGATGGGCGTACTGCATACCTGCGGTTGTTGCCAGGTCACTTGCATGATGCGGTCCAACCTATTTGGGGTCTCGACGATGAAGGAGAATTGTACTCCGTAGCGCGTGAAGTGGGAGGACGGGGGCCTCAGGCCCAGAAAGTCGCTGGGCTATGGGCAATGTTAGGCAATTTGGCCATGTGTCGATTCCACTCCAAGCACGTCGCGCTGCGTGAGTACCGAGTTTTGGCTCAGCTGACGTTTTTTTGTCGAACTGATATGGTTGGTCATAGAAATCAAGGCTTACGAGGAAGGTATATTTGGCGAACGGTACTAAGATGCTGGCCTTCTCCTTGATCATGAGTCACTCCAGAGTAATATTCGTCGGAGGTCTGCATCGTGAATATTGGTCGTATGTTCTATCAAAAGTTTTCCTCCTCGAATCTTCAACTTGATAGAAGATAGTCATTCGTCCGGACATCAGAATTATTAAACAGGATGCGGACCCTAGGTTGAATCCTTTCTTCAACTTTTAGCAGCCATGCTGCTTGCTACTTTTCGCTGAATCGCGTACCTAGCACTGGCCTTGTCACTGCCTGCAGTATACAACGGTGAAAAAGCGACTTCATTAACTCCCAAGTTAAGTTTTCACTTGTTCAACGATCACGTGTTTCCAGCTCGTGAGGAACATCGTAGTGAAGGGTGACTAGGACAACAAAGTACAAGTCACCAGTGGCATCACGGTTATAAAAGTGATGACCATGATTGTCATCACTGTCATAAAGGTGCAATTATCGAGCCAGAAAGCTCCGCACACTCCAATGAGGTAAGAATATATGCTCAAAAGATTCCAGAACGATGGCATTCCCAACAAAATGGAAATAGCTGTGAGCCTGAGTTTGCTTGTACGCATCTCCTATGGTCATTATTTTTTCAAGAGAGCGTGATAGATATCAGCAACAAGTACAGGGGAGAAAGGGTGGCACCCTTACCCTGACAACCTGAGGCTGGACGGTGTTCAAAAACCAAGCGGCCCCAAGGTAACTTGCAAGAGACAGAGCAGATAACAAGCCACCACTCAAGAAGCACTTCCGTTGAAATGCTGTTCCCGGGGTCTGGGGTTCCGGCCAAAACAGGAGAACTATAAGGGACGATCTGCATTTGCGTAGGTGTGAGTACAGGAAGACAGATGGGAAACATCACGGTGCAGGACATACAAAGTGATACCAAGAATACTAGGCCTTACAAGTGACATATGGTGCATCACCTCGCGTTTAAGATTACGCCACTCAGTTTCGTCCACTTGCTCTGCAGCTTGAACAAATCTCTGGAAAGAAGGTATGCCCATTAAGACGATGGACAGGTCTGAATACGAGGTTGGATAAATCGTAAATCATAAAATTGCAGAGAATGAATGCACAACGTACAGCGGCGGACATGCTGAGGGTTGGTAGAATCTTCAGACTCAATGCTCGAATTCAGGAGGGGTATGTCGGAATGTTCCCCTGTACGCTTTTCTTGCATTGCAGTGGATACAGGATTCTGCATGGACACGCTAAGTATTGTGAATGCGAGCCCGACTGTAAATATTGAAAGTACCTGAAACAGATACGCCACACGAAAGTCCGCGTCAAGTCGATAGGGGTAACCTGCCGCATTTCGTACATAAGCCAGAAGCACGTGACCTGGCAGCTAAAGAAAGGTCACTGGTGAACGGTCACGTGTTTAGGCTCGTGTATAAAACCCCGTAGTTTGCGCTTGTTTATACCGTGTTGGTTGCCTTCACAACCATGTCATTAATTAAGTGAGTACGGCAGGCTACCCCTGTCGACGCATACTAACGCGGGCGCTCTCGTGCAGCGCGTCTATCGAGGTAGGTCAGCGATAAATTCATTTGCTCCACAACGCCGAATTCATCTGTTCAGAGGAATTCACTTTATTTCGTGGAGGGAATGGGGCGGGCCACTGTCATGTCCGAGAAGGACATTGAGGCAGCCCCCGACACGCCCTTCGTGAATCCAAGTGAAAGTACCCCTCAGCGTTTTCTGCGTGGTGCGATTCTATCTTCCTGATGATCTACGCTGTAACCAACCGCGTGTCTAGGCTTGTCCTTCGTCATCATCGGCGCACCTTCACTTGGAAGATTTTTTCAGATCTTAGAGGATGAAGATAAAACGGAGTGGAACGCTCTCAAACAGAGGTTGATCACCCGCGCGATGCGCGTTGTTAATTGCACCACTGTCTTGAATGCGTATGTTCGACATCCTGATCTATATCCTTAACTTACACCTACACAAATGCAGAATGCTTATTCTGTCCGGATTCGGAAAACTCGAGTCCCCAAGAGTGGTGCTTGTATTGTTTTGCCTCATGGTTGCTGTTTCATGTGCTCTGTTGTGTGTTATGGGTAGCATTAGCTTCGCTATGGTTCTTGAGTCTGCCCAGCGGTTGCAGCCTCAAATCGTTACAGTAAGCATGCTATATTTACCTTATTATTGTTGCTGATCATGTTGCTGATAACTGATAATTGTAGGAGATCCATACGCGCACTTTCAAGCTTTTGGCTGTCGCCGGGTTCATGGGGTCGCCGATGTTCGTGTGGTTAGTGTCCGTGGTAGAGTCACTCCTTACTGGGGAGAGTGGGTATGCCTCACTTGGTGGCGAAGCCTTCATACGGGTGCTGATGATGATGCACCTATTGATGCTGACTGTGGCCGCATATGCTTATGTGTGGAAGCTCGCCGAGTTAAAGTCAGTCCACTAGTCTCGCTGTACCATAATGATAGACTTGACACGGTGTAGTAATGGCTTGCAAACCGTCAACGACGGTTCGGTACTCAGTGGTGACTCCTGTCGATACCTTATTTAATTCCACTGCAGGGTCCGATCATATGTGTACCCTACAGTACATTGGCTAGAATTCTATAATCGATCACTCAAACTTAACGTATGGACAGTCTACTTCTGGAGGTTATGGGTGCCGAGCTGGGCAAGTTGAGGACAGGAAGTTGTCAGTCAAGGGGGCCCTCGAGGACGGAGGGGTGGGTTGCATCTTTTCGAAGCGAACCATATTGTGTTCGCCCAGTGTTCGCCCTTGCCTCCAACATACCGTCAGGATGCCAAATATTCCCGCTCAGGCGTGTAATTCACGGTTGAGATTGTTCAGCTTATTGGGCTGACAGCATCTTTGGCCGGCACGAACGCAGGACGACTCAGACTAGTTCAAAGGCCAGGTGTTACACGCATTGAAGGTTTCAGCTAGTCACTGGACCGCCATGGCTGAGTGGATGATAGTGTACCTATCATGCGGGCTTATTGCTGTTATCAGAGATTGAGGAAGGGGGACGGTATTTTGTAAAATCCTTGCGTTCCAATCTTCAGTGCGAAGCATATGTATATACCGTTCTATAGTTCAAGCAAGGGGGAGGCTAGCTCCCGTCGATATATACCGATTAGTAAAGTCATGACAAACGATGTGCGCAGCGACAGCATAGGTGATGTATGTATATGTAAACCCAGTAACCGTCAAGATATCCGTTCCTCGTGCCATGGTGCAGCCTCAACCCTATGTATCCCGGTTGTAAACCAACAACTGATCGCCAAATCGTAAAAGGAGGGGAAAAAAGAAAAGAAAATCGTTGCGTAATCTCCCGTTCGTTTACCTGCCTTCTACTTTGGCCATCGCTTCCCCGAGGGTATCATAGAAAGCATCGGCACCCAACATGGCCACAACACCAGCGTTTTCGAACATCTCGCGAATATTAGGGCGGAGATGCGTGACGAACAAGCGGATTCCGCGGCTCTGCAACACTAACGAGTGAGTACTGGACAGAACAATTGGAAGCATGACGGACGCTTGCCTTGTAGTTCTCGAGCAATTCATGGAAGATTTGTACTGCCCTATACATGTGTATATAAATCCGATTAGCGATGATGAGGCGGTTTACATAAATGAACGTGACGCACGAAGCATCGCAAGTCTCGACGTCTGCCATGTGGAAGACAAGGACTCGAGGGGCCTGTCTCCGAGGTTCATCTGAGGGATGAGCTGGTTCCACGCCGTACAACTCGAATCGGCGCAGGCGAACTGTGGGAGTTGGAACGGAACGCACGGTCAAAATTAATATTACTTTTCGATGAAAGACCAAGACTTGCCTTTAAGTTGAGAGGTGTTCGCTTGTGGAAGGGAAGGTGTGAGTAGTGAATTGGACAAGCACAATGTATGAACTCGCGCACCAAAATCAAGGCTTTCTCGGATCCGCACGATGAGTGCTCCAGGAACGTCTTCCGCCTCCGGATTGTCCGTCACCGGTCTCCACTGATCCGTTCCAGGAATCCGGCCCTAAGACCCAAACAGTTCAGGCAAAGCAGATGTGGCGTGCGGGAGAAAGAAAACATACGAGGATGGTCATGCGGGTCTTGGAGGAACGACGGATGACGAGTAACAGGGATATAATCAAGCTGACGACTAGGCCAATCTCGATGTTCCAGATGACCGAAAGGAAGAACGTGATGAACATCATCGCGAGATCTGTCCAGGCTCCGATGCTGGAGAGCGCAATCATACCATATAAGCACTTTTGGAAGGAAGCAGGAGTAGAAGACATGGACAAACTTGTAATAGTAAATTAGGTCGTGTGGCAACTCCGAGAAGAGCGTTACCACGAAGAGACAAATACTACACGAGGAGAGTCAGCACATCTTAACCGCATAGCACCATCGCCAAACATTCATACATCGACGCAAGGACGCATTTCGGAAGGAAATACAACGCAGGCAAGAGGAAGAACGTCGCAAGGAGAACGACTGGCGGCTGCGAATAACGAAGAGAGTTGTGACCTCGCACCGATCTCGCCATTGATCCGAGTCCTGAGACATATGTACAAGTAAACTGATTGTCCGAAGAGTAGAGTCCATACCGAGGACAAACCTGACGATCGAGCCAAAAGCTGGTAAGGTACCAGGGACGAATGAACCGAAGAGATTGGCGGCACCAAGAGCGACCAGCTCCCGGTTAGGACTAATCGGGTATCCGTAGCGGTCGCCGCTCTGTTTAGCAGCCACGATACTATCCAGGTACCCCAAAATGGTAATCAGGCTAGAAAAATATAATAAGCTGCCGAGTATTGCGAAGGTCATCATGAAGATCCCTACATAGCAATGGATGTCGTTCCCCGAATGAAAGGATGTGTGGATTTCCGCAGAGGGAACTTGAAGAAATAAGAGCCAGTCTGAACGGACACGTCGCCGAGGATGGCGACTCCCTCTTCGTCCCACCGCAACTGCTTGGAAAGGACTTATGTATCCACCACGTTAGCCAAAATCATCCTGCAAGATCATTGAAGAAAAAAACGTACCGGTTGCCAAAACGACGGCAATGAGGACTTCAGGAAGACGATAAATCCACCACGTATTTTTGAAGTAATTTTTGAATGCGCGGAAGAATATCAAGGCTGCCAACATGCCGAAGCTGACAATGGTTGTCAGTTTATGGGCATCTGACCATATGTATTCCATCAGGAAGATGATCTTGTCCAGCGTTGACTCTGGCTGAAGTGTGTTTTCCAGGGCTGTTAGCCCAAACATGGGAACCAGTTGCTCGCTGTGCGACGATCAGGACGACGATATATGGTAAACAAGCGAGATGACTTACACGGCAATTACCAAAGCAATTGCAGTGACGAACCCTCGGAGGAGAGCACGGCTGAGAACGACATCGAGAAAGCCGAGACGGAAAAACCCTAGAAAAGAAGCGAACAATCCAACCTAGACACATATTATCAACACGAGATTGTCCTCGTCGAAAGTGGACATGGTATACCTGTAGCCCTATTGCGGTGGCGACCGAGACGCCTATGTGATCCGGATCCTCGTTGGGGTTATTGTGGCGGTATTCCGTAACCGCCTGTCCTACAAGCAAGGACAGAGCGGCTTCGGGTGCCACGTTCAGCTGACGTGATCCGCCAAGTAAGCTGTACATGAGTGGGGGTATGGACGCAGCAAACTGGCACGCGACGGCGGTTCAGAAGGGAATAGGACATGCCGTAGGACAGACGTACCAGCCCAGCAGTGGGGGTAAGTTTTGCGAGGGATGTTCCATAACTGACTGAGAGCGGTATTAACATCGCTGCGATGGACATGCCGGCGAGCAAGTCCCCTCCGAGACTGGAATGAGTGAAATGAGGGGACGGACACAGCGCGCACGAAAGAGACACGCACTAGGACAGCGAATAGTCGGGTATCCAAGCTGTGGACGGGACATAGTATCTTACTCTTCTTGCAAACTTGGAGTTGCGCTTGGACGACGATGGGAGGGTGTCTGGATAGCATGACCATGACGTGACGTAGTAGAGTGTGGAGATGGAGACATACTAGTAGTTTCCGAGAGGTCAGTCGTTTCTCGTGCCGTAGCGCGCAGGACCAGCCTCGATGTCTGACTCCGGGTGGTTGACGAGGGGAGTGGTTTCGTCGTCGCGAAGGGCAACCATGCCCGACAAGGATACAAAGGAGGATGAGGTGGACAGACCAAGGGAACCGCCGACTCGTGTCCTCATGCTCGTCACTCATCTTAACTTTGCATGGACTGTTGCGCCGACTGCGAACCACGAACAGAGCTCTCGATCAGCCAATCGGAATCACACCCCGCGATCACGTGAGACGGTCAATTCCGCCGCCCGAACGCCGCCTCGAATCGAGCGTGGAATGGAGCTCACCGCAGGACTTTAATGTTGCGGTACTTATGTTATCTTGGAACATCACGCGGACGCCCCGTCAGAACATACACTATTGCGTGCGATAAGGCGATAAGTGACTCGGATTCCAGCCAGGAAGAGCCTTCCATATTAAGGGCAGAGCCACCAGGGACAAACAGCGCCAAACAGTTCCCCGGACGGTTCAAATACGGTGACCTGGCTTGGCTTGCGTCTCCCTCCACCCGCCTGCCATGTCCCGCTTTGTTGCTGTCTGGCTATCGCTGGCGGTGCCCCTCGCACCCCTCGCTTTCGCAAGTCCTCTCTCCACATCACCTTATCATGCACCCGCACGGACCCACCTGTCCGTCGCACCCCTCCATGTCGAAGACCACCCCCACGGCACGATCGACAACTCCTATATCGTCGTGCTGAAGGAGGACGTGTCCCCCACGTTGATGGACAACCATCTCAACTTCTTGCAGATGGCTCATGCCTCAGACTCCCTCCTCGGGGACTCGGTGGCTGACGGTCTCCGTCATATCTATGATGGCGGACTCAAGGGATACGCAGGCGAGTTCACAGAGGGCGTTGTGGAACAAATCCGCAGGATGCCCGAGGTTGACTTCGTTGAGAAGGACCAGGTCGTCCGCGCGACATACTTCAACGAGACTATCATCGAACAGAAGGGCTCTCCCTGGGTACGTTTCCCAACTCTAGAATTCGTCCACGCGCTCACTCGGGTGCATTACGATAGGGTCTTGCGCGGATAAGCCATCGACCCAAGTTGACTTTCTCGACTTTCACAAAGTACGTCTACGATGACGTGGCAGGAGAGGGCGTAGACGCCTATATTATCGACACCGGTATCAACGTCGCGCACGAAGAGTTCGGAGACCGCGCAGCCTGGGGATACACCGTGGTTCGCGACGATACGGACTCTGATGAGAACGGCCACGGTACTCACTGCGCTGGCACTATCGCTTCTGACAAGTATGGCGTTGCTAAGAAAGCACGAGTGATCGCAGTCAAGGTTCTCGGCTCAAACGGCAGTGGTTCCATGTCCGACGTCATTGCTGGAGTAGAATGGGCGCGCAAATCAGCTCTCGAGAAGGCCAAAGAAGCGCGTGCCGAACGTGCTGCAACTGGAAAGAGCAAGCACAAGGGTTCCGTCGCAAACATGAGTCTTGGAGGTGGTAAATCGAACGGTTTGGAAATCGCAGTGAACAGGGCTGTCGACCAGGGTATCCACTTTGCTGTCGCTGCCGGTATGCAACTGTTAACTACGCGAGATCGATTCATTAACATCCTAGTAAGGTAATGACGATCGCGACGCTTGCAAATACTCTCCCGCCGGTGCCGAGAAAGCAGTCACCGTCGGCGCCTCCACTCTCGGCGATGAAAGGGCCTACTTCTCAAACTACGGCAAATGTGTGGATGTGTTTGCTCCTGGTCAGTCCATGTTTACCAGCTGCTCCTTGCGCCGGCTAACGTCTGTCAAAGGTCTCAACATCCTGTCCACCTACAAGGGCAGCCGTCATGCGATCGCTACTTTGTCGGGTACCTCTATGGCTTCTCCCCATACTTGCGGCCTCATGGCGTACTTGCTCTCGATATATCCCTCCGCAACATTCAACCCAACGTTCTTAAACGATGCTGAACCCTCAGAATGGAACGACCGGTATGCTTCGATATACTCCATCGCGTACACGGTGCTTCCTCGCTGGATCGTGGCCTTCCTCCCGCCGCCCCAATTCCTTGCGCCTATTCCTTTGGATGACGTTACCATCCTCTCACCCAAGGCCCTCAAGCAGGCACTCCTCGAGCTGTCCTCCAAAGGCCTTATCAATGACGTTGGTGATCAAAGCCCCAACAAGCTCATCTTCAACAACGCCACATCGTATTAGAGCCAGGATATACGTCCGCATCTAATTAGTCTTTCGTGACTGCGCCCAGTTGGCTGTACTCCATATGTTCATGTACTATAGTCTTGACAATGCTATCTATCGATCATATACTTTTGCGACAGTTAGCCCTGTCTTGCACTTCTGTTTCTTGGAGTTCTCTCGTGCCACGCGTGGCTCTGACGAGGATACTTCCCAGCAATTCCCACAGGGAATCTTGGATTTTTCTCCGAGTGCACACTCACGTGACAGCCTAAAAGGTCACTCAGTTGAGCTCCTGTCAATACAACTTCACCGCCGTCATTCTGCCCGGCAGTGTGCATGTACTGAGTGGTGAGCAAGTCCAAGCACTAAATGGTATGGCATGGAGGTATGAAAAAAACCATCCAATTATTAAGGACGACGGACACATGATCGTTGCAGGTTGTCAACTCACGAACAGCCCTTCTGTCCAACTTTGAAGTCCTAACACTCCTATGCGAGCTCGATGCTAAACACGTTGCACGAACGAAAGCCGCGGTCCGTACCAAGAAAGAGGAAGATGCAGGCGGGAAACCGAGCTTGGACTCGCATATCGAAGAAGTGTCCGAGAATTTGAGGACGGTGGAACTTGAGGTGTGTGTACAGTTTTCACAAATGATCTTCCTGGCTTTCGTAGCAGTGGTCACTTCTAATTAACTACTATACTACCCAAGGCTATCCAATACCTATCTGCGGAATACCAGCCTATGCGGCAACAGTGCGAAGCTGGGGTCACTCAGCTCGTCAAGGACCTCGCACCGTTCGGTCTGACGAAGGCGGAGAAACTTCAAGTAGTCAATCTCGCGCCGACGGAAGCGGTGGAACTCTACGTGGTAGGCTAAAACAAAGGATCTTGACTGACGCCGTCGATGTGTGAGCTCAAGCACCGATATATGTAGATCGTCGAGGAACTGGAGGATCGCTTAGGCGATCGGATGGACCAGATCCTTTCGGTCGTTTCGAAATCGCTCCAAGGTAGTCATAATGGCACGAACGGTCCTCCTCCCGCGCACACGCTCGAGACAGCACTATCAGAACCTATTATGGCGGAACATGTCGAGGTATACGCGGAGGAAGAAGAGCGGTGGGAACATGATGACATCGAGTTCGACGATTTTGGAGAGGGTGTGGGTGTTGAAGGGGATCTGGACATGGAGGATAACGGAGAATAGCGGGTGGTACCGTTACGTTGCTCGCGCACATCGAAAGGCCGTACAGATGGCTCTGGCAGCGTTCCTACTAAAGGAAGCGGGAATAGCAAGGGATATGAAGCGGTTGGCTTCCCGCCCACACAACACTATCAAAAGTATGTTTCCTCTGACTAGAGCTCTCGGATGTTCGCACATTATCTCAGCATGTCTTAGTAGTCTGATCCATTAAATCGCATTGCGACATCTACTCTGCTGTAAGTGACATCGTCGGTAGTGTGATGGTACCGGTCCAAAAATGTTACCAGCGCTGCCCAGCAGCACTTGTCATCTACAAGCGTGTAAGGAGTGCAGATCAACGATACACTAGTGTCCCGGACATTAATGTTCGGTCATCTGAAAAGAAGTCCCCGTGAAACTTGAAAAAAAAAAAAAGAAAGTATCATATCAGCCAGGATAAGATGATGCTGTCATGAACGCTTCATGACGCAACGCCACAGCAGCCTCAGCGTCCGAGTCCCGACCAGCCTGCCAGGTACGCAGTTCAAGGGCCCGCGCGATCTCCTGTAGAGCCACGGCGCACCCTTTGTGGCCCGGAGGGAACGCACTGTGGAGGCTCCGATGGATGAGAATCGTGTCCAGATACGCGCCGTCCGTCGTCTGGAAAGCCGTCGATGCAACGGGGTATGGGTAAGGGCACGGAGAGAGCACGGGGGACTCGGGGGCGAGGAAAGCGAGAATGGATTGGAGGAAGTGGCATGCTGGGAGTGGGGAAGCTGGGATCACGGTGGTGGTAGTGGTGGTGGTGATTGCTGTTGTTCGTGAGTGATCGGTTGTAGGGTGTGGGTCGTTGCATGAGCTGCACTTTGAGCTTGACGATTCCGACGCGTCGGACTGAAGGGGAGGCAAGAAAACGCCGGTAAGTATGACGATCCAGACCCAGGAACGAGGGCATTCCATTGATGCTACCACGTACGAGATAAGCCAAGTCCTCCGTGTTTGCATCGAGCGCGTTTACACCTTGCAAGGCACACAGGACAGAGGGTTCCGTTGCCGTTATTGGCTCCTCGAGATCCTTTCTCCAGGGAGTGTGAGCGACATCATCGTCTACCATCCGACAGTGGACAAGTTTGACCCTGGCCAGCAGCTTACCTTGGTCTTCCGTTTGGACAAGGACATCGATTGCAGGAGGTTACACAAATCTACCTCAGATGCATATCCCTGAAAATACCGTTGGTTTGATCGGAATCTCTCAGACTCAGATTGATTAAGAATACTTACAGGGAACTCGAGCCGGCGAGTCTCTTCGTAGCCCGTAGCAATGACGGGCCCAACGGGTGACGTCATTTCGATATCCATCATAGTTCTGGCTGAAGCTGCTTGAATGAGAGAGAAAGAGAGAGAAACCAAGCGTTGACAGTCGTCGAAGGATGGGTATTGCGGTATAGACCGCGTTCTTCAAGCAATTTATAAGGGCTACATAAGTGCCACGGTCCGGTTAAACATGCGGCGCCTGCCAGTCACTTGCCAGTTTGTACCTCGTGTCAGAGGCGTGCTCGCTGCTCCTCCAGTAGTTCACACATCCGGTTAGTTCAGTGATGGCAGCTCTGGGGTGCTGGGCACACACACTGAGCTATAAAAATACGAACTCCTCCTGCGTACATAGTATCGAGCGCATCAGATATGAGTATTGGGATGTGTACTAAGGAACAACGTAATATCATGTCCGGGGGGATACTTATGGGCACCGATGCTAATACTGGCTAGTATGTTACAAGTTGAGATCGTTGACGGAACTCGTTATTGACCCGTTCCGTGACCCTAAGTGACATCAGGCGCCATGATGCAGACCGCACACAATCAGCACTGCTTCCCCTCCAAGGACGAATCAAACGATTTTACACTGGAATATTAGCGTCCCAGAGGACACGAGGTGGAACGCACGCGATTCACTCGTCGCACAGAAGAGAGGCAGGATAGATTCAAAATCGACACGGGTTCAGTTATTATGGGTATAGAGCCTGCAGCCGTACATGCATTGGCGGGTACCCCACCAGACGGTGGTGCATAGACCCAGGTCACAGGATGCCCACGTGGTTACTTGCCAGTGATTAGCGTGCAGAGATATGCGTCCTCCCGAACCCTGACTTCATGACTTCATCAGGGTTGTCATCCGTTCCGGGCGTGAGTTTCATGGCTGGACCAAGTTCACGTTAATTCTGCGGGCGGCCTTGTCAGCTTAACGAATAATCGTGAAAAAAGAGAGAGAGAAAAAGAAAGAAATCAGAGAGAAGATCCGACTCCTGCTGTGGTGCAGGAGCATAATCATCCACGAGCGTCCGAGGACCTCGTGTCGACGTAAAAGTACGATTGATACGACGGTTTGCATCAGGTAAAACGTCACCTCGGAGCTGATGGGCTTACCTGTCAATGTAGTTGAAAACATCCCAAACAGAGAATTTCAGCAAAGAACCCAAGCCGTTGGTGTCCAGCATCGTATCGGAGTCTCCAATGGTCACGTGATGCAGCACAGACCGCGAGCAGGACTGCAAAGTTGTAGCCTCGCGCCATTAACGATGCCGATGGCCTCCTCAGCTAAAACGTGAAGCTCTGGATTGCTTGTGAGTTCAGCTTTGCGAGGGAAGTCGGTGATGCGTATAAAGCCTCCCCGGTAAGTGTGCGGTTGACCGCATTTCAGGTATGCCAGTTATCCGGAGCGCGTCGTCCAACTCACGCCGTGGGTCGTTTTGCCGTGTAAAACCATCAGCAGCTGGTGGAAATCATGAGAGTTTTGAACTTCCCGTATCTGAAACTGCGGGAGGACCCAGTGACATGGAACAGCCGGAACCCGCTTATAATATTCCATGTACGTTTCATCGCTGATGCTCATCTTTGCCGTCAACGCCTCTCTTTCTATAGATGGACGGAACACTGGGGACGCAACTGTACCAACGGCCCAGGGCACCCCGTCGCCTCTGAGGATTGATATCGAGGAAGATGCAAATACCAATTCCGAACTATTATCTGCTTGGATGCTTAGATTACAAACCCTCACTGTTGTCGTGGGTATACATCAAATATACATTCTTTCTCTCCGTTGATGTTTTCCAAGACCACTTTCCTCGTGTCTATGGACTCACAAATGTTCTCTTTGACTGCTGCTGAAAGCAGCCTGTCACGAAATACTAGTCAAACTACTCAGCAAGTTGTACATGCATGTCTTTCTGGGGCTTTAGTGTTTCACTTGTGCGCCGGTGAGCGGCTCCTCGCTTACCTTGGAACTCACAAGCTCATTTGCACGCCTTAGCTATCACCGCATATATTGCCTCGTTTGCGCTTATTCGTTATAGGATCGTCGATGCATCTCCCGAAGACGTTCATCCCGGAATTGACAGTCGCAAAACGAGTCCATTGGGGGCTTGGAATCTGAGTGCCCAACCTTCACCCAAGAA
The DNA here is from genome assembly GCF_024613125.1 of Pisolithus orientalis. NCBI lineage: Eukaryota > Fungi > Basidiomycota > Agaricomycetes > Boletales > Pisolithaceae > Pisolithus > Pisolithus orientalis. Next base: position 387,688 of record NW_026260794.1, on the reverse strand, counting down.
AATCGTACTCGAATCGATCCGTCCACGGGAGGGAGCGTTGGTTGTATTCCGTGCTCTAAGGCCAAACCAAAACATGGGAATCGGCTCGCGCTCCTCTCCTCCACCTCTATCTCTCCTCAAGCATTGTTACTACACGACGCTGTGCCAGACGGCGATGGGTTTCATTCTGGCACTCACTGGTTTCCTATCATATTCCTGGGCAGGATTCTCTGTCCAAGTGGGAGGATTTTCAACTGTGTGCCTTGGCATAGGCCTTGGTACAGGACTCTGGGCAATTACTTCATAGACGGCTGAGTACCTTCCTAACATAAGAATCTTCCTTTTTGTTCCCGGCACATGTGCAGTAGTGTTTTCCGAACGGACATTCATCACTGGCTTGGTGAGTTTTCCCTGTGATGTTGGTACCTGGATTGCACCAAGGGCTGGAGCACACCTTCCTTTGCAACGATCCGTCCTCACGTAAATCACCCTTGCCTATCCGGCTCGACCTTGTTTTGCCTGTTGTATTGGTCCACATGCGGTGCTTTTTAGTTGACCTAGATCACTTTCACCGCAATAGTTTGAAAGGGCACTGCCCAACCTCGAACTCCTCCCGTGTTGCATTATCATGTACCTGAGACCACGACTGTTAGCAATACCTAGAGCTGCTACTGAACACCAGAATACAAGCATGTCGCACCGCGCCGTGGATAACCCAACTTGAAGAGTTTCACCAGTTATGGACTTTCCTGTGAAACCATTGATGGGCATCATGATCCAAGGGTCTGTGACACTTGGCTTGGAAAACGGTCTCCAACGTCGGGGATACTGTGTCCTCTGAAGGGCATTTCGAAGGAGAATATGTAACCCTGCACGAGTACAGGCCAGACCTTCATTAATATATCTACCTCATGACGTCAAAGATGGATTTGGATCAAGACTTGAGTGCGTGCCGCCGACTGGAGCGTTATTCCCATGCAAACTGCAGATTAGATTCAAGCCATTGAAACTACCTAGTACAAACCATTTCATACATTGCACAGGGTATTTTCCATTCCCAGTTGCGAAAGGTTTTGAACCGTCCTCCGTGGAAAACCCCTGTTTCACTTCCGAGATGTGACCTGCCAATTTAGGCAGGTGTTGTTTTTGTCGTCTGTTCTTCCGTCTCCACCTTCACTTTGTTGGGCAGATTTTCGAACACGTTTTCAGTCTGATTACGCTGTCCAACATGTGTGGAATGACCTCCCTACCCATGTCTTGTCAGCCCTAGGGCGATGTACGCCTTCGCGGCAGATGGCTATATGTAAGTGTCCAGTCGCACCTTGAATCGAGTTCACAAGCATCGCCCTTCCAACAGATAAAGAAGACTTTGTTTATTTTGCCTCGTCCTCAGAATTCTGAACTTTCCCCGAGTCCGTTTCCTCACTACCCTCATCGCTACATCTCTGTCTCTTACCAGCCTTACAGTCTATTAAGTTTGACCTTCTACCACCAGCAGTAACTGTTCGCTCAGTTTCGGTGGACTCCGAGAGCATCCATTCGCTTGAGCATGCGTATAGTCGGAGCAGACTGCACGACGTGGCTGGCGGTGTTGTGGTGCAGCCGTTGGGTGCCGACATCGACGTGTCATCCACGCTGTTGGCGCAAGTCAATGCAGCGACCCGAGAGGTGCGGCCTCTACTTGAGAGCAGGGCAGTTCATTTCTGTGTGTCTTGCAGGCTTGATGGTACTACTGATTTCACCGACGCTAATGGACCATTGGTATTTAATTCGACGTAGGACGAGATGACGTCAAACGGCGTGATGGCGCTCTCAATCGTTGACTCGAGCAACACAATTGGCTGAGCCAGTGTGTCAATTGAGGACCTGTAGGACTGTCCGCCCAGACACCATGATAATGTATAAGGTGTCTGGGGTCCCGTGGGTTTTGTTTGGCTGGAAGTTGCACGAGGCTGGGTTGTAGTGTCAAGTACTGAGACCCTCCCTCAGTGATCCTCCTTCACTGTCTTCTTCGCTCAAATCGCCACTCTCAACCACCTGCACTTGAACCCATTTCTCTTCTTGAGATGTCTGCCAACCGCTTGGTCCCTAGCAGTGGCGAACGTAAAGGCACCACCTACGCGCCTACCCCTGAGGTTGTGGACCGGAATGTTAAATCACTCCTCAACAAGCTCACTATGGAGAACTTCGACTCGATCTCTGACCAAGTTGTTGCATGGGCCAATAAGTCAGAGAACGAAAAGGATGGACGGACACTCATACAGGTTATCAGGGTCATTTACGAGAAGGCTATTGACGATAGTAACCGCAGCGAGATATATGCCCGGCTCTGTCGCAAGATGATGGAAACAATCAGTCCCAGGCTTCAAGATGATGACATTAAGAGCACTGACAGGGAACCCATTACAGGTGGACTACTCTTCCGCAAATACCTTCTCAATCAGTGTCAAGAAGACTTTGAGCGTGGTTGCGTTGGCATGAAAGCTACGGCTCGTGCAGCGGCAGCCAAAGCCAGTGATGAAGAAGCTATCAAGGCAGCCGGCGAGGGCGAGCTCTACTCTGATGAGGACTACGTGACTCAGCAAGCGAAACGCCAGAGTCTCGGTCTTATCAAGTTCATCGGCGAGTTATTCAAGCTTCAGATTCTCGCTGAACGTATCATGCACGAATGTGTCAAGAACCTGCTTGGCAATATGGAGAACCCCGAGGAGGAAGAGATCGAAAGCTTGTGTCAGCTGTTGAGAACTGCTGGCCAATTTATGGATGTTCCCAAGGCACATGCACATATGGATGTGTACTTCCAAAGGATGAGCGAGCTCTGCGAGAACCCGAACGTTAGTCCTCGTATGCAGTTCATGCTTCAGGTGGGATTGTCGATGTTTGCTTGCCATCGTTCACCAATTAATATTTGGCTGTTTCATTAGGATGTGATTGAACTTCGTGACCGGAAATGGCAACCTCGTAACGTGGTTAATGCGCCTACTACGCTTGCCGCAGTGCACGAAGCGGTTTGTACCCGTCGTTCATCGTTGCACCTAGATGCTCAAAGATATGATATCTAGGCTGCTCAAGAAACCCAGGCGTTCCAGCGGCAATTTAGCATGTCTCGAGGTGGTTCGAAACGAGGTGCCGAGCGCAACGTTGAGCCCTCTCCTGACGGTTGGGCAGTGGCTGGAGGCTCGCAACCTACACCCCCAACCAAAGCAGGCGACCTTTCGCATTTCGGCAAGATCAGCAAGGCCGCTCCGATGGTCATGGGTCCGAGCAACGTTTTCGCTGGCAAGAAGGATATCAAGCGCGAGTCAATGACACGCACGAACTCGAGCTCTAACATGTTCTTGATGCTCAGTCAGAACCCCGAGCTTGCCATGGAACCCAAACCCAGCCGAGCACCTAGCCGGAAGCCCAGTACGGACTTGGACAAATCGGAACCTACTCCACAGCGTAAGAAACTTCAACTCCTACCCCGCACGATCCCCGCCCCTGGTGAAATTTCGTCGCCCTCATCAGAGGAAGAACCCGAGGCAGCACCTGCAGCCCAGATGTCAGAAAAAGATGCGCAGAAGAAGATCGATGAGGACGCTAAGGAATTCTTTGCTGCCCGCAACCTTGAAGAGGCGGACGCATACTTCACCGCCCTCACCAAAGAGCATCGATTCCGACTGGTTGACAAGCTCGTTTCAACGGCACTGGAAAGCAAGGAAGCTGATGCTCGTTTGGTCGCTGACTTCTTCTCTCGTCCTGCTTCACAACACGAGTGCTTACCAGATGCTTTCGAAGCTGGATTCATGCCCATGGCTGAGCTACTAGATGACATTGCCATTGACGCCCCCAAGGCATTCGAGTACATGGCAATCATGTTGAAAGGGGCTGGAATTGACAAGGACGAACAGAGAATGAAGCGAATTGCTGAGAAGGTGATGGACGGTGGTGATAGGTTACTTCAGCTCGTCTCGTCATGAACACTTCATCGACACACATTTCGTTTACTTCCTTGGGGATTTTACTTACATCCTAAGTTGTGCTCCCATCTTCATATGTATATTACTTTGTTTCCATCTATCGCTCGCATCGTTTTTCTGATGCATCTTAGTCTCTGTTCGCGAGTGACCTGGTTTCTGTAACACATGATGATCTGTCTTATACATCGCGTAGCTTTTCCTCCCTATCCATTCATTGACCTAGTTTTTTTACAGCATAGGCTACAGCTTAACAGTATATCAAACACGGCTACCCAACTCTCGCCTAAGAGCACCATACTCGAATCTATCCATCCACAGGAAAGCATTGGTTTTTATTCTGTGATCAAAAGCTAAATCAAAACATGAGAATCAGCTCGTATCCCTCTCTTCAAGCGTTGTTACTTAACGTACAACGCCGTGTCAGACAGCGGGGGTTTCATTATGGCATTCACTGGTTTCCTACTTACCGTATTCCTGGGCGAGAGGCTCTATCCATGTTGGAGGATTTTCAACTATACCTCCGCCTTGGCATAGGCATCAGTACATCGTGCTCCATTCGAACCTAACATAAGAATCCTCCATTCTGGTTCTGGTACATGGTTGATGCAAGCGACGTGTTTTCCGACCAGACGTGGTTGGTGGGGACATTGATATTTACCTTACCATGGATTGCACCAGAGGCTGCTTACCCATCTAGCCGAACGGTGTTTTCCCTGCTGTATCTGTTTACATTCATTACGGTTGACCCAAATCACTCAGCTCGCTAGGCCACTGCCCATTCCCTCCAGTTATTGCATTACCATTTACCCGCGGCCAGATTGTTACTGAAACCTAGAGGTGCTACCTGTTCTTCATTGGGATAGGTCTTTGCCCCACCCGTGTGGACAAACGAAAGGAAGTTTATCAGTGCAGGAACACAGGGATCCCTTGTGATCGCAAGAAGACAAGAATGTCGCACCGCGACGTGGATAATCCAACTTGAAGAGTTCCACCATTTATGGCACCGACCTTCAGGTGAAACCACTGAAGGGCATTAGGGGCCTATGTAGGACTCCTGACCTGGAAAACGATCTCCGACGTCGTAAACACTGCGACCTCTAAAAGGCGTTTTGAAGGGGAATATGTAACCTTGCGTGAGTACCCAAACCTTCATTAATATGTCTACCTTGTGACGTCAAAGATGGATTTGGATCAGGACTTGAGTGTCCGCCGCCAACTGAAACGTTATTCCCAGGCAAGCTGCAAATCAGGTTCAAGCCTTTGAAACTAACTAGTGATATATCGCACAGGGTGTTTCAGAGTGTACGTTGGCGGGTCCCAGTTGCGAAGCTTTGAACCGTCCTCCGCGGAGAACACTTGTGTTACTTCCGCGATGAGGTCACTTGCCAATTTAGGCAGGTATTGTTTTCGTCTTCCGCTCTTCCGTTTGCTTTTCACTTCTCCTTTGTTGGGCAGATTTTCGAGCACGCTTTCAGTCCGATTACGCTGTCGAACATGTGCGGTGAGGCTACCCATGTCTTGTCAGCCCTAGGGGGCCTTCGCGGCAAATGGCTATATGTAAGTGTCCAGTCACAACCTTGAGGGTAGTAACTCCCTTTCAACAGATAAGAAGACTTTATTCTTTTCCCTAGTCCTTAGAATTCGGATCTCTTCCTCGAGCCTGCTTCTTTCACCGCCATTGCCGCTACATCGGGGTCTCTCACGAGGTTACACCCTATGAAGTTAACCTTCTACCACAGTACATCCGACCTGGTAGCTATTCGTTGAGTCTCTGTCGACTCCAGGATCATCCATTCATCTGAGCATCTGTGTCGGAGTCGCAGACTGCACGACGTGGCTGGCAGCGTCGTAGTGCAGCCATTAGGTGCCGACGTCGACATGTTACTTACGTCGTTGACACAGGTCGATGCGGCGATCCGAGAGGTGCGACCTTTATTTGAGAGCAGGGGAATTCATTTCCGTGTGTCTTGCAGGCTTCATGGTACTGCTGACATCACCGACGTTGATGGATCACTGGTACTTGATTCGACCTAGGACGAGATGACGTCAGACGGCGTGAGGGCGCTCTCAATCGCTGTTTTGAGCAACACAACTGGCTGAGCGAGTATGTCAATTGAGGACATGTGTATGCGAGGTGTCTGGGGTCCGGAGGGTTTTGTTCGGCTGGAAGTTGCACAAAGCTGGGTCGTAGCGTCACTAAGACTCTCACTCGGTGGACTTCCTCCACTGTCTTCTTCGCTCAATCGCCCCTCGCGGCGACCTGCGCTCGAGCCCGTTGCTCCTCTTGAGATGTCTGCCAACCGCTGGGTCCCCAGCAGTGCCCAACGTGAAGGCGCTATCGACGTGGATACACCTGAGGTTGTGGCCTGGAAAGCTAAATCACTCCTCAACAAGCTCACTACGGAGAATTTCCACACGATTTCTGACCAAATTATTGCATGGGCCAACAAGTCGGAGAACGAAAAGGATGGACGGACCCTCATTCAGGTCATCAGGCTCGTTTACGAGAAGGCTATTGACGATGCCGACCGCAGCGAAATGTATGCTCGACTCTGCTCCAAGATGATGGAAACGATCAGTCCCAAAGTTCAAAGTGATGGCATTAAGAGCACCGACGGGACACCTATTACAGGTGGTCAGCTCTTCCGGAAGTACCTTCTTAGTCGGTGTCAAGATGACTTTGAGCGTGGTTGGGTTGTCAAGGGAGCCACAGCTCGTACAGCAACCAAAGCCAGTGATGACGAAGCAATCAAGGCAGCCAACGAGGGCGAGTTTTACAACGAGGACTACGTAGCTCAGAAAGCGAAACGTCAAGGTCTCGGTCTTATCAAGTTCATCGGCGAGTTGTTCAAGCTTCAGATGCTCTCCGAACGTATCATGCACAAATGTATCAAGGAGCTACTTGGTAATATGGAGAACCCTGAGGAAGAAAACATCGAGAACTTGTGTCAGTTGTTGAGAACTGCTGGCCAATTTTTGGATGTTCCCATGACACGTGTACATATGACCTTGTACTTCCAGAAGATGAGGGAGCTCTGCAAGAGCCCCAACGTTCGTCCTCGTATGCGATTCATGCTTCAGGTAGGATCTTGCTCGCTTGCTTGTCATCGTCCGGTCTGCAACTAATGCTTTCCCGTTTTGATAGGATGTAATCGAACTCCGTGACAGGAAATGGCAACCTCGTGGTGCTGTTAATGCAACTACTACGTTTGCCTCAGTGCACGAAGTGGTCTGTATCCGTCGTTTACTGCCAAGCCGAGCCCCTAGCCAGAAGCCTAGTACGAACGTGGACAAACCGGAGGCTACCCCACAGCGTAAGAAGCTTCAACTCCTACCCCGCACGATCCCCGCACGAGGTGAAGCTCCGTCGCCTTCGTCGGCGGAAAAACCTGAGGCAGCACCTGCAGCCCAGATGTCCGAAAAAGATGCACAGAAGAAGATTGATGAGGACGTTAAGGAATTCTTTGCTGTCCGTAGCCTTGAAGAGGCGGATGCATACTTTACAGCTCTCACGGAAGAGCATCGATTCCTCCTGGTTGCCAAGCTCGTTTCATCAGCACTGGAAAGCAGGGAAGCTGATGCTCGCTTGGTCGCTGACTTCTTCTCCCGTCCTGCATCACGGCACGAGTGCTCGCCAGATGCTTTTGAAGCTGGATTCATGCTCACGGCGAAGCTACTAGAGGACATTGTTATTGACACCCCCAGGGCATTCGACTACATGGCGATCATGTTGGAGGGGGCCGGAATAGACAAGGACGAGGAGAGAATGAAGCGCATTGCTGAGGTGATGAAAGGCGTCAGCCTCCCGCGGAATAATGTGTGTTCCGTCAGACAGGGTGCGTGATCACCATCGTCCTTTTCGTCCAACAACCACCTAGACCTAGTCTGCATTACAGGATCGTCCTCAAACTTTGGCTCAATAGATGATGCCTCTGTTCCTGTTTCGTCTTCGCATACCGCGACCCCAGTGGTTGGACACGGAAGTTTCAAGACTTTTGGCTCTCTGGCTGTAACGACAACTACGACATCAAATATCATAAATGGAAAAACTCCCGTTTCAGGTCTGTCCGCCAGCCCGTTTAAGCCTTCATCGCGACCCGCAGCTACAGCTCTATCAATATCATCACCGACATCAGCACTAGCCAGCCTGACAGCGGTACCGTCCGCAACGACATCGCCGATGGCTCCAGCGTCTGGTTCTGACTCTACCTTGTCCACATCATTAGCCGCTACGACGTCTTCGTCTACCAATTCCGCCAGTACAAAGTCCGCTTTTGATGTTGCCGAACTGTTCGCTGGTCTGCAGTCACGGTCGATGTCAGGCCCCGGTGGCCCCCCGATGCCATCCACATCCACTGCTCCTGGCGGTCATAGCCCCAATACTGCATTCTTTCCGGCGGCCCCTCGATCCCCCAAGATTGCCATTAAAGGTGAAGACGGGATGGGGATTAAACTTGAGTCATCCAAGAAGCCCAGCCCTCAGCCACCTGCTGTTCCGATACCCCCGCCTTCTCCAATAACAAACCTTCGATCAACACCTGTGCGCACCGAGAGCGAATGGGCTAAGTGGAAACGCGAGAAGGAGGCCAAACGGCAACGACAAAAGGAGACCGAGGTAGAGACTCGGAAGCAATGCGACATCGTTGAGTGTCCGACACAAGAAACATTGGAAGTTGAGGAGGATGAGGCGATGGAGAACGGAGAGATATTGGAGTCCCATGTAAACGGTGCTAGTATTAATGCCAGATGCCAGGAAGAGTCTCTGCGGATCGACACTTTCGAATTTGCCAGACGTCGGCCGCGTCCTCTCGATATGAAAGCCAGCACGGTCGGGTTGGCACAGCAAAGTCCAGGATTTGGGCCGCTAGCACCTGCGTTTGAGCCTGTCGCTCCTGAGATATCCGCCACCCGCTGGAGACCCAGCGGTGCCCAATGTAAAGGTGCTACTGGTGTGGATACTCCCGAGGTTGTGGACCGGAAAGTTAAATCACTCCTCAACAAGCTCACTGTGACGAACTTAGACTCGATATCTAACCAGATCGTTGCATGGGCTAACAAGTCGGAGAACGAAAAGGATGGACGGACCCTCATTCAGGTCATCAGGCTCGTTGTCGAGAAGGCCATTGACGATGCCGACCGCAGCGAGATTTATGCCCGACTCTGCTGCAAGATGATGGAAACGATCAGTCCCAAAGTCCAAAGTGATGGCGTTAGGAGCACCGACGGGACACCTATTACAGGCGGTCAGCTCTTCCGCAAATATCTGCTTAATCGGTGTCAAGAAGACTTTGAGCGTAATTGGGTTTCCAAGGAAGCCACGGCTCGTGCGGCGGCAGCCAAAGCCAGTAACGACGAACCAGTGAAAGCAGCCGGCAAGAAGAAGGGCGACGAGAGCGAGCTCCACTCCGACGAGTATTTCACGGCTCAGAAAGCGAAACGGCAGAGTCTCGGTCTCATCAAGTTCATCGGCAAGTTGTTCAAGCTGGAGATGCTCACTGAACGTATCATACATGAATCTGTCAAGAAGCTGCTTAATACAGGTCACCCCGAGGAAGAAGAGATCGAGAGCTTGTGTCAGCTGTTGAAGGCTGTTGGCCAACTTCTGGGTGTTCCCAAGGCACGTGCACATATGGACGTGTATTTCCAGAGGATGCGGGAGCTTTTCAAGAGCCCCAACATTAGTCCTCGTATGCAGCTGATCCTTCAGGTAGGACCGTCATTGCTTGTTTTTCATCGCTTACCAACTAATACTTGACTGCTTCAATAGGATGTCATCGAACTTCGTGACCGGAAGTGGCAACCTCACAGTGCGGTCGTTGTGCCCACTACGCTTGCCGATACCACCGATAGCAAGCTCCTCTGCGAACAACCTTCCCCGATGTCTGAAGGCCCACGCCCAGCGTCTGTTGGCGATGACCCTGCTCCTTTGCTCAGCCGTCCGACATTCACACGAAATCCTAGCCAAGGTGGGTCCAGTGGACACCCGATGGGCGACTGCCGTTTGTGCAGCACGTGTGGCGCGAAGCGCGAGGTCGGGGCAACGGACGTTGTTACAAGCCCAATGCCCGTTACTGTCAACCTCAATGTCGATGACCCTGTTCATGTGCGTCAGGGCCGTTCTGTCCCAGAAGTACCCACGGTGCAACCACCTCCTATGCCAGCACCTACGAACACAGATATACCAGTGGAACCAATGCTATTATCTGCGGTTCAACAGGCAAACCTTGGACCACGCCTCTCCCTCTTCGAATTCTGTGCGAAGTATGAATTATCAGATGAGTTACAAATAAAGCTTCGATCAAACGGTTTCATATCCAGTCATACCCTTCGGTTTACTTCACTCGAGGATGTTAATGCTATTGGGCTCCTTCGTGGTGAGATCGCACAGTTGCGTGATGCTGTATCACGCTGGTGTGGTGTATAGACTTCGAACCATTGCCCTGAATTCATTGTACTAGTAATGTGACACACAATTGTATGTTTTGAAACAGGATCAAACTGGGTAGCCAGAACTTGTATGGGTACGGGTTAGGGACTGGGACCCTGTAGCATGGGTACGCTAGTCTCGTAACCGGACGGTCTTCCTTTTGGTCACCGGAAGATCCCGAAGTTGACCGCGGTGAAGAGTGGTCTCGAGACATTCAGGGAAGACAGTTGGACGTATCCCTTGGTATCGCTGTCCATCCTTGGCTGTTACGACTTATCAATGGGAAAATTTGAAGAAGCACATCATAGGTTAAGAGTGATAGTGTATCCAACTTTTGATCTTGCAGAAGGCTCCTTTGATCGGGTTGAGGTCTAGCAAGTGGAGTCCATGGGGACACGGAGTCTGGCTACCCCAAACCATCATACTCGAATTGATCCATCCACGAGATTTATTCTGTGATCTGAAATCAAAACATGGGAACTGTTCCTCTCCACCTCTATCTCCCCTCAGGCATCGTTGTTACTATACGACGCTGGGCCAGACGGTTTCATTCTGGTACTTACTGGTTTCCTATTTATCAGATGCCTGTAGGTGCTGTCCACGTCGGTGGATTTTCAACTGTAAGCCTTGGCATAGGTATTGGATAGGACTGTGGGGAATTATTTCACAGACGATTGAGTACCTGCAAGCCTGAAAAAAGAATCCTCCATGCGTTTCCAGGTACATGATCAATGCAAGATACGCGTTTTCGGAATGGATGTAGTTGGTGAATTTTCCCCATGACGTTCGTTTTTACTTTGATGGATCGCCCCAACGGTTGGAACATCCTTTCCCTTGCAGCGATCCATCCTGACGTAAACAACCTTGCCCATCTGGCTTGATGGTGCTTCGCCTGCGACTATAACTGTTATTAAAACCTAGAGGTGCTGGCTGTTCTTCGTCGGGGCAGACTTTTGTCGCGCCTGTTTGAACAACCCAAAGGATAGTTATCGATGTCGGAATACAGGGATTCTCTGTGATCGCAAGAATACAAGCGCGTTGCACCGGGACGTGGATGACCTGACACGGCACTGACCTTCATGTGAAACCACTGATGGGCATCATGATTCAAGGGCCTGGAACCCCTACCTTGGAAAACGATTTCCGACGTCGTAAATATTGTGGCCTCTGGAAGGCATTTCGAAGGAGAATATGTAACCTTGCGCGAGTACCTAGACCTTCATCGATATATCTACTTCGTGAAGTCAAGGATGGATTTGGATCAGGACTTGAGTGTGGGCCACCAAATGAAACATTATTCCCACGCAAACTGGAGATCAAATTCAAGCCAAATATTGAACCTAACTAATACAAACCATTTATATATTGCACAGGATGCTTCAGAGTGTACGTTGGTGGGTCCCAGTTGCGAACGTTTCGACCGTTCTTTGCGGAAAACCATTGTTTTATTCCCGAGATGTGACTTGCCAATTTAGGCAGGTGTTGTTTTTGTTCCGTTTGCTTCTCGCTTTCCGTTTGGTTCGGCAGACTTTTGAGGATGTTTTCAGTCCGACTACGCTGTCGAACATGTACAATGAGACTACCATGCTCATGTCTTTCCAGCCGTAGGGCGATGTGCGCCTTCGTGGCAGATGGCTATATGTAAGTGCGCAATCAAACCTTGGATGGAGTTCACAAGCATCGCTCTTTCACCAGATAAACTGACTTTGTTCTTTTTCCCTATTCTTTAGAATTCAGAACTCTTCCTCGGGCACGTTGCTTTCATTGCCCTCGCTGCTACATCTCTGTCTCTCACCGGGCTTACAGTCTAAGGGTAACCTTCTACCACCCGCAGGCATCCGACCCAGCAACTATTCGCTGAGTTTCGGTCGACTCCGAGAGGTGGCTGGCAGCGTTGTAGTGCAGCCGGGTACTGACAACATATCACCTATGTCGTTGGCGCAGGTCAATGCGACGACCTGAGAGGTGCAGCCGCTACTTAAGAGCGAGGCAGTTCATTTCCGTGTGTACTGCATGCTTGATGGTACTCCTGATATCGCCAATGCTGATAGGCCGCTGGTATTCGCCATGCGTACCTGCCAGCAGTTCAGTTCGAGGCGGATAGCTCCTTGTTGGCGCATGGGAGGTATCTGGGGTCCTGTGGGTTTGGTTGGCTGGGAGTTCCAGGGCGCTGGGTTAGTCTGGTGACCAGCCGGAACTAATGAGTTACATAGCTGGCTCGTAGATGTGTCTGGTCACCAGACAGCTACGGTTGTACCCCGTCCTTTCCCTGTCGCCTCAGCCTCGTACTTTGAGAAACACACCATTAGCGTCACTCAGACCTCCCGTCAGTGGTCCTCCTCCTCCACCGTCTTTTCGCCCAGGTCGCCACTTCCTGCGACGGGCTGTGGTTTCCGCCGACAGGAAAACAGAACAAAAAGCTACTTAGTAGTACGAGCTCGTTTACCGCTTGCTGGCAAGGTCTACTTCACAACCACCACACGCGACAGCTCGATTCATCCGCACCTAAAATATCTGTCCATCGAAGTTCGTGCGTTCTTTGCTTCTGTCCTTTAAGACCCATTCTCACATGTTGGCTGTCAGAATGAGCAAAGGTTCGACTGCATCTGCAAAGCCTCCGACGCCGCTCTCATCGCAGTCAGCTTGGGCAAGGGGCCCGCCGCAGAATGCCAATTCTTCAGCTCCCTCAACGCGTTCTCAGCCTCCCGCTCCCTCCCATGTACAGTCTATAACGGCTTCTCATTCCCGTCGTCCAAGTGCGTTAGGCCAGGGCATACCCGTAAAAGAAGGTGTCAGCGTCCCGCGGAATAACGTGGGCTCCGTCAGAGAGGGTACGTCATCACCATCCTCCTTTTCATCCAAAAGACATCTTGATCCAATCTGCATTACAGGATCTTCCTTAAATTTTGGCTCAATAGATGATGCCTCTGCTCCTGTTTCGTCTTCACCTACCGCTACCCCAGTGGTTAGACATGAAAGCGTCAAGACATTTGGCTCTCTGCCTGTAACGACAGCTACGACATCAAATATCATAAACGGAAGAACTCCCGCTTCTGGTCCGCCCGCTGGCTCGTCGAAGCCATCATCACGGGTCTCGGCGATAGCTCCGTCGATATCATCTTCGACATCAGCAACGGCCAGCCCGTCATCGACAATGTCCGCAACGACTCCGGCATCTGCTCCTAACTCTACCCCGTCGACATCGTTAGCGGCCACGCCGTCTTCGTCCATGCCATCCACCAGTACAAAGTCCAGCTTTAATGTTGCCAAACTTTTCCAGGTTAATCTCCCAGCCTCCCAGCCTTCCTCAGACGCCACCTCTACTTCAACACGACCGTATAATCTATCTCATCAGTCGTCATCCGCCACACAACATGCACCACAACAGCCGGTACAGGCTCCCCCGATGAGCACGCATCCCTATCCGTCATATGGACAACGAATGCGACCTCCCCGCGGCGCGAGTGGGCCTGGTTCACCGGCGTTTTCTCGTGCTGTACCCAATGGATGTGGCCCGCAGTCACGGCCGACGCCAGGCCCCGGTGGTCCCGATGGCCCTTCACTCCCTGCTAGTCCGAAACTCGCTCCTCCTACTCATTCGCATCCCCCTTCATCTGAAGGCGTCCTTCCTCAACAGCTCCCCATGCAACCCGTGCATTGGTCTCCGTACTACGTACGTCATTGTGTCTTGATGTGACTACTATTCAGTTGACTTGTTTTAGTACCTGGAATACCAATCGCCGCAATGGTTTTATCCCATGAAACCTCCTCATGGCATGGTCCACGCACCCCATGCACCTGGACCCACTCCTCAAGGCCCTCCTCACCCCGGCATTCCCTTATCGCCCCGAGCCCGATCTCCGTCACTTCCTCCCGGCACTCCGAGTATGGCTCATGCTGTTCCACTCTCTCCGCACACCCCTCAACCTCCACCGCCAGACTCACATGAACCTTCAGCTAGCATGAGCATATCGCCTCCTCCGCCGACGCCATCCACATCCAAAGCTCCAGGCAGTCGTAGCCTCAATACGAACGCCACCACATTCGTTCCCACGACGCCTCGATCACACAAGATTACCGTTAGAAGTCCAAACGGGACGGAGATTAAAATGGAGTCGTTCAGGAAGCCCAGCCCTCAACCATCTACCACCCCGATACCCCCGCCTTCTCCGATAGCAACAAGTCGTCGATCAGCATCGGTACGCATCGAGAGCGAATGGGCTAAGTGGAAACGCAAGAGGGAAGCCAAATGGCAACAACAAGAGGAGACCAAGGCAGACGCTCGGAAGGAACACGACATCGTTGAATCCCCGGCGCAACGATCATTGGAAGTTGCGCAGAATGAGATGATCGAGAACGAGGAGATCTTCGAGTCCCATGTGCACGACGCTAGCAATATTGCGAGAAGCCAGAAAGAGGGCCAGCGGATCGACACCCGGGAATTCGATACACATCGGCCCGGTCCCCTCGACAGCAATGCTACCAAGAAGGGCAACTCTGCCTTTCCTTTCTCCGCCCTGCTAGCCGCTCGCAATATCGATAGATTGGATGAGATCGAGTATCCCGAGGGTATAAGGAGGCCCAAGACGGAGCTTAATCAGAACGCGAAAGGCGGGAAATTCAGGTGTGTTTGGATTTCAACATCTCAGACCGAGAGCCCACTTTTTTCATCTTTCCATATACTTTGCCTAGGTATGATCGGGATTTCCTCTTGCAATTCATGACAGTCTGTAAGGAGAAGCCGCTAAATCTTCCTCCATTGGATGTCCTTGGCATCGAGCCTGTCGCTGAAACCTCGCTCGGCACGACAGGTGGTGGTTCCGGTCGACGTCGTCGTCGGTCTTCGGGTCCCAAGTCCGCAGCAGGTGCTCACTCAGCTTCGATCGGCCTTGGTATTGGTCCCTTCAAACCTGGGGCTCCCCCTGATCCATTTGCGATGGATCAGTTTGGTACCCTTGGCAACAAGCTTACGAGCGAGGAACGTTTTATGATGTCTCAAGGCGCACGCTCGGCGTCTGTTGGCGGTGGCCCTGCTCCATTGCTCAACCGTTCGGCATTAACACAAAACCCAAGCCAAGGTGGACCCGGTGGACACCCAATGGGTGGCCATCGCACGCGCAGCAAGCGTCGCGAGAAACGCACCGATTCCAGCAAGGTCGATTCGGTACAGCAAGGCCCAGGATTTGACCCGGGTGCTGTCCCTTCAATACCTGCACTTGAACCCGTTGTTCCTCCTGAGATGTCCGCTAACTGCTGGATCAGCGTGCAACCCGAATGCGCTATCGACGCGGATACTCCTGAGGTTGTGGACCAGAAAGTTAGATCACTCCTCAACAAGTTCACTATGGAGAACTTCGACTCAATTTCTGACCAAATCACTGCATTGGCCAACAAGTCGGAGAACGAAAAGGATGGACGAACCCTCGTCCAGGTTGTCAGGGTCGTTATCGAGAAAGTTACCGACGAGGCCGAATGCAGCGAGATGTATGCCCGACTCTGCCGCAAGATGATGGAAACGATCAGTCCCAAGATTCAAGATGATGGCGTTAAGAGCGCCGACGGGAAACCTATTGCAGGTGGTCAGCTCTTCCGCAAATACCTTCTCAATCGGTGTCAAGAAGACTTTGAGCGTGGTTGGGTTGCCAAGGAAGTCACGGCTCGTGCGGCGGCAACCAGACCCAGTGACGACGAAGCAATCAAGGCAGACGACGAGAGCGAGCTCTACTCCGACGAGGACTACGTGGCCCAGAAAGCAAAGCGTCAGGGTCTTGGCCTTATCAAGTTCATCGGCGAGTTGTTCAAGCTGAAGATGCTCACGGAACGTATCATGCACAACCATGTCAAGAAGCTGCTTTGTAATGCGGAGAACCCCGAGGAAGAAGAGATCGAGAGTCTGTGTCAGCTGTTGAGAACTGTTGGCCAACTTTTGGATGTTCCCAAGGCGCGTGCACATATGGACGTGTACTTCCAGAGGATGAGGGAGCTCTGCAAGAGCTTGAACGTTAGTCCTCGCATGCAGTTCATGCTTCAGGTGGAATCGTCGTTTACTTGTCATCGTTCACCGACTAATATTTGGCTGTTTCATTAGGATGTGATTGAACTCCGTGACCGGAAATGGCAACCTCGTAACGCGGTAAATGCGCCTGCCACGCTTGCCGCAGTGCATGAAGCGGTTTGTACCCGTCGTTCATCGTTGCACGTAGATGCTCAAAGATATGATATCTAGGCTGCTAAGGAAAAGGCTGCTCAAGAAACCCAGGCGTTCCGGCGGCAATTTAGCATGTCTCGAGGTGGTTCGAAACGGGGTGCCGAGTGCAACGCTGAGCCCTCTCCTGACGGTTGGGCAGTGGCTGGAGGCTCGCAACCTAGACCCCCAACCAAAGCAAGCAACCTTTCGCAACTCGGCAAGATCAGCGAGGCCTCTCTGATAGTCATAGATCCGAGCAGTGTTTTCGCTGGCAAGAAGGATATCAAGCGCGAGTCAATGACACGCAAGAACTCGAGCTCTGACATGTTCTTGATGCTCAGTCAGCACCCCGAGCTTGTCATAGAACCCAAACCGAGCGAAGCACCTGTAGCCCACATGTCAGAAAAAGAGGCGCGGAAGAAGATCGATGAGGACGCTAAGGAATTCTTTACTGTCCGCAACCTTGAAAAGGCGGATGCATACTTTACGTCCCTCCCAGAAGAGCATCGATTCCGACTGGTTGACAAGCTTGTTTCATCAGCACTGGGAAGCAAGGAAGCTGATGCTCGCTTGGTCGCTGATTTCTTCTCTCGTCCTGTTTCACAATACGAGTGCTCACCAGAAGCTTTCGAAGCTGGATTCATGCCCATGGTTGAGCTACTAGAGGACATTGCTATCGACGCCCCTAAGGCATTCGAGTTCATGGCCATCATGCTGAAAGGGGCTGGAATGGACAAGGACGAGGAGAGAATGAAGCGGATCGCTGAGAGAGTGATAGACAGCAGTGATAGGTTGCTTCAGCTCGTCTCGTTATGAACACTTTCGTCGACATATTTCGTTTCCTCCCTTGGGGATTTTACTTACGCCTTCAGCTGCGTTCCCATCTGCACATGTTTTCCATCCATCGCTCGCATCGTTTTTCTGATGAATTTTAGTCTGTTCGTGCGTGACCATGGTTTCTGGAACATATAATAATCTGTCTTGTACATCGCATTGCTATTCTTCCATATCATTTGTTGTCCTAGTTTTTACAGCATAGGCTACGGCTTAGCGGTATATCAGACACGGCCACCTAATCCTTGCCCAAGAGCATCATACTCGAATCGATCCATCGACGAGGAAGCGTTAGTTTTATTGTGTGATCCAAAGCTGAATCAAAACCCATGCAAACTGCAAGTCAGATTCAAGTCATTGAAACAAACTAGTACAAATCATTGATAGATTGCACAGAGTACTTCGGATTGTGCATCCACAGGTTCCAGTTTGAACCCGCGGAAAACCCCTGTCTTACTTCCGATGTGAAGTTACTTGCCAATTTAGGCAGGTGTTGTCTTCGTCCTCTGTTTTTCCGTCTCCCTTTTACTTTTCTTTTGTTGGGCAGATTTTCTGGAACGCTTTTCAGTTTTATTACGCTGTCGAGCATGTGCGGCAAGGCTTCCCTACCTATGTCCTGTCATCTCTAGGGCGATGTACGCCTTCGAGGCAAATGACTATATGTAAGTGCCCACTTACACACCTTGAAGGGAGTTGACAAGCAACGCCATTCAATAGATGAGAAGGCTTTGTTTGTTTTTTCTAGTCCTCCGAAATCGGCATTCTTCCTGGAGTTTGCTGCTTTCACTACCCCCATCGCTATATCTCTGTCCTTCACCAGGCTTGCACCTTAAGAAGTTAATCTTGAACCACGAGTACACCCGACCTGGTAGCTATTCGCTGAGTCTCGATCGACTCCGGAAGCATTCATTCACTTGAGTATCTGTGTCGGGATCACAGACTGCTCGATGTGGTTGGCAGCGTTGTAGTTCGGCCATTGGGTGCCGACGTCGGCATGTCACCTACGTTGTTGGCGCAGGTCAATACAACAACCCGAGAGGTGAGGCTTCGACTTGAGAGGGAAGCAGTTCAGTTCTGTGTGTCTTGCGGGCTTGATGGGTACTGTTGACATCACCGATGCTGGGCGCTGATATGGGCCGCTGGTATTTGACACGAAATGGTGTAGGACGAGATGGTGTCCGACAGCGCGAGGGCATTCTCAACAGTCGTTTCTGAGCAACACTATAGGCTGACGGAGTATGTCGATCGAGGACATGTTCGGACTGTCCGCCCCGAACTGAATTGGTACTGCATAATGTGACTCCACCATATGAGGTGTCCAGGGTCCCGTGGCTTTTTACAGCCTCAGGTTCGCACTTAGGACACAGCATGCGTAGTGGTGCTGAGGCCTCGTCTGTCTTCTTCCTTAAGGTGAGGTCGCTCCTCGCAGCGACGGGGTTTGCTTTCCATAGACAGGAAAACAGAAAAAGAAAAATCCCTCAGTGGTACGAGTGCGTTTATCGCCTGCTGCCAAGTCTACTTCACGATCACCACACACGATAATTCGATCCATCTGCGCCTAAAATATCTGTCCATCGAAAATCGTGCGTTCTTTGCTTCTGTCCTTTGAGACCTGGCATTCTCACATGTTGTCTGTCAGAATGAGCAAAGGTTCGACTGCATCTGCAAAGACTCCGACACCGCTCCCATCGCAGTCAGCTTGTGCAAGGGGCCCGCCGCAGAATAGCAATTCTTCAGCTCCCTCAACGCGTTCTCAGTCTCCCGCTCCTTCCCATGTACAGTCTATAACTGCTTCTCATTCCCGCCGGCCAAGTGCGTTAGGCCAGGGCGTACCCGTAAAAGGAGGCGTCAGCGTCCCGCGGAATAACGTGGGCTCCGTCAGTCAGGGTACGTCATCACCATCCTCCTTTTCATCCAACAGACATCTTGATCCAATCTGCATTGCAGGATCTTCCTTAAATTTTGGCTCAATAGATGATGCCTCTACTCCTGTTTCGTCTTCACCTACCGCCACCCCAGTGGTTGGACATGAAAGCGTCAAGACATTTGGCTCTCTGCCTGTGACGACAGCCACGACATCAACTATCATAAATGGAAAAACTCCCGCTTCAGGTCCGTCCGCTGGCTCGTCGAAGCCTTCATCATGGCCCTCGGCGATGGCTCCACCGATATCATCATCGACATCAGCAACAGCCAGTCCGTCATCGACATCGTTAGCGGCCACGCCGTCTTCGTCTATGCCATCCACCAGTACAAAGTCCAGCTTTAATGTTGCCAAACTTTTCCAGGTTAATCTCCCAGCCTCCCAGCTTTCCTCAGACGCCACCTCTGCTTCAACACGACCGTATAATCTATCTCATCAGTCGTCATCCGCCACACAACATGCACCACAACAGCCGGTACAGGCTCCCCCGATGAGCACGCATCCCTATCCGTCATATGGGCAAGGAATGCGACCTCCCCGCGGCGCAAGTGGGCCTGGTTCACCGGCGTTTTCTCGTGCTGTACCCAATGGATGTGGACCGCAGTCACGGCCGACGCCAGGTCCCGGTGGTCCCGGTGGCCCTTCACTCCCTGCTAGTCCGAAACTTGCTCCTCCTACTCATTCGCATCCCCCTTCATCTGAAGGCGTCCTTCCTCAACAGCCCCCCATGCAACCCGTGCATTGGTCTCCGTATTACGTACGTCATTGTGTCTTGATGTGACCACTATTCAGTTGACTTGTTTTAGTACCTGGAATACCAATCGCCGCAATGGTTTTATCCAATGAAACCTCCTCATGGCATGGGCCACGCACCCCATGCACCTGGACCCACTCCTCAAAGCCCTCCTCACCCCGGCATTCCCTTATCGCCCCGAGCCCGATCTCCGTCACTTCCTCCCGGCACTCCGAGTATGGCTCATGCTGTTCCACACTCTCCGCGCACTCCTCAACCTCCACCGCCACAGACGCATCAACTTTCAGCTAGCACGAGTATATCACTACCTCCGCCGACGTCATCCACATCCATTGCTCCAGGCGGCCGTAGCCTTGATACCGATGCCAGTACAATCGTTCCCGCGGCCCCTCGATCAGACAACATTACCATTATATGCGAAGACGGGATCGAAGTTAAACTGGAGTCGTTCAAGAAGCCCAGCCCTCAGCCGTCTACCCCCCTGATACCCCCACCTCCTCCAATAACAACAAGTCGTCTGTCAGCGTCGGGGCGCGTTGAGAACCAATGGGCCAAGTGGATACGCAAGAGGGAAGCCAAACGGCAACGACAAGAAGAGACCGAGGCAGACACTCAGAAGGAACACGACATCGTTGAATCTCCGACACGAGAATCATTGGAAGTTGCACAAGATGAGATGATCGAGAACGGAAAGGTTTTCGAGTCCTATGCAAATGGTGCTAGCAAGATTTCTAGAAGCCAGAACGAGTCTCTGCGGATTGACACCTCGGAATTTGCCAGACGTCGGCCGGACACCCTCGATACCAATCCCAACAAGGTCGGGCTGGTGGAACACGGTCCGGGTGCCGCTTCTCCAGTACCTGCGCTGAAACTCGTTCCTACCCTTGAGATGTCCACCAACCGCTGGGTTTCTGGCAGTGCCCAACGTAGAGGTGTCACCGACGTGGGTACTTCTAAGGCTGTGGACCGGAAAGTTAAATCACTCCTCAACAAGCTCACTATGGAGAAGTTCGATTCGATATCCGACCGAATCATTGCATGGGCCAACAAGTCGGAGAATGAAAAGGATGGACGGACCCTCATTCAGGTCATCAGGCTCGTTTTCGAGAAGGCTACTGACGAGGCCGACCGCAGCGAGGTTTATGCCCGACTCTGCCGCAAGATAATGGAAACGATCAGTCCCAAGGTTCAAGATGATGGCATTAAGAGCACCGACGGGAAACCTATTGCAGGTGGTCAGCTCTTCCGCAAATACCTGCTCAATCAATGTCAAGACTTTGAGCGTGGTTGGGTTGCCAAGGAAGCCACAGCTCATGCGACGGCAGCCAAAGCCAATGGTGACGAAGCAGTCGAGGCAGCCAACGAGAATAAGGGCCACGAGAACGAGTTCTACTCAGACGAATACTACGCGGCTCAGAAAGCGAGACGTCAGGGTCTCGGTCTTATCAAGTTCATCGGCCAGCTGTTCAAACTGCAGATGCTCACTGAACGCGTCATTCATGAATGTGTCAAGAAGCTACTTGGTAATGTGGAGAACCCCGAGGAGGAAGAGATCGAGGGTTTGTGTCAGCTGTTAAGAAATGTTGGCCAACTTTTGGATGTTCCCAAGGCGCGTGCACATATGGACGTGTACTTCCAGAGGATGACGGAACTCCGCAAGAACCCCAACATTAGTCCTCGTATACAGCTCATGCTTCAGGTAGGGTCGTCATCATTTGTTTGTCGTCGTTCACCAACTAATACTTGACTGTTTCAACAGGATGTGATCGAACTCCGTGACCGGAAGTGGCAATCTCACAATGTGGTCGATGTGCCTACTACGCTTGCCGATACCACCGACACCAAGCTCCCCTGCGAGCAACCTTTCCCGATGTCTGAAGGCACACACTCAGCGTCTATTGGCGGTGATCCTGCTTCTTTACTCAGCCGTCCGAGATTCGCAAGAAATCCTGGCCAAGGTGGATCCAGTGGACACCCGATGAGCGGCTGTCGTCTGTGCAACACGTGTGGCGAGAAGAGCAAGGTCGGGGAAACGGACGTTGTTACAAGCCCAATGCCAGTTACGGTCAACCTTAATGTCGATGACCCTGTTCATGTGTTTCATGGCCGTTCTGTCCCAGAAGTACCCAGGATGCAACCACCTCCTAAGTCAGCGCCTACGACCACAGACATCCCAGCAGAATCAATGCTATTATCTGCGGTTCAACAGGTAAACCTTGGACCACGCCTCTCTCTCTCCGAGTTCTGTGCTATGTATGAATTATCAGATGAGTTACAAACCAAGCTTCGATCAAATGGTTTCATATCTAGTCATACCCTTCGGTTTACTTCACTCGAGGATGTTAATGCTGTTGGGCTCCTTCGCGGTGAGATTGCACAGCTGCGTGATGCTATATCACGTTGGTGTGGTGTATAGACTCCCAATGGTTGCCCTGTACTCATTGTACTAGTGATATGATACACAAATGTATGTTTAGAAGTAGGATCAGCCCGGGTAACCAGATATCCTTGCTCGTACAGGTATGGGTTAGGGGCTGGGACCCAGTAGTACGCGGACGCTAGTCTCGTAACCAGTTCGAGACGCACGCACTCAACGTTTTGATCACCACAAAATTCCGAAGCTAACCGCCGTGAAGACAGGCTGTAGTCTGGGACGTTCTTAGGAAGGCGGTTGAACATGCCCTTCGGTGTCCTCGTGCACCCCTGGCTGTGACAAACTATCAATGGGCAGGCTTGAAGAAGCACATCATAGGTTAGAGTGACAGCGTAGCCGATTCTTGATCCTGCAGAAGGATTCTTCAATTGGATGAGGTCTGGCAAGTGGAGTCCATGGGACACGGAGTCTGGCTACCCAAAAACATCATACTCGAATTTGATCCATTCCTGAGAGATTTATTTGTGATCCGAAGCTAAATCAAAACATGGGAACTATTCCTCTCCCCTACCCCTATCTCTCCTCAGGCGCCGTTGTTACTCTACGACGCTGCGCCAGACGGTTTCATTCTAGCACTCACTGGTTTCCTACTTATGAGATGCCTCAGCGCTGTACGTGTTGGCGGATTTTCAATTGTATGTTTTGGCATAGGACTCTGGGCAATTGTTTCATAGACAATTGAGTGCCTTCAAGCCTAACGTAGGAATCCATCCTGCTGTTTCTTGTTTCTAGTATACAGTCAATGCAAGATACGTGTTTTCCGAAGGGATGTGGTTGGTGAGTTTTCCCCGTGACGTTTCCTATTTACCTTGCAATGGATCGCCCCAACGGATGGAGCATCCTTTCCCTTACCCAACGTAGACACCCTTGCCCATCCGGCTTGACGGTGTTTCCCCTGCTGTATCTGTCCACATGCACTACATTTCAATTGACCCAAATCACTCATTTTGCAAAGCCACACCGCGCACTCCCGAACTCCCTCCCGAATTGCATTATCATTTACCTGCAGCCCTCATCGTTACTAAAACCTAGAGCTGCTACCTGTTCTTCTTTTAGGATAGACCTTTGCCCCGCCCGTTTGAACGAACGAAAGGACGTTTATCAGTGCAGGCATACAGGAATTTTCTGTGATCGCAAGAATACAAGCATGTTGCACCGCGACGTCGATAACCCGACCTGAAGAGTTTCACCAGTTATGGGACTGACCTTCATGTGAAACCACTGATGGGCATCAGGATCCAGGGGCCTGGAACTCCTGACTTGGAAAACGATCTCCGACGTCGTAAATACTGCGACCTCTAAAAGGCATTTCGAAGGGGAATATGTATGTAACCTTGCACGAGTACCTAGCCCTTCATTAATATGCCTGCCTCGTGACGTCAAAGGTGGATTTGGATCAGGACTTGAGTGCGCGCCGCCCACTGATACGTTATTCTCATACAAACTAAAAATCAGATTCAAGTCGTTGAAAACAAATAGTACAGACCATTGATAGATCGCACAGAGTACTTCAGAGTGTGCATTCACGGGTTCTAGTTTGAACCGTCTCCGCGGAGAACCCTTGTTTTAATTCCGAGATGAAGTTACTTGCCAATTTAGGCAGGTGTTGTTTGCGTCTTCTGTTCTTCCGTCTCCCTTTCACCTTCCCTTTGTTGATAGGCAGATTTTCGAGCACGCTTTCGGTCTGATTGCGCTGTCGAACGTGTGCGGCGGGACTACCATACCCATGTCCTGTCAGCCCCAGGGCGATGTACGCCTTCGCGGCAGACGTCATGGCTATATGCAAGTGCCCGCTCACACACCGTGAAAGGGCATGCCAAACGTGGCCGTCGGGCCTTGTTCTAGCATGCAAGGGCGATTTCATTTATGAGTGTAGCAACACAAAGCGTTTGTTCACAAGCATAGCCCTTTCAACGGATAAAAAGACTTCGCTGCTTTGTCCTGGTCCTCAGAATTCAGAATTCTTCCTCGAGTTTGTTGCTTTCACCAGCCTCATCGCTACATCCCTGTCTCTCCCCGGGCTTACGCTCTATTAAGTTATCCTTCTGCGACCAGCGCATCCGACCCAGTAGCCATTCGCTCAGTCTCGGTCGACTCCGAGAGCATCCATTCTCTTGAGCATCTGTGTCCGAGAGGTTCGACCGCATACTCCGCAGGCCAAGATGCTCCTCCGGGTCAACCTCGTTGTATTCTACTTCTTCATTGCTTCCTGTGGGGCTCCGGATTTGATACTCTCTGAATTATTTACTGACAAAACTTTCAGTGAATCTGTTCGCTGCGGCGAACCCCTTGCCGGCCATCGTTCCGTACACCGAAGGCGTACAGTTGTTCAAGGATGTGATTGCTGTAAGTTTCTTGGTGCCTTGATGTGCGAACCCCCACTCAAGTCTTTGTTAGCGTGGGGAGGATATTGTCGTTACTGAGGGTGTTGCAGATGTCGACAACGATCCAGTAAAACGCGGGCCGGAAGCTGCGCCAGATCCTCTTCCTGGTGAAGATACAGACGTCGATGAGCGGTTCTGCCGCTTTGGTTGTCTCTAAGCTTCTGGGAAGCACAGTTAGATGTCTTCATTGTTAACCCTGCATCCGAGATAAACATGCTCGCTTAATGCGCCCGTGCACTTGTTTAAGTCAAAGGACTTGTATTGTGCTCCCTATCCCGTCTTGGTTGGTCTACAAAGATTCGTTCTCCCTCCCTCCTGCTCATAATTCTCTTTGGTTCCTGTGCTGGCTAGTGTATCTATGACCTTGCTTTTGCTCTGGACTCTTCTGGCGGATGTTTTGTTTCTGATTGACGGCTACTAGATCATTGTAAAGTCGGTCCCTACTCACTCTTTTGTCGCTACTGTATCAGTAAATTATATGTGCCTTCTGGGGTGCATTTTCAGTGAGCTTGGGATCAAACATTCTCATGTGGCAAGTCCCGAGTGTGCGACCAAGTACCTACGGACCCAGGAACCCAGTTTTGATTCCTGCAGTTGAAGATACTTTTACTGCAAATTATGTAACCGTCGCTGAAGTGTTCCTACTCGGAGACCACGCAGCTAGCCAGATTAGGCATATATTCACACTAATAGCATGTGGTGATCGGACCTGCGACGCCACGAGTACAACTTTCGTTGTATTTACTCTGCCCGCTTCAACTCCCATCGTGAATCTCCACACAACGTTAGCACAGCCAGACGGAAGTGTACGCGCCAGAGTACCAAGGTTCTGGTGTAGTGCCGTTGTCGCCACCTCACGGCAGGGGACAACTGCGCAAACCGCAGTGACTGGTTACAGCTGAGTCGTCATGCCAGTAACAACACGATGTTAGTGGCGCAGAAAGTTCCAAACAGACCGAATCATGGTTTGCAGACAGTGGTCTAACGGTAGGTGCAATTGAGACGTCGATGTCTCCCCATGTACCTTTGCCGGACAAATCCAACACGTCGCTTGTAAGTTATTGTTGGTGAGCCCTCTGGTAACGTTCAACTCGGAATGGACCTCCGTCACTACTAATCTATTAGTATAGGGACATTTGTATGTCCCCAGTTGCTACAACAGCCCCAAATACATGTATCGATCGGACTTGCGGGATCCGACGGCTTGCCTCCCGGGCCAATCTGGAGGTGACGGTTGTTCGCGTGGCACACATGGGAAATCTCTTCGGATTATACTGCCTCGAAAGAGGTGGTTGGAATCATATGTCTCCATCGTTGTTTATTGCATAATCAATGACTTCGAGGAGAGACATACCATGTGTCTCTAGATCTCTGGTGGACTCGTTCCGCTCTTTAAAGGTTTCTCAAAACGGCGTCCCCATACTCATGACAGATCTCAGCCATTTGTTGTCTGACGACCTTTGCAGTGATCTCGAAAAAAAAAGCCACAACTGTTTCTTGCCGTTAATATGAGGCAGGCAATGTCAAGGCCTGTCTTCCTGACTGTGGGGAACAACTGATATATCGCCCTCTCCGTAGCTTGGTGTGCTCCAGGCAACGGCTAAAGCGATTCTCGTTACACGCCATCGTTGCTTCCTAGAAGGTATCCCTTCTCGTTGTCTCTGTCTCGACAACACCCTCGACGACACTCGACTGATTGGCGGGTCGGACCTCGCCAGCGGTCTGGCATCCTTAACCGGCTGAAGGCTACCTTCCGATCCTCCCCAACCAATCCCACCAGAGTAAGTTGGGCTATGTCAAGACTATGGCGCACATGATTAAACAGGTACGCATGAGTAAATGTGCCGAGTTCTCAGGGTTCCCAAGGTACGTACCTAAGTGCGCGACCATTGTATCCTAAGAGTACTACCCAGTGGGCGCTCCGACTCACCCAAGTGATGTAGGCTGCCTATCATCTTGATTTACCTTGATCGGAAAGCACAACACTCTTACAGTTTTCTGTATAGCAAGTCCGATACTCTGTGCGAGCCTCCTTAACTTAAATGAAACAGAGTCCTGTTACTGTCATCTTGGCCCACCACGCCACACCACATGGGGTGATGGGAATCATGAAAGGCTATCCCATGGCACGCAAGGGGAAGGTATTCACTTCAGTCAACAGAGCGTCTTGTTCTTTTGGCATGACAGTGGCGCAAGGGAACTTTCTTGCGGTTGACAACATAGGATAGACGCGTTTGGTGCAATGATGTGCCCAAGAAAGGCTTGCTTACTCTCTGTTCTGTCAACAGGTCTGTGATTCGTTCCCTCCACAACAATGCGAATGATTTCTATATGGTCATGCTTAGATGTCTCCAGAAGGTTCATGGCTCTCTGGTGTATTCTACATGATCAGCTCGCACCGTATATTGTCAGCGCCATTCAAACATGATAGAACGCCTGCGTTCGTTGTCAAGAAGCCGACCAATGTTTATCGCTTACTTCCAGTAACAATGTTCTCTTCCTCGGAGCACGGCGTGCCGCGATGACGTCTTTAGGCGACCTTACTTCAGGGCACCCACGTCAAGAGCACGCGCTCGGAGTCGACACACGGGATGTGTTTGAAAGCTATGAATAATCGGACGTCCGTGCGTCTTTACTCAGGCACCTTGAAATTTCCAGATTCAGGTGACCTAGCATCGAATATGGTTGTATGAAAGTCTGCGGCTGGTCAGCGATGTACTCTGCTAACCTTGCCATCCCTTGCGGTGGTAACCGGTACCGATGTACACCTCTTGACGACCTTTGATCCGGAAAAGGAAGGTGCAGTCGTTCGCAGTGGTTCGGTTCCTCCCACTCACTTGGCGGAAAATCAATCGTGCTGGAGAATAAAGGGACGACCAGAAATGGAAAATCCGCCGGGAAGATGAAGTCCAAACCGGGATGCGAAGTGAGCTGAAGTGAGGATTGCCGGGCGAAGGGACAAGCCAACAACCAAATATGGATGAAGGGGTATACCACATTTGAGTCTTAGCTTACGGGCGTCCATGAATGGTAGGTTCAAACGAGAAGAGCAGACAAACTGGCAAGATGAAGATTGTAGATGGAATATAAAGACGCTGGTTGGGTTGCTGGGTGAGTCAACCGAGCAACTCGTACAATCCGCTCTTATTGTTCTCTCGAGCTCAGCTTCCTTTCTTCGTTTTCCCCGCGAGACCAAACGAGCTCCTCAAAGCCCCTTCAGAACAATAACAGTTATCCTGAAACGTCATGTACGCTGCTAAGCTCGTCGTCTTCTCCATCATCGCAGCCACCGCCGCTTTGGGTAAGTTAAACCATTTGCGAGTGGAGGGTGGTCGCTAATCAATGTTTGTCATACCTTAATAGTTTCTGCATCGCCAGTGCCCTGTGGCCGCTCCTGAGGCTGCATTGGATCCCATTTTGGCGAAGACGGAGCTGCTTGCTGTGAGTAACTTTTTAGCTTTTGTGCGTTCGTCCGACCCTTACGGGAAGTGTTTTATTCCACGAAGCGCGAACCTCTCCCACTAGCAGAGGCCGTAGCTGAGCGCACACCTGTAGCAGAGGAGGAGGATGTGGAAGAACGTGTGTGCCGCTTTGGCTGCCTCTAAAGGGCACCGACGTTATACCCCCCGTGCCTCAAAAACCACCTGATTTCCGCGCCACCACAATAACTCCACACACCCTGGCTTGGTGATTGGCACCCTGTGGTTTTCGATGCTGCAGTCGTGTTCCTCTTGTATCTATTATTCATCTTCACCGATGTTCATTCCGGATACCACGGCTATTCCTACTCACTACATTTGTTCGTCTTCGCGCGCATCTATTTTGTTCTCGTTCTGGTTCTGTATTATCTCACCTGGGAGTTCCGTGACTGTATCTCTGACTGATAGAAGTGTATCACTAGTATTTCGCACGACATCCTGTTAAGACTCGATACTTAGAATAAACGTTTATGATTCTAGTACCCAGAGGACTGATGCGGATTAGTGTAAACGTGAAGATGGTGAGGTAGCACAGGTAAGCAGTACCTAGATAGTGATTTGGCATAGAGGTAAGTAATCTGAGCGCCTTTCCTGGTTTCGCTAACGCATCCGACAGGCCATATCGAGCAGCAATGCCTTCAGGATGTCCATGTACAGCGACCTGCTAAGATAACCAAGTCGATAACGGCAGGCAGGGAACGTCAAGTGTTTGAAACGGTTCTCTGGGCTCCTATTGTCGGACGGACCAAGGCTGCCAATTAATACCGCTCATGGGTTGAGGGCTTCTATTAAGGGTCCGTACGACACACCGTTGGCCACCATGCATTGCTCTGCTGGAAAGTGCTTTAGAGTATTTGTTATCATATTAAATGATCTTGTTTCAGGTGCGGCCAGCTTGAACCTGCTCGGCACCACTGCACGATCGTTCAGGGCCTGACGTGGGATGTTAACGCGGTCATAGAACGGTGTCAGCGCCTTGTGATAATCGGGTGTAATCGACTGGACCGTGTAACCAGGTACTTCCTCGACAGTGCAGCGCAACGGGGGTTACAAGTGATTTGTAAATTCTGCGGGAGTAGAGCCCCAAAGGCCCTAGCGCTGGGGAGGATAGGGGTGCACCAGTTTCGATAAGGGGCTATATTTAGGTCTGAGCGAGATAGGATCGTCAGCGTCATCGATACTCGCAGGCCCGGCTGTTCATTTTGACAGAAATGAAGGAGATGCAGCCTCACCTGTCTTTTGTAGTGTACAGTACATGGAGTGTTAGGAACGACACTGGCTTGGCATGAGTGGTCACAAAATGTGGCGCTGGCAGCGTTGTTATTCGGCCACTGGGCGCCGACGTCACCATGTCACCTCGGTCGCTGGCGTGTAGTAGGTCGATGGGGCGACACGAGAAGTGCCGCAGGCCTCGACTTGAGAACGAGGCAGTTCATTTCCGCGCATCTTGCAGGCTTGATGGTACCGCTGACATCGCCAACGCCACTGCCGCTGCCGCTGGTGTTAGTGACTCAACATGGGACGGGATGACGTCAAACGGCCCGGGGGCGCTTTCAGTCGTCGTTTCGAGCGACTACAATTGGCTGAGCGAGTATGTCACACAAGGACATGTGGGACTGTCGGCCGCGAACTGCATTACCAGTACTACATAATGTCGTGCAGCCACGAGGATGGGTTGGCGAGTAGAGAGGGTCGGGGGTATGAGGGGTGTCTGGGGTCCTGTGGGTTTTGTTTGGCTGGGAGGTGGACGGGGCTGGGTTGTACCCCGTCCTTTCCCTACAGCCTCAGCTTAGAAGGACACACCAGTAGTGTCACTGAGCCCCCCCCTCAGTGGTCCTCCTCCTCCACTGTCTTCTTCCTTCGCCCACCTCGCCACTTGCTGCGACGGGCTTTGGTTTCCATCGACAGGAAAACAGAAAAAAAAAAGTTACTTAGTAGTACGAGCTCGTTTATCGCCTGCTGGCAGGTCTACTTCACGACCACCACACGCGACAACTCGATTCATCCGCACCTAAAATATTTGTCCATCGAAATTCGTGCGTTCTTTGCTTCTGTCCTTTGAGACCTGCCATTCTCACATGTTGTCTGTCAGAATGAGCAAAGGTTCGACTGCATCTGCAAAGACTCCGACGCCGCTCCCATCGCAGTCAGCTTGGGCAAGGGGCCCGCCGCAGAATAGCAATTCTTCAGCTCCCTCAACGCGTTCTCAGTCTCCCGCTCCTTCCCATGTACAGTCTATAACTGCTTCTCATTCCCGTCGTCCAAGTGCGTTAGGCCAGGGCGTACCCGTAAAAGAAGGCGTCAGCGTCCCGCGGAATAACGTGGGCTCCGTCAGACAGGGTACGTCATCACCTTCGTCCTTTCCATCCAGCAAACATCTTGATCCAATCTGCATTGCAGGATCTTCCTTAAATTTTGGCTCAATAGATGATGCCTCTGCTCCTGTTTCGTCTTCACCTACCGCTACCCCAGTGGTTAGACATGAAAGCGTCAAGACATTTGGCTCTCTGCCTGTAACGACAGCTACGACATCAACTATCATAAATGGAAAAACTCCCGCTTCAGGTCCGTCCGCTGGCTCGTCGAAGCCTTCATCACGGCCCTCGGCGATGGCTCCATCGATATCATCATCACCATCAGCAACGGCCAGCCCGTCATCGACAACGTCCGCAACGACGTCGTCGACGGCTCCGGCATCTACTCCTAACTCTACCCCGTCGACATCGTTAGCGGCCACGCCGTCTTCGTCTATGCCATCCACCAGTACAAAGTCCAGCTTTAATGTTGCCAAACTTTTCCAGGGTAACCCCTCGGCCTCCCAACCGTCCTCAGACGCCACCTCTCCTTCAACACGACCGTCTAATCTACCTCATCAGCCGCCATCTGCTGGCCAACATGCACCGCAACAACCGGTACAGGCTCCCCCGATGAGCGCGCATCCCTATCCGTCGTATGGACAAGGAATGCGACCTCCTCGCGGTGCGAGTGGGCCTGGTTCACCGGCATTTTCTCGTGCTGTACCCAATGGAAGTGGACCGCAGTCACGGCCGATGCCAGGTCCCGGTGGTCCCGGTGGCCCTCCACTCCCTTCTAGTCCTAGACTCGCTCCACCTACTCACTCGCATCCCCCTTCATCTGCAGGTGTTCCTCCTCAACAGCTCCCCATGCAACCCGTGCATTGGTCTCCGTACTACGTATGTCATTGTGCTCGCATATGACCACTATTCAATTGACTTGTTTTAGTACCTGGAATACCAATCGCCGCAATGGTTTTATCCAATGCAAGCTCCTCATGGTATGGGCCATGCACCCCATGCTCCCGCACCCACTCCTCAAGGCCCTCCTCACCCCAGCATTCCTTTATCACCTCGAACCCAACCTCCGTCACTTCCTCCCGGCACTCCGACTATGGCTCATGGTGTTCCACACTCTCCGCACACCCCTCAACCTCCACCGCCACACACGCATCAACCTTCAGCTAGCATGAGTATATCTCCTCCTCCGCCGACGCCATCCACATCCAATGCTCCGGGCGGTCGTAGCCTCAATACCAATGCCACTACATTCGTTCCTACGGCGCCTCGATCACACAAGATTACCATTAAAAGTGAAGACGGGACGGAGGTTAAATTGGAGTCGTTCAAGAAGCCCAGCCCCCAACCATCTACCACCCCGATACCCCCGCCTTCTCCGATAGCAACAAGTCGTCGGACAGCATCGGTGCGCATTGAAAGCGAAGAGTCGAAGCGGAAACGGGAAGAGCAGGCACGATTAGAGCAGGAAAAGAAGGAGGCAGATGAGAGAGCAAAGAAAGAGGAGGAAGAACGGAAACAAAAAGAAGCAGAAGATGCTAAGCGGAGAGAGGAAGAGGAGGAGGAAAGGAAACGGAAGGAGAAGGAAGAGGAAGAGGAGCGAGTGCGAAAGGCAGAGGAAGAGAAGGTGCGACAAGAAGAGGAGCGAAAACGCAGGGAAGAGCAGGAACGGTTAGAAGAAGTGCGACGCACTGAGGAGCGCTTGAAGGCAGAAAAGGAGCAGGCGGAGCGGGAGCAAAGAGAGAGGGAACAGAAGGAGCAGGAGGAGCGGGAGCGAGCTGAGAGGGAAGCCGAACAGCAACGCCAGGAGGAGGCCGAAGCAGAGGCTCAGAAGCAAAGCGACATCGTTGAATCTCCGACACAAGAGTCGTTGGAGGTTGAAGATGGTGAAGTGCTCGAGAACGGAGAAGAGGTTTCCGAGCCTCAAGTAAACGGTGCTGGCAAAAGCCAGAAAGAGTCTCTGCGGATCGACACCTCAGAATTCGCCAGACGTCGGCCGGGTCCCCTCGATATCAATGCTGCCAAGAAGGATAGCTCTGCGCCTCCTCTCTCCGCCCTGTTGACCGCTCGCAATATCGGTAGACTGGACGAGATCGAATATCCTGATGGTATAAAGAGTCCCAAGACGGAGCTTAATGAGAACGCGAAAGACGGCAAGTTTAGGTATGTATGGATTTCAATATCCGAGACCAAAAGCTCACTCTGTTATTATCACCTAGGTATGACCGAGATTTCCTCATGCAGTTCATGGCAGTCTGTAAGGAGAAGCCGCCGAATCTTCCTCCGTTGGATATCCTTGGCATCGAGCCTGTCGACCAAACGTCATTCGCCATGACGCGTGGCGGTTCCGCTCGACATCGTCAGTCTTCAGGTCCCATGTCCGCAGCAGGTGCTCGCTCAGCTTCGATCGGCCTTGGTATTGGTCCTTTCAAACCTGGGGCTCCCCCTGCTCCTTTTGCGATGGGCCAGTTTGGTACTCCTGGCAACAAGCTCACGAGCGAGGAACGTTTTATGATGTCTCAAGGCGCACGCTCGGCGTCTGTTGGCGGTGGCCCCGCTGCGTTGCTCAACCGTCCTCCATTAACACGAACTCCAAGTCAAGGTGGACCCGGTGGACACCCGATGGGTGGCCATCGCACGCGCAGCAAGCGTGGCGAGAAACGCACCGATCTCAGCAAGGTCGGTTCGGTACAGCAAGGTCCAGGATTTGGCCCAGGTGCTGCCTCTTCGATACCTGCACTTGAACCCGTTGCTCCTCTTGAGATGTCCGCCAACCGCTGGGTGCCTAGCAGTGCGCAGCGTAAAGGTGCTATCGACGCGGACACTCCTGAGGTTGTGGATCGGAAAGTTAAATCACTCCTCAACAAGCTCACTATGGAGAAGTTCGACTCGATATCTGACCAAATCATTGCATGGGCCAACAAGTCGGAGAATGAAAAGGATGGACGGACCCTCATTCAGGTCATCAGGCTCGTTTTCGAGAAGGCTACTGACGAGGCTAACTGGAGCGAGATGTATGCTCGACTCTGCCGCAAGATGATGGAAACGCTCAGTCCCAAGGTCCAAGATGATGGCATTAAGAGTACCGACGGGAAACCCATCACAGGTGGTCAGCTCTTCCGCAAATACTTGCTCAATCGGTGTCAAGAAGACTTTGAGCGTGGTTGGTTTGCCAAGGAAGCCACAGCTCGTGCGGCGGCAGCCAAAGCCAGCGACGACGAAGCAATCAAGGCAGCCAACGAGAAGAAGGGCGAGGAGAGCGAGCTCTACTCCGACGAATACTACGCGGCTCAGAAAGCGAAGCGTCAGGGTCTCGGTCTCATCAAGTTCATTGGCGAGTTGTTCAAGCTTCAGATGCTCACTGAACGCATCATGCACGAATGTGTGAAGAAGCTGCTTGGTAATGTGGAGAATCCCGAGGAGGAAGAGATCGAGAGTCTGTGTCAGCTGTTGAGAACTGTTGGCCAACTTTTGGATGTTCCCAAGGCGCGTGCACATATGGACGTGTACTTCCAGAGGATGAGAGAGCTCTGCAAGAGCCTGAACGTTAGTCCTCGTATGCAGTTCATGCTTCAGGTGGGATCGTCATTGTTTGCATATCATCGTTCACCAACTAATACTTGACTGTTTCATTAGGATGTGATTGAACTCCGTGACCGGAAATGGCAACCTCGTAACGCGGTAAATGCGCCTACTACGCTTGCCGCAGTACACGAAGCGGTTTGTATCCCGTTGTTCATCGTTGCACGTAGATGCTCATAGATATGATATCCAGGCTGCCAAGGAAAAGGCTGCTCAAGAAACCCAAGCATTCCAGCGGCAATTCAGCATGTCTCGAGGTGGTTCGAAACGAGGTGCCGAGCGCAACGCTGAGCCTTCTCCTGACGGTTGGGCAGTAGCTGGAGGCTCGCAACCTAGACCCCCAACCAAAGCAGGCGACCTTTCGCATTTCGGCAAGATCAGTAAGGCTGCTCCGATGGTTATGGGTCCGAGCAGTGTTTTCGCTGGCAAGAAGGATATCAAGCGCGAGTCGATGACACGCACGAACTCGAGCTCTAACATGTTCTTGATGCTCAGTCAGAACCCCGAGCTTACCATGGAACCCAAACCGAGTCGAGCACCTAGCCGGAAGCCCAGTACGGACTTGGACAAACCGGAACCTGCTCCACAGCGTAAGAAACTTCAACTCCTACCCCGCACGATCCCCGCCCCTGGTGAAACTTCGTCGCCCTCGTCAGAGGAAGAATCCGAGGCAGCACCTGCAGCCCAGATGTCAGAAAAAGATGCGCAGAAGATCGATGAGGACGCTAAGGAATTCTTTGCTGTCCGCAACCTTGAAGAGGCGGACGCATACTTCACCACCCTCACAGAAGAGCATCGATTCCGACTGGTTGACAAGCTCGTTTCATCGGCACTGGAAAGCAAGGAAGCTGATGCTCGTTTGGTCGCTGACTTCTTCTCTCGTCCTGCTTCACAACACGAGTGCTCGCCAGATGCTTTCGAAGCTGGATTCATGCCCATGGCTGAGCTACTAGAGGACATTGCTATTGACGCCCCGAAGGCATTCGAGTACATGGCCATCATGCTGAAAGGGGCTGGAATGGACAAGGACGAGGAGAGAATGAAGCGGATCGCTGAGAAGGTGACGGACAGTGGTGATAGGTTGCTTCAGCTCGTTTCGTCATGAACATTTTCGTCGACATATTTCATTTCCTTGGGGATTTTACTTACACCCTCAGCTGCGCTCCCATCTGGCATATATTACTTTTTCTTTTTCCCCATCCATTGCTTGCATCGTTTTTCTGATGAATCTTAGTCTCTGTTCGTGCGTGACCCTGGTTGCTGCAACACATAATAATCTGTCTTGTACATCGCATGGCTTTTCTCCCCTATTATTTGTTGTCCTAGTTTTACAGCATAGGCTACAGCTTAGCAGTACATCAGATAGTCAACGCGAACAATTCACTCAGACGACGAACCTATCGTATACGATGATGCCCGATGGATTGACTGTCTCATCGACCAAATATAGACAAACTCACATCACTGCAATCAATCACCAAATCACTCCTTGTTGAAAGTACTCAGGAGCCGTAGCCCTCAACCGCCTTCCGCACCAAATTCCACCACCGGGCGGTATGGCTCACGGCGGGCGTCGGTTTACAGCCAATCTTTGGCGGGGCATGCGAAAGAATCTCAACTTTTTTCGCGTGCACCTGCTCTTCTTGTTTGTATTTCGCTCTGTTCGAGAATATTGTCATTTATCTCGGCCAACAGCACTTTCATACCGCTGCTTGCATCCGCCGTGCTGTATGCCTCCAACGGCAAATATCCGATCAGTTATGTCGATGCCCTCTTCAACTCCGTCAGTGCCATGACTGTATGCGGCCTTTCGACGGTGAACTTGAGCTCTTTGACACCGTGGCAGCAAGTCATATTGTTCCTACAGATGTGTGTTGGCAGTCCTGTGGGTATCCGCACTCCGTTACTGGTGGGGCAAAGAATCCTAACCACACAACCACACGCTGTCTCGCCAGGTCGTGGTATCATGGTGTATGGTCTATATCCGAAGGCATGTGATCCTGAAGGTAACTGGCAAACCAAAGTGACGTCTCTCTTAGGTACTTCTTTGCGAAGAAATTCGATCATATCATCGCAGCCGAGGCTGCCCGTCGATTGGAGGCTCAGTTGACCAGAGACACCTCCGCATCGAGAGGAAGGGATTTTGGTTGGCCACGCCGTGTTTCAACGTTGTTCCAGCGGCGACCCGGTCTAAGCCCACTTCCGGAAAACGGATTGAGTGCGGCCGAAGATGTTTCCGTATCAGAGGAGAAGGAGGGCGACAAGAAGTTCGGGGTGCGTATGATCCGTAGGATGGATGCTCCACCCAGACTTGTCAACCCGAGTGGACGAATTACCGAGGCGGGAGATACCCCTGATAGGGCGCTTTTGGCATGCCCAAATGGGGGGAATCACATGTCTTCGCCGCCGCGTGCGTTCACTCCAGACAGCAGGGCTAACGACTTAAGCGGTCAGTATCCTACTGAAGGTGTTTACGCGGAAGTTCCAGAGAGCGCCCAGGAAAAAGAG
Organism: Pisolithus orientalis; assembly: GCF_024613125.1. NCBI lineage: Eukaryota > Fungi > Basidiomycota > Agaricomycetes > Boletales > Pisolithaceae > Pisolithus > Pisolithus orientalis. The sequence goes on along the minus strand of NW_026260794.1, from coordinate 350,922 downwards.
GCGCCCGAGAACCCGAGTGCTTCAGGTGATGGACCTTCGTGAGTCGATAATGCCTCTTATCGGCCGGGTCGCTAACAGGCTTTAGGGTCCGTTGTTTGTCAGATCCTGGAGTTGAAGACAAGATTGATACAGCGTTGTGTAAACCCGCACTTGCCCCTTTATGCGGGATTGATGTTCTAACCAAACATGCAGCGAGTCACCCCTTCCTCAAGTCCAACACCTTTCATGAGGGTCCAGAAGCAAATGAACGAGCGCGCAGGATGTCTAAGGCAGCTAATGTGGAGTTCTCGCCGACGGTCGGCCGCCAGGATACGGCTTATTCCACTGGGCCGGACACCACGTGGGGTGATGGTACTCGTCAACGCCGTCCAACTGTAGTTTCGATTGGCGATCATGTTCCGCTGGGTCGAAATCCCACAATACACACACATCGCACGGTGCATACGGTGCCTCGCTCCGATGGGTATCCAGAATTGCAGCACCCTCAATCCGTATACACGGATTTCGGTGGCTTCCCCATGCCTCACAAGCTTCTGGGCAAGCTCCTGGGACGGCTATTTCCGAAGGCTCAGGTTCGCCTCCACAGAACGATGACGATACCCGCTACGACCTCCTTCACGGGCGGCTCGATACTCTCTCATGGCAGAAGAGGGTCGCTTGCTGCACCCGATGGTGCCATCAACACTGCGGACGGGACGAAACCAGCTACATACATTTCGTTTCACGCAACCGTGGGGCGCAATTCTGCTTTCCGTTCACTCACCAATGGACAGTTGGAAGAGCTGGGTGGAGTTGAGTACCGTGCATTAAATGCACTGTTATGGCTCGTTGCCTCGGTTTGTGACACGTTGCGCACAACATTTATGACTGACATGCCTTGGTGCCTGTGACAGTATCACTTCGGTATTCAGATCATCTCTTACGTTGTAATTGCCCCGTATATGTCAATGTCAAAATGGTCCAGCGACTTCACACCCCCTGCCCTCCAGCGGCCCGTAGCTCCTGCGTGGTAAGCTTCTTACAGGAAACCGACGGCAGTAAAATAACGGGTAATCCCAGGTTCTCCTTGTTTCAGGTTGTATCCGCCTATACCAACACTGGAATGTCTCTTGTGGATCAGTCGATGGTTCCTTTTCAAACGGCGTACCCGATGATATTCTTCATGATAATCTGTATACTTGCCGGAAACACAGCTTTCGTAAGTTCGTGTCTCTCAGCAATCTCGAAGGCTAAACGGTTGGTTTATTCTCCGTCCAGCCTGTCTTGTAAGTAGCCTTTTAGCTATCTGTGCTTAGCGTTCACGCTCCATACTTTCAGTCTTCGTTTTACCATGTATGTCGCTCTTTGGGTGTCCTAATGACTGCTTACAGCAGTTGAAGTTGGGTCGTCACCAAGATCATACCAAGAGACTCGCGTCTAAACGAAACATTACATTTTCTGCTCGACCATCCTCGCCGGTGTTTCATCTATCTGTTCCCATCCCATCAGACATGGTTTCTCCTCACAATGTTATTCGTACTCAAGTATTTCGAATATCCTAATACTCGTCTCTCTCGCTGACGCCTTATCGTTCAGCATCACAGATTGGTTAAGTTTTCTTATCTTCGACATCGGGAATTCAGCCATCAGTTCAATCCCTGTCGGAACAAGAATTGTAGCAGGTTTCTATCAGGCCATCGCCGTCCGGAACGCCGGCTTCGGCATCGTTCCACTCGCTCTTCTTGCCCCTGCCACCAAGTACGTGCGAGCTGATCTCCAAGTTTCATACGCTGAACCAACTCATTCAGGGTCATGTATGTTATCATGATGTACATCAGCGTATGTGAGTATACTGCTCCTTGCCTCCTATTTAGAACCAACGATACAGCCATCTAGATCCAATTGCGTTGAGGTAGGTTTTTGTCGCAGTCAAGATCGTGATTAACATAGGCGGCTGTAGTGTTCGTTCCACCAACGTGTACGAAGAACGGTCTCTGGGTATCTTTCCTCCCGACGAGGAGGATGTTGGGACTTTCCGGCCTACTGGCTCGCGCGTGGCAATTTGGGGTCATTATTTGGGGATGCACGCTCGTCGCCAACTGTCCTTTGGTAAGTGATCGGGAGTCTTGATTGTGGATATGAGGTCTCACTCGAAGGAAAGACATGTGGTGGTTGTCGCTGGCATTATTTGTAGTGTGCATTATAGAGGTGAGCCCAGGCATTGGCTGTGTGGCTATGCTCTATTCTTAGGTGGCTACCAGAGAGATAATCTCAACAACCCTAATATTCAAGGCTGGTTCAACATTTTCACGATAAGTGAGCTCACTGCACTTCATATCTTTTCTCTTCATTATATACTATTTCCCAGTTTTTGAACTCGTGTCAGCCTATGGCTCAGTTGGCCTTAGTTTGGGAGTGCCTGACGTACGTCTGCTTCGTGATGTGCTGTTTTCACCATCTCACATTCTTGGACAGCAAAACTACTCGTTCTCCGGGGCACTACGGCCACTCTCGAAGCTAGTGGTTACCCTTGTCATGCTTCGCGGTCGACATCGTGGGCTTCCGGTGGCCATCGATCGCGCAGTCATGCTTCCATCCGAATTCCGCAAGCCCGAAGAGGACCCCGATCTCCAACATACCACAGATGAAAGGACTCGGGCTTCTAGATTGTACAACCGACCAGGCGGAAGTATTGCAGATATTCCCGGAAATTGGGAGGGGGTGGGATCCGAGAACGACGAACTGAGGCCACGAGCTGAAAGTAGAAGAAACAGCACCACGTCTTCCTCCCGGATTCTGCATACGTAGAGTGGGAAGGCTTACAGCACCAGCACTTCCGATTCCTTGGACAGACATAGAAGAGCACTTCAAACTTCTTAAGCACTTTTACCGAGAAAATGTTTGTATGAAAGAGCACAATGTATGACACACACGACCCGTACTGTAGCAATTGTACTGTAGTGGCCTGAAATGCATGTCTCAGGGGTCTCAGTGGTGTGTCACCGTGGTGCAAGCTCGACTGCCACTTTCACCAATGACTGTATATCGTTTACGCCATGTTGCCACCGTCCCCACCACCCATCTCTAGGCGTGAACGTACGCAAGATGCTGATGCTGCCGTTCGCCAAACCGACTCTGATGCCGCGTTGGCTCGATTGTCCGCAGTCAGGAAGGGTTACCTCACAGACTCTTTCATCGGGCACCTGGTTCCACGATCGCAATTACAACCACCAAGATCCCCTCTAATAAATGTCGGCACATACGTCCGTTCATACTCGATCGATCACCTCGTGGAAGAGTGGATAAATATCTCTAAGCAAGAACACAAGCCATGCCAGATCGTAAGCTTGGGAGCGGGGAGTGATACACGCTTCTGGCGAATTGCTGTGAGGGTTCTTGCATTACTGGCCGCGCGAGCATCTCACAAAAAAAGTAGACTGGGCCGTACAAAGATCATTTGCGGGTTTACGCTGAGCTGGATTTTCCTGAGGTTACAGTGAAGAAAGCGATGTCCATTCGCAAAAGCAGTCAGCTTGGCGCAGTGCTTGGATCGCCCGAAACAGTATCGTTGGGTGAGCATGATGATCCATTGTTGCGATAGGAATCAGCTCATTAGCTAACAGCTCAAGGCGGGATGGCACTACATTCCCCTAAATATCACCTGCTGCCCTGTGATCTACGGAAGCCGCCATCCGAGGTTCTTCCATCTCTCCTCGGAGAAATTCTTTCTCCCAGTTCACCGACACTTCTACTTTTTGAGTGTGTGCTCGTATACATGTCACTGGAAGCCTCTTCGAACTTGACTCAGTGGTTTGTGGACTACTTCGATTCCAATTCTGTTTCTTCAAACCCCGGGGTTCTCGGTGCGATCGTTTATGAGATGTTTGGTCTTCAGGACAGTTTTGGTCAGGTTATGATGAACAATTTGCGGGTAAGGAGTTTTTCTGCTTGAGTATCAGCGATATTGAAGCGCACTAGTCCAGAAATGTCTCATTAATAGGGGCGTTGCCTTACCCCACAATAGAAACGCTCCCTGAGCGTTTCATGCGGCACAGTTTTACAGTGTCTAAAGCCCTTACTCTTCGGGAAATTCGCGAAAAGTTCATACCCAAGTCCGAGCTTATGCGGTGAGCCTACTATCCGAGCCTTTTTGATCACAGAAATTTAATTGCAGATTCCAGAATATCCACCTTAGAGATGCTGGACGAAGTCGAAGAACTTAATCTCGTCCTGGATCATTATGCTATCACGTGGGGCGTCAAGTTAGACCCCGTATCAAACTCGTCGAGCGCCGCGTGGACACAGTGGGGAATAAGGATGGTTCCAGATCTGCCAGACGAGCGCGAAGCACGATGGGAGTAGTACTTGCGTCCGCTCCTTGGATGGGTTCTACAGTACTTTCTAGTTCCTTGCTATGGATCATTGTTGACTACTTGCATCAATCTGTGAAGAGTTCAAGCAACATGATGTACATGTTTGTGTTCGTCACTTACCCTTAACACTGTCAACTTCCCCGCGCGGATTGATGAGTTGGAAACCTGAAGGGAGGGGTGGAACTCAGTGAAGACTGCGGTAAGTCACAAATACCCAATTTCAGCCGTAAGGAAACTTATTGTCGCTTAGGCATGACCATCGAAATGACGCAAAGCATACGCAGTGCCTAACCAGCTCACTTGAAATACGTGGCGAAGTAGAGGGGTATGTCTCACTTCACTTTTTCACTACCTCCCATCACTGGCAGAGTCAGTACGAGTGTAAAAAAGATGGCATGTTGTTGACGATGTTACTTCGGATTCCGTCAAAAACTTCTGCGCAAACCTTCGTGATTCCGGGCCTCTGGCCTTTGCTAGCGCCAGCGTGGACGTTTGCGTAGTGCAATTGAAAAAGGCTCGTGAACTGATGTGGAATATACAGATCTGAATGCAAAATTAAGCAGTGGTCCATAACAGGATCATAGTACCAGAGGGGCCTACGATGCTGGTCTGGTGATCAGACTAACTAGTTGCACTCTCAGTCCTGATCGAAATGCATTGTGAGCACAGTACTGAATATCGAGTGTAAATGCAGTGTCCATGTGCTCGTCTCTATTCTTGCTCATTGGACACAATTCAGGTTATCTTCAGTTACATCGGCAAGACGGCTGGCGCACTTTCCCAGTGAGGCATCCTTGAACTCGATCATGTGGGTTCTGTTGAGAAACACTCGTTGTGACCATCCCGTCAGTTGCCAAATTTTCGACAACCAGATATTTCTTCCGTAATGGGTACCAATCTAATTGTGAGTGTCAGCATATACAAAAGCTGTAGCCTACTTTAAAGGCAGTTTCCCGGTTGGTCCCTACGGCAGATACGTTTCTCTACATCCTCCCACCTGCCTTAGGCGTGAGCCCTGCTACAGCTTCTGCTACTGGAAGGGGTCCGTGCTTCATGGAAATGCTTTCAGTCAGAGTCAAAAAGGGCACAAAGGCTGCTACCTACAGCCTGCAGTTCCCCGTCCGCCAGAACGTGTGTCCATACGGGAATGAACGGCGCTGGCGCAGCAGAGGCTAAGAAATGACATGCATGAGGGGCTATACGACGAAGAGTAGAGACTCACACACTTGAAATGGTGAACTTACCCAAAGCAGTGATCGCTGCAATGATGGAGAAGACAGCGAACTTAGCAGCGTACATGTTTTTAGACAGCTGTCATTGTTCCGGGCTTTGAAACTAAAGGAGCCAGTGGGACCCGCTGAGAAGACTGAACTCGAGAGAAGAATAAGGGTGTGATGTGCGAGCTGCTTGCTTGGCTCGCCCAGAAACCTAACCAATACCTTTATATCCCTTGTGGAATTCTCTTTTTACCAAGGAGTAGACTATTTTTGCGTGTTAGCTCACAGGCATCCTTGAACAGTAGATTCAATCGAGAAAAGCAGGCAAACTAACCCGTAATTGGTTGGTAGCTTGTCCTTCACTTGTAACGACCCGATTGCCACGGTCGATTTTCCGCCGGAAAGCAGGAGACAAAGCAATGCGAACAACACTACCTTCCTTTTTTTCAGGTTGCAACCGGTGGGGTACCGCCCCCCGCGGGAGATAGTGGGGATGGCGGAGTACCAATCACTGACCGGCTGCAGGACTTCTATGCGGTCGTGTTTGATAGGTGAGAGCCCTTGGCTGTCCATATAGCACCTAGACCGTTCGTCAGGCCTGCGAACATTTGCTGACCGGTGGGCGAAGTAGGTCCGCCTAATGGTCTCATTGCAGCACTATCGTGCACGGTAGGGAACGTAAGCCGTAAACCTTGGGTGACCTCGACCAACACAGGTGTTCTGTGATGCTCTGTCATACGTAGCATGCGCTAGAAGGCCATGTCAATAGAAATGTAACAACTCCAGTTCAGCACAGTTCAATAAACAGCAACGCCTGAAAGGAGCGAACCACCCATGTAGAGAAGGTTAGACGTCGAGCCGGGTGACTAAGCAAAGAGGCAATGGGGTTGTTTCGACCGCTTGTGGTCACAGAGAAATCAGTATTTCATGGCAGGTCTGGAGGTTGGAGTCGGCGTTAAGAGTGCAACGGAAATCCCCTTTAGTCGCTTGCTGCCTGAAACACACTTCAGTTGGGTTAGGCTAAAGAGATAGTGGAGCCAGCAGATTAGCTGGTCTCCATAGTAGGGTGGGAGGTCTCGACTCTACTCGCTGTCTCAGATTAACGGCAAGAGCTCTGAAGACAAACCCGCTCCGTTCTTTCTCCGAGAACGCTGCAAGGGTCGCCAAACAACAAATACCCAGCTAAGGTCTATCATGATTATGATGGCGCCGCTCGGAGGAGTCTTTGGAGAGTGATATGTGTCCACCTCTCCTCAGGACCATCGGTAATGCGGTCAGGAACGATGAAGGTATACGATGACATTGTCAATCGACTCTTTCCGAAGCAGTAAGCCAAGTGTGGCATGCGAAGCGCCAACACCGCATAAAAATTTGCGAGCTGCCTTCGTTAAGATATTGACGTCAGCCACACGGCGCAGGAGCGTGGTCGAGTCTCGTACCACACGACTGAGACTACTCAGACGTTGGTGGGCTGAATATCAATGATGGGTGTCGAGGACTGAGATTGCTAAGACTTTATTAGTGTTCTTACATATATTACGCAATCGAGTCATCAGACCAGGGAAACCTCAGCTGGAACAGCCTTTGTATAGTGCTTACCATGAATACATTGTCCCCGTTGAAGATATGATCCCGTGCTTGTGGTTAGTAGTATGCGGTTACCAACTTTTGTGCCGAAATAGTCGCTAAGCTGTGACTGGAATGAGTCCGCGGAAGCAGTAGCATACAGAACACCTTGGTTCAGTGAATGATGCGAGTCGGTTGAGTTCAGTTCATACGACACTACTCCCTCAAAGTCTGGCAGAGACTCATTCCTACGCCGCTCCGAACAACACAACCTTGTTAACTACTCAGGTTAAACAAGTTTACACGGGACCAGTGCGACTTCCGAGCTACAGTAGTACCGTTTAGGCTGCCGGCGGCCGAGGTACAGCCTTGCTACATCGTGCTAGCTGCAAGTTCTATTGTGGGCTGGGTTGCAGCTTGCAGCGCGGTTTTGGCTATTCCATGCTTTCTCGTGGTTCTCGAGTGCCTGATATGCATAAGCTGGCGACGACGGCGGTACACGCTGATATCTATGGCCCGGCGTGAGTATTATCATTATCTATCATTAGATTCTCATCTGGTGTCTTAGTGCTAGCGCAAGTGTGTGGGCAGTTACGATAGGATCTGAAAAATCTCCCTAGCATAGGCACAATGGGGAAGGTTGTTGAGGACGATGCCAGACCCACCGGACGAGTGTGAATTCACATTAGGAGTGGTACTTGCATCCGCTTCTCAGATAGGTATGCACTGTCTAGACCGTCCTGTCGTGGATTATTGCTTGACGACCTCCGCCAACTACCCTTGATAGGTTTGAACAACGACGATATAACATTGATATTTTTTTCGGACCCTTTAGTTACTCTCACTTGAAGACTTGCATGACTCGTTGCCGTTCCGTGACACGCTGCTAGCCTTGTCAATCAATATGTCTATGTCATATGAGAAAGAGGACTGTTCCACTCGCACGATGATATGCCTTGTAAGCTTCTTTCTTGTCTAGAAACAGCTATTCAGGCCAACTTGCTTGCTTTGTTCTCGACGCAGTCCTTTGTGAGTCGTCCGCATTCAAAATCCCTACAGGGGAGTCCCACCTACAACCGTCATCTCTCACCTCACACCTCCTCGAGCTTGGCCTGAACCGACACGGGGTAGCGTCCCTTAGTGGCTTTGGCTTCGTCTTCATGCCACCCTTCATTCCAGCCAGTTATGCGCAAGACCTTCTCTCCGGGTGGCATACCCGTGGAGTTATGGCTCATGGTCATGAAACTTTTGCCCAAGAAAAGCGTCCGTTCATGTCTTCATGTCTGTCGTATCTGGCATGACATTGCTCTCACGTTACTGTTCTCAACCGTTAAACTCCATTTTATGGGTCCTGATTTGGCTTTTTACGGTGATTTCTCTAGACAAAAACAAATAAACGCAATGCCGCTCACCGACCGCACTTGGGAAATCCTTGATCACATCCCGAGCAACTCTACTTTCGCTCGAACGATTAAATATATCATCGTGTATGCCTCTGACTACAACCTTTGCTTTGAAAAACGTAGGTAACCCAGCCACTCCCTCGTTAGTGGACGCTCAGCTGACTGTTCGGAAGTATCTTTGATCAAGGCTCTACGTTGCATGCCGTACCTTGTGGGGTTTGAGTGGATTGCAAATTCATCTTCTCACATCCAAGACATTCAAGAGACTTTATTAGTCTCGTGCCCTCGTTTGCAGCGCCTGCGCTACCCTCTGTAGGTTTACTTCGTAGTCGCTTGCTATCCCTCCTGATTTCGCACTTGTATGAAGCTAGTGATATCACACCACCGCCTCTCAAGCCTTTCCCGCAAAAAATAACCTCTTTGAACCTTACACCAGCAGATATGTGGGAAAAAGATGACAATGCGGTTTGGTATATCATCGATGTGTTCCCTTCCGCCATGGATACAACTCACTACTCTCGTGCTTGCCTGTGTGTCCATGAGGGATATTCCAACGGAGGCGTACGGTATATTCGCCCATCTCAAGGAATTGACTTTCTGGGAGCCCTATGAGATCGACGCACTGCTTCTTCCCCTTCGTCACGAGCGCGCACTCGAGTTTTTGGCGCTCAAAAGTGTAGATGGTGGCGAAAATCTGTGCACCTTTCTTCAAGGAGCTACTACGCTTCTTCCGCGGTTGTCGACGTTCCTGCTGGCGTCGGACGAATATATTGGAATCAATGATCTCAGTGCTGTTCGCAATTTCTTGATAGGGCATCCAGGGCTAGAGAGACTGCACCTCCGTATCTACTGCCCTTCCCAGTTTATACCGACTCTCTACCCTGCTTTGGCGAGGTTGCATTCATTACAAGCCCTTTGGCTAGACACAGGTCCTGCGGAAATGATTGATATAAGGCCATTGATTTCAGTACTACCCAGATCGTTGCGGGTGCTAGTTCTATACGTACGCCATGATTGTTTTGGGGAGCTAGTAAGTCCATCCTACATTCATGCTAGCGGTGCCAGTTGATCTCATGTTGTTCCTAGCTTCGGTGTTTATCCGGCTTTCCTCATCTTATAGCCTTATGTTTGCCTTACGAGCACCCTCTATCGCCGCATATTCTTACCGTGGAACTCAAAAGACTCACATTTGTAGCGGCAGGGAAGTCTGTTGTGCGTGTGGAACGCGATTCCTCTGGAAGCAAGGTGGAACTCCGCCGAGTTCCCTTTCTGGAGTTAGCAACGTGGCACCGGTCTGACTTCGATGATCCTAACATGAGTTGGATGGCGGAAGACTTAAAATCTTGGCTCACCAGTGCCAAGTGGAAGGTCTTGCACTAGTGAGCCGTGCACCCGCCCATTGCAACTGGTCACGAGTACGCCTGTACGATTTCTGTGAACGAGTTTTGTGTAGGATTGTTCCGTGTATCCATGTTACAACAAAGTTCAATTGTTCTTGATGCTACTTCACATTGTATCGTGACTACAAATCGTAGGCCCGTAGCAACTTGAGTAGGGTCATCTCCATCTGTGTGACGTGGCTGTGCCAACTTGCCGCGTGAAACGTCTGAATTATAGAAAGGTACTTGACGACGCCTTGACAGATAAGCAAGATGTACCCCTTGGCGCTAAGTAGGTCACTCGCTCTGATCCTCCCCATCAGCCGGTCAGTTGCAACTGAGTGACTGATTCCCCATGCTCAGATCCCTACCCGCACCGCCGAAGAAACGGGAAATAATCCTATTCGCTGTCGTGTTATTCTCCCTTTTGGCGTTGTTTGATGTCTTCAGTGTCCGAGGATCACTCTCCGGTAGTTTCTCTGGATTGTTTTTCAACCAGGCTGAGGACTTGGCCGGCGACCGAGAGAATTGGAGAATCCACGCGGATTGGCCGGCTGAACAAGATGCGATGTCTCAGACAAACATCGTGATCCACGCTCCAGGTATGGGTGATAAATTATTGGCATTGTTTCGCCTACTCAGATGACCACACTCAGGATGGACGATATTTGATAACCTCTACGTCATGAATGGGACTGTTTTCGTGGTGACAGACAAGCCTGAGACCGTCCCGCCACGCAAAATGTTGACTTCTACCGGCGTCGAGATAAAGAACGACCCGGCATCCATAGCTGCACGACTTCCAACCGACCGAGAAATGCGTATTATCTCGACAGCAGAAGCCAGGGAACTGTTTAGCACTGATGCGACGCTGATAGACGGTTTCACAGTAAGTAAACCTCCTCTCGATTCGCGTTGCCAAGCCTCGAGGGCCATATTCTCACCGCGTGCGTGCTCCATTAGTGGATGGTCAACGACCCACCGCAATTGTACGTCCAGATTCTATGAGTTTGCAATCTATTCAAACTTCATTTGACCGATAACACGACCATATAGCATCCCGCACTACTACCACTGGACTGCGGAGCTCTTCCTTGGCTTTTGGCGGACCTACTCTTCTCTAGATCCTTCCATCTCCGAGTCGGGGGATACTGTTCTCCCCTCCCCTCGACGCATTTGGTTCGTACACTTGGACGCTAGTCGGTGGCGCGATCCTGCACGCCTGAACCAGTGGATGCTCAGAAGTACCTTTCCCTCGGTGACCATTGAAGACTCCAATGACTGGGATGATCGCGCTCAGCTGGGCAGGGCATTTCTTCTCGACCGTGTCTTCCTTTCAGATCGAGCAGCTGCCAAAGAAGGGCAGCACTCTAAAAAGGTGGGACGACCTCTGGCTGAGGCGTGCTCACTTCCTGGTACCCCTCATTGGTGGGCCCCTATTGCAAGGAACGTCATGAAGTTTGCAGGGCTTTCCGAGTTGCCTAATATGGAACGTCCTGTAATCACGTATATATCGAGACAGTCAAGTGGGCGAAGGCTCATAGCCGAGGACCATGAGCTGCTGGTCGAGGCTCTGTATGCACTGGAAGACGAATATGGGTATGAAGTGAACATCGTGAGTATGGAGAAGCTATCGCGAGAAGAACAGATGAAACTGGCAGTGCGGACAACAGTGCGTGGATTCGTTTGCGTCTGATTAGAGTGAATTCGTCACTCAATCTGTTTTGTACTTAGATTATGTTGGGCGTACACGGAAACGGACTGACCTCAGTCGTCTGGATGCGCCCATCGAAACATAGGACGTTGATGGAGTTTTACTACCCAGGCGGGTTTACGCCCGATTACCAATATACTGCGTACACAGTGGGGGTAAACTACTATGGTTGGTGGGACAATGTGTACGTCTCCCCATGAAATCTGACATGGATGTGTTCCCACTGACCTTTATCTTGACGTAGGTCGTTTACGAATGAAAATTTACCCCGTAAAGCGTATCCCAAAGGGTTCCACGGGAGCCAAATACCCATTGATGGTGTTGCCGTAGCGAAGGCCTGTCTGGAGATACTTCAGACATAATGTTACTGGTACTTGTCAGACAGTTCCCATCATCCGCTCGCAGGTTTTATAAGGGAGACTGTATGTACGTTGGAATGGGTTCACGTGTGAATCGCTATTAGATGCTGTTATTGGCATTCGGTACTACGCGGTCCGAATAGACGAATCCATGTGAAGTTTATTGCTGCAACTGTTCCTCTTGGAGAATTCTACTGCGTGCCGTGCTTGGTGGTGTTGAACATCTCGACGAACGGTACGTCATGGTCACCTGTCTTCAAGCAATTGTTTCTGCCAGTATTTCTGGATCTACCCGTTTGGTTACATGTACACGTGCCCCTGAACTACCGCAACGCTGGTGTATCAAGCTATTTTTCGACCGCCAAGGATTCATTGAGTTGCAAGTAGCTCGGTGGGGCAGCCTATCTGACTTCCGCAGTTTGCGGGACAAAACACGGAATGAACGAGGTTGCTGGGCGCCTTGGCACTATCTGCCTGTAAGACGGGTTGGTCCAAGGATTCACGCTGATTCACCGGGCGTTCGAGCTACTATCTCATCCCGCAATTTAATATGGAAGTATGAATACCATTCCGATTTGCGTAGAGGGAACGAAAAACAGGGCTGTGCAAGCGTAAGATACACACTTTCAAGTATCTATCATGAACCGCCAAGACGGTTTAAAGTTTCGCCCTGAACGGAGCAAGCGCAAGGGGTTGGTCTGATCCAAGATGGTCAGTGGTGAACGCGGAAGAGTAGACCAAGAGTAACGCACATGTCGAATTGTAGAGGTTATCTGTTGGGGTAATGCCGACGTGTGCGTGGAGCCCGCTGGCATCAACCAAGTCAGAGGTTAACTCATCGATCGAGCGCACCCCAATGAGACGCATGTTCATTTCGAGTTCGTCCTAGTTCACCTTGTCAGCAAAATGTGAGCAACGCAGTCCAGACAAACATACCCTAAAGATCTGGAACGCCTTCTCGACACCCTCCTGCCCGTACGCACAGAACGAGTACATGAAGGCACGTCCTACGCCTACAGCAGAGGCACCCAACGCGATCGCCTTCAAGACGTCGCTAGCGCGTCTTACACCTCCATCCACGAAGATCGCGAATCGCGGGTTCGGCCATGGGCCGCGAGTCTTGAGGGCCGCAACAATGTCAATGAGGTTTTCGACACCGGAACGAGCAGTGTCGAGCTGTCTTCCACCGTGATTAGAAAGAACGATGCCAGCTAGACCGTAGTCATAGGCCATCAAGGCATCTTCGGGGGTCGCGACGCCCTTGAGGACAATGTGCACTGTCAAGGAAGTCACATAAGACACATTTTGCGTAGGCTGGCGAATACTTGCTGTTAGTGATACTCTTAAACCACGGAATATCTTTCCATGAAAGCGAAGGATCAATGAAGGACTACCTCGAGCGTATCATTAGATGAACCAGCCAGGATGAAGCAATGAGCGCTAACCGAGATCGCACGCGCAACTCCTTCGTCCTTCTTCACATTCTGGTCGCCGTCCTGAACTTTGGCGACACCACTTTCGTCGACAAACTTCATGCGCATGTCTTTCTCACGTCGACCCAATTGTGGGGCATCAACGGTAATGAAGAGGGCCTTTACACCACGCTTTTCGGCATGTTGAACATAGCGCTTTGTGATTTCCCTGTCGCGATTGACGTAAAGTTGCAAAAAGAGGGTTTGACCTGGTACAGCGGCGTCGACGATCTCGTCAAACGAGCAGGATGCAAGCGTCGGGATCTATGTGTCGTGGTGTGGATGGGAACGTGCAGCCGCGTGTCAAAGGAAGAGACAAAAAGGGGTCAATACAAGCAACCTGCCTAATGGGGCGAAAATGCCCCTAGCTTACCATTTGGATAACGCCATGTTTACCAGCAGCCCGGGTCAAGTTGAGTTCTCCATCAGGGTGCCCGAGCTTACCAAGTGCGGTGGCAGACTGGAAGGGTGGCAATAAAAGCAAAGTGAGAAATGCAGTGGTCCCCGCAAGGGTTAGTCGAAAGTTTGTGAGACATGAACCACGAGGCGCGTGGGGGAATAGGTACGTACGATATATACCGGAAGTGACGACTTGTAACCCAAGATAGTCGTAGACCAGTTAACCACCGAAACATCGCGAAGAATCCGCGGGCGGAACCAAATTCTGTGGGTATGCTTATTGTGACGGTAAATCGTGCGCAGGAATCAACTTGCCTCTGATAGGCAGCGCGATTCTCCCGAATGGTGATCTCATCATCTGAAGCAGAAGAGTAATAAGCCCATGCTTTAGGGGGAAGGATGGCTTTTGCGACCGCCTAGGCATCAACCAAGTCAGGGGTCTTTCATCTCGTTAATGTCACGTCTGACCTCAAAGTCGTGCAGATTAACAATTTCATCGATTGGAGGGCGAGAAGCTACTAATTCTTGGCGCTTCTTTTCTTCTTCGCTGAGAACTCTCTCGATTTTGACCACCGTTTGAGGGTCTACTGGGCCAAGACTGTGAACAGTGAGTAGTGCGCCAAAGCGTTGCACAGAAATAGAAGCGTACTGCTTATGTTTGGGGAGGTGTGTGGTGATTGCATCGGGAGGGTGAATTGGATCATATGCCTCACTGCACAAGACAATGAGTGAGGGACAAATCGCCAAGGAGAAATGAACGTACGTAGCGTCCTTTCCGGCATATTTGAGGATGATCTTGCTGCCACCGGGATGCTCTTATCAACGGAATGAGAAGAGGCACATGTGAAGTGGCGCAACAACGCCATACCTGGCAGAAATTCTGTTACATCGTATACACGTCCGTGTACGATGATCCAGCAACTTTCTGGGCTCGCATGTTCTGCGACTGTCTGGGTAGATATGGGTGACATTTTTCAGGGAGGCGGCTTTCTTGGGACGGAAAGAAAGTACACACCAGAAGGCCAGGTTATCTAGAAGGACGGAACGGAATAGCAGACACCGTACAGTGCCCACCCGGTGAGATCAAGATGACAGAGTCGGTGTTAGACCGGTTTGCAGTCTGGTGGAGGTCGGCGAAGACGACCTGGGCTGCGAGCGGTGGTCTCTCGTTTTTTCGTTCTAACGCCGACTGTGCTTTGTTTTCCAAAAGACCAACACTGGGTACTAATCGCTTGCTCGTGGAATACCGCTCGGAACTTTGTTACTGCGCTGAATCTGAGATTCCCAAATATTAGATATTCTGACAGTGTTCTTCCCTTTCGGTGGTGGTCCAAGTCGGTATTTCCAAATCAGGAAATCAATGGCGACTCGAGGCGGCGTGGCTGCCAAACTCCGCTCAACGTCCGGGAGCACGTGGGATTGCAGCAACGACGTACTACACTTTGGTTAATGGTCGCCGATGACGTGCAGGGATACAAACAAACCGATGTCAAAGCCCTGAAACAACGGCTAAGCTATCTTTACTCCGGTGAGCTGGCCTGTCAAAGGGAGCACCTTTTGGATCTTTTCAAGTCAAGTGATTGCTATCAACCGTAAACCCGACCTAGGGAGAGGAATTAATGGCAGCAGATTGGAATTAAATTCCGCAACGTGGAATCGCTCTCCCTTTTGCGGTGTCTGTCATCATGAACCTTTCCGCTTTTCCGCTTGGCAGGCAAACAGGTTCTGTACGTAACACCGCTTTAACCCTTTCCAGTGTGCGTGTCCGCCTGCGTCGGTTGGCGAATATCCTGTAAGTAAGCATGAAAAAAAGGAAAACAAGCTCTCGTCCGAACCTTACAAATACCCGCCCCCTTCCTGTTCAATCTTCAACAGCGCCCTCCCCCACAAACCATTTCTCTAATCTTCCCCCCTGTGTATATTCCACCACGCCGTTCCTACCTACCGTACTCTTTAGTCTCCTTAGAAGAATGGCCCCCGGTCTCGATTATTATAGGAGCCCAGAACCTACACAAGCACCTGTAGTTCAGGTTGTCGCTGTAGATCGCTCCTCGACCGATACTTCTTCTACTGATTCCGAACCTTCTGACCGTCGTCTCACTCCTTCCCCCGAACGCCCGCTCAAACCAGGTGTATATTATAATCCGCGTTTGGATCCCAAGAACTTCATCGACGGTCCCCTCTCATATGATCCTGCAACTCGTCTCCGACAAATGCTGGCTCGTCCCGGAATTGTTGTAGGTATCGGTTTATATATTGCACGATAAAAGCTTAAGACTGTGTTCATAGGTTGCTCCGGGCATCTGCGATGGCATTAGTGCTCGTTGTGCACTAGAAGCTGGCTTCGACTGCCTTTACCAGTCCGGTGCTGCAACCACTGCTTCTCGTCTCGGCATGCCAGATCTTGCCATCGCAACTCTTAACGATTTCGTTCAATCCGCACAAATGGTGTGCGGTCTCAGCCCCACGACACCTGTTATCGCCGATGCCGATACTGGGTATGCCTTTACGTCTTTACGCCGTTACTGTTTCTTACACGCATGAAAGTTTCGGTGGTACGGCCATGGTGGCTCGCACGGTGTATCAGTACGCGCGTGCAGGTGTTGCTGCTATGCACATTGAAGACCAGGTACAGACGAAGCGCTGTGGTCATCTAATGGGGAAGCAAGTCGTTTCGCGGGAAGAGTTTGTTACCCGCATCCGTGCAGCTGTCATTGCTCGGGACTCCATCCCAGGCGGCTCTAACTTTGTGGGTCCCACCCGTGGATCAGTAATTTCGATCCTCATCATTAATGCGGTTTCCTTTGTAGGTAATCATTGGCCGCACTGATTCCGCACAAGTACTTGGCATGGATGAGGCAATCACTCGACTGAAGCTTGCAGCGGATGCCGGCGCAGATGTTTGCTTTATTGAGGGTGTCAAGACTTCTCAACTCCTCACCAAGACAATCGAGGCCCTCAAGCCGAAGCCGGTACTCGTGAACGTCATTTCGGGCGGTCTTACGCCATCGTTTACGTGCAAAGAAGCAGAAGTACTTGGTGCAAAGATTATCAGTAGGTTTACTAACTGGTGAAGTAGCCGTGGACTCATTTTGCGTAGTTTTCTCTCTAGTTTCGTGCGTTGCCGCCGTCCACGGGATTCGGGCGGCCATGCAGTCCCTCAAGAAGACGGGCACGGACTTTACCTCTGCGCAGGGAATGGATCCAAAAGCGTTCTTTGAAGTCATGGGTGCGCATGATTTTTTCCTGTGCTGAATTTTCATTTTAATGGCTATGAAAGGTCTGAGCGATGTTGTCGAACTCGATGCTCGGGCGGGCGGAACGGCTTTTGAAGTCGTATAGAGTGTTCCCTCGTTGAACCTCCTTGTTTTATATCTCCTTGCTCTCTCCAGGCATGCTTGCACTCGTTTTCATTTTTTCTTTCATTTTTTCCATCTCGGCTTTAAGGGCGAGGTTGTATAAAAAGAACATGGCGTCTCGCACATCGGTAGCACTGGTATCTGAAGTAGAATGTTCCCTCTCTAATCGTCCTGCAATGCACAATATTTCTGATGCATCTTGGGCACCCCCCATATTTTGGAGAAGTCGCTACTGTAAACTTCATGTACGCCTCCGTCATCGGTCGTTGCGAGCTGTATGTAAACCCGCACAACGAAAGCTGTATGTATATCACGTAGATCTGCCTCCACTGAGTAGGGTCACTGACACCACTGTCTCGCTGACAACTTACAAGGCAGTTGGGCTCCCTCTGGCTATCTGTGTCGATGCGGAGTCCCCGCGGCCTCAAGTGCCGCATACATTAAACTTACCTTCATTTACGTGTATGAAGCACTTCGGCTGCGCTATACCCCAATTGGAAGTTTACGTTACGGGGACTCGATCCCTAATACGAGCCAATCGACAAGACGGGATCGCCAATCACGTTGACTTTTATTCGGGTGGCCAAATCGGCAACGAGTCCCGTCAGGGTCTCGAAATGGCGTCTTTGGTTTTGTTTGGCGCAGGCACGTGCAGAACCCTGGCTATGGTATCGGCAGCACGAGGTCCCTGAGGCCTGAACTTGGTCTGGACAAATCTCATTATTACCGATGTATTAGGAGGTCAAGGGACCGCTTTGTTAATCACCGTCATGATTTTTTTGGGTGCTTACATCCTCCGAATTATTTTTTCAGTGTGCAGTTGGCCTCTCCGTAGATTACGTCACGCATTGGAGGTGAAGGAGGGGTTGAGCTGGCGGCCCGTCGGCACCGTTCTCGGCCGCGTTTCTCGTCTTTGTGGAACTTGCAGTTGAACTGAAAGTCAGGACTCCCACTGTCAGCGCCCGTGTGGTGCTCATACTCTGCCTTATCTTTTGCGGTCCTTCTTCTCGACTCACGTTCTGCCAAGTGCGAAGTTCATTGTCCCCGCTCTAACGTCGCAACTCTCCTCCTTTGCACTCGGTATCTCACCGGAAGAGAAAGTGAAGTGACAAACGGACCATGGACTCAGGGTCGAATGGTCAAGTGAACGTTAGTGGAGTGGGATCACAGGCCAAGAGACTACTTACAGCACAAGAAGTGGCAGCACATAGCTCCCGCGAGAGTTGTTGGATTATCGTTCATGGTGTGTTGATGCGTGTCAACCCTCTCCCCAGGTTTCTCGAGTCGTTAGAGAGAATATGTATTGACTTGGTTGTAAATATGATACAGGGAACGTGTACGACGTGACAGACTTCCTCGATGGTATGCCTCTCACTTCCTCCAAATCAACCCACCTCAGTCATGCGGGACATGTGCAGATCACCCTGGTAATCCTGCCTTTGCTTCTTTGGAAAAGACAGCGTTCAAATTCATAATTGGTCGAAATAGGCGGGAGCAAGATTATCCTCAAATACGCAGGCAAAGATGCAACGTATGTCCCGCCTTGGGTATTGAAGCTGTTTACCAAGCCCCGAGTCGCTAAATCGAGAGCGTCACAAACAGGAAAGAATATGACCCTATACACCCTCCTGATGCGATCACGACCAATCTCAAACCGGATAAACAGTATGTGGCTTTACTTCTTGCTCCCCACTGTCTCCATCGACTGCGCTCTGGGCTTTCGATAACTCCGGTAATGACTGGGGCGACACTATAGCCTTGGACCTGTCGACCGCAGTACAATTAACCAAATTGCCTTGGATGATCCGATGAGCGAGGAAGAGCAGGCGAGACAGGCGCGGATCAATTCACGCCCGAGGCTTTCGGAGATCCTGAACTTGCATGATTTCGAGGTGCACTGGTCCTTCACATTCTCTTCTCTGTGATGAGTGTTCATTCATAATTGCGTGAAGGCGGTTGCGAGACAAGTGATGCCCGAGAAGGCGTGGGCATACTATTCGTCCGCGGCGGATGACGAGATTACGCACAGGGAAAACCACGCTGCGTTTCATAGGTATGTGTCATGCATCTTGCAAATTCCGCGTTGCCGCGCGCGGACGCGCTGGATCGTTTACAGTCGTCATATTTTAGAATATGGTTCCGTCCGCGCATCCTCAGAGACGTGACGAAGGTCGACTGGTCGACGAGGATATTAGGACATAAGTCAAGTATGCCAGTTTACATCGTAAGTTTTGGTTGCGCCAACGTGATACGGGCAGAAACCTTTGATAATGCAATAGACAGCTACGGCGTTGGGAAAGCTTGGCCATCCTGATGGCGAGCTCAACCTCACACGTGCCGCAGCCAAACACGGGCTTATTCAAATGGTATGTAAGGTATCCCTGCAGTTCGCCCGTACAGCTGGCAAATCGACCAATTCATAGATTCCGACATTGGCATCCTGTTCGTTTGACGAGATCGTCAATGCCGCCGATGCAGGTCAAGTCCTTATTTTTCCAGTTGTACGTAAACAGGGACCGTTCGATCACGAAGCGAATAGTGCAACACGCCGAGGGCCGTGGAATCAAAGCACTCTTTATCACGGTCGATGCGCCGCAACTTGGCCGACGCGAGAAAGATATGAGGCAGAAATTCGATGCAGAGGACCCTTCCGAGGTGAGTAAGGCGGGCCAAGGAAACGTGGACAGGTCGCAAGGTGCAGCGAGGGCCATCAGTGTGAGTCTTGTTTCGATATGGGTTACATGGATACGACCGCGTTAAGCATGACGAACTCATCGTGTTTTGCATACGGCGTAGTCATTCATCGACCCAGCATTGCAATGGGCAGACTTAGATTGGTTCAGGAGTATTACGAAGAGTAATAGGACAAGTTATCTTGGCTTCAACTGTCAGACTCACCTTCCATCTCTGTAGTGCCCCTGATTCTGAAAGGCGTGCAAAGTTGGGAGGCAGGCGTAGCTCAGGTCTTGCACGTTGTTCCGAAACTGACTGATCCCACCAGGATGCTCTCGAAGCTTACGATCGCGGTCTCGCTGGGGTTGTCCTCTCCAACCATGGCGGACGCCAGCTGGATTTTGCCCGCTCAGGTGTAGAGGTTCTTGTCGAAGTCGTTTCAAAGCTAAAGGAGAAACGCGGGCTCAACTTCCCGAATGAGAAGTTCCAGCTGTTTGTGGATGGTGGCGTGCGACGCGCTACCGATGTGATCAAAGCGGTCGCGCTCGGGGCTACTGCTGGTGAGCTACAACAGAGACGGAGCGGACATCTATGCATTCTCACGTGATTCGTTAGTTGGAATTGGCAGACCCTTCCTGTATGCTTATTCCTCATACGGACCAGACGGCATCGATAAGGCTTTGCAGATACTACATGTGGGTGTTGCGCTATACCTAACGAGTACTGTGGAATGCAATGACTCACTTTCTTTGTACAATGTATGTCATATACAGGAAGAATTCGAGATGAACATGCGTCTCCTCGGAGCGCGCACAATTGCAGAGATCGTACCGGAGATGGTGGACGCATCCAACATCCACACACATGTGGTCCCCGTTCCAATGGATAACCTATATGAGGGCAACTGTATGTCTAGCTATCCGTTCAGGTCCCGCTGGTTCCATTCTACACTCCCATGTGGCGCACACTCATGTGGCCCTCCTTATCCCAATCCTTCACATTGCATTCTTCTTGATGAAAATAGCGGACTAATCCTAACTCACGCATCCTAGATGAAAGACTTCCTTGGAGCCCGTCTCAAAGAGGTTAAGCCCAAGCTGTAGTGTGCCCTTACCTTGTCGCCGTCATGGCAAAAAGCTTGACGTAGTTGTATGTTACCCTCCAATATGCGCTGACTAGTCACGGAACCCAATTGGAGCACGTGTCATGCTGTGCAATCTCAACGATATATCTATATACGTGCTGTTCTTTCAGATTCCTGCAACATATATCATCCTTTCCAGACTCGCTTGTTGGATTGGATTCATGTGGCGTGCAAGAAGGAATGATGCGTGTAGTCGGACGCTGGACGGCAACCCTAGTTCATGTCTATCAGGAGGAGCACCATTCACAAGTGATCCGCGGCGATTTGAGGAGCTACTTGTTGGAGAGGACCTCCGTCTTATCAGCCGGATCAGCATTAGGGTCACCACCGAGAAGTTGGGGGTGAATGCTTATGGACGTACATTACTGCTTGTGATTGCACAAGGCAATCAATAACAATGAGCTCGTGGGATGTGGTAGGTATAGTTTTCTTTTGATAAACTAGAGCAAAGCTGCAGCATCCGACCCGATCAGTGGTTTCAAGTGGGCATGAGAACATCCAACTAGTGAAGTGTAAACGCAGCATGTCGTCGAGACAAAGGAAATCCTAAATGGGATTTACTCGTAGATAAGACGACTATTACGATCCATAAAGTAAAGTGCATATTGCTCCATCAACTACTCGCCCAATCTATGCTTGCGGTTAGAGACGACGTTACGGAAGTACCTCCCTGCACATTCCACACCTGAAATACGACGGACCCAAACGGGATCCATCCATGTATCATGACGGGTGATGATCACCACCATCACTTAATACTTTTCCCTACATACATGGATTCATTTCTTGATCGGAACCGGTGGTACTTGCTCGTCCATCAGTAGCGTTGTGCACGACCAGAATGTCATCTTTTTTCTGATCGCCGCCAGGTGAGCAGAGGAGGTTTGGCAACGACCAGACAGGAGGACATGTAGATAACAACTGTTTCGTGCTAGAAAAAGAAAGGTATAGAAACTTGGGCGTACCTTACTCACAATTGGCTTGCTTCTGGAAGGTCTGCCCGCCACAGTGGCTCGCGGCATATCGTGTCATCTTTCGGCCCATCAGAAACGGTACATGTGATGCCTTGCAGTGCTAGCCGATGCTTGCAACTTGTCCGGCTCACATGCTAAAGCTGAAAGAGCCCTCATATTACAAGGTTTATTCGGCGGGGAACATACCAACTAGTAATGTGCATCCAGGACCAAGTACTTACGAACGAATCTCGAAGGGGTACCACGCCATAGTTCGCGCCGGAAACCCGAGCATGTCCCGGTCGTCGCGAGATTTGAATTGTTTAGAAATCATGACCTGGAAGGGGCGCCTTGCAGCAACGAGTTTGGGCTGTCTGCCTAAGTATGCCCTACTGATAACACGACAACCGCTGACCTTGTTGCTGCGTCTTAGCCACTGGCGGTCGTTCCAGCACATGGGGGTACGATCACTCGTGCACTCGTCGTGCGAAGGATATGGAACAAGGTTTGGCCTCGACACAAGCGGTTGCTCGATGGTCTTTCCCAGGAACCACTGATGCCCGAGAGAGTGTCAGACATCATTGGATCTCCAACCGATCTCCTTCGCTAGCGAGTAATGTGCTTGATACGAGATCAAATGCACTCGGTCGTTGAGGTATGAACCACGAGGCTCTTGCACGTGCATGATGGATCGATGGCCGAGAAGTCATGGTGGAAGGCTGTAGGGGCATAATGCGCTAATTTACTTCAAGTTGCCAGTGCGCCAGCTCCGCCGACGCGATATCTACCGACCAGGAGCAGCAGCCTCCTCTGTGCCGTTAGGTGGTTCAGTGTGGAAACTGACTTAGCTAGCCGATGTTTAGTGGCGGCGGATTGCTTACTTAAGCCTTCGGCTCCTGAGGTCGCTATTCTCTGATAAGTCATTGACGTTTTCCTTGATTCGTAAAACATGATATCTCCAATAAGGAGAGTGTCAATATCTTCGCGGGTCAAGGTCCAATTCATGGTTTTCGGTAAAAGGATTAGCTTCTGTACGTCATGGTTCACGATCTGGCCCCATCTCAGGGTAAACAGCCAACGTTGTGTGAGAGGGAATGTCCACTACATATCGACTGATGACTTCAAGTGCTCCTCATTGAGACGCAACATAACACAAAAACGGAGGACATACGAATAGACACTGAAGATACTGGCCCCGTCCCAAAGATTTCTCTCACACGGACTCCGCATAAAATGGGCATCATAGAAGTTCTTGGTGCACGTTGAAATATCTGCAAAGCCGTTCAAGACTTGAAAAGACAAGATGTAGGATATCTTACCGGACGACTTTACCAACCGCTTCACAAGATCCTGCTCCGCCTTCCCCCCACCGGACGACCCACCGACCTATCACATCATTATTTGCGTTGAGGGTTTCTGCCACTGTTTCCACCTCCCCTGGTGCACCCGCTTTAGCTGCTGTCGCGGGTTCCTCGCTAGGGGACGGCAATTGCACCTGGTGTGCGAGCTCCCATTTCGCAAATGGTCGTTTCGTGTCAACTAGGAAGTCGGCGTCGTACACACGGGTGGTGAGCTTCCTCAATGTCAACGTGAGCGTAGTCATTTCGATGCCTTCGATACCACCGTTTTCGGCAGGAGTTAGCCTGCGGAGGTCGACGACGTATGGTGCACCCGACCAGCCCACTAAAGCGGTTGAGGCGCCACTCGTAGTTAGAGCGGTGGCGGCTAGGACGATGCGTGCTGACATGGGAAGTGAGGACTCGACGATGAATATGAAGGGTGCCATAACGCATGACAGTGCCAGAGAAGATAGTGAGAAGATCTTGAGACGACGAAATGTCTGGGTCAAGGGCCCATGATAAGATACTGGCTTGTTACTTCGAGAGTCCAAAAAGCCGCTTTCTGGGGTAGATTCCTGGTGATGTGCAGGTGAGGAAGTGGATAACCTTCGGAATAACGACGGTTGCAGTGTCGTGCGTGGTATTCGTTCTGTGAGGGGTTGTTGTGGTATCCTGCCTGAAAACTGCCTGACGCCAATGCAACGGGGGGTTGACACGACCCTTCGCAACAGTGACTGGCGACATGCATCTCGATTTGAGGCCAGTGTGGTCAGTATCGGGGACGTGACCATGGTGGGCGTAACGGTGCTGCCTTGTCGTGGCTTCTAGCCGCCACAGTCGGTTTCCTTGACGCGAGATATCTCACCCGCCGCCACTATGGACACGCCAATTTACTATTCCAAAACAGAATTCATCGAGACGGTAAGGAGTCGTTCATACACATGGATGTTACAGGATGCATATATACACAAAGGATACAGGCAACAAAGTCTCTCGCCGAGCTACCATAGCAGGTCCGCAGAACATCATTCTCGGAGGCAAGACCATCATTTCGAGCGGTGCAATCATTCGAGGAGACCTCAGAAGGACAGGCCCAGGACATGCGGTGGTTATATCGTTGGGAAGGTACTGTCTGGTTGGGGAAGGGTGCGTCATGAGGTGTGCTTGTCTATCAATTCTTCGAGGCTGCCGACTTACTGAAGATACTTCGAGACCACCGTATAAGACGTATCGCGGCAATTTCAACTATTATCCTATGAAGATCGGGGACCACGTTCATATTGGAGCGAATACCGTTGTTGAGGCCGCCACCATAGGCAATCATGTTGTCATTGGAAAGAATTGTATTATTGTTAGTGAAGCCTGCTTTCTCCGTCACCGTCGCAGAATTCACTAGCCACCAGGGGAAATTCACCATAATCAAAGATTGCGCTCAAGTTGCAGACAACACTGTTATACCACCAAATACCGTTGTTCCCGCTCTCGCCCTCTTTTCTGGGTCCCCAGGTTTGTGACTATGATTTGCTCTCTTGCTCTCTGCTTAGAATTTGACAGGGCGTTTCGTTGAAGATCTCCCAGAGTCAACACAAGAGTTAGTTGAGTCACAGACTAAGCACTATTACACTCGCTTCCAACCGTTGGATCGATGAGAAGTTGTGGATTTATTGTTGTGAGGTCTCTAGTCTTCGAAATGAAATAAAACACATGATCCTTTGGAAACTTGCTAGAAGCTTCTGGTTATGTACAAGGTCACAATAACTACTGGTACTTGGTTCTCAAAACTCCCTGTCCACTGATGTTCTCCAATGTGCCTCCCACTCCTGGTGATTATGTAGCAGGTGAGTTTTACTTATAAATTCTGTTTGCAACAAAACAATCTCTATTCTCCCAGTAACTACAGCCTCCACCAACACTACTTGCACACCTGATGGGTGTGAACAAGAATCAATGGGTGAGCCTTAGAGTATGTTGCTTGGACTATTTGTGTTCCACTCACCAATTTGCATTAAAAAAAGAAAAAAGGAACAAGCACCTGACCTTAAAGTACTTGAATATCCAGAAGGGAGTCTCACATCAAAGCAAGGCAGATTTAGTATGCCCCAAAGAAAAACTTTGTAGGCTAAGTATGATGTAGAACTTGGATGGCAT
This sequence comes from Pisolithus orientalis, assembly GCF_024613125.1. Classification (NCBI taxonomy): domain Eukaryota; kingdom Fungi; phylum Basidiomycota; class Agaricomycetes; order Boletales; family Pisolithaceae; genus Pisolithus; species Pisolithus orientalis. The sequence goes on along the minus strand of NW_026260794.1, from coordinate 325,444 downwards.
TTTAACCCCTCATTTCAGGCACTGCAAAAAATAACATAAATATGAAGAAGGTTGGAGGATTGATGTCCTGGTGAGGTTCCTGTTTGCACATTGCCATGCACTTGTGAATATAAAGGTGGGTGTAGCTTTTGTGCGAAGGTTGTTATTGATGCTGATTCACCTGGGATAGTAACAAAGTCCAAGTCCTCTATCACTTAGGGATACTGGAGGGCCAACACAAGGTATATTTCTAACAGTACTCACACATGTGCCAGTGCCCTTTGCTATGATGTTAATCAGTTCAAGCCACTGAGGCCACTGCTGCTCCACAAGTGTTAATGCTTCATCAGCTGTTGGGATCAATCAATGCCTTCCATCTGTTATTCTGCATGGTGCAACCAGGGTTATTGGATGATGACAAATTCATGAACTTCCTTGCTCTACCACCCATTTTGAAGAAAAAAATTGTTGAGGTAGCTTTGCAAGGCACAGCTTCTGATGATGAGATTCAGGCAGTCTTGGTTGCAGTTCAAAGGCAATAATGTGGTGCACTGTATTCTGGGCTAAGGAAATACGAATATTTTATCTGTCTGATTCATCTGACCTGTAGCATTCCCGTCACCTATCCGAGCCCCAAACCTTGTATCAATCACCTGCACTGGTACACCTTCATCAACCGAAACGCTCAACCCATCGTCATTAGCTGACAGTGCCGTTTGATAGTCCATCACCCGCACACGTGGTACCCTTACCATCCCACACTCAACTGGAATTAGATTCCAAGTTACCTTTTCCTCTGCACCAGGCAATATGGTTGGCAGGCGCCCACCATGCAGCCCAGCAACAACAAATGATTCCACCGTACTTTGGTCCAGTGCAACTGTTACAATGGCAGATCTAGTAGTGTTGTGGTTTCGAATGACGAGGTGCATTTGGATTGGAACATGGAGTTTTGCCGTTGACGGGATAGTCATGAACCCAACAAGACCGTCTTTTGGTGGAAGTAGCAAGGGGAGGGACTGACGTGTGGTCGAGGAAGGACCACGTTCACCTGGCGAAATAATCCTGGATAGAAGGAACTTGCTCAGGTTGTCATCGCAGATGGATCCAGGAAACCAACCTCCGCCAGGTCACAATATATTTGCCAGGACCGGGGACTGCATCCCCTTCGACGAAGTCATATTCTCTGGAGGCGAAGGGACACACAGCATATGTTACAGAACTGGTCTCCAGTTAGGTATTCTGGGTATCTTCTAAGCCTACGAGACTAGGATGAATGTGATTGTCCTCACCGGTAGGAAACTTGTCACCATCAATCTCATTAGAACTCTGAGTAACTTTCGCTCGGTTGCTCTCCTACACCAACACAGTCAGTGACTTATTGCAAAGAAGATGGAGTTGTGACCTGTCGTTTCAATTCCAAGCCCTCTATCTCCAGCGAGCACGGTGCCACACATTCGAACTTGGTCATAATAATGACCTCTCCACCATTCCACGACTCTCCAACGAGTGTCGAGAGCTCAGAAAGTGGTCGTGGGGGGCGCAGGGATATCTGATATTCTACGTCGTGTGTAACTGAGAATGGGGCAGTCGCGGGAATGACAAGTGTCTGAAGAAATTCATTCGTATCGCTCGCCGCGAGACTTGAAATACTACTCGACATAGACAAGTCAGTTGGTCTGTGTACCGTGGGGAGAGTGGATCCTGCTGCGTTCGATTGGACCGATACGTCAATCGTTCGGTTTGCTGCAGCTCCGCTCGCAACCAGGATAAACGTCTTTCCAACGGAAGCACCAGGGGCGATGACTGCCATATTCGGCGCCTTTGATCAGCCCCGACGACCTTTGACCGTTGTGTACAATGAATTGAACTACAAAAGGTATCAGTGTAGGTCGCACATCAACGCGCGTAAGTAGATATCAAACCTGCTTCATCAACTTCCGCGGGTTGCAGAAGTATATCCACGACAACATCTAGATGACGATCATCCCTATTCACAATCTCGACAGTAATTGGGAACTCTTCGTCGAGCAAGGCTTGCTGTTGATGGGAAAATGAGACGCTGAGCCGATGCGGACGATGTCGGAAACTGTTCGAGAACCAATGAGATGGGACATTCCCCGCGCTGCGAATAGGACATACACAACATTACTCCGATCGTCTCTTCTGACAGGAATGAATTGCACTGGATTTAGTGAGCTCAACCAATAAGGCGGAATGATAGTCCCCTCTCTCGTGGTGCAGACGTCATGGTTGATTTTGATAGTCCATCCACTTTCCTTCAATGTGACGACAAGGCTGGAAACCTAGGACAGTTCAGTAGACTCTTCACTTCATGTGTTCGGTTGCACGCACACTAAGGGTTATAGGAGTTGCAGAGAGTATGGTTCCAGATACAATCACCCTATCTGACGCTCGCCACCTGAGATTAGCAGCAACCTCAAGTGGCTGTCCATCTGCGTTCGCCAGATGCACTTGGCTCACGCATATCATGCGTACTGGTTCCAAGGGTTCCGAAGCAGAGTGACGAAGAGTAATAGGCTTGTAGTCGTCTGAAAACATTATCGTGATGGAATCCACTGGTAAGTTAGAAATATCATTGTTTGCCGGTGCACCTGAGAGTAAACTGGAATGACGCTTCTTCGCCAACGCAAACCTCGGGTTTCCAGAAGATTAGTAACGTGTCCCCTTAATCAGAACCGACATGAGCAGGATGAGGTGTAGTTGGAGAGCGTGATAAAAGGGGTGCCTTACAGATAGGCTCGCATTCAATGAGGTCGACTGTAAGTACGTCATCAGCAGACGACGGGACCGAGCTCTAAGAAAGACGCTGAGTCGAGTGCACGATGAAGAAAACGATAACTAACCCTTAGAATCGTCAATAAATCTTCCTGCAAACTTCCCGGTTCGTCGACATCACCTGTCCGAGGTTATCAGTAGTGAGAATACCTGGCCAAAAGGTGGCACTTGCCACAAGCGATCATTTCTACTAGAAGCTTCACACTGAGTTCCACATCCCCCAACTTCTGCGTACATGCATACCATGTGGTATAAAGAGGACGTAACAGGGTGTTCCACTTCTCCCGACGATATGTCTTTGTTATGCGCTCAAAAAACCTTTGCAAAGATCGTCAGTATCGGATAACAAATATTCCAACCGGGCGTACCGAACAGCCATCCCGAACTTGCCCGATTCATAGTAAGTGAGGGCGATCCGATAGGCAATCCAAAGTGTCAGACGGCCTTGACTAGCCGTGGAACTGTGTTGTTTGAATAGTTCATACGCTTTTGTGTAGAGCTAGGTGGCAAGGTAGGTGACTGCCAAGTGTTAGTGACACGACGCGTAAATACCTCGAGTGCCAATGCCAAGTGGTCGACTTTCTTCTCGTTCGCATATCCAGGTGCAGTGGTCAGTCCCTGAAACACACCAGACGGGATTTTGACATCACTGAGCTTTCAGAGCCAGCGATATGGACACACCTCATTAGCTAAAAACCTTTCTCTCCGAGCTTCCGTGCACCGTGCAGCCATGTAATAATAATGCCCAGGATGCTGCAGTGCATGATTTGGATTCAACCCCATCATCCGGCCAGCATCCAATTCGAGTGGTGCCCCTCCGGGACCTAAAGCGCCTGGTGCACTACCAGGGGTTCTAGTACCCAGGATATGAATTGGGAAAGTAAGAGTAGAACGGGCGCCTTGTTCCAGAAGCTCAGCTAACACTCGGTACCTAATTAGCGGGGGTGAGTAACAATAAGCAAGCTTGTAAAGAGGAAGGATCTTACTGCCGTGCCATCCAACTCCAGTATTCAAAGGTTTCTTCGCCGATGCCCCATCCGCGAGAGAAATCAGCGAAACGCCGCATATGGGAGTTACAATGTGACAATGCAAGTGCGTACTCGTGGTTGTACAGGTAAAACTTCGTGATCTAAAACCACATTGAGGACGGGAGAAGCATTCATCAAAGGATCATAGTACCTTGACGTTGATGGTATCGGCAAGTACCTTTGCTTCAGCCCACCGCTTTGTTCGAGGCGGTAATATAGCTGTTGAGCCAAACATAATCATGAGGGTCGTATACGCATCTTGGTAATGTCTGAAGACGTCATCGAAAAACCCGCCAAATAAGAAGGAACGTACTTTAATGCCACTTCGTCCTCTCCCCTAAACTCAGCGAAGGCCGCCATCTTATACTCATAACGCACCGTCCACCCTTCTGGGCGAAGCGGGCGAGGAGCAATTGCCCCTACAGACGTAGCAGGCGGCGGATTATACGAAGATACGGTTTGCGAGTGCCTGTTGCGCTTCCTGCGGACACGTTTGGAATGGGAGGTATAGTACTCTATTGCCGACTCGTATAGAGCATCTTGCAAACTGCACCATTCAGGCAGAAGCTAAGAACCATACCGCTGGAAACATTACCTGGACACGAAATCGTTCAATTCGGATGGACTAACGGGACTGAGGACGAAAAGAGCAGCGCGAGAATCTAGACTGCTCTGCCTTCTAATAAATGACAAGCGGCCATCTAATGATGGATCGTCTGTAAGGTCATGTATCAAGAAGACAGTTCAAGGACTTCTTTCGGTTCATTACCTAGCATCCTTCGGCTGGCGATTAGGACAACAGTTAGTTTGATCCCTCTCTCACCGGTGCTCTTCTTCCGTTGCGCAATTTCTGCGCTGAGGTCTATATCTCGCCTCCGTTCTTCCTCTGCTCTTTCACGCTCGAGATCTGAATCAGGTTGACCGAGGGGTGAGCGTGCTGTGGTATGCGGTACTTCATACATCCTCAGGAATAGAACAAACACGCTGGGCAAATACGTCATGTGCTTCTTTATCCATATTGGAGCGATCAGGCCGTCGGGAAATACCGGCGAAGAGGGAGTTAGTGGAGACAAGGGAGAGTGTGCATTAGCGTATGATGGATCGTCAGGAGGGACAGATTTTCGAGGAGGAAACCCCACGAATTTGTCAACTAGAACGACTTGGAAAATTTTGGTTCTTTCGGGAGACCAGACGGTAGACTTGGACTGAGAGAGAAGTACCTCACGAAGACGGGAAATAAGTGATGTAAACGGATCTTGTACCTTTGGGGGTGGAGTCGGGGGTGAGGAAGGATCCTTATCTGCTGGGGACGGCGCGACAAGGACAGCGGCAGAGGTAGGTGGTAAGTCGAGACCAGAAACAAACATAACGGGGGCCAGCTGCATCAGCATCTCCGCAGGATATGAATTCATGTTGCACAATAACGGACGCGCCGTGAGAACAACCCGCGGTTATCAGTGTTGGGTGCCAAAAAGCACTATATGAGGTAGCGTGTAACTGTTGTATCGAAACGTTAGCATCGTTACTCACAGGCCAGATAATGGACACTTGTAGCGAAAAGCCGTCGAAAGTCGTTCGCGTAGTTGTGCTAATACTAGGGTCTGTGTTGCGCTTCAGTGTTTGTACATGTTTGCTGCTAGCCTCGAAAATCGAGTTACTGCTAATCCGACTTGTTTCGTGTATAGTGGACGACACCTCAGACGGCCTCAACTTGATGAGAGCCAGATGTCCGATACCAATCTTAGGAGTAAACTGTACCGTGTGAGAAACTCTGAATCTTTGTCCTCACGACCGTTAAAGTCTCGATCCTGGTTTATTTTAACCTACTATCCCCTCCGTAAGTTTCTTGTGGCTGTCCTATAACTTACCTGGACAGACATGGCAGTTGCTTGCCTTCTACCGACTTTCCAAAGACTTGGAAGCACCATCAACCCAAACGTGGACTCGAAACCGATGTCCAACCCATGGTTCTCCAGTTTCTGGAACGCTATGCACGCACGCCAAGCCGTAACTGGTATTCTAGATTTATTCAATGACGATGCTTTCTGGAACGACCCGCTCGTTCTTTATCCGGGGTTTCCACACGAACGAACGAAGGGATGCTTCAGAATTTTCTTGCTGATTAATTGCTAAAACTCGATGCCTGGCTTCGTGACGACCTCTCCAAAGTGTCATACCATTGGATTCACGCACTCGATATAACCGCTGGATACACCTCAGTAATATTTCCCGTATAGAATGTAACGTGGCGTTACGCGGAAGGCCAATGTGGTGTACATGAATTCAGGGGACCGCAGGGGCTTCAATAGACCACCTGAGAGATTATTCTACCATACCATGGAAGGTGAGACAAAATAGAAGAAGGGGTTTAGGCGTGTTTCTCGACGACGATCCATGTAAATCCCAGAATTTCATTCATTTAACTTTTCCCCGTCGTGGAGTGCGGCGAGGCTTGCGGACACTATGGGACGGCGTTGCCATCAGGGGGAACAGGCATGCTCATCATTTGATGGGGGATGGGGTAGTGATGTCACCAGCTTTATGCACATTGCAGGAGATCGCGTCAAATGAATGAGGCATGTGTTTGTTCCTGTGAACACCCGCTGACCTTGCTTTACAAGCAAGATGATAGACAAGCCAGCATATTTACAAAGCCCACAAACATTCCCGTACTCCATCCTGAAAGTCCAAGCCGGTCCGCAAGGACGGTGTTGCTGCGTTCCTGCCACTATTTTTGGGACCTCACATCTCTGTAGACAGTGTTAAATAATGTTTGTACATATACTGTTTCATGGACTAGTAGTGATGTGGCGTCCACTGGCACCGGAGGGCTTTTGGTATGAAGCAATGCTCCCGTTGTTGACGATTGCTGTCAATACGAACAAGGTGGGGTACATACCGAGTGGTTGACGTCAGATCACACATGGTTGATGAGTAGTTGGGTTTGCCGGGATCGGCAATAGTCACCGGGCGCAGATCCAGAACGCGGTTCCAGCGACTCGTCGCCCACGGGCGTACCCCGCCAGCCACCTTCGTCGACACTGACGTCATGCACTCCAAAACGCCGTCCGTATATATTCACGGTCAAGAAAAGGTTTGGCCTTCAGCAGACAGCTACCATCTCCACCACCACACTCACAGACTGGTTGCGAAGATCAATATGGCTGGAGATTGTACTTGTCAAGCAAACTGCGGGTAGGTCCATAACCACTTACTGGAACCAACTTTTGAGGATCTGATCATCACTATCCGTTGTTCAAGTGCATGTGGGCCGACGGGAACTGGATGCGCTTGTCCCAAGAATAAGTGTGACTGTTCGAACTGCGTTAACAAGGCACACACACAAAAGGTACGCTTAACGGGTTGGTTGTCTCGCTCAGCTGACCGCTGTTCGTTCACGTAGTGTGAGTGCGGAGGGTCCGCTACTTACTGCGTATGCACGCGGGAGGGAAAAGTATGTGAATGTAAGTGAGGTGGGAAAGGTGATGATGCTGCATTGCTAAGCACCGGGGTAAAACATGGAGTACCCCTGTACCACGTTCCAAATCTCCAGGTGTTAGAGTACATGTCCTGCACCTAACAAATCATTGTACATACTCGACAGTTCAATACTCTTACACTTTCCCCCGGGCTTATAACCCTTAGACTGTGCCGACATCTTTAAGGAATAGGCCGACCAGCTTTGACGGCTTTAGCGGCTTCGCTATGCGCATCTCCACGAAGATACCGGTCATATATCACTTTAGCCTTGTCCCGCTCCTAAACAACGCCGTGAGTTCTGTATATGAACATTTCGATCCATGGCGACTTACACTCATAGTTCTGCACACGGAATCGCGCGTTTCAATAGCCTTCGCATACTTCACCCAACCTTCTCCTACGTCTTCCCTCTTGAAGCCCCTATGCTCTGCCGAAACGTAGTCCCGCAAGATCCATGGCGCAATAACGACGTCCACAAGGGTGAATTGATCTCCAGCAAAGTAGAGTCCCTTGATCTCGTTCTGCAGCTTTCTGAGTGCCTCATAAAGCTCATTTCGAGCTGTTTCCAACTTCTCCTGTTCGTTTGGCTGTGTCATCGTCAGCCGCATCAACGCAGGAACGACTGCCTTGGCAATATGATCTATCCATATGCGCTGGTGTGCGCGATCAGATGGGTCTGAGGGAAGTAGGTTTGGTTTGTAAGATGGGTAGGCGTCTTCGAGAAATTCGAGTAAGACGAGTGATTCGTAGATGGCTTTACCCCTGTACTCGACAGCGGGGACAAGTCCTCTTGGGTTTATCTGAAGGAAGTATTCTTCCTTTTTGTACGGATTCACCTCCTTGTACTGGTAGGGAATTCCCTTCTCCTCGAGGGCGATCCATAAGCGATGGTTGAACGGACAGAACTGATAAGGGTCGTACAAACGGTGATCAGTTCGTGGCCACTGCAGATCTTGAGGGGGTGCGCCTTACCCATGCTGAATAAAAGGTCAAGTCTTGAGGGTTTTGATGCTGAGCGACTGTCTCTGCAGCTCTGCCAGTAGCAACTGTGTGAAGGGTCGCATCCGGGGGTGCCATGGTAATGAGAAAGGACGAAGTAGTTCTGGGGGGACTTGGGGAGGACCCCCCCAGTTTTATACAACGTGGGTACGATGATGTAAGGGGCACGTCGAGTTTGTCATCCTTTGTCAGCGCCTGACAGTCCACCACCGAAGCTGATAAATCCGGCCTTAGATTGAAACCCAGTAGATTCGTCGGATTCACAAGTTGTGATGAATGCCCCCCTTTGAACAATGCGTTGCAATTAGCTATCTTTAAAATGTCTTCTCTAGCTGTCCATGTATGTGTACCAAATCTACATTTATGATATAATGAGTTAGAGTGCAGTGAGGAGGGCGCCAATAATGAGAACAGCGCCAAGCAAGTGCACGGGCTTCGCAGCCGACCCATGTCGTACCATTGCCGCATTTGCTTCCTATACGGATGGGTCAACGATGGTGCCCGAACTCTGAGAATTAGACGCACGAGTTGCTGAGCACTGGACGCTGCTGGGCATCCATTTGTACATGCAAGGTTAAGGTTGCTGGAAAGGACAGATGCAGTGCCAGGATCTATGGGTTCAGGAGCAGGTATGGGAGAGGAAGCGGCTGCAAGTATCGCGACCAATCTCCTTTAGGTGCATTACACCTAAAAGCTGAGCATTTACTCACCTAGTACGGAGAACACCAGAAGGGTCGCCCATAAGGATATAATAGCACGCGAAACTGTGTGAGTCTGCATTTTGGAGTTACACGAATACGAAAACACGCGCAGAGGCGGAGGCTTGACAGTCGACGAGAGAATGAGCGAACGGTGGCGCAACTTGATCAACAAGCTATGAAATGCCTTTGGGAGAACGTCGAGAGCGGATAATTCTCCATCCCAATACACAACTGCATCGTCTTATAGGCGTCGGTTTGGCGTCGAAGAAGATTCGAGTCAGTACCTTGTTCATCCTGGATTAGATGTCGCTTTCATCCTAAAAAGGAAAACCTTATACTTGATAGGTCTCCCTTTTGGGGATTAGTCTGGTTAGAGACTAATATGTACGTTTTCAAGAGTCTCAGCAAGAGTCTGCAAAACTCCTTCCCATCGCCATGGCACCCACAAATGCCATTCACCCGGTTGCCACTGGCAGAGCTGCAGAGACAGTCGCTCAGCATCAGGACCCTCAAGACTTGACCTTTTACTCGGGATGGGTAAGGCACTCCGCCACAGTCTGGCGTGGTTGTGAACTGATCATCTTTTTTTGCGGTCCCACCTTAGTTCTCCCCCTTCAACCAGCGCGTATGGATTGCCCTCGAGGAGAAGGGGATTCCATACCAGTACAAGGAAGTGGACCCATACAAGAAGGAAGAACACTTCCTTCGGATAAACCCTAAAGGACTTGTCCCTGCAGTCGAGTACAGGGGTAAAGCCATCTATGAATCAGTCGTCTTGCTCGAATTTCTTGAAGACGCCTACCCATCCTACAAACCAAATATTCTTCCCTCCGACCCTTACGAACGTGCACGACAGCGCATATGGATAGATCATATCTCTAAGGCAGTCATTCCCGCGTCGATCCGCCTGACGATGACACAGCCAAACGAACAGGAGAAGCTGAACACAGCGCGAAATGAGTTTTACGAGGCACTCAGAAAGCTCCAGAACGAGATCAAGGGACCTTACTTTGCCGGAGAGCAATTCACCCTTGTGGACGTCGCTATTGCGCCGTGGGTTTCGCGGGACTACGTTTCGGCAGAGCATAGGGGTTTTAGAAGGGAGGATGTAGGTGATGGTTGGGTCAAGTATGCGAAGGCTATCGAAACGCGTGATTCTGTATTGAGAACCACGAGTGTAAGTCACTAAGGATTAAGAATATTCAAGCTACCGAACTCACGACTTTGCGTAGGAACGGGACAAGGTTCAAGTCATGTATGACAAGTATCTTCGTGGAGAAGCACAAAGCGAAGCCGCTAAAGCCATCAGAGCTGGTCGTCCTATTCCTTAAGGATGTGAGCGCGGTGTGTGAGATATAAGCCTCGGGGGACGTGTAAGAGTAGTCAACTGCCGAGTGTGTACGATGAATCGTTAGGTGCAGGACACGTGCGCTTACCCCTGGAGATTCATAACTTGGGGTTGTAGCCGAGATGCACTTCGTCTGGGTAATGTCGATCTCCGTGGACATGCAAACTTAGTACGAGAAATTTCGGAATAAACTGACTTAGTATCTGTGACAAGCGTCAGCATAGCACTCGGACCACAGCGGTTCCATACCATTGAACGATCCATTGGGGTAGGGGTAGGTCTTCTATCGGCTTGAGAATAATGATATATTTAGGGGGTTCCTTGAGGTGCCCGAGGGTTATCTGCCAACTGGCGACTTCGAATGACCCATGACAGTGACCGGAGATCCTAATACCTTTGTCGGTGATGGGAGAGCACTTGATAACCACTAATTTTCGTGTTGGGCTCACCGTTCACTGCGTAGTATCCATGTCAAGCCCGTCACTGCAGAGCCGGATGATTAATACTCACCCAAAGAACATCTCAGGCCTGGTGTCATCGAAGGGGTTGTATCTATTGTTACGATAGGCGGAAAACATAAAACGATGGCGCACTAGGGGGTGCGATGTGAGAGTAATCCCGTGGACCTACAGGCAGACGGGAGTGACAAATAGGAGGCAGTGTTAGAACTTCGATGAGCAATACTTTGCGTGTCTGGTGTACTGTGCAAGTTCGCGGACGTAATGCAATATGTAGAAGCAAAACCAAGCACATCGAGAAACGTGTCGGAGACGCGTAAAAAGGCGATTTACTCCTTCTCAGAGCCTTGTGTGAACTCCGTAGAGGACTACACTACACTTCTCGTACACCTTTTGGAAAAGACCTAGCGCAGCTTGTTCAACTGAGTCTCGCCGATCTTCTCCTTTCTGCTTGGCAGTGATAGAGGCGTCGTCAGTAAGGCATACCTTTCGAGGCCAATTCACCAACGAGTTTCGACACCTTCAAGAGGCATTCCAATCCAATCTCCGTTGGGTACAATAGGTTTGTCACATAAATTGTTGCAGGATGAAAATGCTAGGAATTGTCGAGGTGCCGGTTATCACGATGAGTGTTGTTGAGTTATACCCTATGCGAAGTTAGTCTTCAACTTGGTTGTCGTCGATGCCGACAAATGCCCAAAGCCTCCTTACTATTAGATACTACTTTCATCCTAAAATGGAAGACCTTATGCCTTTGAAGGCGCTTAATGACCAATTGAAGACCAACTTCACACACCGAGGTATCACTCGACTAACGGCAGTCATTGTGAAAATCAAACACCTCGAGAATTCCTACAGAATACAATAATACATGTGACAAATCTGTTGTACTGGAAGCCGCAAGAGAGGGTACGAGGGCACTCCATGTTTTACGCCGGTGCTTAACAATGTGGTATCGCCTTCCCCACCTCACTTACATTCACATACTTTTCCCTCCCGCGTGCATACGCAGTCCGTAGCAGACCCTCCGCACTCACACTACGTGTATGAACACGAATGGTCAGCTAACCGAGACAACCAAGCCGTAAAGTGTACCTTTTGTGCGTGCGCCTCGTTGACGCAGTTCGAACACTTGCACCTATTCTCGGGACAAGTGCATCCAGTTCCTGTGGGCCCACATGCACTTGAACAACGGATCGTAAGGATCAGGTCCTCAAAAGTTGATTCCAGTAAGTGGTTATGGACCTACCCGCAGTTTTCTTGACAAGTACAGTCTTCGGCCATATTGATCTTCGCAACCAGTCTGTGATAGTGTGGTGGAGATGGTAGCCGTCTGCTGAAGGCCAAACATTCTCTTGACCGTGAATATATACGGACGGTGTTCTGGAGTACATGACGTCAGTGTCGACGAAGGTAGCTGGCGGGGTACGCCCATGGTGTTCCTCAGGGGCGACGAGTCTCTGGCACCGCGTTCTGGATCTGTGCCTGGTGTCCAATGCCAATACCGGCAAACCCAATTACTCATCGACGACTCGGTACGTACTCCACCTAGATTCTTGCATTGAGAGCAATTGTCGGCAACGGCAGCACGGCTTCGTACCAAAAGCCCTCCGGGTGCCTCTGGATGCTACAGCGTACTAGTCCAAAGAAATCCATGAAACAGTGTATGTACAAACATTATTTGACACGGTCTACAGAGATGTGAAGTCCCGAATTAGTGTTGGAACGGAACAACACCACCCTTGCGGACCGGCCTGGACTTCCAGGATGGCATCCGAGAATGTTAATGGGGTTTGTAACTATGATGGCTTCTCATTGCAAGCAAGATCACCTGGTGTTCGCAGGAACAACCAGAAGCCGCATTCATTTGGCGCAATCTCCTGCAAAGTACTAGGGATGGTGTTGCCACCGGGGACCTTGCTTGCTCTGGTAGTGGGTGTATAATATGAGTCTGAACAAAGACATATAGAGATATCTAGTTTCAGAATTTTACCATACATGATGAACTATAGAGCGTGGAATTTATCAGTATGACACACAAGAAAAGTGAAAGATGCATGAAAGCGGGATAAAATTCATTTCTGGAAGCAACATAAATACAAGTGAAATTAAGGGCAAAAGGAAGCATAGCTGTGGTGTTACTCATCGCGTTTCATGCGTCTCGGCGTAAGTTGTGGAATTGCTGTGTGGAGTTTCCCTTTCTTTGCCTTTCCCAAGGTCTCGCTTTTGTTTTCTGATTGTGAGAGGTCCTGCATGAGGATCTTTGGTTTGTTGGGGGTGGAGAGTGCGTGGCTTTAAAATTTGCACATGTTCTGTTTCAGCCTGGAAGGAATCAACAGGCAAAGCTGACTGTTTCTTGATGAAGGTGCGATGGATGGAAAACAAAACCTCTACAAGGATGCCCGAGTTTGTCATTAACATTGGAGGGTTCTACAAATTGATTTTGTTTGTAAACATGCAGGGGAAGTGCTCAGTAGTTTGGCTTTAGAAGATTGAGTTCTTGTTGAAATTCCTCCATGACTTTCCAGTTTTTGGTGTCTTAGCACCAGCTCCTAAGAATAATAAAGCTATAAAGAACAAACTTTTACTAGACATCCATGCAAGGAACTATGCATAGAAAACGAACATTTGGAGAAGTTATCGCAAAAGACTAAAAAGGTCATGTTAGCACTCAGAGAATGCAGAGACAGTGGCGAGATGGGAGAACCTTAGGGTGTTCCACCTTACTGCAAGCTTACAGTACATTTTTTAACCACAACCTGTTGAAAGGCCCATTCTTTGCTTCGTCATCTAAGTGCTCATGTTCCATACACGTACGCACCTCATATAAAGCTTTGGGCCCTCCCCTAGCCCTTCCAGCACTTCTTAGTCATTTCTCATTACTATGGCACCCCCGGATGCAAACCTTCACCCAGTTGCTACTGGTAGAGCGGCAGAGACAGTTTCTCAGCATCAAAACCCTCAAGACTTGACCTTTTACTCGGCATGGGTAAGGCACTCCGCCTCGAGATCTGGAATGGCGGTGAACTGATCATCATTTATACGACCTTGCTTCAGTTCTGTCCGTTCAGCCAACGCCTACGGGAATTCCCTACCAGTACAAGGAGGTGAACCCGTATAAAAAGGAAGAACACATCCTTTAGATAAGTCCAAGAGGACTTGCCCCCGTAGTCGAGTATGGGGGTAAAGCCATCTACGAATCACTCGTCTTACTCGAATTTCTTGAAGACGCTTACCCATCTTACAAACCAAACCTTCCTCCCTCCGACCCCTCTGACCGTGCACACCAGCGCATATGGATAGATCATATTGCCAAGGCAGTCGTTCCTGCGTAGATGCGGCTAACGATGACACAGTCAAACGAACAGGAGAAGTTGGAAACAGCGCGAAATGAGCTTTATGAGGCACTCAGAAAGCTGCAGAACGAGATCAAGGGACCTTACTTTGCCGGAGAGCGATTCACTCGTGGACATCGTTATTGCGCCATGGATCTTGCGGGACTACGTTTCGGCCGAGCATAGGGCCTTTAAAAGGGAAGATGTATGTAGGTGATGGTTGGGTGAAGTATGCGAAGGCTATCGAAACGCGTGATTCTGTGTACAGAACTATGAGTATAAGTCGCCATGGATTGAAGAGTTCATGCACGGAATTCACGGCGTTGTGCAGGAACGGGACAAGGCTAAAGTGATATATAACCGGTATCTCCGTGGAGATGCACATAGCGAAGCCGTTAAAGCCGTCAAAGCTGGTCGTCCTATTCCTTAAAGATGTTGGGGCGGTGTGTGGGTTATAAGCCCCAACAGACGTGTAAGAGCAGTCTGTCGAGTATGTATAACGTCGTGTTTGAACTGTTGGTTGGAGGACACGCACTTTGGTTGTTGGAGAATCGTGTTGTGGTCCGAGATGAACTTCGTTTGGATGATGTCAATGTCTCGATCGTCCGAGGCTGGGACTCAGCACTAAGTTTGTCCTAAACCGCTACTTTCTCTATTGGTTGTAAGTTGCGCCACAGGATACAGCTGATTAGTACGTCCAACTCATTCGCGGCGAGGTATACACGCCAAGCCTGTCACCACAGACGTGAACTGTCGACACTCACCCCAGGGACTCATCTCGGACGTAGTATTACTTGCTAGCACGGACGCATTCCTGACATCTTTGAAGGGGATGTATTACAACTAGTCGTTTGCAGATGTACCTATTTGTTATGATAGGCGGAAAGCATAAAAAGGACGGCACTGAGCGGGGTGTGAGTTGTGGTGCGAGAAAGCCCAGCTACCTCGAGTGGACCTCGTTGGCAGGCCAGGATTGAGAAATATGTGAATAAGGTACTCTTAGATGGGGGATACTTTTCATAAGTCTAAATGATGCGCGTGGGTGTTCGTGGACGTGATGCAAAATGAGGGGAAGGCGAATGAACCAAAACCGAGTGTATGGAGGAGCGTGCGGGGCGTGTCAGAAGGTGATTTACTCCTTCTTCTCCTCAGAGCCTTGCGTTGACTCTGTAGAGGACGCATTCTCTGCGCTACGCTTCTCGTACACCTTCTGGAAAAGGCCTAGCGAAGCCTGTTGAGTCTCGCCGATCTTCTCCTTGATTTGCTCGGCAGTGATAGAAGCATCGCCGGTGAGTCCCTTCGAGGCCAATTCACGAAGTTCGCCAACGAGTTTCGACACCTTCTCCCTCTCAGCAGCATCGAGTTGGTCCTTGAACTCGTTCATTGCTATCACAGAAGCGAGTTAATGCGAGAGGGCAAAGCACCATGCAATAAATACTCACCCTTCTCTGTGTCGACACAGACCGACTCGCCCTTGTTTGCCTCCTCAATGAGTTCCCGACGTGCCTTATCCGCATCGGCGTACTTCTCGGCGTCGGAGATCATGCGCTCAATGTCCTTGTCGCTCAGACCTGACGAGGACGCAATCGTCATAGACTGGTCCTTGTTGGTTGCCTTGTCCTTGGCAGTGACATGGACGATACCATCTACAAGGGATAAGGAAATTATCTAAAGGCCTGTATAAAAGACGTACCAGCATCGATGTCGAAAGTGATCTCAATTTGAGGGACGCCCTTCGGGGCCGGAGGAATACCAACGAGATTGAAGTTGCCAAGGAGTTTGTTGTCCCTGACGAGTTCACGTTCACCCTGGAAAATCTTGACCTCGATGGCGGTCTGGCCGTCGGCAGCGGTGGAGAAAACTTGCGACTTCTTCGTTGGGATGGTCGTATTGCGGTTGATAAGTTTTGTCATGATACCGCCGAGAGTCTCAATGCCGAGGGAGAGTGGAGTAACGTCGAGAAGTAGAATATCGGTGACATTTCCGGCAAGAACACCACCCTGGATAGCAGCACCGATAGCAACGGCTTCATCGGGATTGACACCTTTACTCGGGTCACGACCGAAGATGGACTTCACGGACTCGCCGACCTTGGGCATACGGGTCATACCACCAACGAGGATGACTTCGTTCACCTCACTAGACTTGACTCCAGCATCGGACAACGCTTTCTTGCAGGGATCAACGGTGCGTTGGATCAGAGGGCCGGTAAGGGTCTCAAATTGGGTGCGGTTCAACTTCAAGTTGATGTGCTTTGGACCAGTTGCGTCCGCGGTGATGAACGGCAAATTAATTTCGGTCTGCGTTGTGGATGATAGTTCAATCTTAGCCTTTTCGGCGGCCTCACGAATGCGCTGAATGGCCATGCGGTCTTGACTGAGGTCAATGCTCGACTCCTTCTTGAATTCATTGAGGATGTGGGTAACAAGAGCGATGTCAAAGTCCTCGCCACCAAGGTGGGTGTCTCCATTAGTGGACTTGACCTCGAAGACTCCTTTGTGCATCTCCAGAATGGAGATATCAAAAGTACCACCACCAAGATCGTACACGGCGATCACTGATGATTCGGCACGGTCAAGGCCATATGCCAGTGCCGCAGCCGTCGGCTCATTGATGACTCGAAGAACCTCGAGGCCAGCGATTTGACCAGCATCCTTGGTAGCCTGCCGTTGCGCATCGTTAAAGTACGCAGGGACCGTAATGACCGCATGACTAATAATAATGGTCAACACTGGGGGGCTCCTAACTAGTATTCGCGCAACTTACTTGACTTTCTTGTTGAGATACTGCTCGGCAGTCTCACGCATCTTGGTAAGTACCATGGACGATAACTCCTCGGCACTCTAGAAAACACACACATTAGTTCTCTTACTGATCCAGAGGGGTGGAAAGGCGTACGAATTGTTGCCTCTTGCCGCCGACGTCAACCTCGACAGCTGGTCGAGCATCTGGTTTCTCGACCATCTTGAACGCCCTACAGATGATATTAAGATGCTCTCCTATATAACAGTCGTCGTCGCATATACTAACCAGTGTTTTATATCCTCCTGGACCTCCGCATCCTTGAATTTGCGACCAATCAAACGCTTGAATGCGAAGACAGTGTTGGATGGGTTGACAACGGCTTGACGCTTTGCAGGCAAACCAACGAGACGTTCCCCGTGTTTCGTGAAGGCCACTACCGACGGGGTTGTTCGGGCACCTTCGGAATTTTCAATCACACGCGCCTGCTTCCCCTCCATGACGGCAACACATGAATTTGTAGTACCCAGGTCAATACCGACAACGGGGCCTTTGAACTGGCGTCAAAAATTTTCCTTCTCGCAGGAATGTTGTCATAGACACACCGGTGACTTTGGAGTTCATGTTCCTCGCGATTAAGGACCGCGGGATCCCCTGTACACGAGTGAGTAAGGGTGTGATATAAGACGACCCAACGTACAGCATAGTTGCCAGTGCGAGCAACGGCGGCGCGGAGGGAACGAGCTGCAGCGTACATGAGGGAAGAGGATGAAAAGGTGAGGAAACGCAAAAACCGGCGATTTCACAAATTTTCTAGGCCAGCGTAAGCTTATGTCAGCACTGGATTATGTCATCGGATTGACTGGAAACTTCCGGATCCATTATCCGCTGGCAGCTTCACATGTCAAAGGCCACGTTGACTTACGGGCTAATGCACTGCGTAATACTAGAACTAGGATCCAGTGTGCACGACGACTAGAAAGTAGTTCTAACGAGTGCTGTGTTCTCCCTTGCAATTTGATACTGTGATTGACAGCGGTGCCGAGGAATATTCGTAAGTTCCGGGCGTCTATTACGGTAGTTGCTCATCTTTCATTATGCCCGGAGACACCAAGCGCATCGGCGGGGAGTATGGGGAAATACGCGCAGCTTTCAATGTCGACAAGTTCAACGCATACTTGAAGGCACACGTTCCCGCCGTTACCCCACCAGTGGCCGTGAAGCAGTTCAAAGTGTGTGACCCTCTTCTAATGAGAACTGTGTTTGCCTGCTCACCCCGATCGTTCTCGGGAACCATACCAAGTTCGGGCAGGTGCGCTAGTTCAACTAATACCGCCCAAATACGTGGCCAACAATTTTATAGTCCAACCCGACGTACTTCTTGACGGATGCAAAGTAACGGGTTCCCTCGCATGCTACCGCCGTCGATCTAAACCAATGTAGGCAGAAGCGGTTTGTCCTCCGCAAGAAACCTGCTGGGCAGTTGCTCTCCTCGACAGCGCACCAGGTCGAGCGGGAATTCAGAGTGTTGAGCGCTCTGCATGAATACAATACCAGGTCGACCACCTCGCCGGATCGTATCGTTCCCGTTCCCACTCCCTTCGCATTATGCGTAGATAGTGATGTCATTGGAACACCCTTCTATATCATGGAGTATCTGGACGGTAGGATATTCACAGATCCAAGGATGCCAGAGGTTTCACCACAGGTCCGTCGGGAATGGTGAGGGATATCAGTGGTCAGTCCAACTATTAATGTATATGCTGACGAGGGGGGATTCTCCAGTTGGATATCAGCAGTCCGCGCACTTGCAGCCTTGGCTTCGGTAAACCCCTTCGACATTGGTCTTGGCGAATTCGGCCCATGCACGGACTACTTTCCCCGGCAGATCAAGTCCCTTACCCGTGTATCCGAGGCGCAGGCGCAAGCCGTCGACGTCGAGACCGGAAAGCCAACAGGACATATACCGCACTATGCCGAACTAGTTGCTTGGTACAAAAGTAATCTACCGGATGAGAAGAAGTTTGGCTTACGCATCGTTCATGGCGACTATAAACTGGACAACGTGATATTCCACCCAACAGAAAATAGGGTTATTGGTATTTTGGATTGGGAATTATGTACTCTCGGGAGTCCGGTGGGAATTGTTGCTGCTCATCGTCGGTCTAATCTGACCAAAGGAACTAGCTTGCGGATTTGGCCAATTTAACTCAGCCTTGGTCGATTGACAGTAGACATGTACCGGCAGATTTGGTCGACGAGCGACTCACCTTTATCACATCATTTAAAAACGAAGCCGAAGACGCGCCGATTGCATTAGAAGAATTGGAGCGAGAGTACTGCCGCTTGACCAACCAAGCTTGTCCCATCAAGGAGATGGGCTTCGCTCGTAGTTGGATGCTTTTCCGGGTAGGTGGGCCCTTGACACATCGTCGTTTTGTTCTGACGTGTTTGCAGTCTGCTGTCATTTCACAGGGCATTGCTGCACGCTTTGCGCTCCGCCAAGCTAGCTCTGAGAAAGCATCTATTCATACGCGTTTGTTCCCAGTTTTGGGCCATCTCGCGAAGGTCCTGCTCGAGGAAGGAGGATACATTATTGGTGGAAAATCAAAGTTGTAGTATCACAATAGTACTCCGCATCCTGCCTGTCTGTGTCGCTTCGCATCATATGCGTTCCTCTTTATCCTCAAAAATTCATTGATGCCGTCCATGGTTGGTCGCCTATTAGGCTCGAACCTCCAGCACCTCTCTAGCAAGGACCATAAATCGTTATCAGTGATCTCGTTGTAATGCTCCCTCTTCAAGTGTCCCTTGTCCCTTGAGACGTACAACACCACAGCAGCCTCTGTCGCTCCTTCATATGGTGTCCTCAGCGAGAACATCTTTCTACTAGTAAGTATCTGATATTGGTCCACTTGCAGCATTACTCTCACCTCTGTGGCAGTGACTGCAAGAGCCCAAACATCCGCCTCTTTTGTCGTTCGAGAAGGCCGATCCGAATGAATAATGCACAGTTCGGGAGCGAAGTATCGGACTGTACCATGAATGTTGTTCGTCGTGAAGCCTGCAACTTCGAGTATGCGTGATAGACCGAAGTCCGTGATGACGACTTCGCCACTGTCGCCTATCAAAACATTTCCCTGGCGTCGAATTATGATAAGGATGACGTGAGGATACACCGAATGAAGAACTTACCGGTTTCAGGTCTCCGTGTACCACGTTGGAGGTATGCAAGTACTGGAGTCCATTGCCAAGCTGGTACAGCTGCAACGATATTAGATGAGTTATGAGGGGTGGTAGCCAAAACTCTACCATTTCGAGCCTTTGTCTGAACGAAAGGTGGGAGTGATTTAGGAGCATGTGTTGCTTTAGATTGCCATTTGGATACCAGGGCGACACGAGGGAGGGTCCGCCGTACTTTGACAGGTCAGATGCTATACCTAGCAAAGGGGCAATGTTGGGATGCAACAATGTTGCCCATACTCGGGCTTCCCTGCGCAACTTCTAAACATTGTGGAAGCATTATGACAAATGTGGAGAGGTGCTCGGTCAAATCGCGACATACATAGCTGGCCTCTGCTGCCTTGTCTGGCAGGAGGTGAGACTTGATTACTTTGACGGCAACCTATGTAAGACACCGTTAGACGATCCCGGTACTGGCCATGGTGACGGGAGAAACTTTACAACTTGGCAGAGAGGATTGTCCTGACTTTTGCACTCGCCCTTCCAGATGTCGCTGTTACCCCCGTGCGCAACCGCATAGGCACCTATCAGGCGGACCTGACCTGTAAGGTCTCTCGCAATGGTCGGGGATGACATACGAGTCGGGCGCTAGACAAGGTTGGTTTTTGGTGGGCCCGGTAATATGTATGTCCGGGTTTAAGTACCGTGCATAGAGTCATGGCACGAGGTCGCCATCTAGCATCTCCAGGTTCTCTCTGCTGTTTCTTGAGAATTTAGAGGCCCGTGTCCCTCAACAGGATGTGTTATGTAGAAGAGGGTATTCAGCATTGCATGCCACCGCGCCGCATTGTAGAGCCTTCTGGAACTGCCACCCCACCTCACACCAGAGGAAGAGAGAGGCCCATACCATAGCCTTTGACATCATGGTAGTTCGAAACTGCAGACGTTCCTGTAGTTTCGAGCTACCAGGGGGATGACGTCAACGTCCAGTGACAGTCCGTCATGATGCAGCATGCCGCGGCACTCGTCACAGTTGTCCCGGTATCATCGGAGTGTCCGGTAGTACACCCGTACACCCAAATAATACGGGGACTCCGGAGCGCAACTGAGGCTACTGGCATACTCATTCTATTCGCCTGGCGGTTTACATGGCGCTCAGCATCTGGGGAGAATTCGAGCGCTGGTTGCATGCTCAATCTTTCACGAGTCCGTCCTTTCTACCTTTAAGAATGAATCTCTGTTCTTTCCTGATCGGCTCTCCTTCTTGCTGTATCGTCACAGTACCTATAGTACTGGCGAGGTTCTTTGACTTGCACAGCTGCATGCCCGCGCGAGCGTTACCGTGCGCAAAGCTATGAGCCTGCCAGAATATTCTGCTTCTGACTGCGGTTGTCACTCGTCTGTACGAACTCGCAATTCCATCCCTTGCTATGGTGTACAACTTTCCACTGGTTATCAGCCTACTTGGTTCCGAATCAACGCTTCTATGCGTCAGAACGCAGTTCGCAGCATTAATGATTTTCTGTACCGGCTTCAACAGGCCTCGCTTTCTGAAATGACCAATTCCCTCATACATCAGGCTGGCCTCCACCTTGGACCTGTCGTTCTCGAACGAAAAGTTCTTACGCAGCTAATGTAAAACAAGTTGCTGTATAAACCTTTGACATGGTCAAGGTGTGTTTGCCCTGTACACCTTGGGGAGTTTGCAAAATATGACGACTAACCTGTGAGACTTCTCAAGATTTCGATGCAGCAAGCTTCCTTCGTGACGCCCGACGGTAACATAGTGCCCCCTGATTCATGTTGGCAACAGCCATTCTATAGAAAGGTACAGGCATTCTCTAATAACTGCATCAC
Organism: Pisolithus orientalis; assembly: GCF_024613125.1. Classification (NCBI taxonomy): domain Eukaryota; kingdom Fungi; phylum Basidiomycota; class Agaricomycetes; order Boletales; family Pisolithaceae; genus Pisolithus; species Pisolithus orientalis. The sequence continues at coordinate 303,535 of NW_026260794.1, read as the reverse complement.
TGCACCGCGTCGTGCGGCTTCTTATTCCGGTATCCTTCTGCGATGAGGCTGCGACTCACCTCATTTGGTGGTGAAGATCACACAGAGCGTATAGTCGGAGACACCGCTGAGTGGTAGCAGATTCGCGGGATTTCTGGGTGTGGCAAGCGCACTCCATATAGTATGGCGTCATCTCACGTGAAATATCGATGGGATCGATGCTAAGCGGGTAATCTCGAAGAAGGGTTGGCAAGAAATCAAGAAGCGCCGCACCCAGTCAAATAAAAATGGAACAATCTTTCCTTCGTCGCCACCCACCGCTGTCTCGCTGTCAACGCATACTCAACGCCGCGTCGGAGGGTTACTCTTGCGGATCAGGATGCGTGATGACCGAAGTGATCGTTCACCGATGGTACGTTACTAGCTACAACTTCTTTCTCCGTTGTCTCGTCTTGCAAGATATTTTTACATCATCCAACGATGCACGTATCTCGTACATGAAAAATGCTGTGGGACATGCTGATTCCAGGTTCATGGTTTCTTTCCGCCCAGGACCAGCCACCTGGGATTTCAGGAACCGGTAAGACAAAGGATACTCAACCATTCCCAGTGGCACACGGTTGAATAATCTCAAATTCGAGTTGCCGTCGTGTCTTACTCATCTCGACTTGCATGCAACTATTCACTTTTATATGAGTACCATGAGTACGGGCTTCGTCATCTAAACAACCGATCTTCCAAGTCGACTGGCTCACCGGACTGCGTTCAAGCTCGAGGCTTTCGGGAGCTGTCGATATCCCCTAATTTCATCAATACAGCTGGCCACCCAGCCTGCATTGTAAGTAAATATTTTAGGGATTTATGACACAGTTCGCATTCTAGCAGGGAAATCCTCGTAGAGCGTGATGATGAAGTTTAACGTTGGGATGTGATGTCGCAAATACTGATCACCACGCTTGTTCGCTACTGGTGCAGCCTTATCCTACACTGTGGAGCTCGCACTATCGTTGTCAGCGAATTTACCTTTCCGGCGGCAAATTGTAGGTGGAATTCCTGGGAGGTTATCCTTGCTTTCGGCCAAAAGAGGACAAATGATGGGTATTATCTCGCCTTGTATAATGGCGGCGGGGCCCCTCCCCGACCAAAAATAATATGAATACCTGCGGGAACTACCTTGTTAATATCACGCCTCATCATGTTCTCGCACAGCAGGAGCAACTGCGGTACTGCCAGAGCTGAAATTTACCTTGACGCACAAGTACTTGTGCCTGCTATCCCGTACGGTGTTTTGACAAAGACTGCATGAGATTCAAGCACCAAGAAAGGTGGCCAATAGCAATATCTATGTCCACTCAAGAGTGGAATCCCTACATGTGTATATAGAAGCAAGCCCTACATCAGCAAATCATAAGTCTGCTTAACCATGCTTGACCACTTAGCAGCACCTGTCAAGCACATAAGTAGCATAAGCACGTTAAGCACCCACATTGCCAAGCATGCATGACCACTAAGTAACTTGGCAAATGTTTAAGTGTGACTCAAGTAGATAAGCATCCCAAGCAGCTAAGTTACTATGGAATTTGAGCATACAATCAAGTACGCTACAAGTACGAATCTGATAAAAGTGAAAATGCATGATGATCGATAAATCTGTTCACGTAGAAGGTGGTAAATGCATTGTAAGAATGATGTGGCTTTATGGTTCTGGGAATGGGGTGGGTGCCGTACAAGGGGACGAGGTGTGCCACACGATATATGGTGTCTACGTGTATGACAGCGGTGGCCAGGTGACGATTTGCAGTAAGGGCCAGGTGTACAATCCACATCCCTGTATCCACATCTGGGTCATCCCAAACACAGTCAAACCACTGCACTACTGCACATGGGTAACACTTGCTTTGGGAAATGAAGGAAAAACCCAAGGATACACATGACATCCAAACCATGCATCCCCTTCAGCCCTGGATTAGTATTCACAAATGTACAGTCATACCGGGGTGGCCTGTTCTGCCATGAATGACATGAGCAGATATACTCATGCCACATGCCACCAATACCACTGATATCACTTGGTGCATAGAATAGTGCAGCTGCAGAATTAACGACAGTGATTTTGTTGCCATAGATGGGGTGCTCAGATAGTGGGATGTCACAGAGATCATGGTAGTCTTCAGCATCGGCTTGTTGAAGCAGGAACTCCTCCAGAATGGTAGGGAGACGTGATAGACCGAGCTTGATTGCAAGATCTGTCATGGTTCTGGCCCACTTCATTTCTGAATGCAAGAGGTTGATTTTGTGAGCCGCTGCACTACTCAGGTTAATAAGGTACATACAGGTGGTGCGAGCAAGTTCAACATGCACCTCTATGGATGTTGGGCAGTCCACAGCCTCACCATTGTCTTCATTATGGGGACCAGAACCTAGGACCTGTGATGTACTGCTGTTCTCTCTGCCATCTGTTTACTTCATGTGAATATGATGAAAATCAATATGATCGTCCAATGACCAACCTTGAGTCAAAAGGAGCTGCATAGTTGCCATGAGGCAGTTTCCCTCTAGCATCCCTCGTTCGTTGAAATCCCTTCGAGAGGCCACCAACTTATCTAAGCGCTGATTGATAATGAGCATTTGGCCCAGTGGCTTGTTACGATTGGTCCGCCAGTATGGGTCCTTCACAGCATTGATATGCTTTGATTTGGTGATTGATGTGCAAAGTCTGTTCGGCACCCCAAATAAATGTATAAGATCAGGGTAGTGTTTCATCGCATGCTGGTGCAGTAAGGAAAAAGTTTGAATGGTACCTGATTGGCGAAATATTTCCTGGTACTTGTGAAAGCGGTTGATGGTATCTTGAACTGCAACCAAGGTTTCTTCAGTGAGGACATTGCAATGGACCAGGTATGTGAACTCCAACAAAGTGTGAAATGTTTGCACAATCTCCATTGGTACATGCCCCTCAATGGCAGGTAGATACACCTATGTATCGAACGTTAACGACAGACTGTATAAACAACCTGATCTAAAATTACCTTCATTAGTGCCTTTGAGTCGTTACCAGTCCACTGTTTGAAATGACGGCCCTCGGGAAAGCGACGGAGCCCTGTGAAAGGTGTGATGGCCACGATTCTAAGGTATCCTACATGAGGAAAGAAAGAAATGTAAATTAAAGCAGACGTACCTCTGGTCAATATCATCTAAGATTGCATTCGCCTTTGTTGTGCCATGCATGGTCTTCAAATAGCTTTCAACCCACTCGACCAAATGATCCTTGAATGTCCCTTTGATGATCTGGTGTAGTATATCAGGGGCAATGAGTTGGTATATATTGGCATGGGGAAAACTGCTGGTGAACGGCTGAAATCAGTTTTCAGGACACAGGCACAGTGGAATCTAAGTGAAACAATACTTACAATTGTATCACCCACAATGCCATACGCATCCCATAAGGTCTTGAGATCAAACTCCTCAATCAGCACTTCTGCATGTTCGCGACTCTGATAAAGTGCATCAGTATCGAGTTCCTGCCTCATTGCAAGACATCTGAGATTCTAGTTAGTTGATAGTAAGAGTTGGAAAGTAGAAAAACATACTTCGCACACCACCCTTGCACAATACATGCCAGAAGGACTTGTTCCTCATAATCGGTGATATAAGGGCTGAGTCAAAAATTACATGGCAATAGTGTCCATCACCAAACTGCATAACAGTTGGTTTGGTCATCACAGGCTTGAAATTTCGAAGGATATATGCAAGTGATGAATGAAAGAGTTGGCAGCAGAATTGTCAGAACATGTCAGTGGACACATGCTCTTTGTCGGCTACAAGTATATCTCTCATTAGTGCCATTACTTTCCTATGTATCTATCAGATGCACTTACTATGTGGGATTGCAAGGAAAGCAATGAGAGCGACACTATTGCGATGTGCACAATGAACTTTGTTGCTCATGTTACCTATTGAGAGGTAGAGGGGATAATAATCGTTTTGACTGGTTGCAACTGACACGGTCGTCTTGTCACTGCCAAGGATGATTGGAATGAAGGTTGACCCATGTGTGGTTGAATCATGAGAAATTATGTCCTGTTATTTGCATGCCATTAGTACAGTGCTCAGAGACATAGAAGATAAAAGACACACCACTTGAGTCCACACCCAATCACCAGACATGAAATCCTCCCACTGTCTCTTGTCCATTGCGCTCTCATATTCCTGAAATGGCCGGTAATCCATGTCTCTCAAAAAATCAGGTCAGGAAAGCATATTGTGAATAATGTCTTTAGGGTCCCGGAACCAAATATTGTACGCGGTGTTCATCCATGATGGGACATTATCAGTTGGTTGTTCGCCAGTATAGGATATGCAAAAATTCTCCCACTGTACATCACCAAGTATAGTGTGATCAATTGTCTTGTACATTTCGGCATTATCTTTGAAGACGGGCTGGCTGCCAGTGCCGAGAAGTGTCGCATTCCAGAGATCTAGTAACTCATTAATATTGGCTGCAGACATCTGGCTGCGGGTGAACAGGAAGTCAGCTAGCTCGAACTCCAGACAACTGGAGTATGGCGACCAATCGTTAGGTTGCTTTTCAGAAGGAGTTTGCGGGGACGACTGTCCAACTGGGAGGGGGTTTCCAGACGAATCACAAGGCTGCCCTGTCAAATAATACATCAGTAAATACTTAATTTTTCACCCATACTGCATACTGGTGAGGTTTGGGTGATAGTTCCAATAATACTTGTTGCCTTGTCCAACAAACTCTGCCAGAAGGGTTGGATTTGAAGGGCTTGTGGATGGGTCACTATAGTCATCGTCGTCCGGTCAGAACTGGAATTGTTCCTCTTCAGGCAATGGTACCTGATCTGGCTGTTCTACCTGTGCAGGGATGTTGATAGGCGGAAATACTGGGTGGTATATGTTGACGTGCTGGGTTAGGCCTGACTTGTTTCTGAACCATCGATGGCAGCCAGGTTTTGTGCAGGGAATCATATCTGAAAGAAAAATGATGAGTAACAGGAGTTACTGTGGGACAGCAAAGATTTGCCGACTGAACATAGAATTGAACTAAGCCAAAAGAGATGGCAGTGGGCGTACCTTTTTTTCTTCTGTCTCTTCATCTTCCACCTTCACACACAGCCAACAACCCTTTGCACTGCGAGATATGGACAACCAACTGGCTGCAGAGTGCCCACAGGAGACACTTGTGAGTGGTCGCCTGAAGCACCAGGTGGCTAACGTGCATCCCAGTAGGATCATCCTCAACAGCCAACTGAGAAGACAGATGAGCGCAGAGAAGGAAGCTAACAATGAATGCACCCGGGAAGCCCTTGCCAAAAAGGTTGCAGCACTGAAGAGAGGTTATCAACAGATCGGTGAAATCGAGGATGAAATGGAGGTCAACCAAAGTGGTGTCGCTGCCAGTGCTAAGCCCATCAAGCCATGTCCTTGTCCTTGTCCTTGTCCTCACACTGTTGGCAGGCAAAGAAATGAGAGTGATGGCAGTATCTATCATGCTTAACCAAGAAAACATGAGGCTGATTTTTTTTGTAGGGACGAATGAGCCACTTACCCCCCTAGCTGATGTGGAAGACAATGCTGGACCTGTAGTGATGAAGGGGAAAGGGACAAAAGCAGCAAAGGCAAAATCGCTGCGTGAAGCGATAATCTCCACGCACAACAAAGTATCCCTGCCATCAACATGTGACAATAGCATTGGCACTAGTACTGGTTTGATGTGCATCTTACTTCTTAACATGTTCCTCCTAACTGAGGCAACTCTTTTCTTTGCGAATGTCCTAATGACTGCCAGCTCTGACAATAAACTGACTTTATCTAAGTGTGTCAAAAATTGGGTGAACATTGTCGACACAAGCTCTACGCGATCTTCAAGTGCCAGTGCCAGTCCTCGCACATCAGCTGCACCACCTCTGTCCACAAGTACCCTCGCTACAAGTACTACTGATGTCGAGTTCCATGTATTCAATCTCAGCTCTCCACTGCCAAATGATCCCCAATATAACTACAAGTTCAAATCCCAACTACCAGAAAACTTTGACTCGCTACCTGATCGCAAAGATGGAGAAGCTAGTGGGCCAGTGAGACCTCTGGCTTTGGACATCCCCACTCTTCAAAATGTTATCATTGAGTATCTTTCATGCTGAAACGGTTTTTTACTCATGCAATGGTAGTCTCAGTGCACTGCTGCAATGGCCGAGGAGTATGAGACCAATGATCCTGCTGCCAGACTCACCAACATCAAGAGGAAAGTAGCTGAGTTGGAATACATCTCAACCTCTGAGGTTGAGGGCGACAGCATTGATGATAACTGCGACAATCTAGATGATGCCATCTGTGTTTTGGGGCACAAGAATGCCATGGCCAAGGTATGTGCTGACCACCTTTCTCCATGTGCCTTCATCTTTTATTTTCTTTCAGTCACGTGTCATGGTTACAAAGGGCATGCCAAAGAAGATCAAGATACAAGCTTGCAACTCTATGTCCAGCTTATCAGCCACATCTACTAGCAAGAGATCTATTGTAGTGAGCAATTCATTGAGTCAAGTGCAGACTGTCCCTGCACAAGTGCATTTCAACAATTCAGATCTCCCCTTGGATCTGCATAAAGATCAGAAGTGGAAGAGGGAAGTTATTCCGATGCTAATCCTATGGGCCGGAAACCAAGAGGATGCATTCAACATCGCCAAGCAAGATATTTGCGGGGCTCTACAGGAGATCATGCCAGTCGTATACCCCATACTCAAGAACATGGCAAGTAGCATTCTTCCCAGCTCACCCATGGTTTCTGTCGTAAGTCCATTTCATTCTGACTTCATCTGTAGCTGACTGTGTTCGCCATAGGTGTCTCAACACTTGTGTGATTGGAGGCATGGCTTTGCCTCCATGGCCGTTGCGCAACTCATAGCTTTCTTCCTCAATCCTCAAGACCCATCACCCACCGACACTGCAAAAGTATTACTCGATCATTTCACATTCTTATATGAAGACCTTGACACGACTGTTCCTGAGAAGGCCTTCCGCTCTGTTTTTGTGCAACAGCTGCTGCTGAGCAGCCATTTGACTGCAACCAAAGGATACATTCAAGTCCCCACTCTTGACACTTTGTCTTTGGCGAAGCATGGTGTTGTTGGTGCTCTTGGACTTTGTGCTGCTGCGGTAACATTTATCGAGTCATTTTCATAGCTACAGTATTGATTAGTTTTTTAGCTCTCACATGGCTTGAACCTCATTAGATCTGGTGACATCGAGCTCAAGTCCCCCATCAATGTCAAAGATGGTATTGCCAAAGTGGCAACAAGGTTTGTGCAGACCCCCGTCAAATACAACATGGCTTTGGGCAAGGATAGCAAGACTGCATGTGCATTTTCAGACCAGAATTGGGGAGCCCCAATGAGGAAGTTTACAGGGGCCACCAAAAGAAGATCTATTGCTCAGCTTCAAGCCATTGTAGAGCTTGCCCTTGCTTCGCTTGCGATAGGGCAAGAACTCGACCCCAAGCTGTTGAGTGATGCAGGATCTGACAACGAGTATGCACTTATCTGTAGGTTTTCATTCCCTACTGCTTATACGATCCACTGAGTCCACAACAGGATCTCTAATACATCTTCCCAATTGCTATTGCTAGTTCATCTATGTTTTTCAATCCCTCGATCTTACCGCCACGTAATTTACTTCACTGCTACTTAGCATGTGCTTAGCAGATATTAATTGCACTTTGTTGCTGCTTATCTGCTTGACAGAACAGAACCAGCATTATTTCAAGTAAGAAACTAATAAGCTAAGCACACATTAAGTAAAAAATAAGCAGTGCTAAGTAAGTATCCAGCAGAAGGATCTACTTATCCAAGCAGACAGCTGCTTGGCAGTTGGTATGATAAGCAAATGTTAAGTAGCTGTCAAGTAAGGATAAGTAAACTCGTGATTTGCTGATGTAGCAGTTCCGCCAATGAACAGTAGTCCATTTTAGTCCACAATTTGTGTTCTGAGTCAAAGATGAGAGGTAGTCTCGAGGTATTGTCCGGTGCGAACGTACCAGGCCGGGATGCCCCAATCAGAGGGGCCACCTGCACCGTTTCACCGGGTCCCCAAGGAAGAAGGGTTAGGTTTGTCGCCTTGAATCGAGATGTGGACACTCGTTCCCCTTATGTGTCCAAGATGTACCTCACGGATGTGTCGAACAAATGCGCGTCGAGCAACCGTTGTGGCACAGCCTTTCCACCTGCAGTGGATCACTTCCTTACGAGACTTATTCTCTACACCATGGTAAACAAAGTGGCCCGGAACTACGGCACAGCTGATTTCTTGCGAACACAATGTCCCCTCTACATTCAGATAGAGGCATCGGGTTAGCGGGCAGCTGGCGTACTTATTTTCCTGTAAATATGACGTCGAATGGAAGCATGATGTGAGAAACTGGCCGCAACAAGGGAATAAACCAATGTCGCTTACTTTGGCTAGGACCCCTGCGTCGCAGCCGGCATTACAAACGCGGTTCACGCCTTGTACTGAATCTTGAGGAAGTACATTGTAAGGGTTATCCACTCGGGCTGATCCCGGCTCTGCTTCCCAAATGCTATTAGGCGTGCTCAATTGCAGATGTCGTCCAAAAAGTCGTCGAGTTTGTCAAACTTATATTGAGGTTTCTGTCACTCGAAGCGAGACAGGCAGGGCTATGCAAGTGCAGGTGAGGTAATGCTGGCTCCGGCCGCTCTGAGGCCTGTTTAGGCAAGAGCACTGATGTGGCAATGCTTATCGACGAAGACTCGAGCGCTGGTCTATCTCAATGTTCAACGCTCACCACATGCCGCACACAGGGCGACTACGACAACAGGATGCCAGTGATCTGCTTGCGTTGTATTCTGCACATGCACACATGCTGGCAGAGTCAAGGCGAGAACGAGCTCAAATTCAGCAGGATCTTGAAGGCAGACAAGATGCTGAGTCAGAAGAACATGATCTACGAGTCTCACTTTTTTTTTTAGGACGAGCATGGGGCTCTATGTTCTCTCTGGGTTACTATCACCACTGATTCTTCGTGGCCCTTACAATCAATGGCAGAAGTGTAATGAATTTTTTGAGTTGTCTCTGAGCTGGCCAGATCGTGATTTCCGCCATGAATACCGGTGAGTCATGTCCATTTCCATCACTGATGGATCCTGATAGACTGAGCAGGATGGGCCGTACTACGTTTGATCGCTTGGTGCACATGTTGGAGAAAAATCCGATCTTTGAATCCACTGGAACAAAGCCGCAACGGCCAGTGTGCTTTCAACTTGCTTGTTTCCTTCTTCGTTATGGGATATTGGGTGCAAATCCCATGCAGGCCACACACAAGCTAGGGATTGGTTTTGGCACTGTCTTCCTTTACTGTAGGCGAGTAGTACGTGCCTTGAGGGAACTTGGCCTCAAAGTTGTGAGATGGGGCAATGAAGAGCGCCATCAGGAAATTGCGAGGCATGTTATGGATCATTCTGGCATCCCAAACTGCATTGGGATGCTGGATGGCACACTCATCCGCCTAACGCAGATGCCAGAGCGCAATGGCTTCTCTTTTATGTGCCGGAAGAAATTTCCTGCAGTGCGTTGATATAATTCTTGCAATGTCTTGTGCTCACCTTGTTACAAGTTAAATGTTCAAGTCATCGTTGATCATGAGTGCCGTTTCACTGCAGTTGAGCTTGGATGGCCTGGATCAGTATCTGATGTGACGATGTGGAAGAAGTCACATATCTGGCAACAGCGCTCTCACTACCTTCGAGACAATGCTTTATTGCTTGCAGATAAAGGTATAGTTATCTAGTCATCGTGTTTTGGGTGTGCTGATGGGCCGCTAGGTTATCCGTCATCACCATATATTCTCTGCCCATTCACGGAGCCTGAGGTCAATACACAGCCACCTGTGGAGAGGCAACGTCGCCGGAAGTTCAACAGACGACTGTCTTCACAGCGCATCACAGTTGAGCATTCCCTTGGCCTTCTGAAGGGCCGGTTTCCAAGCCTGAAGGACATGCCGCCAGAGCAGGACATAGGCGATACCTATCGAGCAGTGGAGGCGCTGGTTGCTCTGCACAACTTGTGCATAGACTTGGGTGATCATCCACAACTCATTCCTTTCTTTGAAAACAGTAATACTGAGGTCGACAATGGTGATATTGATGATGTGGATTTGTGTGGCTATGGAGAGGCTGATGACATTCAAGCTGCTGGAACAGCACTTCCTGCTTGGGAGACAGATGAGTGGCCCAGGGAAGCTGGTCGGCAGCGACGGAATGTAATATTAGATGACCTCTTTCCAGTATGATACCTGATGATTACTGATTGATAGAGAAGTAGTTCAGTAGCACTTCACGTGCACGGGCCTTGACCTCCTCTGGCATTCCTTCCATCAACATAACCTCTCGTGCGTGCCTCACTTTTGCATCTGTTTCTGCCTGCCTAACCTCCGCAATTCCCTTTGCCATCAAAAGATCATGCTGCTTCTCCTCCCGGGCCTCCTTCTGTTGTAGCAATATCAAGCATTCCTTCTCTGACTCCATCGTAGACCTCAAGTACTTGACATTTGATGAAAAAAACTCTGCAGCTTCTGTGCTGAACCCACCGTGAGAAGTTTGGCGTCGGTGTCGTGGTGCTGTGATGCCCTTCTGCACTGCCACTTTACCTTTGCTTGCTGGAGGTGTCGTGGTGGAAGTGGGCTTTCGTGATGTAGGTTTTTCAAATTTGCATGATGCCGATGGATTGGCCTGTATCTTCACTTCAAAATCACTGTCATCTTCGTCATTGCTGTTGATCTCAACAGCATCTGACAGTGATCCAGACCGGAATACCTCTTCTCGTGTGAGGCCTGGATGTTCCCCAAGCCTGTACGTTGTTTAGTTCCTCTTCAAGCAAACATAATTTGCTCGCTCACCTGTCATTAAATAGCTCGTACCATCCCAGCCCATAGAACTTCTTTAATATGGTGCCTGACAGATTTCCAACATCCTTCCCTGCACGTCGTGCATTTTCAATCTGTTCATCAAGTATCTCCACATCTGGATCTCCTCCTCCATTTCCTGTGATTGACTCGTAATTGAGAATGTATGAGAAAATTTTCCTCAGGCGTTCGTAATGCCCTCTGACAGATTCTGCAGTGCGCTGCTGGTCACCAAAAACCTCTGAAGCAACCTGCAATCGACACAAGGAAATATAGTCAGTGTGTAATTGTAAATTATAGTTCCAAGTTACCTTCTTATAAGCACGCTTGGCATTTACAATGAGAGTATTGAAGTAGGTGCTCTCACTGCCTAGAAGTGCTTCCAAAAGGAGTGTCGTATCAACATCAGTCCAGTTACGATCCTTTTCCTGCATCCACTCAAACTGCTCCATTGCTTTGTCACCATTGGCCTTCTGCTTTGCCTTGTGCTGTTGCTTCATTGGTTTTACCAGCTTTTTGTTGGTACTGGCACCATTCTCTTGTGCGAGTGGCTGGTTTTCCTTTCGCATCCTCTTAACACCCTCCCCACCCTCAGGAAGGCTCATGCTCTCATTGCATGTGCGCTTCTGTTTCAGGGGGGCTATGCATGGTGATGGTGATGTAGCGGGGTCATTGCTCATGGTGTTTGGATAGGTGCAATCCTGTACCGTAAGGTGGTCATTCTGTTGTCCATGACCAGAGGCCTGGTAAATCTCAAATAAATAAATCAAAGTCAGTGAGTGTACATTCACTTACAGAAGTCTGCCATTGTTCATTCTCATAGCATTGGGTCTCCAGGTTGAGAACCTGCCCTTGGTGCACACTGTGTGGATGGAGCTGGTCATTTTGACTGGAAATGCTGGTGTTGAGATTTGTGTGCCATTGAAGTATTGAAAACTTTACCTTCTATTGAACCAGTCTGTGCCATTTCCATGACTTCGATGGTGTTGTTGATGGTCCATGTAGTGTTCACCCTCCCAGAACATGCCTAAGGAGGACAGGTAGGTATGACCATCACTGTCCATGGACTGCTGAGGCCTGTGTGAACCAGTGAGTGTCCCACTGCCACTGTGCACATAGCGACCATTGCTTGCAAACTCTGGGAGGCTGAATATGCTTGCTGGCTGCCTGTTTTCAGCTGATTGTATAGCATTGTGAGGATAGAGTTGCTGGAAGCTGTGTGCTTCAGTGAGACTAAGAGCTGGAGTATCATATTCTGAGTAGAAGTTGTAGTCCATCTGTTGTTCCTAGTACGAACTTCACTACAGAGCCGGAGTCCAGTAGCATGTCACAGAGGCTCGGAGACTAGCTCCCCACTTGCCTAATTGGTCATTCCCATGCCAGAGCAGCCGGAGACAGCATTACCTCACATGCACTCGCATAGCCCTGCCTGTCTCGCTTTGAGTGACAGAAACCTCAATATAAGTTTGACAAACTTGACGACTTTTTGGACGACATCTGCAATTGAGCACGCCTATTATTAAACACGGAAGTCACGCTGGGATGTACCACTTGATTTGGTTTTGGAGTATATTGGACGGTGTTGCCGAACGAATAGTACTCGCCGACGAGTCCTTCCGGCGTGTCAGGGGGCCAAAAAAGGAGCGGGGCTGATGGCTGATATTGCGGTGATCGAGTGTTCTCTCCTTCGCCGTGGCCCGGACAAGTGGGGTCCGCTACGTTGGGAACTAGCTTCTATGCTTCCTTTCAGCATTCATGAGATGAAACGTTCGAGAAAACGCACGGGTTGAACCGGTGGTGGGCAAGTGTCGGCCACGGCACCATCAAGCGTGTAGGATTTACTTAATGGGAGCATCCTGAGAAGCATCGAACAGGGGACGGTCGAGTAACCGGGATACACAGACAATTTGTCCGGACTGGGATGCATTCCTGCTTCGTGAAAGAGATCACTCCCCCCCTGTGCTTATTTATAAGACCGACTGTAGCGTAGTCGCCGTTGGAGAGCACCCTGTAGGTACCCTGTCTGTTAGGAAGGAAGTGAGTATAGCACAGCTTAGCCCACTTGCGGATATGGCTGCACACACAACCCAACTTAGTCAGATAAAAACGGAAAGTGGAGCCTGACGCACGGCGAAGTTTAGGTACCCTCTCGTCATGCTGGCTAGATCGGAATTTACATCGGATAGGGCACGGATTCATATCATGGCGTGCTTGGTGCCCCATGCTCCTCTGGCACGACCGCAGTGATCTCATCAATTATCTGAATTCAACAGATCACGTTGGTCTCGAACGCAGATCCCCTTTCGGCGATTCTAGTGGGTTCCACATGGGGGCATGCGTTCGGCGAATTATTACACAGGAAAGTGGTGATGATGACGCAATGGCAGGACGTGGCACAGATTCGACAGGTCGACGGGCCCTCCCGCATTCAATATTCACGCCACATCCACTCGCGGCGCGAGGAGATAGGAAGTTGAACGAAAGTATGGCCCTATTGTGTAACTTCATCCAAGACACCACATGAATGCAAACTGCTAAAAGGGCAAGTCATATCACACTACAGATGAGAAACCACTGAAACACGATGTATAATGTTGGTGAGGCTGGATGAATCGATGAGGTCGGGTTTGGCCCCTACGCGGTACGAGCAAGGTGTAACGCACAGTTATGACTATGGTTTAGCATTGTTGACCAATCCGTTTCCGTTGGACGTCAGTGTTGGCATTCTGTCGGGCCGTACGCAACGGGTATAGAAACTGGACATTACTGCAAGGGGGGGGGTCGCGCGATGGTAGGCCATCCGTTCACTGGATCAGAAACCCGCTGAAAGGCTGGATGATGGGCACCACGTTCACCGGCCCGGCTCACTAATAAGCGATAGGGCGCAAAACCTTCGACGAATAAAGGGGCAGCGAGTCACTAGTCAGGGATTTGGTGAGACGAGTCCCCCCACGTGGCTCTTAGTAGCTTCAGTCAATTCCCGCGGGGATGCATTGGTGCTCGACCCTGAAGTACTTGCTGCGGTAGTTTCAGCTTTTGGTTTTCTTCAGTGTGAAGTATTAGTCGAGCACGAATATTAGTCGAGCACGCAATATTCCGTCGACTCGCGGGCAATTGACTGTGGTTTCGTGTCTAATGCCTGCCTCCGTACGTATGTACCAACACATATGTCTTATCAGCACGGTATGAGCACCTCAGAAACGTGCATATCTCCCTTTCTTCCCTGTATGTTGGCAGGGACAACGCTTCCGCGAACAGCGGGAAAAGAAATTACCGAGGCTTAGATACTGGTCCCAGCGTCGAACTTGCTCTATACAATGCGGTTATGGCTCTCAAATAATGCCAGCAGGTTTGGCAGACCTCCTTATTTGCTTGACCTGTTATAGTTACACCTCGTCATACACCTGCCGCACCGCGCGCGTTGTACCTAGGAATAAAGGGTGAGCAGCGCGGTAATTCGGTAAGCCACTCCCAGCTACCTGTGATCCATGGATGGAACAGGCGTACTTGAGTGGCACTCCCATCGTATCACAGCTGTCGAGTCCGATGGTAGGAAGGACGTACTACTGCTGTTCTACCACATGCGCTTCGCTGGTGTAAACTCGAGATTGGATCGTTGGCATTACGGGAGTGGCGAGTGCTGGATTATGGCAGTTTCAAGTTGGGGCAAGGCATTATCTTGTTTCACATAGTGAAGCATGTGGAACTCTAAAAGATTTGAGATTCTGGCGTAGGAACGTGGGCGGTCGTCTTTTCGTTTTTCTCATCCGGACGCTGCCTACCCACTTCTTGTCACTGCCTGCTTGCTGCAGTCATGACTCGCATCACGCGCTATCCCTTGCCATAGGGGCAGCTATCCCATGCCCAACGCACAGCGCCCCGTAAGCCGCAAAACCATTAGGCTCGCCTTCACTGTCTTTCGTGGGTACGTCTTCAATCTTGTAAAGGAACTATGGGGGCTCCATCCCGTTCGGGCATCCCTGATGGTGGTTCTCCACATCATCCATACCATCCCCCCTGCCTCCAGGGACTATTCACAGGTAATGGTCGTCGACGAAGGTCACTACGACCATTTCTCTCTATCTCATGGTCATACTTAAGCCCAGTCGTGCAGCTGTAGACGCTCCTGTCCTCCCGGTGTTTATCCCGGTCGAACTTCTTGCGTCTCGATCGTCGGAATCTTTCAGCATGCTTCGGAAACAGCCATCGACACGTCTGCGTACATGCCCTCTTTAACTTTCCGTGCATCGCTCTTGTAACACCTCATTTTCAGCAGGTCGAACGAGAGCATCGTCCAAGAGTCAGTCAAATTCTATGTCGAGTACCAACATATTGCTCAGCGGTTGCGTCTCGATATCCCTACTCTACGCGACCCTGTAATCCATGATTGTCTCCGGGAATCCGATTTGTTCATCAGCTCTTTCAATGCCATGGATTGATTTCACCGCTTGACTTTATTCCAGTGCTCGCCCTCGTCTCTGAATTCGCGTCCCATCTCTTAGTCATTGACCTTGACGGGTGGTACCATAACGTGGGAGTGCTGCTGCCCTCTATTACTTCTGCTTTGTTTCCACTGTTCGTGAATTGTTGCGGCAGTACGATCTCCGTGCCAGATTCTAATTACACCACCGAGGAAGCTCTAACTGTGGAGCGGCAAGAAAGACTGAAGGATCAACGACTCCCACCGTCCGGGAGTACTTTTTGCCCTGGGGCCGTGGATTCTTTAATCTTGGGCCAGTGCGCGGAGGGGGAGGATGTACCATGTTTGAGACATCTATAATCCATACCCCCCACGGTCGATCCGGAGGGGTATGGGTCAGGGGAGAGTCGGCTACACATACTTATTGTTGTTGCACCTCTCTCGATCAAATGCAGCGATTAGATAGCTAGAGTGCGTATGTCGCAATGCGTCACAAAAGTACGACTTGGCAACGAAGGTCAGCGAGCTAGCTGTGGGCTGCGTGGCCATTGAAGTTTTGAAGTACCCCCTCCTGCGACCCAGAGGCTGTCAGGAAACACAAATTATAGACATACAAGTCCAGTTGTCCCTCCGTTGGATAAGGGCCCATACCCCCGATACCGTTCTCGCTCTGCAACCAAACGACCAGGTGGCAAAATGCTCTGGAACAAGAGTTGGCAGGGATATAAAAAGCGGGTATACCAGCTGCATGATCCCGTAGTCTCTCAACAAAGTTCCTTGGGCCCGAGGACAGAATTCAAGCGATATCTGTCCAAATGAGATACACTGACGCTTCGAAAGTCTTAGTATTATAACAGTTTCCGGGCGCTTCGTGCAACACACTGCAGACCCATGTACCCTCTTGGGTACGACGCGACGACTTTGACGATTTGCTTGAAAAGTCTACCTATGGGTGGTAAAATTAGGCTACGGAGCGATGCAGATCACGAGCGAGGCACCTAGTCCCGGGGTCCCTGCACCTGCGTTGTTTGCACGGCGGTCAGTCCACTGATATCCTCTCCCTTTACGTGCCTCGGATCTGTACTGGTTAGGCCACTGCCTGGAGCGATCCATCACCCAGTCAACTCCGCTCATATCGTGGTGGCAGGGGATTCTGCCGGTGGAGGCTTGACCCTAGCTCTCTTGCGGGTCCTGCGCGAAGTAGACTTTCGAATCCAAAGGGGAAGCTTTCGGTGAAGTCTTGCTCCCTGCTTAGTGTGATTTGACGCACTCGCTTCCCAGTGTTCACAAAAGTACTCAAGCCGTACTTCGCAGGATGCTCCTCCGTCCATATGGTCTCTCCTGCAGAAACCTAGCTCCTTTTGGCCTCCACCGTCGCACGAAGTTACGCGTATAGTCCATAGCCGACTTCTCAAAAAGATCTATCAGATGGTCCTTCTCATTACCGAGAGTGGCAAAGCAAATGATTGCATATCCGTAGCAGACCCTTCACGTCATTCAATGGCAGACTCAACTACTGGTCTTGATGAACACGGCGAAGATGAACCTTCAGGAACACCATAGACAAGGAGGATGAGTCCATACATCTTCATGCGAAATCACGCGAAATCATGACTGTGTAAGTGCTCCCATATATTCTGCGTCAGTGTCTGGCTGAGTAACGACGACCAACGGTTACACAACATCCATGACGTCCTTCCGATCCCCCTCATCTACATGGCGTCACCGGAACTCAGGCTTTTTTGGTGGAAAATGTCAAGTATCCCTCACCGAGAAAGCGAGGTTTAGCGGGAACTATATGTATTTATGATGCCTGCCACGGAGGGCGAGGTCGCTCGTGGGGTTCAATTACCGCTCGCTATATCGGTTGCTCCTGCAGATCAGGACGCGTGATAGCCGAAGTGATCGTCTCACCGACGGTACGTTGCTAGCTACACCTTCGACCTTCGAGCCCTCCTTGCGTTCGTTTCTCTTGGCGGGGAGTTTCGTGCAGCCCTCGATTCCTGAAACATTCTTCTGTATCTCTTTTTTTTTACTCCATCGTCTCATCTTGTAAGATATTTTTATATCATTCAACGATGTACATATCTCGTACATGAGAAATGCCGAATGCTAATCTCAGATTCAAGGCTTCTTTCCGCACGAGACCTGGGGTTGTGGGAAGTGAACGGTGGCACATGTGGTTAGATAATGTCACATTTGCGTTGTCATCGCGTCGGACTCGTCGACGGCGAGTCAGCGCACATATCACATCCACTGGACGAAGAACCTGAAGTAATCGGACGATTATCGGGGTCATCGGACTTCTCTGGTTTTGACTTTTTAGGAACATTTGCTCCTAAGCCGAGTTTTGCAATGGGGGAAGATACGCCGCTCTGAGTCAAAGGCTATTACAGCAATTGCTTCTGACAAGTTTATTGCTGACACCTGATGAGTATCATTCACCATACTGCCGACTCTCGGCACCCGGTTTATCAATGGTGGTGAGTAATCCCTCGTAAAAATACAAGCGTTGTCGTGGGTGGACGCGTAAACGTGCTTGCTGAGGTTTTGGTTAAATTCATATGGTATATAAACACCGTTCTGGCAGGAGTGCACTGATCAGCTTCTCAGATGGATCCCTACTCGACACTCTCGTACCTTGCCCTCATCGTGTATGCCCTCTACAAGCGTTTCACCAGCAGCTCTCTTTCTCGAATGCGCGGGCCTAAGCCCACATCGTTCCTTTTCGGTGAGTGCGCCCTTCGCTTGTACACACTCTCTTAGTCGTTCCACAAAGGGAACCTTCCCGAGTTGTACCAGAGTCAGGCTGGTGATGCTGAGTTCCGCTGGCAAAGCCTCTACGGCGATGTCATCCGTGTGAAAGGCATCCTTGGTGTAGGTGTGATGATAGGATATATGAACTTTTTCTCATCTCCCTTCATGGCCGTAGGAGGTCCAACTATTGATTGCTGATCCGAAAGCCTTGTCGCGAATATTTTCCACCGGCTCCAATCATTTCCTAAAGGCACCCGAACGTCGGATTCGGTCGTTTATGCTGAACGGAAAAAGCGTTCTCTGGGCAGAGGGTGCGTCGAAACCTGAGCTCCCGCGGGAGCTCATCTAATAATGTCATATCTACAGGCGACATCCACAAACGACACAGGAAGGTCTTGAATCCTGGCTTTGGGCCAGCTGAGTCACGGGAATTCTTGGCCGTAGCGCAGGCATCTGTGCAGGCTGTAAGTTGCTTGGCGTTGGATAGAGCCTGATATTGACCTATTGTTAAGCTCGTCGCGCGATGGACAGAGCTTGTAGAGGCTGATAATAGTGGCAAGGTTGTACTGGACATCGCCAGCTGGATGTCCCGAGCTACTTTGGATGCAATAGCAGAGGGTAAATGTAGTAGTCAATGTCGTGTTCTGAACTTACGTTTTCACTTCTGAGTCAGGTGCCTTCGACGTCCGGCTGGGTAGCCTCGAGGATTCGGAGAGTCCACTAGCGAAAAGCTACAAGGGGATGATGTACGTCGTAGTGCTGTCTTTATTGGAGGGTGTGGCCCTCTGATACTTACATTTTCCGCCCAGGATGAGCATTTTTGGTACCCCTTCTGTGCTACAAATCTTCATCCAGGAAGCTCTTAAGTACATCCCGATGTCAATCTTCAAATATTGGGCCAAAAACTCCTCAAACCCTCGTGCTGCACGTGTCCGTGAAGTGAACAAAGTCGCCATTTCTGCCGCAAAAAGTATGGTCACAGAGAAGGCAGAGTCTCTTTTGCAAGGGAAGGGGAGCAGGGATATTTTCACGCTGCTGGGTAAGTAGGCCGCGAGGCCTATAACCCATGTAATCATATTTTTCATAGTCAAGGCAAACATGGACGCCGAGGCGAAGAACAGGCTAAGTGATGAAGAGCTATACTCGCAGATGCGGTACGCTCATGTACTGAAGATGCTGAGGATGGTAATTTTCTGAACTTACCCCTGTCGTAGCGTGATCCTCTTTGCGGGTCATGAAACGACGTCGAATACCATCGGTTGGACCCTGCTGGAATTGGCACGGAAGCCGGAGATGCAGTCGAGACTCAGATCGGAGATAAGGCAACACGAGTCCGTCATCCACGCTCGCGGCGACACACAGTTCACTGCATCTGATTTGGATGATATGCCATATCTGAATGCTATGGTCAAGGCAAGCACACATCTGATATCTCACAACGGAACGACTGAGCCCCATTACTCGCACCGTGGTAACAACAGGAAACTTTGCGGTACCATTGTGTAGCTCCTCAAGCGTTTCGCATGGCTGCCCAGGACTACGTTCTGCCCCTTTCTCGACCTATCAGGACGGAGTCGGGGCAGTTAATGCATGAGGTACTGGTCCCTAAAGGGACTCGCGTTATAGCATCTATCGCTGCATACAACCGGTTTGTGCTTTCCATCCCTTCTACCCAGAATATGCATATCAATATCATTACAGCAACAAGGATATGTGGGGTGAGGATGCTGACGTGTTTAACCCGGATCGTTGGCTAGATGGCATTGCGAAAGACAAAAAAGAGGCTGCTGCTGGTGTATACTCTAGCCTGTGGGTCCCTATATTCTTTGCGTACCCACTTTTGACCTTTCTCCTTTTCCTAGACTAACTTTCGGTGGCGGACCCCGTGCATGCCTAGGTTGGCGATTTGCGTAAGTATTGCCATGTTTTCAGCGCCACAGGACAGCTGAGCAACGACTATCTGTTGTATGAAATCCGTGGCCACCTACTGACTCCTCCCTTCCACACAGCGTCATCGAGATCCAGGCGTTCTTGGCAGAGATTGTTGGCCAATTCGAGGTATCCCTTACCGAGAAAGCGAGGCGTATTCGACGTGAGTCGTGTGCGGTGATGGTGCCTACTGTGGAGGGCGAGGTCACCTGTGGAGTTCAACTACCGCTTGCTATATCTGTCGCTCCTCGAAAAGAGGATGCGTGATGACCGAGGTGGTGGCACGTCGTTAGCTACACCGCAGATTAATGGGAGTTTCGTGGATTCGCGATCCCTGACAAATTCTGCCATATCTCACTTCTCTCCTTTTTCTTTCATTTTCGTGCTCCCGTCTGGTCGCGTTGTAAGATATTTTGTTGAACGCTGAATGGGTATATGTAGGGGGTGGCCTGTGCTAATTTGAAATGAGATATAGTTTTGCTGCACGCGATACTCGAAAGGCAGGAAAGGAAACAGGTGGGAGAAGCAATGCAGTCAATTTAGTGTTCAAACTCGCGGAATCTTGGGCTGTTACTAAACAAAAGAAACAATTCCACGAGTATATTAAAGGCCGCTTCAAGAAATGGGAACTTAGTGTGACAACGCCTGAGGTGACAAGTCTACAGTATGAGACTAAACACTCCTAAGTATGACAATACCGAGACATCCGGGTGTTGGACCCGTTGGTGCGTGACAAGGGCGGTCTCGTTGTGAGACGCGCTATAACCTTCGTAAGTAACAAGAAAAAGCACACATAGGTGCGAGACACTAGAAACACAATAAAGACGAGGTCGCGAAGGTCAATCGCGCAGCAACAATAATGTTAAGGTATAAAGACGAGAACGGAAAGTCGCTCTCACGGCCCGGAACGGACGCGTCAGGACGGAAGACGGTCTACGCACGACTTGCTAAAGCTAACATGAATTTGACGTCCAACTAGTGTGCTGGTACTTGCGCGCCGAGGAGTGTTTGAAATTTCAGAATGGTTCATCAACACTATCTCGAGGGTTTACATCGGCCAAATGAGGATGAGATCCTCCACAATCAGATACTGAGGAACCTCCAAGCAGTAACCTTCTCATTGGGACTTACGTAAGCCCAACTGCCTCTCGCGTTGTTGCATCATCACACCCACCGGAGCCATTGAGTATTATATTGATTCATAAGTCCCCTTCGCCGGCCACGAGACCCAGGCACCCTGTGTTTGTTTCACCTTTTGTTCTCTTCGTCCTTACGTGCAGTATCACATTTCGGTACACGCGTCACCATATGCCGGTCACGTGGTGTGATAGGTTCACAACCTCCACAGCCTGCAGGCCCAGGCGCGAGCAACGCGGATTATTACCGCGTGCAACGCTGTTGATTGTCTGCATGCTGTCTGCATATAAACGCTGAAACTTCTTAGATCTTGGTTTTCAACACGGGCTTGCAATCCCATCCCCTGCGGTGCACAATTTTCCACTGGTTATCGGCCTACTCGGTTCTAATTCGAAGTTCTGTGCATTAGAGCGCAATTTGCAGTGTTACTCGCTTTCTGTTCCGGCGCTTCATTAGACTTCGCCTTCTGAAATGTCGAACCCCCTCACACGTCAGGTTAGCCTCCACCTAGGACCCATCGTTCTCGAAACGTTCGTCCACCACTATTTTGACCGCCTAAAGAAGGAGAACAAGGAGAATGGAAAAGTCATCACACAGCTGAGGCAAAACAAGTTGCTGTATGACGAAGCCTTCAACATAGTCAAGGTGTGTGTTTGCCCCCTGCACCGTGATGGAGGTTGTAAATGTGACGAGTAACCTCAGAGATTTCTTGTGATTTCGTCTTAGTAAGCTTCTTTAATGACTCCTGACAATAATTCTCCCCGATTCATGTCGGGCACAGCCATTCTGTAGAAGAGGTACAGGCATTCGCTAATAACCGCACCCCTGCACCTCCTTCGGTACACGTTGTGCGACTTCTTATCCCGGTATCTTGCTGCGATGAAGCTGCGACTTACCTCATTGATGCGCTTGGTGGTGAAGACCACGCAAAACGTATAGTCGGAGGCACCAAGTGGTGGCAAGTTCGCGGGATCCCTGGGTATGGCAAACCTTCCACGCAATGTGGCTCATCTCACTTGCAGCCATCAATAGGATCGATGCTGAGTGGGTAACCTCGAAGAAAGATTGGCAAGCAGCCAAGAGACGCCGCACGCAGTCAGAGAAAAATGGAACAACCTCTCCGTCATCGCCACCCAACACTGACTCCACAGCGAACACGCAAACCTCGAATCCAGAAGCGAGCAGTACCTACCATAGGGACATGGACGAGCTTCGATGCATTCTTTACGCCCACGGTGGTATGTGAACTCACTTCACTGTCAGCACATACTCAGCGTCGTGGCTCAGGAGGTTACTATTTCGGGAGTATCGATCAAGAGAGGTGGAGTTTTCTCTGTTAGTCAGTCTACTTTATCATGCTAATCCGCTACATCTATTAGGTATGGTATACAGCGTCATGCTAGAAAAATCAACGGACGCGTATTTGGTAGGCAATTTGCTTAACGCCCACACGTGGCGTGGATCATTTACACTTATGGGATCTTAGCTATTAATTATCGCTTGGCTCCTCAATACCCGTTTCCGTGTGCGCTTCATGACCTCCTCACAGCTTGTGAGTACGCCAACGAATCAAGCATTTTGGCTGCTAACCTGAGCACCTTAGATCTGTACCTGATCAGGCCTCCGCCTGGAGCGGCCCATCAACCAGTCAAGCCCGCCCACATCGTGGTGGCAGGAGATTCTGCTGGTGGAGGCTTGACCTTAGCTCTCTTGCAGGTCTTGCGCGACACAGGGCTCCCAATGCCTGCGGGTGGAGTCTTGATGTCTCCTTGGTGTGATTTGACGCACTCGTTTCCTAGTATTCACACGAACACTGAAACGGTATGTTCCTCTCCGGTGGTTCTCAGATCAGAAACAAACCATGCTTTACAGGACGTTCTTCCTCCATATGGTCTTTGCCTACAGAAACCTAGCACTCTTTGGCCTCCACCGTCGCGTGAAGTTACGCAAATAGTCCATAGCCGGCTTCGCAAAAGGATCCATCAGATGGTCCGTCTCAATGGTGGCGAGGCGGATGATTGCGTATCTACGGCGGATCCTTTACGTCGTTCAATGGCAGGCTCAATTGCTAGTCTCGATGAGCATGACGAAGATAAACCTTCAAGAATGCCCGTTAATGTCGGAACCACCGCTTCGCTGCCTTCCGTAGACAACAAGGAGGATCAGACCATACGACTTCAGGCGAAATCAGGCGAATTGTTGACGGTAGATTCTCAAATTCAGCTCTATACCCAGAATAGTCTATTAGGACATCCTCTTGTCAGTCCTGCTGTGTCCTACTTGGGCGGGTTACCTCCCTTAATGGTGATTGCGGGTGAGAAGGAGGTATTGAGGGATGAAATCATTTATTGGTGAGTACGATGTTACGTTCGATAGTGGTGTACTAAAGTCCATGCCTGCGAATAGTGCTCACAAGGCCGCTGAGCCATCCCAATTCCCGGTGAACGATGCAGCGCGCGCGATGTATCCACCATTGGCTGGCATAGAGAGCCGGCACCGGCCCACACCGGTTCACTTGCAAGTCTATGACGGTGGGCACACGAATTCCCCTAGTCATATTCCATATTTAACTTGCTTTTAGACGCCCCGCACGTCCTACCTGTCCTTTTTGGCTTTACCACTCCAGCGAAATTCTGTTATCGTGCCATGGCAAGCTTCGTTAAGCACGTCACTGGTATGACTACTCCCATTCAACCCTCTTCACCGGGCTTGGTTGCATCACTATCACAACCCGTGTTACTCACTCCAGAGCATGAGGAGCAAGTCGAGCATACTTCGAACTCGCAATTTCTCCGACCGCTGTCTGTCAACGATCTCGATGGCCGGAGAGACGACCCACCCCTTTCTCTCGGTCCGACGAAGTCATCGATGCCACCTTCGGATTCCCGGGCTTCTCGTGTTAGCTTCTTCCGCGCGAAGTCTGCGCAAGCACGCTCAGGGTTATTAACGTCATCCCCGCGTCCGGGATCTGGGAAACGTATTCCCTTCTTTGATACCCCCAGCACCCCTGAAGCCTCTAGACAACGTAGCGAAGCGACCTCTTCAGAATCTGTGGTTCGTCACGCGGGCGAGGCAAGTGTGTACTGTGACCCGGCGGTATGCAACATCGTCACACGTGGTCAGTAGCAAATATACTAAACAGTAGTGACAGGGCCATTTCTGGAAGGAGGGGATGATATGTGAACGTGTTTCAACGCAAGGGGAGATCAGGCCCCTTGAACGGAAAGAAGAATTAGATGCTTTTTCGGTTCCCTCCAACATGATCGGAGTCATTTCGGAGCGAGCACTGCGACGTTACATAGATGGGAAAACTCACTTTGACGATCGCTTCCGGAAGGAGATAGAATCTATAGAGAAGCGGCGGAGGCGTAACATGGACCTTGAGAAGAAAGAGTTTTCCAAGGTTATCCTACATCTTCGAGAACTTCGCGATGGCAAGGACAAGGGGAAAGCCTCTACTACGGACCTTTCTAGCGGGAGCTGGGGTTGGGCGTGGGCTCTTGATGAGGACGAGCAGCCGCCGGCCAGTTGCATCGTTTCCCGACGTGACACGGACGAAGCTCGAAGACTTGCACGTATCGCGGATCAAGCTGTTCTGCAAGATGATGTTCGTCTCAGCGGGAACAATTTATGGGCTATCCTCTCGAATTTCTTGTCTTCGGGTTCTGAGTCTGAGGGAAATCCCCACTCCATTTCGGAGACTGTGGAACATGACGATGGTCATCCGACACCGAGGAAGAGCAGGTCTGCGATCGTGTTTCTTCGTTCCCGTGGCAAATCCTCAGCTCCCAAGAAACCTACCGAGTAGTATCAGTTACCACCGAACACGCTTACCCTTGAACCGATCTTTTCAATGTAATGCTAATGCCCACCTTACTAGCCTATGTTGATGGAGACATACTTGATTCACAACCTGTTCACAACATATGTACTTATTTATGTTCATATGCTACATGCGCGCACGACGCGGGCTTACCTGGAGACCAATCAGTGTGTACGCCACGGATCGATACTAGTTCTGGCAGTGAAGTGGTTTCGGAGCCCCAAGGCGGTAAAGCGCCCCTGCATGCCGTAAGGGTCTAATTGTCCGTGCGCATGAGTGACTGTTCGTTATAGCGAGCACGCGTGGCATCTCCATGGTATCACAATAGGCCCGTCGTGCGTGACTCTCATGCTCATCTTACTTCCTCAGGGTGCTTTTTGTCTTGCAAGTGCAGCGTACCGGCACCGCTATAGATAGACTCAGGATGCCACTTAAAAGCTTTCCAAGGAGTCTCGTTCCTTTCGGAATTACCCTATAATCCCCACAGGACTGGCTGGCACCAGGTCCTGTTAGTCGTTGTCGTTCTCTCATGTCTGCACCCCCCGTTATGACTTTTCCAACACAGTGCTACGGGTTTGCACCCCGTTCTGGTCCACTGAGTTCACCTCCGGATACGCAACAGGCGTGTAGCCTCGCTATGCAGTATCCCTTCGATGTGTGCGGTAGTAGTTATGGCCTCCGTCGACCCTCCCGGATTTACGGGAAAAGCCCACTGGTACATTATCTACCTTCCCGACGCAACCGACAGTGCTCGGGCTTTCCAGCCGATCAGAAGATGCTGGATTCTGACATGTTGGAGACCTTCAAGCAGTTTTGTGTACTCGTGGTCGTCTTCCTTATTTTAAGAGTCGTCGCTGATACAGTGAGTTCGAACTCTGCCGCTCCAGACTATGACGATAAGACGTCTTGCTGCAGGCACTTTATGTTTGTCGATCACCCTCTCACTCCAAGTATCTGCCTTGTCGGACGGTGCTGCCCTCCTCTCGTAAATCATCTGACCCCACTCCAACAACTGCTGCAGTCTTGCAATTCGTCTCAGACCAGATCAAATTGGCCAATTCTATGGCAACATGGACTACGAGTCTTGGCATTCGTTTCCATGAACTTCTGGAGGAGGATCAGGCGAAGTAAGTGTGATTGAACGTCCATTCGCGTCACATGAGATTCACCAGTGTCTGTCAGCCTGGAGGCGCTTCAGTGGGCAAGCTTGTTGACTGAGCAAAGCCACTTGCCATATGGTCGACGATTGACCGAATACTCCGGAGTTAACGTGACAAAACTGTTGCATACCCCTCTTATCGATCTCACTCCGCGGGGATTCATTGGTAAATCGGTATGTTATTGTACCCCGTATCTTTCGGTTGACTCACGTGTGCTACAGTTTACATATGCACTTGACGAGCTCGATCGTTTGAGTACCCTGTCCTGCCCCGACTACTCGTACACAAGAGGGGGAGAAGAAGACCATGATATTCACGCGCTGGCTGTCTACCATCGGATTTCTTCCAGCCTACTTCTTGAATACTCTGCAGCTCAACCACGCGTCAGACGATTATTAGACAGTTTGCGAATAACACACCAACGCCTGGCTTCAATGGTTGCTCACCGCGAGGATAGGCGACAATTTTACGATACTCGACGCTTTTGGTGGCGTCGAAACGACTATGCGTATGCAACTAAGCAAGAGGCATTCAGCGGGCTACTCGCTAGGCTGGATGAGGTGATCGAGGGTTTGTCTCTGCTGGCAGCATATCTTGATCGTATAACGGACGAACTAGTAAGTCCTATTTTTGAATGAGGGTCTTCCTGCTCAAATCGTATATTTCGCTTGCAGTCCAGTGTACCAGATGTGCCAGAGTTGAATCGCAAAGTTGAGGTATCGGCGTGTTTAGATGCGCTGCGAAACCTCTTCGCTCGATCTACTCTGCCCCTGGGATACTCATCTCCCTTACCCACCACTGCTCACGACGTTTCGTCTCTCGCCGGAAGGCGAATGAGAGCCATATTTTCTCTGATTCACGCAGTGGGCGTGACGTGAGGACATCTGCACGGACTTTGCATGGTACGTTATCTTTATGGTATGTATTGCTATGTTAAGCGCGCCTCCCATGTATTCCTGTGTCACTGCACGGTTACAGCTACTGTATTGTCCCCCGCTATTGTACCCCCTTCCAAGCTCTATGATATTTGGAGTCGTCTATCCTGTTCGTACCGTCCCGACCATCCACGTGACAATTGCATTTATTACCAAGTTTCGAAGTTGAGTGGTTCGGTCAGCCAACCACTGTCATCCGCAACCCGCCATCATGCCAGGACCACGAAACAAAGTCAAAGGAAAGTCAAAGACTAAGAAAGATCGCCCCCAGCCCCAGATCGCTTCTGAGAGTCAGACAGTAACGCCAGAAGCGGAACCCGCTCAATGCCTTACTTTCCAAGTCGACGAGGAGACCCTGTGTTGGAGACCCGCCACACAAGGATATCCACCTCGTTGCGACGTTCACCGCGGCCAGTTCCAGATCCTGTACAAAAGATACGCAGATGCATCCAAGGTGGTGGACCAAATAAAGTGGGGTCGACAGCTTCCCGCCAGCGAGCAAATTAGGCGTTACACGGACTGGAGCACAGTTCTGGAAAAGGCCCGTTTGGTCCGTCAGTATATCGATGCTATCCGGATCGAAACAGAAGGGAGTCTTTTACATGCCCGAAGGTTCCGTCTTGAAGGCGAGCAAGCGAATGTATGCGCTCTTTTTTGACTCTTCCCCTGACTCTTCGTCATCCCTAGTGGACGACGCACACAAGGCGCGCATGAAATTCCTCCAAAAGGAGATGGTAAACGCTCGCGACACTCTGGACAAACTGCACACTCGTGCGTATGAGCTGTACATCTCGATTATTCCCAGTGCGCGAGAGATAACCAAGTCGGCCGACGTTCGTTCACCTTCGCCGTATCCGCGTGCCTCGCGACGGACGGAAGATCTTATTGCGGCGGCAGGATCGGACTCCCGTCTTTTTGAGGTGTTGCAGGTGGAGGGCAGGACCCTTGCCCGCGTACCCGAAACGGGCAACGAAGATCTTATCGAGATCCTACTTGCGGAGTAAGTTGTCTCCTTCCTCAGAACGTACTTCTCATCATAAATCCGATCCACCCCCCTGTGTGCAGGAGGAAGCACGCGCTTCTCACCGAATTTAGTCTCTTTATGGACCCTGAATGCAAGGTCATAAGGGAAGAAACGGATTCTCCATGTGAAGAGGCGACCGAGGCTGTGGTGGAGATGATCCACCTTTGTTATCAACAGTTCGCGCGACGCATAATTTTTCATGAACCCACCCTCTTTATGAAATCACTACGCAAGACGTCTTTGGATGACTTCTTCCAAAGCAACGATTTCGACGTCGAGGATGCTGTCAGATTCATTGATTTGTTTACAGAATTGTTGGGATCTACGCTGACATGGTGTAAAGATGCGATAGCGGACGCGCTCACCATTTCCCGTGAGGGCAGTGAGGGCAGTGAGGACACTGTGACCCCAAACAACACCACCGATGGTAAGTCACAATTCTCCCAGCCTCCCACGTTTTCCCCTCGATCCAGAAATCAGAAGATAGGCTACAACTGCTCGGGGGGTATATCTTCAAGGCTACCGACCTTACGAACGAATCCTGGTGGGTGCGTCCTCTTTGCTAACTGGTGGTGCTATTCCAAGCATCAACGGCGTCGATAGTATCTCCTTAAATTGACCAGTCCGCCCAACGACATGGAGCATCGCTTCGTCCGACTTTGCCAAAATTTTGACGACCTCATAACTTTTCTTTCATTCTGCGTGTTGGGTCTCGTTCCACCTCCAAGTTTCTGTCGCAACCAGCCTGGACCTTTTGATCCTTCGCTATCGCGACTCCATTTATCGCTGTGCGGCGTGGTAGTCGCGGACATGGTGTCTCCTCCGTCGACCAATGCGAAAGGTCCTGTACCTACTTCAGGGAAAGCGAGGAAGCACGATTGCATCGTTTGGGCCGAACACGAGGTCAGGGCACACCTTTTCGCCGCTATCAGGAACGAGAGCGACGCTTTTACCGATGCTTTAATACGAGAACTACGGGCACGCCCCGACCTATTTCAAGTCATCGTTCGATCGGAAACGGATCCCGACCAAGTCGTTGCATTCGGAGCTGGCCCCGGAGAAGCTTTACCGAGCATGCGAATCCGCACCTTCGAAGCACCACCTGCACCGGCTTCGGATCCTCCAAAGGGTGATGGCGAGTGGAAGGTCAAGAGAACTGCCCTCGACCTCTTATATGGGACAACGAAAGACAACCGCGGCTATTTCACGGTCCATGCGTCGGAGAAAAAGTGGTTCTTTCGATTCAAGACGTTTACGGTGAAGTATTTGATCGTCCTCGATGCGATTCCGAACCGCGATCACAGCCATCTGGCACGAAACCTGGCTTGGGCGGCACTTTGCGCCAAAGGATACGGAGAAGGAGAATATACCCTACGCAAATACGCAGAAGCGGGAGATAAGATAGTCAATGACTGTGCGGAAGAACTCTTTGGGTGGATGCCGGTAGAATGGACGTGGTCGCTTCCACTGATTGCAGAGCAACTGGAGGTGCTCGCAGAACTGGAATTCGGAGATGTGTAACCATCGCAGTCAAGTCACGACTCGTATTTCTCCTGGATTGTTGGTTACTAGGGGCACTGTCGGACCCTTTATATAGCAGTATGATTTATTGAGTTTACCGGTTCATGTGCGAGAGTGCAGCTCTACTGAACAACGCGACGCAACTCCAATATGAACCTGTGCGGAAGCACCTAGTCCTTGGTCCAGATCCGGGAAACCGTTTGAGAAACGCTGGTCCGACATTCCGGGTCAGAATTCTGAGGGGAGAGTGACAATGATTTGGGAGGTGACGGCGATGATCTCTGTGTACGTGCTTGGGGTGCCCGTATGTACATGGGAGACAAAACGTCAGCCCAGCCGATTCCCAGCCGATTTGCGGTCATAATATCAGGAGCATCATTAGACCGACCACTGACGTCAGAGGCCCCGTCAAATCGAGCCCCCAGGGGTTGGGGCTAGCCCACGGGCCGTACCACGATAAATGCCCTGGAGCTATGCAAGAATTTGTGTCATTGATACAACCTTCCACTCATGAAAGCCTTTTCTCGCATATTCAAAAACTCTCGCAAGGGTGCGTTACGCTCGCAGGAGTGCGAGAGTGAGAGGACGAACACGGTAAACAAGAGCGAAAACAGCTCTGGTTGCACTCGGGAGTACAGCAGCCCAGGTGTGCCAAGCCCTCCTTTCAAAGATCCCACGCGGAATTTTATGGGGTCATATGCTAACAAACGCGTTACGTCCTAGACGACTCGGTCGAGAGCACGAGAACGAGAACGAGTACCAACACCGTTGCCCCTCTTCCTCCAGATCCTGACTCTGGCACCCCGATCGACTCCGCTGAGCTTGCCGACATCATTGCCAAACACGGACACGCACCAGCGACGGCATGGCTGGACAGAGAGCGGTACCATGTATGGCGACCAAGATCGCCACAGTCATCTGCGGGCTCATTCTTACCTATACAAGGATATCTGTGCGCAGATGGATGGGTATTTGCATGGGGAAGCCCAATCGTGCCTGAAAAGAAAGAGGATGAAATACGAAGGGTGGCAATAGCATTCGTGGAGTGGGTCCAATCACACCACTTGCGCCCAGTGTATTGTTGCGTCGACGCTGAGCTGGAGGATATACTGGGTAACATGGGATGGTCGACGGTGCACTGTATAAACGAGGACGTGATCGATGCGGAGCACGTGTTGGAGCTGACGAGCGAGGACGACAAGGGTGGGCATGGACCGATGGTGAAGGATTTGAAGAAGAATTTGAGGCGGGCAGCAAGGGCGAAGATAGAGGTTGTCAGGATCAATCGCGAGGAGTGGACACAAGAGCTGAGGGAAGAAGTTGAGGCTGGGATTGAGGAATGGAAGAAGAATAGGAAAGGTTTGCAATTGGCTGCTGTATGGCTATCTGTTCTTGTTGTAGACCATATTGGACTGACGGGGGGTTCTACAGACATCCTTTGACCCCTGGCTTGATTTTGAGAACCGTCTGTATTGGGTAGCGAAGAAGGGCGAAAAGGTGGGTTCGGTGTTCACACTGCATGCCGGGGGCGTTCTGAAGCATGTGCAGCTCGTTGGCATACTCATTCTGACGCCGGCTGGGGATTCCTACGTGATCAAGAACTGCGTCTCGTTTCCAGACGCACCCAAGGGAACGTCTGAGCGGCTTATTCACGATGGGCTGCAAGACCTGGACAACAAGCATGAGCAAGGAGGTAGCATGTCGGTTACGTTCAACATCAGCGCGGCAGGGGACCTTGAACCGACGAGGAATATATCTGGATGGAAGTTCACGTGGTTAAGTCAGACGTACCGGAACGTATCCAAGGGCGCAAACTTGCTCCAAAGGAGTGATTTTAGGGTGAGGATTACCCAAAAGCGCTTGAGAGATTACTGATGTGGCGAAATGGGCAGAGAAAGTTCGATGCATCCAAAGAACCCATGTTTGTGTGTTACCTTACGGAAGATGGATTTGGATGGGACGGGATAGAGACGCTGTTGAGGCTGTTGCGACGATGATAGTTATCCACGTATTACTCCGAGGTTAATCCTGGCTGAGAGAACAATTTGAAAAGAAGGGTGTGGTCTGCTTACCAATTCGGGCATGCCAAGAAGAAGAAGAAGAAGGGAGAGTGTGACAGGTGTGACGTGTGACGTGTACCTTGCAGCTCTTGTCACTAAAGTGTAGGACGTCGGTGGGCTCGATGGCCAAGACTTGGCTTGGCCCCCAGGGGTGTCGATGGCTGCTCTTCCTTTGCTACCTCATTCCCTCCGCCATGGCAGACTCGTCCTCCAACCAGTCCTCCTCCTACGCCTCCGACCCAATCCTCCGCTATCGTCCCCCCTTTGCTCAGTCTCTCCCCGTCCAGATCCTCACTACCGGAATCGTGCTCACCCTCGTCGTCGTGCTGCTTCTCCATCTTATCTTCACCGCACAGTACCACTGGCCCATCGCTCGCCTAAATTACATCCTCCAACTAACCGGCGTAATCACCCTCCTCACCTCGGTTATCGCTACCCTCTATGTCGTATTCATGTCCACCGTCCTAGAGAGCCAGCACTGGCCATACATGCTTTCTTACTTGGCTGTAGACATGCCAAAAGTACAACTCAACGGCACCTTGAACACGACCGACCCGACCGTCGCGTATCAGACCCAATGGACCTTTGCTCAGATCGCCGCGTGGACTGCTATGAATGCAACTACCTCCGTCATCGTCCAGGTCGTCTTCCCCTCCCTCTTTTGCACGCAGCTCAAACTCATGTCCATTCCAGATAACTCATATACATTTTCTGACTCTCCTCTATCCCTCCGATCTCGAGGCAAAGCTTATCTTTTTCACTCTTGGTAAATTATTTCGTTTCCTGTGCAAAGATAAGAGACCCTGAACGCACCCCTCACAGGTCCCCTTGCTATCATATCCGCTGTCATGCAGCTCCTCCCTCTCATAGCCGGTCCTAATGCCATCGGAGTATCCGAAGGCGTCCGCAACGTCTGCAATGCCGCTCTGTCCCTTCTCTTCACCTCCTCTCTCGTTATTTGGGGATTCTTTGTCAACCGAAAGCAAGCTTGGCGCACAGACGGTGGAACAGCTGCATTCGGAGCTGGCGCTATCATACTCGCACTCATCTCCACCACACTCAACTTTATTTATATACCTAGACAAGACCAGTATACGTGGATGCCAAAATTAATGTGGGCCGTCGTGCTTTGGCAGAGCTTTTTGGGCTGGTGGTGGTGGGTAGGTGCGGGTGTGGGCGTTAGAGAAGTCGAGGAGTCGCTCGCCAAGGAGCATAAGAGACAACAGAAGAGGAAACTCAGGGAACAAAGGCGGAAGGAGCAGAGGGAACGTGCAAAATCTGTATGGAAAGGTGTCACGAGCACGTTCAAGCCGACCGGTACCAGCGTGCGCACACAACAGGGTGAGGAGTCAGACGGCGGTGGGAGGCAGACGACGGGTCGCACACCATCGTCGACAACGGACACGGCGCCAACGACGTGGCGGTTGCTGCATCCCGTACACCTTGCACAGAGTTGGTTTGCGCGACTACGTCACGATCACTTGACAGCTGCACATCTCCAGGCAGTCGAGCGAGTCGAACGAATCCACCAGGTATTCGGGCGAGAGGAAGCCCGAAACTCGATGCGGGAACCGGGGGCACAAGTTGTCGGCTGGGGTCTTGGTCACTACGGTGTGCGGGAAGCAGAGCGAGAACGGAGGGAAGAACTTGGGGTCGACGAGGGAATTGCCGACCCGAGTGGGAGCAAGGTCAAGAATGTAGACAATGACGACGAATTTTCTTCGTCCTCTGGTACGGAGTCAGATGGTGGTGCCCCCTCTCGGGATCGGTATCGGGATCAGCACGTTCAGCTACGTCGACGGAGTACGAGCGGACACCATTACGCCGCGCCACAATCCTCGCCGTCACGAACGTCGTCGTCGCCAACGGAGCCGCGGCCATCGTCCCCACCGGCGCGATTTCAAGAAGTGGATGACGCCACAGGGTCGTCCATGTGGTGGTGGGGACCTCTTCGCAAATGGCGTCTACAAGATTCGACGACTTATCGGTGATTCCATTTCCGTTGCCCCGTGAAACACAAAAAAGTAAATATGAATACGCTCTCCGCTTTCGCATGCTATGTTCTTTTAGAGGCAGTCAAGGACTGCGCACCTCTATATATTGTTGTTGAGTCGCTGTAATTTTTTCTTGTAACCATATATCTGAACGGAAAATGCCACCTTTGTTGCTTGCTCAGGTACACAGGGTCTAGATTGTGCAGTGCAGTAGGTAAAGGTGACGAAAGTCCATGGGGTAATTACAAGACGAAAACCACTTTATGAGAAATCCCGCAAGCACCCCGTGCAGAATGTTCAACCACAGCTTCAATCCGCGGTGTTTCCAGTTCTTGAAGAAAGATGTGTAATGTTCCGACGAATGTCGGGGTCAGATAATGATGATCAACACTCAGGGATTCCTTCTGATCGTAGGTATTATGCTATGTATATCCCCGTTCACGGCTTCAGGCTAGAGGAAGCAGTCAGACGTGGGAAGGGGCTTGGGTTCCTGGAAGTCGAATTTCCTCTACTGTACGAGAACGCTTCGCGAAGTGGGGTCTCCTCGAAACTGATTGAGACGGAGTCTGAAAATACCGTTGAGCACTCAACTTTTCTCACGCGTAGTCCCCTGATGCTATCTTGAGACTCGACGGAAGACATTACAGCAGTTTGTGAAAATAATGTCAGTAGCAAAATATTTGTGAGCGCGTCGTTGGGCGGGCATGCGCTCGTTCTTGCTTGTTCCGTCGACGACCCCGAGTACTGACCCGTCGCCAGTGAGATGTTCGTGAGTCGAGGTGACGCCGGTAGTTATTCTCACTAGTGTTTTCATGCCAGCTTGGTACATTTCCTTATTGGGCGGAGCTCACGACGCGCTCACAAGTATTTTGCTACTGACGTTATTTTCGCAAACCGCTGTGACCGTTCGACCGCTGAGAGCAAAAGGTGCACATGTTCTAACTATCCCATATGTATATGGTTGCGATTGCAGGACCGTTCTGACGCTTCCAGTGAGTCATTTATGCGGGAGAAGCTGTACGAAGGTGAACGTGCTCTCAGGACGGCGACCAAGGATCACAACTTATTCTGCAACTTCGCGCTTCCCTGCCACTGGTAAGTGTACATGGCCAGATATATAACAGTCGAACTAGAACCCACCGACTAAATCTGCTCGCTGGTGGCACTACTACATCGCTCGTGCATCATGTTTTCTTCGTCGCTCGGAGGTTATCCGGTCCGAGGGAAAATGCTCTTGCGCGCTTCTCTTCAGTGGCGAGGGGGATGTGTGTAGATATAATACCAGTACATATGTCGGCTTCAGGCAAGTTGCCTGTCCACAATGTCACCCTCGCAAGTCCCCCAACCCATCCATGTCTTGTCTCCTGATCTTGTTGGTGTACTCAAGAATAGCGTAGAGGCTACATTGGTAGCTCTTATCAAGAAGAACAAACACACCCGCTATTTTTCCGAATCTCCTGTCTTTGCATCATTTCACAGTGCAATACGCAATCTTGGGAGGGGCGATTATGGCGGCATTTCAGATGATATCTTCCTGGAAACCTATCGTACCACGATCCCGTTAACAACCTACAGCTCTTACGAGCCTTTCGTGGCTAAATTCCTTGCGGAAACTTGTCAGGAGGACGATATTCGAGATATGTTCTCGCCTGGGTTGCCCCATCACATAGCGACCACGAGTTCGACCTCGAGCCCAAAGCCAAAGTTTTTCTGCAAGTATAAACACGATCAAGGTTCGCCTTATGCCTATGGTGATGGAAGAACGACCTTCTGGACCTTTTCCCTCCACTATCGCCAGTTGGTGAAAATCCAAAATCGCAACGGAGACATAATTAAAACAATACCCGCCGGTTTAGAGTCATCTGGAGGGGCCCGTATGCGGCATGGTTTGACAGTGGAAAATGATCACTTGAATATGAAGTTGGCAGGTAGGTCTCGTCACATCAAGCTGGAATGTCTGTGTTTTACAGTAAAATCATCGTTCACCAGGAGAATGGGCCACTTCTCCACCCGCCGTTGGCTTCATCCGCGACCATCGCACATTCTTGCTCACGCACACACTCTTTGCACTCGCAGATAGCAAGGTTGAGACGATATCTATAATCTTTATTACGTCCGCAGTCGATATGATACGCTACATGGAAGAAGAGTGGGAAACCCTGATTGCTTCCATTGAGACAGGTGAACTCCCCGCCTGGGATGAGATCAAAGATGTCCGGGAACACCTTCAAGTAATCATTTCCCTTCTAGTTAACAGTTGTAGCAAGCTGACCTGGGTATTCTATTTAGCCCCATTTTCCTCCACGCCCAGAGCGTGCTGCTCAGCTTCGTACAGTCGGTAAAGCAACGGACCAACCTGGCTGGCTGTTGAAGATTTGGCCGATGCTCAAGACCACTCTTTCCGTCAGTAGCGGTGTTTTCTCTGTTGGGGTTCCGAAGGTCAGCTTCATTACATCGAACAACGCCCTCATGCCCAGCTTCTGCATTAGTTACGATTCTACTTGGGCCCCGACGTGCAGTTGCGTAGCGTCGGGTTTGCCTGTTCCGAAGTCTACATTGCTTCAGTCTATGACCCTTCAGATCTGAATCTTTTCAAAGTCACATCACAAGACATCATCGAATACCTTGACGTGGTCAAGGAGGAAAATGCGTCTAGTATCGTCCCCCCTGTAAGCTTTTTCGCTTTCCCTTTTACCCGGCCCAATCTGATTCAAAGGAAAGTGGCTAGTTGAGGTCGGGAAACATTACGAGGTCGTGGCCACCACCCGTGATGGAATGTGGCGCTACCGTTCTGGAGATGTCGTCAAAATTGCAGGCTTTGATCCGACCGACGGCTTACCTATCATTCGTTACTTCGAACGGCGGAAGCAAGTATGCTGATATCCTCACCAAATTTTTTGACTAAAGAAAATGCAGTGTTATTACATGGATGGCAGGGGGTGCGCTGACTGAGAAGCATATCGCCACTGCTATCTTAGCGGTGCAAGATACCCTTGCCCCGATAGTCGAATTCACTGCCATCATCGATAGCTGCAGCGGGATTCCCACCCTTGGATATCTTGTTGAAGTTCATGGCGAACTTCGTACGTGACTAATATCTCCCGGGTAGTTCACGATGATTCTTACTACCACCAATTTCAAAGATCCAGAGGCCGCCAAAGCTCCCGTGAAACTACGCAACGAACTTTGTCGCCTAAACGAGGAGTTTGATCCACAGAGAATGCAGATACCCACCATCCGGGTGTTGGAGCCCGGAACGTTCGGGGAGTACAGACATTGGAGAACTGGGGTGACCAACTCCGGTTCCGGACAAACCAAGGTCCCTGTGTTGATATGGGACAATACGGCCCGAGAGTGGATGTTAGCGCGAGTCCGGAGGGAATTGGGTGTAAATTCGAACGGTAGAGCCTTGCAAGGCTGACTGTGAGTAGAGAGTGACGCTATCGACGCTATCACGAGGACACAAACAACTCATATCGCGTCTGTTTGACCAACATGGTCCCGGTCTAGTCATACTTCCTGGCGACGTCGCGACCCGAACGGAATGGCCTGTGTCATCAGTGCTCTAGATTTATGTATGTACTTAGCACATTAGGCATAGAGGATGGACCTGTCGTCGATATCAGTGTATTGTACCATGTATAATACTCATATGTCCTGACAAGTGCGACAGCCGTCTGGGCCTACTGCATGTACTTTCGTATGGACCCATTAGTTCATCCGAGTCTCTGCAGAATGCCTGGGAAGTTGTCTCCATTGTTAGTTGCGGGAAAAGCATTCCTGATGTTTGACCGCACTTTTGAATCTGCTGTTGGGAGGTCACTGCGCCGATCGAAACATGGTAAAAAAGGGACAATCAAGAATAACTATTTCTTTTGAGAAGACAGTATTTATATTTTACAAGTTGTGCCAACAAAAATGCCGCATGCAATCTACCACGCGTGATGTCCACCGCTGACAACGATGCTGAGACGTGCATGAGTAGTGAGTGCCAACGAGGACGATAAACACTAACTCGCTTCCAGTGCAGAAAGTAGACGCATCAGATGCAAGCCAGGTGATAACACCGCGAAGCTCATCAGGCCTTCCCATTCGTCCAAGCGGGTTCAAGCTGGACCACTTGTCGAGCAAGTCAGGGTGGTTATCAATGAATGCTGCAGTCATCCTGGCTCGCTCACCCGATCAGACACAAGGCTGCCACGAACATGAGAACCATATGTACGTACTTGGTGAACATATAGCCGGGGGACAACGTATTCACACGAATCTTCTTCTCTCCGAGTTCACATGCCATGCTACGTGCCATCTGCAACACAGCAGACTTGGACGAGTTGTATGAAACCCATGCGTGGTCCTGCAGCAGGTTCGTTATATCGTACGTCACATTAGGCCAAGCTTACCCTGTTGGTAAGACTTCCTGATATCGACGCGATCAAGATGATGCTGCCACCACGGCCGAAGCGTGCCATCTGCCGTCCAGCAGCCTGTGCCGTAAACAGAACGCCAGTTGTGTTCACCTCCACGACCTAGACCAAAATGTGACCATCAAACAAACGGGGTTCTGGTTCCCGTGGCATATATTACCTCTCTGAACAGGTCTGCAGAATATTCCAAGCAATCCATCTGCGGCTTGAGAACACCGGCGGCAGCCACACAAATATCCAACCTTTGCTCCTCATCGCCTATCTCCTCTGCTTTCTTCCAAAGCAACTGTTGGTCACGCACGTCCGTGGCGAAGTACTCGAGCCTCGAGCCGTTATCAAGCTTGCTGACATACTCTCGGGAAGCGACAAATTCTTCTGAAGGCTCCTCAGGAAGATCAAAACAATAAACAGCTCTCGCGCCTGCCTCGGCCAGCGCTATCGCCATCTCGAGTCCGAGCCCCCGATTGCCTCCAGACACAAGTGCCACTCGATCAGTCAAGGCAAACTCGTCAAATATTTTTGGGCGTGGTTGGATGGAAGGGTTGGCCTTCGCCTCAAGGGCAGCTTCGACGCCTAAAGGACCAAGAGGACACGCAGATTGGGCCTTTGCTCTCCTTGAGCAATAGATTAGCAACGGTGTTCCATAGGTGCCTTGATCTACTCACTGACGGACTTCGCATGACATTGTTAACTGATGAGTTCAAGCCTGCAAACTGGAGATGGGTGAGGATATTGACCAGGCCTCTAGAGAGGAGATAGTATGCGAGGGCTTTTTATATCCCCTGCACAGATAGGGGAGTCCATAAACTTTGTCCAGCTGACCCCATAACGATAGAGAAAGGAAGCCTCCGATGTTCATACGATGACCGTATGTACGTCAGCGTCCCGCTGGCACTATCAATCCGACTACCACTTTGGTACTCTGGTCAACCATGATGTAATCACCGCGATTGCCGGTGGAGCCTGAGGGGCAACGTGCCGCGTGTTGGCTGTTCACATTCTCCCTCACTTGTCTTCCACCCATAAGATTAGCTTCTTGTTTGCGTCCAAATTGACGACGACAACGGAATAAGCCCTCTATGGGACTGTGATCATCATTTTAGTTCGTCAAAATCCCTACGTACCTTCTCTCCCAAGAACCACCAAGGTATAGTCTTGAGGCTTGGGTTTATCAAAACGATCTCGCCGTGGTGGCATTAACTCGTTGAGACCGGGATGGATCGTAGAATTCATTCTGTTGCCTGCTCTGAGCGGTTTTATGACCTGTTCAGCCATCGACATAGTTGGTGGCCAAGTCCCAGGATTGATGACGATTACCGGGTGCAAGTGAGTTGGATGTTCCTCGTGTTTTGGTGATCTAGGTTGACGTTTACAACAGTACCAGGCCGCTACATATGAGGTTATCATCAACACTCTCGAACACTTACCCGGAACCGCTCTCGATGCTGCGTGGGGACTTCCTGAGCTTGCTGCGCTCCACATCATTTAGTGTTCCGGGAATTTTGACCGGTTACAGCAGTTTGCGTAAATGATGGAAATCCTCAAAATATTTGTGAGCGCATTGTGAGCTCCGCTCAATAAGGAAAAGTACCAAGCTGGCATGAAAACACTACAACCCTCCATAACCCATACCTTTTTCCATTTCCCAAATTCCCATACCCCTGACTAGCTCTCAGAAATCCCATACTCTCTCATACCCCCATACCCTATGTCCTATCCCGAATGGGTATGGGTTACAAGGGAGTCGATTATGCTGGCGATCTAGGAAATTACCCAGGTGTACCTGGTATCACAACATGAACTTCCGTTTGCTTCTTATCCTCATAATAAGCATAATCAACTTGCATGTGGCTGCCTTGCCCATGCGCCAGCCTGCTGGGTAAGATGCAAGGGGAGGGCTACTCTCCCCTTCGCCTGTGACGTGGATCCTAGCTGTTGTCGTGTTCACAATAATTGCGCCTGACAGTGACATTGACCTGCTCTGGATGATCAGTACGGATCCTGCTGTCCTGTAAAGACCTACTTCGTTGTTACCTAGGGTAGGGAGATTGGCAGAGGAGTTGGCGTGGCGGGATCAGCGCTGCAGATCTGATGAGAAGACATTTCGTCACAAGGCAAGTTTTATCAGCTACAAAGTAAGCTCACCAGGAGTAATTGACAGAGCTCTTGAATGTCTTGTTCACCTTTATTGCGGTCAGCTAGCTCACAGTGGGGTGCGCCTCACATCGAAGCGGTATTGATCCAGGCGGATCGACGACGACAGAGCCCTCATGTAAATAAGTATGCCTGTTCTTGATGTTCAGGACAAGAACAAAATGTTGAATGAAACATAAAGTAGGCTAAACATGTCTTCAATTGAGCATTCGAAGGTATCCTTTCAAATTGGTCGAGTATTCAAGTGAGTGATGGGTTGAATTATAACGTGCGGATAAATACATACGTAGAGATAGTACACTGGGGTGCATCAATCTATAGTACTGTGTTGTCCAAAGACCCACGCAAACGATGAGTCTAGGCTGGTGACCATTGTAAAATTCCTTCTCTCCTTCACTATATCCATTTCACTCCGTCTGTCTAATGTACCTGCGCTATCCGCTGATTGAAGAACGTGAACTTCTGCGGAGAAGAGCGCGTGAGTGGAGAGAGGATGGTGGTCAAAGGCTTTCAGGAGCCAACCCAGCCTCTGCGGCACCGAGTTGTGCGGCCATCAATACCCGGAACCTCGAGTCTTTTCGGCCCACAAGTTCGCGATAGGTGCCTGATTCGGTAATCCGACCGTCTGAGACGTGACAGAGAAATTGACAATGGTCATTTAAACGAACGGAAAAACAGAGGGAAACCAAGGAGAAACAAAACGTACCTTCAAGCACAACGATGCGTTCTGCGCGTGCGATCGTAGACAATCTGTGGGCAACGATGAGACATGTCGTCTGACGGTCTCGCAGGATTTTGTCAATTGCATCGTTTACCTAAGAAATCGTAAGAGCGAACTTCCAATGAGACAGAGACGTATGTCTTACCCGATGCTCCGACGTGGCGTCTAAGGAACTAGGTAGCCTCATCCAAGGCAAGTATCGCAGGTCTCTTGAGCAAAGCGCGCTGCGATTGCAAGACGCTGTCTCTGTCCGCCACTCAAACTCGACCTTCCGACTGTTATGGGTTTGGTATCATTTAAATTATTTATCCAGGGCAAGAGACGAAAGAAAGGCAGAACTCACTTTCTGTGTCGAAACCCTTAGGCATTCCCCAAACAAAGTCACAGTTAGCCTCCCGAGCAGGCCGTTTCTATCTGCTCCCGGGTTGCATTGGGGTTTCCGAAGGCGATATTAGAAGCGATCGTTCCGGTGAATAAAACAGGGTCCTATAGGGAAGCGATTGTAAGCCGAAATAGCATAGTTGTGAACGTTGCGCTCGCCTGAGGAACGATTCCGATGATATTCCTCCAGGAATTGGGGTTAAACTCCCTGATATCTAGACCAGAAATGTCACGCAAGACCTTCGGAGCGGTTTTTTTAGACGTACCTTGACCATCAAAGGTCACCTTTCCACGCACAGGGTCGTAGAATCTCAAGAGGAGCGACTGCACAGACGACTTCCCGCCACCACTCCTTCCTCTGGAAACGGACCCAGTACCAATCGTCAAACACAATCATCGCAAAAGATCACACCTACTCACACAATTGCTACACTCTCTCCGACGGCGACTTCAAGATTAAAATTGTCTAGGATTACCACGCCTCTCCGGCTTGGATACTCGAATCCAACATTCTCAAACTTGACAACGCCCCTTCGAGAGGGATCCAGCTCGATGCCCTGATTAGGGGGTATGGCAGGCTTTCGATCTAAAATTTCGAATATCCGCGTGCCTGCACCGATTCCACGCATTATAGAGGTCTAGGAGAGCAATGAGCGGGGTCGCTGACGCGAGCAGGGCGGCACATACAAAGAAGGAACTGCGAAGTCGTCAACACGATGCTCAGAAGGAAATTGGTGTGCGCCTCACGAGAGCATTTGAAGACCACTGCCAACGTAGACCGTATACAACAGTAGGCTAGTGAGGTCGCCAACAGTGATTGCGCCTTGCGCAACCAGCGTTCCACCTTACAAATGTAAATGAGGAGCGCGCGGTGGTATGGGCGTCAAAAGACTGACCATATCCTAGCAAGCCAAGCATCGTGACATTGCCACTCCAGCCCGTGCTTCCAAAGAAAATCCCACTAGCGATGGCTTCTTTGCGTACGAGGTTGAGCACATTAGTTACTTGTTCGTGAAACTTCTGCTGCTCCTGAGCATGCCCGTTGAACGCTTGGACTGTCCGAAGTCCTGACAGGGATTCTTGAGCAACCTGAATGTAAAACGTTAAAGGAATCAGAGGAAAGCAAGGAGGTTCCCTACTTTCGTCATCTCACCCATGGCTTCCTGAGTTTGATTCGACAACTTCCTAAGATAACGGCCATACCATACCTGCCGGAACAGAATGAGCGGCAGCCATATACACATAAAGAATGACTATACGGCTCCGAGTGAAACAGGAGGCACAATTCCAAGCATCAGAAGGGTCAGTTTCGGGGAAAGATAAAACATGGCTCCGACTTGACTCCACACATGTCAGTTACGTGGGCTAACTGAGGTCAGTGGCACTCACGCCCAACAGAAGACATTACGATTGCGCGAAGTCCATCAGAGAGGTTGTTTGTCACGCTGCGAAAACGACCGTCAACACTACTGAAGGTTCAGAAGAACATGTCTGGCACAACCTTTCACCCACAATACTTGAATCGGCACCGAGTCTACTTAGAACATCGCCCTCCCCCTTCTCGACAAATTCTACCTCTTGCCTCAGTGCAGCACCATACATGTTCTCTCGTAGACGGGCGACTATGCGCTGACCTTGTGGTTCGCGGAAGGTGAGGAAGCAACGTCAAGGGGACGAAAGAGTAAGTTACGAACCTGACATGCGCATGAGAAAGGAACGACCAGCATTACATACAGCGCCTGTCGTGAAGGCTAGTAGAAGAATCCCTGATGCCTGCCACGTCGTAAGTCCAAAGGGTATTTTCTGGCCAAGGTGCAACGTCATGATATGTATACGGCTCGAATCAATTTCTGTGGAACAGTTCTTACCGGATTCTCGGTCGAGAAATAGTCGATCAGTTTCCCAATCGTAAATGGCACGCTCATGGCAACGGATGAGGAGACCAGCAGAAGGAAGACGGCGAAGAGGAGTGGTTTTTTCTCTGGCTTCGCAAGCGAGATGACTTTGCGAAGAGACGAGCCGGTAGCGGGGCCAGACTGTAGCGCAGAGGGCAATGTCCGAGAAAATATACTAGACCGCTCCTTCGGCTGCGGTTGCGTAGAATAATGTCGCGCAAAAGCAACCCGAGATATCTGCGCCAACGGGACGTGTCTCGACTGTTCATGGACGAACAGGAATTTGGCATTGAAGTGCACAGGTCGATTCCAAGGATTAAGGCGACATGGCGACGCCAGTACCTGGTTCCTTGCTAGATGCAACACGTACGAA
Organism: Pisolithus orientalis; assembly: GCF_024613125.1. Classification (NCBI taxonomy): domain Eukaryota; kingdom Fungi; phylum Basidiomycota; class Agaricomycetes; order Boletales; family Pisolithaceae; genus Pisolithus; species Pisolithus orientalis. Next base: position 259,918 of record NW_026260794.1, on the reverse strand, counting down.
CCAATCATTACTAGAATTTTGTCAGCCTCCAAAAGACATTAGGGATTCGACGAGAGAATCTTGAGGAGCTTGGGACTTGCAAAACAACCGAAGAAACGTCCGGCACACACGACACGCCGGTCAATATGGTCACGTGATGATGCGATCGACTGCATATCGACACTAAGTCGTAGATAACACTTACCGATTTTCACGAGTCTTAAACAGGTTTTCACACATCGCCGAGAAAAATGTGTAGTCGCTGCCTCAATTCAGACGGTGACGCTGTTATAAAGCGACCATCTCAACAAACACTTCATCGACTCTGCGACGACCACTACACGTCAATGGCGCAGGTGTACAGAGTCATGAAGCTAAGTGACACAGAGGGCCGCAGATTATCTGTGAGTCCCACGTAACCCTGAAATCATACTAATTGATTCCTGGAGCTACATTTTACAGATTTGGGTGAAAGAGGTCATAATCAAAAGCGATTTCGATTTGGAGAAATCGTATTTGAAGCATACACAGAAGGAAATACAGAAGATCGAAGAGCTGGTATGCGGTGTACCCTACGTAGTGTACCGTGAAGTAAAATGACATTTTGCAGGTCTGTGAAAAAATCTGCGACTTCGACAGATACGAGGACAATTGGGCTGCCGGTGTGCTTGTAAAGCGCCTTCTCAAAAAACGTAGAGGGCTTTTGGGTTGTCGGTTGGTGAGCCTTGCCTTACCCTATTGAACGCGTCCGATTCGAATGTTAGAACCATCCCAGGAACTCCAATATACTGTAATTTTTTTAAATTTTAATTGCTGGGTTAGCACTTGCTGAGATTCTACTGTTAGACACGTCCATCAAGGACGAATGAAAAATTACACTGTTCTCAGTCGAGGATAGACGATGGATTGGTACTTTTTCGATTCCAAGAGTCGTTACTTACTAATATCGTACCAGATGCGGCCAGCAAGCACCAGCAAAAAAACAGACAGCGTCTGTTCTCAAAGGAAGGATGATGGATGGTGGTCACAGAATACCCCCATAAGTCGTCAAGGCCATAACAAACTACGTGAATTCCTTGACGAGCTTCATAAGACTCATCTTTTGTTTGCGCTGGTCAAGGCTGGAATCACAGGGAATGTCCAGTTTGACTCTTTTATTAACATGTCATCCGCGGTGAGAAAGGCTTTTTTGGTTTCTGCTTTGGATGACACACCGCATGAGGCGGATGCGATTCAAATAGCAGCGTTGCAATATGGGACATAAGGAGTTAAAGGCCAATCCAGAGCCAATCAAATGTACAGTAATTCACATTGAAGGATGATCGTTCTATTTCCTATGTAACAACTTTATAATCAGGCGATGACACCCCGGAGAATATCTGGCTGTGGAAATAACTTTGTCAACAGTTCCCGCGGGTCGGACAGCTCAGGTTTACTGTCTATCCGACGACCAACCACATCCACCAAGTGTCTCTCGATCCACCGTATCACTATACTCTCCTGCCAGACACCGTTCGTCCATACGGCCAGTGGGCCATTCCACTGGTCACGCGTCGACGGTGCCTTGTCTGCAACAATGTCACTCCAAGTAGTAACCACAATTGAAGTAAAGGTCTTACCCTTGCAACACTGCATAATCGTTGAGGGGAGACGGCTCCATACTAGCCAGGACATGGAGAAGCGGTGACAGGTTTATTAGGTAACGAACATTGGCAATGCGATTCCCTCCGAATTTCAAGTCCACGGTGGCTATGTCGTATAGTCGCGGTCTGAACTGTTCTGTTCGTGTTCGTGGTTTAATGATTGCAGTTAGCGTGATTTTGGACCCGTAACAATAATACCCTACGAGAGCAGTTCAGCCGTGTAGGCAACTAAAAGAAAAATACTCACCGAGGACATAAGGCAAACTGGGACACGTCCATACGAAGTTACTCCTCAGTTCAGCACTAGAATGCTGTGGGTCGCATGGTCCCTTTTCCTGACCCTGAAACAGGCACGAGCCATCCAGAAGGAAGGCATATTCAGGACGACACTCGAAGTCGCGGAAACTTTTACCGCGCGGAATCATGAACTTGAGGAGTTTACCGACATTAACGTCCCAAAAGGAAATGAAGTCCCGCTTTGTGCTGCCCGTAGGCACTCGGCGAGTGACCGCACAGAAGACTGGATAGAAGTATATGCTAGTTCCGCCAATTCTGAAAAGACTGCGGAGGTCATCGGCAGTGCACTGGTCGGAGTCATCTTTGGAGACTAATGATTGAAACTCGGGCTCGGGAATAGGAATTTTCTCGGCCTCGGATAATGGGGCTTCGAGGAGTTTACGCAGGTCCTCTAGTTCCGGAGGAACGAGGTCCATGCATCGATTGTTCATCCACATGTCGACAATTTCGGCAGCAGTAACTATACCAAACACTGAAAATCTCGAGTTCGAAATACATCAAGCGTTGGCCTACCTCGGGGTTTGTTTGTGAACACAACAACAACTCGACCCTGGGGGACATCTGACTCGAGGAATGATAAGGTGTCACAGGGGGAGAGGTGGATGGCCTTGTCTGCAAAAAAAGCCTTGTCTACCGCCCCCAGTTCATTTGCAATGTCCCCAAGCCTGCGGCAATAGAAATCGCCAGCAGCATTGCGCAGCTGAATAAACGTGAGCTGCGAGAGGTAATTTGGAGTGAAATTTTACACACCTTGTAGACCTCGACATGAATTCGACCCGGTTCCAAGTCTGCAAAACTGCAGATTGACATGGAAGCATGATCTAATAACATCTGGACTTTGCTGTTGTTGGGGATGTTGGTGGTTTCAACATTGTAAATCTTGCATGTTCCTGATGGTTTGAGCTCATATATTATATAAGTGATTCATAGCATAGTCTGAATGCAGGTGGTGGCAGATGGTGGATGAATGAATGAAGGGGGTGCTGGCTCATGACAGTACTATAGTGGCACTCAAGGTGGCGCTGGAAGCACTCTGGAATTGTTCTGGAATGGCATCTGCAACTGGCATTGGCCTTGTGGAGTTTGAAAAGTTATGTCTCCTCTACAACCACACATTTGGTGCTCTGCTTGCCTGCAAGCAATCTCAGGTCAGCCCATGGTGTTGTCACACACCAAAGGTGTTTGGTGAGGTGGACATGGATACAGCTGATGAATGGAGATGAAGACCATAGCCCTCATGTGAAGAAGGACAGCCAGGAATGTTGGCAGTCATCCCTCACACAAGAACAAGTCATCAGTGCCAGAGAAAAAGAAAGGGAGTGAGTTAAGTGCTGGCTAAAATTCTTAAGCACCTGTGTATGGCATTCCAGTTTTTGACATATCTCCACCATTTCTGCAGATAGCAAGACCATTCCCACACTTGCTTGTAGTGCTCAGCCACATGATCTTACCTTCCAAAATTGGAAAGGATTTGTGCACTCCACACATTTCTACAGCACTCCCTCCAAAAGATGCTCATTTCACTAAATTCTTCTGATATGGCCACCTCTACATCAATCATTTTGCTTGTCCCCTTTGCTAGGGACCATGGCTACATATATCTACCAGGGGTTCCTACCAGCTTCCATCCTGCAGCATCCTGGTACATCCCACCCTTGCCTGTGCCCTCTCAGCCCATCCAGCAGACAGTGTGTTCTTTTTGTCAGTATGACCTCCAGGAGGACATTCTTTGGTCACCTCAGGTCTGTCATTTGCTTGGAAAGGTCTTATGTGGTCATTTCAGTCTCTCTGGTCCAAGAAGCATATGGATCCTTCCTCCCTGCTCCCTGCAATGTCTTCATACTGGTCTCATCCATCATTCTTCCAAGATTGTGACAGCTACAGTATAATCTACTGTTCTCCACTCTCCCTGATCACATCCATGATGAGTATGATGCACATCTTGCCTCCTTGTTGCAAGATACATCAGAAGACACTCCCCCTTCATCCTCTCTTCCAACAGAGCCTCATTCATGAAGTTTTTATTTGCTTCCCTGAAAGGATGGGGGGGAAAGTTGCAATCCCCTATGCTCCTGTCACCCCACAGACCCCCAAAGCTTGACCCCTGTTGACATCTGACTCACCCTGTCCACTTTTGGATGTACGATATTGGCATCAGATCAGTCCTGCCTCTCTGTCATCCCACCTTGACCTAGAAGTGATCTCTTCAAGATGTGACATGCACAGCCTCCCCCTAATGCGATTCCAGTGCGCTTTCCCAGTTCCTGACATTACTTGACTCATACTTTGATGTTCTGACTGTCTTTGACTCACCTATTGCCAATACTTACCAATCTTTTGACTTTGCTTACTGATTCTTCACTTTTTGGCTTGCTAATCCTTACCAATGCTTACCAATGCTTTCCAAGATGATTACCCATTGCTTACATTCCTTACTCATCAGTTACCAATCACTTACCAAGTGTTTGCACCTTGTTTTCCAAGGGCAACACCCCTGTACTGTATATAAATCACTGTACTTAGATAGCAAAGAAGAAGACATCAGAGAGCCCCTCTTGCTTGCATTTTATCATCACTCAGTAATTCATTCAGCAGCTTTGATAGTTGAGACTTTATTAAGGGTCTGTTATGCTCGGGCATGGTGACTTCTTCAAATGGAATAGGCACGAAGCACGAGAGTAGGGAAGACTATGGGCCGAACTTATCATAACCCCTATGGACAAGGTATTGCTGAAGTCTGACAAAGGTCTTGTCTACTGGCGAGTCCTTGAAGGTTGTTCACACGGAGAGAAGATGAGGACGAAAGCAAAGTTATTAGCTTGGTTGCAAGTTATTGAAAAACTGCAGATACAGGACGAAGTACATAGGGTTATATACTCCTAAGTACGAGTACCGTACCAGTCACGACAGACGTGTCGCGATGCATATCCACAGTAATCAACAAAGTCATCAATGAAATATGAACGAGTCATAACGAGTCAAAGGACAAAAAGGGAAACTGATCAGCACTGCCAAGCCAGCCTGTGCGAGGCGGTGTCTAACCGGGACTATAGTACAACAAGTAAGTGACATAAATGAGTCAGAGAGAGTCACCAGAGCAAGAAGTAAACAAGTTGTCCATCAGAGAGGGTGGTGGAATACCAGATCACGGGTAAGGAGTCTCGACAGGTATTGGAAATACCTGGACAGCAGGTGATCTGAACGTTCCACAGAGCATACGCACTCCTAGAATAACGACGACTATGAACGACGCGACAAGGCACGTGACACATGTGACTGCGAAGAGCCAAAAAAGGAAGGAGCCCTGATGCGGGTGTAACATCACCCCCCCCTCAAGGTCCTCAGACCCGTGAGGACGAGGTTGGAGTGGCATTCGTGGGGCATGTGGAAAGGGGTCAGCGAGTAGTATAAATGTGGGAGCGCGTTTGAGAAGCAATGGGCGCAGATGGCGATGGAGATGGCGGCTCCTCGAGGGCCGGAGTAAAGTGGGAGCCACGCCCATTCTGGCACGACCAATGTCCCAGGTAACGACACTGGAAGCAGGCATGCTCGTACAAGGGGTGTCTGGCAGGAATGGGAGACTGCCCTCCAAGGTAATACCATAATTGATCAGAAGGGATGGGGACGAAGGGAGCTGCAGGGAGAGGGTCGGAGGTGTGGACGGCATTAAAGTAGTGTTTGTGAATACCGGCCCACGACGCGTCCTGTAACAAGACCTCCCAAGCAGAGTTATGAGTCCCAGTTCCCAGTCGTGCCCCTACCTCTTTAAACAACTCGCTAGAGTCTATGAACCCTAGTTCCATGGCGTGCCAGTGCTTTTCCTTCTCCTGATCCGTTATGGTATTTTTGAACTTTTCACCCGAAGCCGATGGTTCCTCTTGCTTCGGTCTGATGTGATCGAGAAGCTGAGAAGCCAGCAGTGCCAAGAACTTTCCTATTTGTTGTTGTTGAAGGTGATGATAGGCGCCTCTGGTGACAGCTTCGGTAAGTTCCGATGAAGCTTTTTCCAACATGTCGATCATGATGGCTTCTGATAGTGGGGTGGTTCTGGAAAGCTTCTGAGTCTGAATCTTCGAGACAAGGCCGCTGATCATGTCTGACGCTCTGTAGATTTGAGACAACAACCCAAAATACACAACCTGTTCTGGTGAGCACCTGTCAATGTCATCCCCGTTGTGGAAGACATCAAGTGCCCTAACAATGTCCAAGTAGTCAGCTGCTGAGACTGGTAATCGCTGCTGGTCAAGCTGGGCAGAGGCGGCGGACACAAGGAGGTTGAGGGCAGCACGTTGGGCACTGTCAGAGTAGGTGGTGAAGGTGGAGTGTAAGTGGGTAGGTTCGGGAGCATCGGTGGGACTGGGGGCAGTTGACTCGACACCAGGGTCATTGTCAACGACTGCCTTATCCTTTCCCTTTCGGTTACTGCCTCCAATGGGGGAAGCTCTGGCCTTGGGGACCGGGAGGCGTCGGATGGAGAGACCCTGGAGTGGACGCAGTCTGACAACATGGGAGAAAGGGGGCGATACCGAGTGGGGCTGCGAGAAAGGCAACGAGTACCCGGAGACATGAAAGCCAGAGGGGGTGGTTGGAGGCGAGGCTGGGGCATAGACAGTGACAGGGGGTATGAGCCCATCGTTGGCAGCATCGTAAAAGGATTCTGAGGGGCAGGAGAGGTTGGCATAGTCGTTTTCAGTGTTGACAGAACGAGGGGAGTCCATTAAAACTTCAGGTGACAGGCAAGTTTGTACTGCTCCAAGGCGTCGGAGGCATGGTCTTTTAAGTGTTCCTTGGGTTCCCACGTATTTGACGAATGAGGGAAACCTTTCCACTTAACCAGATATTTTCATTTACCTCTCCAACCTTCGGTCTTATGATTCAGCACTGACTCGACCTCCCACTCAATTTCATCGTCAACAAGCTCCGGAAGCAGTGTTGGTTCCGCAGTTCCATACGTCTCGTTTTTGGTGTATGGGAAGATCTGAGAGGCATGGAACACAGGATGCACCTTCCAGGTAGTGGGCAGGTCCAATCGGAAAGCAACTGGCGACACGACCTGAGTCACCACGAAGGGTCTGAGACATTGGGGCGTGATTTTGTCACACTGGTTTTTGATTCAGAGATGTCTGGTATCGAGGAGTACCCTGTCTCCAACCTTGGGCGCAACATAAGTACCTTTCGAGCACAACCTCATCAGCTCCTGTGCCTTCTTGTGGCTAAGGATGGCTACATCCCAGTTTGATGCAAGACGTTCCAGTCGTTCGTCTACCGATGGAACAGGAGTGAGCCAAACTTCAGGGTATGGGGATGGGTCATATCCAAGGAGTAGGGAGAAAGGAGTCATTTGGTGGATGGAGTGGATACGCGAGTTGTGAGTGAACTCGGCAGAGGGAAGTTTAGCAGCCCAGGAATTGGGAAACTCGGTGCAGTACAGCCGAAGGTACCCCTCCACTTCTTGGTTGACGCGTTCACTTTCCCCATTGGTCTGCGGATGGTATCCTGTCGAAAGTTTTGTTTTGACCCCTATCGCCTTGTAAAGTTCTCGGGTAAACAAGGATGCGAATTGGGGTCCACAATCGGAAATCACCGATTTGGGAAGTCTGAACCAGGTGTAAATGAAACGATGGAACAGCCGCGCCAAACCTTCGGAATCAACTGTTTTGTGGCAAGGCACGAACAACGCAGCCTTCGTAAGTCCCTGATCAACAACTGTCAGGATGGAGTCATATTTTTCTGCCCCTGACACGGGAAGATCTGTGATCAGGTCCATCGAGATTTGTTGAAACGGGAAAGCGGTTGTTGCAGTTTCATGTGGGACGACCGGAGGTGTCAGCGGGTGTGTTACCACCTTGGTAGTTTGGCATAGTGGGCAGCCTGCAACGTAAGCTTTGATATCGCATCCCATACCTTCCCACCAGACCTCTTTCCTCATTTTCGTGAACATCGCTTTCTGGCCGGGGTGACCGGCACTTTCGTGGTCATGGTACATTTGCATACAATGGCGGCGGTGGTTGGGCAGAATATAGAGATGGGTAGTGCCAAAGTGCTTGGTACCGTTGGCCTCGGTAGTAACATTGTCCGAGGGTTCAGGTCTGGTTGTTTCTTTCTTTTTGTCGTTTTTGATGGCATTATACAAATCTGTCAAAATTGCATACACGCCCTGCGCTCCTTTGACTGGTTCCTCAAGCGGGCGAGCGGCGGGCTGCCGTACCTCCTTTGATGGTTCCCTCGTGGGGCGAGAGTATGGTTTGGCGTGTTGAGACTTTTCCTGCGACTTTCGACTAGGAAGATGTCCTATTCTATAATGTCGGTTAATTTTTAGTTGTTTTTGTATTTTGGTGAGTGAAAAAGTAGGGGAAACAAGGCGAACAGACAGTTCCACCCCCCCTGCAAGCCAAAGGTCCGGCAGGAGGACCGTGGCAACAGGATTAGGCTCCGATACCTCGTTCTTGTGAGACAAGGTGTCGGCAGGTACTTGCAGGCGACCAGCCTGCCAAGAGAAACGGATTGGGTATGACTGCACTGTGGCAGCCCAACGAGCCTGGTGAGGAGTGAGTTGCTGCAGCTCACGATAATATTCCAGGTTTTTGTGGTCGGTAAAGACCACCATAGGTTCGACTGGGGAAAGTAAGTAGGGGCGGAAAGCCTTCAACACGCAGATAACCACCAGCATCTCCAAGTCATAGACCTGGTACTGCTGCTCTGCACTGACCAGGGATTGCGAAAGGTAGCAGCATGGATGCCACTCCCCATCAGTCCCCTTCTGGGAGAGAATGGCCCCAGTTCCGAGCTTCGAAGCATCGGTAAACAGCGTGAAGGGCTTCGAGAAGTCAGGGATGGACAGGACCAGGGCCGAGCATAACAAAGACTTGAGCTGCTCGAAAGCAGTGTTACACTCCACAGTCCATTGGTAGGACACCCCTTTCTTCGTAAGGTCACGGAGAGGTCGGGCGATTCGGGAAAAGGAAGGGATGAACTTGCAGTAGAAATTGCAAAAGCCGAGGAAGCGGCAAAGCCCAGTAAGATTTTCAGGGGCTTCCCATGTTCGTATAGCATCCGTCTTCATCGGCGAAGTTTCTATGTGACCTCTTCCGATAATCATTCCCAAGAACTCTATTTCTTTGGCTTCGAAGACACACTTGCTGATCTTGAGGTGAAGGCCTTCTTTTGCACAGATCTGCAAGAACTCACGGACACAAGTTCGGAGTTCTTCCTTAGCCTTTCCATGAATTGCGACGTCATCCATGTACCCCACTTGTTTTCCTCTTTGAGATTCGAAGGTACGATCCATATACCTCTGGAAGGAAGGTGGTGAGTTGCACTGCCCAAAGAACATTACCATTGGCTCGAACAACCCTCTTGGCGTTATAAACGCCCCTTTCCATTCGTCTCCTTCCTTGACCCTGAGGTTCATGAAACCCCAATGAATATCAAACTTGGCATAGTACTTGGATTCCACAAGTTCATCGAACAAGGCCTGTGCATTTGGCAAAGGGTGAGCATCTGGGATAGTGAAAGAATTCAGGTAGCGGTAATCTTGAATCAACCGCTTCTTTCCATCCTTCTTTGCTACAAAGAACACCGGTGCCGCTTGTGGCGATGTTGACAGTCGAATCTTGTGGCATTTGAGATTTTCATCAAGAAATTCATCTAGAACTTTCAGTTCGTCCAGGGACATTGGGTACACGGCAGCCTTCTTTGGTTTGAAGTCGTCTTTAAGCCGTATTTCATGGTCCAAACCCGGTCTGTGTTTTGGTAACAGAATATCGGTTTCCGAAAAGACCTGAGCAAATTCTTGATACTCCTTCGGAAGTTTAACTTCCTCCTTAGTCGAGGATAAGGCAGCCTCGAGTTCTGTAGATAAGGTTGTTTTGTTAATTTCCCTTACCTCTGGTTCCTTAGGTTCCTTGACGGAACCGTCATCATTAAACTTCACAGTGTACCCCTGGTAACCGGGTACCTGTCCTTTAATATAAACGTCAGTCTCGCAAGTTGGTACAAACCCATCGTCCCAACACTGGATCAAATTGCATTCCCAGTCCATCCGCAGCTTCAAGGCTCGGAGGAATGGCATCCCCAAAAGGATATGTTCTTTCCTGACAAGTGGCCCGACATAGCACTTGACGCATATGACCCTGTTCTTGACGATGATCCAGATCGACACCTTTTGCAAAACCCATTCCACATCCTTGCCCATAAATGATGTAGTCTTGAACCTTGTCTTGACACGGTAAGTTGGAATCTTGAGTTTGTTGACGATTCGCTCCGAGATGAGCGACACCTCTGCACCCGAGTCAATGCAGACCATTACTCCTGCCTTGTAGTCTGGTAACCATGCTCTTCCAAGAGGAGACCCAACACGCATGGTTGATTCATCATCTATAGAAGTACAGTAAGCAGACAAAATTGAAGTGGGATCTGCCATAGGAGCATGGGCGGTCCCCTTTAAAAATCCACCCCATAAGCCTTTCTTTCTTCATCAGTTGCGAGATGATCTCCCATATATGCCGTTTTTGTACCATTGTCATTGAGGACAATGCATATTCCAAGGGGAGCTGCTTTAGGCTTCAAGGATTTACAGTCACGCTTGTAGTGACCCTTTGATCTGCATTCGTAACACGTTATGTCAAGATTGGCCTTCCTAACACTGCATTTCCTTTTGTTGACGTCCATCACATCAGGATCTCAGGAACCTCCGCGGTAATGAATGAACTTCCTTTCATACCGAGATTCCTTTCCTTCGAGAATGTGCTTGGTAGCGATTGCAGTCCTAGCTTCACTGGCGCATTGTATCCACTTGATGACCATGGAAGGTGCGCACCCGGAGTTCAGAACCCAATCGTGGTATTCTTTATTCAAGCCTTTTCCGAAGAAGATCCCTGCTTCGTGCGACTCTTCTTTGAGTTGGGCCTTGTTAACCAACCTGGTAAATTCGGTGATGTAGGACTCCAGTTCACGTTTGCCTTGTGTAATCTCCGATAGGCAGAGAATGGCCAGTGCCATCTGATCGCCCGATTCGAATGTGGCTTTAAGATGCTCAACAAACCTTTGGAAGGTATCGGAATACCATATTGTTCCGTCGAGTAGCTTGTTCTCGTTCTGGTAGTTTTCAGTGAAAGAGACTGCTGCGCCCTTTGTCATATACATAAGTGCAAACGAAATCTTGAGCGATTCAGTGTTGTACATGTGCTTCTTAAGGTTCAGATAACCTTCGACCTGTGTGATCCACATTTGAAGCCCGTTGTGGCTTCCATCGTATTCTCCTGGATGCCCGACATTGAACTCCCAACCTCCGTTGGGCGGGTGGACATCATACGAGTCATCAGGACCTTCCAAGGCCTTACCCTTACTGGACCCACCGGCAGGGACCTCTGGGGGAATTACCTTTCCGAAGTTCCTGGCATACCAAGCTCATAGAGCCGAGTCCATAGGCATTCCTGTTGGGAAGGGATCACTCGACTGACCAGATCTGGCTATCTTACACCAATCTTCTGCCAAAGAGTACATCTGTCTTTCCAACCTTTCCTTCAGCTCCTCTTCAGAGTATACCTTCAGCGGCATCTCAGGGGCTGATTCTCCGTGACCGATTGTCATGGACATAACTGGTGTTGATTCTTGTGCTTCTTCTTCTTTGAGGACTGATCTGAACAACGTGTCTGACTTGCAATCGTCTTCTTCTTCTGAGCTAAGCGCAATCTCCAAATCCCGAAAACAGGTAAGATAAGATAACCGAGGATTACTTGCTGTGGCTGACGGCCCTAATCTCTTTGGTATCAGCAGTAAAGGCGGGTTCCTTCCAAGTCCTAGCAGAGTGTTTCGTGGCGGCACTGGAGGTCTCGACTTCGACAGGTTAGACACTTTAATGAGAAGTGATAACGAAGACTGAGGGAGGATTTATTTCCTGAAGGAAACCTGTCAGTGATAGTGGTTGATGGTGTGCGTGCAAGTTTACATGTAGGGAAACACAGGCGCCAGTTCTAGGGAGGCGATCTATTAAAGCCATAGGGCTGCCTGTAGAATGCAGAGGCGAAACAATGAGTTGAAGTGGTTTGTTGAAACTCAGTAACCAAGGACGAGTAGACTTTCACGAAGAGGTCGACGAGTCCGAGAAAGCTGTGCAGAGTTTTTCGATTTTGTTATGCTCGGGCGTGGTGACTTCTTCAAATGGAATAGGCACGAAGCATGAGAGTAGGGAAGACTATGGGCCAAATTTATCGTAACCCCTATGGCCAAGGTATTGCTGAAGTCCGACAAAGGTCTTGTCTACTGGCGAGTCCTTGAAGGTTGTTTGCACGGAGAGAAGACGAGGACAAAAGCAAAGTTATTAGCTTGGTTGCAAGTTATCGAAAAACTGCAGATACAGGACAAAGTACGTAGGGTTATATACTCCTAAGTACGAGTACCATACCAGTCGCGACACGTATCCGCAGTAATCAACAAAGTCATCAATGAAATACAAACAAGTCATAACGAGTCAAAGGACAAAAAGGGAAACTGATCAGCACTGCCAAGCCAGCCTGTGCGAGGTGGTGTCTAACTGGAACTATAGTACAACAAGTAAGCGACATAAATGAGTCAGAGAGAGTCACCGGAGCAAGAAGTAAACAAGTTGTCCATCAGAGAGGGCAGTGGAATACTGGATCATGGGTAAGGAGTCTCGACAGGTATTGGAAATACCTGGACAGCAGGTGATCCGAACATTCTGCAGAGCATATGCACTCCTAGAATAACGACGACTATGAACGATGTGACAAGGCACGTGACACACGTGACCACGAAGAGCCAAAAAAGGAAGGAGCCCTGATGCAGGTGTAACAGGGTCTAACTATTGTCTACTTCGCTTATCCTTGTCCATCATCAATATACTTTGCTCCAAGCCCTCCCTGAGCTCAGTGCAGCTTAGGACATTGAATTAAGTCATCATCCATCCTTCTGAGCACCCCCAACCCTCAGCACTTGTCTTTGAGTGTTGTAGCTCACAAAAACCCTCCCAAAGAACAGGTTCTACCATCTAGGTACCACATAGGCACACCACCACTCACTCTTTTTGTCTTTTGTGTTGGTTTTGGTTGGTTTTCACCACTGAACCACACTTTGACTCACAGCATCTTCAAGTGAACAAGCCCATGAAGGAGGATCCGACAGACCCACCAGGAATTCAGGCTCTGGTCATGGATCGAGTGGTAGATCTACTCATGGCAGAACCAAGGGCAAGAACCTGGCTTCATCCAGCCAGTGGGCTGTCACCACTACTGGTGACACATCTACTACAGAAGGTCTTCAGCTGAAGAACATCAACTGGGATGTTCCTCATACTGATATACTTGTCAACTGGTTGCTCACCCACCCTGCAAACCAGAGAATCCTTTTTAGTGATAAGATCACAACCATCTCACCACCTTCACCTGATGAGGGGCCAGTGGGCCATAACAAGAAAGAAGTTCAAGCAATTATTGCTGAAGTCATATTCAAGAATGATCCCTACTACAAGGACATGTACATGGCAGGCACTGCTAAGTTCCAAGTTAGTGTAGGCAACCACATCACTACATCAGTCTCCTCTTCATATTTTATCTGTGATTTTTTAATGATCATTTAGGCTGAAGGGATCATATCACAAGTGCCATGCATGCTTTAAACAATCAGGGGAAGGCATTATGCCTGGTCATGCAAGCTATGCAAATCTCCATTGTAAGTTATCAATCAATCTAGTGGGATTACAGTCACTGATGTGTATGATTACAGAAGCTGTTCTCAACACTTTACCCTGGTACAACAATCTGCATTCCATCTGGCAGGGCAACCCCTCCTTCAACTCTGACCCAATTAATTCTGAGCCAGACAAAAATCACACTGAAGATTTTTTAGCCATTGTCCAAAATAAATCATCCAGTATGCAGAAGACTTCAGACTTGGGAGTGGGGTCACCTGCCACTCCAGCAGATGAAGGTACCCCTTCAAATACTGGGACCAAGGAAATGCGTGGTGATTGAGATCTGGAGGATGGTGAAGTTGACAAGAGGATGTCTCATGTTGGTGATCTAGTCATGAATGAGGGGGATGAATTTGCTGATAGTATCTTTGATCTGGAAGGCACAGACACTGGCTTTGGAGATGGAGAGGATGTTAACATGGACTTGGTGTCAGTTCACAGTGATCAGGTGCATTTCTACTGGGACATCACTAATGGATCATTGTTAATGAATCAGCAGTCATATCCTCAGCTGTTGACTCCTGAAGTGCAGTCTCATATTTCCCTCCCTCACAAGTCTCACACACCTTTCTCAGATAATCACTCTGCATTCCACCAATCACCATACCTTCGTCCCCCCACTTCCACTGGAAGTGTCATTTCCTCTGTGTCATCATCATCTAGCTCTTCCCACAAGGGGAAGGCTGTCATGAGGACCCTGTCGTCCTCATCATCCAAGACAACATCAATGGAGGCAAGTTCTCTCCAAGTCACTTGCAACAAGTCTCAACTTCAAAGCCAGGTCATTGACTTGAGTCAAGAGGCCAAGTTGATACTAGCATCCTTGTCTTCTGGTAAGACTGCGTGGTACCTGGCAAAAATGCAGTATATGCTGAAGGATTGGGAGCTTGAGTTGAGGAAGGAGCAGCTCAGGATGCAGTGGAAAGATGTGGAGGATAAGCATCAAAGGGAGCAGGAGCTCTGGAAGCTCAATATCGAGCTGAAGAATGCTGAAGAAAACACCTTCATGAGGGAGGCCAAAACCCTTCGACTCAAGATTCAACTTGCAGAACTCATGAAGAGCAGTGGCAGCTCTGGCTCAATGTCTTCTGACCCCACTGCTTAGGCCAGCCACCCTTTGCAATCATGTCCATTTCTTTTTTTAATCCATTGTCACATCTCAGCTTGGCTCATCATCTTCTCTGTTGTACTTGTGTCTCAGTCCCAGTGCATCACATGATTCTTAAGTACATGCTCGCCCCATACTGTATTACTTCTCTGTCTCCCCTGTACTCACCCCAACACTGTATCAAGATGCAATGTAGGGTACATTTCATTTGCAGAATGGGCGTGGTATCATAAGTGACTTCTCCAAGGTCAGTCATAAAGTGCCTGGATCCTGTGAAGACCCTTTACACACCCTCATCATCAATGGGTGGGACTTAGCTGATTCCTACAGCATCACTAGCTACACTCCTTCAACTTTATATGGCAACCATTTTGGTCCATTTATACTAGGTATGTTCATGCCCCAGATATTGGAACAGCTCGTCTAACAGCCTCATTCGAAATCACTGACCTGGTGTTCCCACGGCCTCTCCTACCATGACCATGTCACCATCCTGTTGGCCCAACCCCTCCTCCATTGCCCACTGACTCGAGGGCTCAATGATGCCAACCATCTCCTCCTCAAAACAGATCACCATGTTATGCAAGATGATGCAACACATTACCCAGTAAACTGCAACCTTAACATTCCTCTCATTCTGGATTTTCAAGTGCAGCTCATGGAGACTCTGAAATCAACCCTTCAAGGCAGCAAATGCATGCTCAACATGGATGTGGACCTTTCAATGCAATTAGCATGCATACCAGTATGAGGTAAGTATCACCTTAGAAAGATATTTGTTATATAAATTCTGATTGCAAGATAGCTGCCCACCCTTGGGTTTTTTAAAAGGAACAGCACACCATTCCTCCATGGGATATGTGCTATCCACCCAGGTCCAGTGATCTTCAGGGATAAGGTCTCCTGGTCATGATGCAATGTGAGTACCTTGAAATGCCCATGCATCATGGACATTTCCAGGGTGACCAAGCCCATAGTCAACCATGAGAAGGTTGTGTGGCATGATAACAAGCTATGAGTGGTAAGTATTCCATTTTGCATGCATTAGAATACACACCTGACAATTGAGTGAATACCTTGATTTTCTGTCATAGAAGCTCTCCCCAAATATTTTGGGCTTTTCAAAGAGCAGAATCAATGAGCTGTCTGCAGCAAAGACTCCATTTCTCCATGCCAGACATGTCTGTGATTCAGTGAAGGTATGCACTCTTTCCATATCCTCTGAGTCATGAGGGGGAATATTGACAAATGTCTTGTGCTCATCCAGTATTGCAACCATGACCCAATTGGTGAAATTGATCACCAATCCCACACTAACCCCAGCCCACTGGGCCATGTCCTCTGGCGATGCCACATTCCAATAATGCCCCACACTGAAAAGGAAAGTTGTGAGTTGAATGGCAACTGGCAACTGACAATTTTCAGAGCTACTATGAAATATCAGGTGCCTACTTATTTGATCAAGGATGCAATTGAAAACTTCTGGCCATACACAAAGGTGTCTAAGGAACAGATGAGGGTGATGGTCAGCAAAATGGTCAAGCAGGCTGAGCTGTGATGACTGCATCAATGGTACAGCAGGTTTTTCAAGAACCTGTGCATGCTCTACTTTGTCCTTCAGAGCCTCAATCACATTCAGGAGCCATCCACACCACCTTTCCCTCTCAACTGTTGAGTCTGTATCATCAGAAACACTGGAGTTGGAATCCATTGAAATCAGAGAGATCAGAGAGATCAGAGACAGCAAAGTAATGAAGAGGATGCTCTGAGATGAATCAGAATCCCCATATGTTGTGGTTGAATCACTATTATTGCTACTATCAATTTCACAATGCACATTTTCCAGCCTGGCTGTTGCTACCTGCAAGCTAGCTTCATCAAGTTGTCTGAGGAGATTTTTGCAGAGAGATTTGTGGGGCATTGTTCTTCAAGACTTAGCTATTTAATTATTTGATATACTGCTAAAACTACTGTAATTTATTTTGAGTCTGATGGGATGCCACACTGTTTGACTTGTTGGAGTTGAAAATGTAGTGGCCAGAACATGTTTCCAGAGCCAGTGCCAGAACACAGACAGAGCACTTCCAGAGCGCTTCCAGTGCCACCTTGAGCACCACTTATGTTAAATCACCCCTATATTTGACCCCTTTAATGAAGACTGAGTCAATGCGGTCACGTGACGCGATCGACTACCTTACGAAACTTTTGTAATATGTAGATAATGCTGATCACATATCACTACTGAGAATGCATGGTAGCGGCATCATCTCCCCAACTGTGGATGGTAATGGTTTTGTAAAACGACCATCTAGTCATGTTCTTCACCGACTATGCAACGATCATTTGACACCGGTGCGGCAATTGTACACAGCCATGAAGCTAAGTGATGTGCAGGGACGTTCATTGTCTGTGAGCACCACTGATAATCTTGTACTTGCATTTATTGATTCCCGGAGATGTATTTTACTACAGGCACGTGTGAAGGAGGTCATAGTCAAGAGTAATTTCAATTTGGGAAAGCGGCTTTCACATCATACTCAAAGTGAACTGCAGGCACTTGAAGCACTGGTAAGTGTCAATTGATATGCTGATATGACATGATGTGAAATGGTGTTGTGTAGGTCGAAGACAAGGTCCCTGACTTTGCCAGGTATGAAGACTGCTGGCCCATTGGCGTGCTCGTACGGCGGCATCTCAACAATCGTAGTCACCTTATAGAGCGCCGGGTGAGCCTTGCTTTACCCTACTGAATCTAACAGATCCAAACATCAGAATGTTCTCAGGAACGCCGATGTGCTGTGAATTCCTTTTCCTTTGTTGTCGCGGGGGTTGCTCCTTACCAAGATCCTACTAGCGGCATCCAACAGCGATGACTAGAGAACCTTCCCAGCGGGGGACGGACAATGGATTGGTACCTTTTGTTATGTCAAGAGTGAATCCTTACTAACATTATACCAGATGGATTCGGGAAGAAAGGGCGGCGTCTGTTCGCAAAGGAGGGGTAATGCATTGATGCTACAACAGCCCCGTCAAGATCACTACAAGCTCCGTGACTTTCTTGATGAACATCAAAAAACTCACCTTTTGTTTGCATTGATGAAGGCCGGATTAGCAGATGATGCCGACTTTGAGGCTTTCATTTCTATGCCTCAGATGTTAAGAAGTGCATTTTTGACTGCTGCTTTGGAAGCCACACCACACGAGGTTGCCGCAGTTCAAATAGCAGCTATGCAATATCAAGCATTACGGGGTAGGAATTAGGGAACTGATCCAAGCTAACCCAAATGTATAGTAATTCTTTTCGGATAGTCCTCTAAACACGCATCTTCGTAATTCGTGTTGAAGGGGGATTGATCTATTTCCTATGTAATAGGCTCCTAATCAGCGCTATCCTACCCTGGGGAGCTGTCGGATGCGGAGACAACTTTGTGAATAGTTCCTGCGAGTCGGACAGCCCAGATTTACCGTCCATCCGACGACCAACCACATCTACCAAGCATCTCTCGATCCACCGCATCACCATACTCTCCTTCTGCCAGACACCGTTCGTCCATACGGCCAGTGGTCCATTCCTCCGATCGTACGTGGACGCTGCCTTGTCTGGTTCTCCAGTGGCACGGGCGACGCGACGTTTCATGCGATTCGCCATCACGACGTCTGTGAAGACCCTATCGCCGACGACGACAAGTTCATGGTCCTGGATTGGGTTAGGTAGCGATGAGAAGTAAGCGCGGATAGCGGATATACAGCGATATGCTGGCTTGGGTGAACCATGGTGCAATACAGGAACTGAGAGGTGATGAGAGACTGACTCGGCCTAATCGGAACAATGTTAGCGCGGGAGATTCATATCAGTAGCATGGAATGTACCTGGATTCCTCCGGGGTCGTCTCCGGTACCTGCAGAATTACTAACTATGAGAACGTTACGTTCTCCGAACACCTCTCGGCATTCTCTCCAAGCATCCTGTGATGTACGATTAGCGGGGGGGAGGACCTCCGTTGGTTGCGAACACGCACTTTCAGCTCTGGTGCAAGGGTATCCTTGTACGGGATGGTCTAATGTTGTCGCATACGACAACAGTCAAAGAGGATTCAGAGAGTGACGCTGTGAACACACCAAACAATTATCTTTGTCAAATACTGCTCCTCGATATCCAGCTTTTCGCAGCGCCAGAAAGTCCAGCTGGCGAATATCTTGCTGCGGGATAAATTGCGTTAGTCTGACGAGCGGGGCAAGTACGTGACAATACAACCCGACCTGTTATTATGACATGAGGCAGGATGATGCGGGGGTTCCAGAGCAGTTGGAAAGGCGCCAGAATTCCGGGAATGTTGAGGGGCATCAGTGGAAAAAGGTGAGCAGGTGAATTGAATTGTGGGTGGTCACGTGACACTGGTGACCTGTGGTGAGGTTGTGGGCGACGCGCAACAAATAATATTGGCAACGACGACGACGAAGACGCTAATGGACGAGTTCGATTTTGACCGCGCTGCCTCTGCCTTCCCAGATATCTCACTAGATGGCGAGGGCGATGTGCCCGCGTTCTCCTCTGCGGCTGCTCCAGTCAACTCAGGTTTCTCGTTCGACGATTTCGGGAGTCCACCGAGAGCTTCATTCACAGAGGTGAAGGTCACCGGAGACGAAGAGATCGAGAAGTTTGAGGGCCAGTTCCCTGACATTGACGTTGGTAATGTGAGTACGCTATGTTCTATCTGCCTTTCTATTGACGGGATATTGACGGAGGGTGATTCATATAGCCAGTGTCTCCTCCACCTGTCGTCACTTCTCGCCCGACGTTCGGTGCTGCTCCTCCTTTTGCACCTCGTCCCCAGCCCTCTGCATACTCCGCTACGCCGATTCTCAACCAACAACTTGACGCTGACGAACCTGAACCCATCAGGTAACGATTGTGCATTAACAGCCACTGCTTTATACATCTCGGCTTACCGTCTTTCTAGACTATGGCGTGAAACACAAGCAGAGGAAATTAGGGCTCGTGACGATGCGAGCAAGGCCAAGCGTCAGGAGACGATCGGTAAAGCTGAGCGGGCGATCGACCAATTCTATGAGGAATACGCCGCAAAGAAAGCCGACTCTATCAGAGCGAACAAGTGCGTTCACGTTCTTTACTTTCCTACGAAGGTTGACCTCTTGCTGATGATATGAACAGGGATGAGGAAGTGGAATACTTCGAGTCCCTACGATCCGTCACTTACCAAGGGCACCACCTGGGAACGTATCTGTGACATTATTGAGCTGCAGAATTCGCAGAGCAAAACCATTGCCCGAACTGGACCCGGTACTACGGACCTTTCGAGGTTCAAAGAAGTTTTGCTCAGGCTCAAGAGGGAAGGAGATGCAGCACCTGGTGCCGCAGGTTATTAGACCATCCATACACTATATATAGTCGATTCAGAGGCTATATTTTTTCCAAGATATCCACTCCGAAAACCAGAAGAAGACAAAAACATGGAACGCCACTAACGCAGAGCATTTAAAGTTTGGAAGGAATGGTGGACGGGATATGTGCCTCAACCCAAGTGATGCACTCGTTGATCAGCTGTTCCTTCACACCGTTAGGCTCATTGTGTAGCTCGTGGAACCCACCCTACAGGGATTTGTGAGAGAATACTTGCAAGGAGCGGGTTGACTCACGGGGTATGTGGAGAAATGTTTCACTTCAGCTGGAACGGCGTTGTAGAACTGCTCCGAAGCCTTGTAGGACGTAACCTGCCAACCGATCTCCAGAACAGGAAAGGTGGGAAGAGATGAACCCTGACCTTGTCCTCTGAGCCATGCACAATTAAGAGCTAATCGCCGCAACGCATCAGTGAACTGGATACACATTATTATCAACTAACTGACGGGGAGGTTTTTCGGCCAGCGGGCATAGTCATTACGAAGAAGGCTCTCTCCCTGGACGACCTCAGCAAAGGAGGTACTTGCAATCAAGATAGACGACTCACTCCATCCAGCATATCGCTGATGCCTTTAAGTGACCCCATCTGTTTCACCAAAGGGTCCTTAAGGTAAGCTTCATTCACGGCATCGTCATGAGAGATATCCTGCTCGCCGTTCAATACGCTGAGATACCATGTCGTGTCTGGCAAATACCTTGTGATTTACCGCGGCGGGTATGGTGAAAGAGGGGCTAATTCGACTAGCTTTACCACCGATCCAGCGGGCTGCCTTTGCAGCTGGCTTCGTCTGTAGGATAAGTGGACTGCTCGCTATGACGCCAGCAAGACTAGACACCGTTTCTGGCGATGGAGGGGGTGTCTCTCTCGTCGGGAACGCAAGCGCCAGTGCGCCTCCCTAGCACTTGGATCAATCCCATTACATAGAATGAGGCTCATCATTCGACATACCATCGAGTGACCGTACAAAAACACCGGCACGGCGCCAAATTCGTTCTGCGCGTGTTTAACCGCCCACTCGATATCCTCCAGCTGTTCCTTCCAGCTAGTTTTGGCATAAGCGCTGCTCTTGCTCTTATTATCCGAATCTAGCGCCGTTCTCCCGAATCCACGCTGGTCGAATGCGAAGACACCAATTCCCCGCGCGGACCATGCGGGGAAGACGTGCTCGTACCGTGCGACATGTTCCATGAAACCATGGGCGAATACTACGGCACATTTCGTCTGTGTGCCTTCTGGCTTGTAAGTGCGCGTGTAGAAGCGCGTTTGCTGTGGTCCTGAGAGCCACGCTTCGGTGTACGCTGTACTGCTGGACATCGTTTGGGAGACAGGGAGAGGTGCTGACTAAGCAGCTTCAGTGTAATGATCTCGGCTACCTGGGTTACTACTACCATTAGGATGTAGGCGGCCGTCTTACAGCGAAGACGACCACTGCTCGGGGCACGCAACGCGTCTTCCTATGCAAGCGCGTTCCTCGACTCCATCAAAGATGTGGGGCATCCAGCCAGACACCTCACGTACCCAAGAGCAACGCCATTCTACGAACAACTCAAACCCATCCCGTCCGTCCGGTATACGAAGTCTTTCCTCTTCCTCACCGCCCTGGCTGTGTTCGTACTTGTTTCTTATATCTAACAAATTGATTCCGAAGCCACCTCGACGTACTTATGTACTTTTCAGCTCCCTCGCGATGGACGTCACTTGGAAGTACTGGCCGCAGAAACAGATCACCATTACCAAAGAAGACGGGACAACTGAAGAAGCTTACGCGCCTCGACCTATTAGCCACCGTCTTCTCATGCTCACTATGCATCTCGGCATCGGCGCGTCCGTGGCTGCTTACCTTGTGAACAAACGACAAATGCACGTACATAAGGTCTGGTTGCTACCCAGGACCGTTCGGAAAAAGCAGGGAAAGACGCTCTCGAACGTCCCACAAGAAATCAAGCCAACGATGGACGTGGTGGTGAAAACGTATTCGTGGCATTCTCCTAGATCCACCTTTGCATATAGTCCCTCCGTCGCGGGGTTCACGTCCTCTGGCGAAGACGTTACCCTTCGTGTTGCTTTGGAGCCCGGCAAACCAGCAAACACCTTTATCCTGAAGACGAAGGGGGTTCTTGTAGATGGGAAGGCTGTACCCAGGATATTAGCGAAGGATTCGATTTTGAGTTCGTTCCATTCAAAGATCGTTTAGCTCTCACGACTTGGTACAGTACAGTGAGTTCTGGTATGTCCACTTCCTATAAACCCACGTTTCTGCGGCTCAGAAAGGGCGTCATCATGGATCAGAAGACCATCGCAGGCGGGTGGGAGGGTTCCAGCTATACTCTTGAGTTTCCTGACGTGCGATACCAGCATGAACCTACAAGTACAGCATATACAACGTCACATGTCGCAGGACCATAACTTCTATTGCTTGCTGAGTAGCTGCACACAAGGTCGATAAGCGAGCCTTCTGTATTTCTCGACAGTCACATCAAAGATTTGGAAGGCTGTAGATACGAAATTCGGAGTGAATATCCCAGCCCCTTGGGAGGTCTTCAAAGAGTGTTCTCAAGGATGCTACCCAGTAGGACCCTGGTCAGACCCCAGCATGTGAGGTGCCTTCACTGTAAAAAGTAAAATCACTAAAAATCAGTGTCTGTGACACTGAGAGCTAGTTTAGTAACAAAGTCCCACAAAGAATCCAAGTGAAAAAACCCAAAAAAAAAGTCCCAGGCCTTAGTGACATAAGCATACAAAGTTCAAGTGGAGCTCTAATTTAGGAGGAGACATAGATGATATTGATAACTGCAACCACAACTAGCATGGCTGATGAGTCAGGTGTAACTGGGAACCTGATCAGTGGGGACCCTCCTGATGCTGCAGATGACAAGACCAGGGAAATGTGCATCAACATCAACAATGACCACTATTGACACTGTAAACTCCTCATTCTTATCCTCATCCACCATCACCTCCAACTCTTATCTCTGTTACTCATGTTGGCAGATGCTCTACAGGCTGTCATGCATCAGTAAATCACTTTTGCTGGCCAGAGCTGTCCAGAGCTGTCCAGCACTGGACAGATTCCCTAGGACTGCCAGCACACAAAGTGGTTTACTGATGTGGAAGCAACATGGCATGCTGACCCAGTCCCATACCACACATCAATCCTGACTGGGAGTGGGTGGGTAGCTGAGTTGTTGAATGGCCATCCTGAGTGAATTTGTACAGAACTCACAGTTCACAAGCATGTATTTGAAATCTTATTGTGGGAGCTCCAACAGCATGGTCTCAGTGTCACACACCAAAGGTGTTTGGTGAGGTGGACATGGATACAGCTGATGAATGGAGACAAAGACCATAGCCCTCATGTGAAGAAGGACAGCCAGAAATGTTGGCAGTCATCCCTCACACAAGAACAAGTTGTCAATGCCAAAGAAAAAGAAAGGGAGCAAGTTAGGCACCAGTTAAAATTCTTAAGTGCCTGTGTATGGCATTCCAGTTTTCAACATATCTCTGCCATTTCTGCAGATACTGAAACCATTCCCACACTTGCTTGTAGTGCTCAGCCATGTGATCCTACCTTCCAAAATTGGAAAAGATTTGCACACTCCACATGTTTCTACAGCACTCCCTCCAAAAGACACTCATGTTGCTAATTCCTCTGATATGGCCACCTCCACATCAATCATTTCACTTGTCCCCTTTGCTAGGGACCATGGCTACATATATCTACCAGGAGTTCTTACCAGCTTCCATCCTGAAGCATCCTGGTACATCCCACCCTTGTCCACCCCCTCTCAGCCCATCCAGCTTGGACAGTGTGTTCTTTTTGTCAGTATGACCTCTAGGAGGACATTCTTTGGTTGCCTCAGGTCTGTCACTTGCTTAGAAAGGTCTTATGTGGTCATTTCAGTCTCTCCAGTCCAAGAAGCATATGGATCCTTCCTCCCTGCTCCCTGCAATGTCTTCACACCAGTCTCATCCATCATTCTTCCAAAATTGCAACAGCTACAGTATAATCTACTGTTCTCCACTCTCCCTGATCACATCCATGACAAGTATGATGCCCATCTTGCCTCCTTATTGCAAGATACAGCAGAAGATGCTCCCCCTTCATCCTCTCTTCCAACAGAGCCTCATTCATGAAGTTTTTATTTGCTTCACTGAGAGGATGGTTTGGGGGGGAAAGTTGCAATCCCTTATGCTCCTGTCACCCCACAGACCCCCAAAGCTTGACCCCTGTTGACATCTGACTCACACTGTCTGCTTTTGGACATACTATATTGGCATCAGATCAGCACTGCCTCTCTGTCATCCCACCTTGGCCTAGAAGTGATCTCTTCAAGATGTGACATGCACAGCCTCCCCTAATGTGATTCCAGTGTGCTTTCCCAGTTCCTGACATTACTTGACTCATACTTTGACCTTCTGACTGTCCTTGACTCACCTATTGCCAATACTTGCCAATCTTTTGACTTTGCTTACTGATTCTTCACTTTTTGGCTTACTTATCCTTACCAATGCTCACCAATGCTTTCTAAGACAATTATCCATCACTTACATTCCTTACTCATCAGTTACCAATCACTTACCAAGTGTTTGCACCTTGTTTTCCATAGGCAATGCCCCTGTACTGTATATAAATCACTGTACTTAGATAGCTGAAAAAGGAAGAAGATGTCAGAGTGCCCCTCTTGCTCACATTTTTCATCATCACTCAGTAATTCATTCATCAGCCTTGATAGTTGAGACTTTATTAAGGGTCTAACTATTGTCTGCTTTGCTCATAATCATCTATCATCAATCAACTTTGCTCCAAGTCCTCCCTGAGCTCAGTGCAGCTTAGGACATCAAATTAAGTCATCATCCATCCTTCTGTAGGCTGACAGCAGTCTACCCCATTGCATTCTCTTGCATTCTTGCTCCCTCTTTGTCAGGACCACCCCCAACCCTCAGCACTCATCTTTGAGTGTTGCAGCTTGCAAAAAACCACCCAAATCAAAGGTTCTACCATCTAGGTACTGCATAAGCACACCACCACTCACTCTTTTTGTCTTTTGTGTTGGTTTTGGTTGGTTTTCACCACTAAACCACACTTTGACTCACATCAGTCCTTCCAAACATGTTATGCTTGAAGAGCAACTCACAGTCTTTCTGTATACCTCTGTTACCAGTTTGTCCATCAGACATGTAGGTGAACATTTTCAAAGGTCAAACAGCACAATCTTGAAGTAAGTCTTCAACTGCACCATTTTCAGTGGACTAATCATCATTCTAGGTACTTCAAAAAAATTCTGTTCATGTTCACATCTTGTGATATATACAGTGGCTCAAAAAACTGTCTGCATGTTTGTATGTTTTACATTAGTTATGACTAAATGCAATAACCCCTAACCCTAGCCCTAAACCATGAGTGTATGAAGTAAGGTACTTACTCTTGGCATTCTATTGGTCCATGAATCAAGTGATTTGGATAGGAATTGATAGAATAGCAGCCATTTGAAAATGACATGTCATGCAGACAGTTTTTTGACTTAAAATTTTGATTACATAGTTTTGAGTTTAACAAAGTTTAAAATGCTGTGAGGTGCTTACTAATGCTTGCATGGTATATCACATGGTCTATTTGATGATTTGTCATCATACAAACAATGCCAAACAATGAATTAGGACCATCAAGGCTCCTTCTTCTACCCCAACTCATGAAACCATCCTCCTGGTCCATCTGGGCCATTTTCTCAGAGTAATCCCCATAAATATTGGTGCCCACTACAGTAATGTCATCAGGGTATATGTCCAACACAATCAAACCCTTAAAAAATCTGCTTTCAGTCATCCCTGTGCTGTTTCCCCCACCCATACCTGACATGTTCTGCAACTAATCAGTACTGAGAATGCTGGAAATGCCATGGAGGTCAATCCAACACATCAGGAAATGATGAACAAACAAAACACCTTTTAACCAGTGCATTCTCACCACAGTGCAACTAGTTTCAATGCTGGGGTGAGACAAAACATTCCTGTGCACTTCAGGTGGCATGGGAAGCATGGCTAGACTGTGCTCTCAGCTGACTGTGGATGACTGAGAATGGGTGATTTAGTTATGTAAGACCATAGGTAATACTCAGGGCTAGATGGAGTGATGGAATCTCCCTCCTAATAGTTCAGTGGACTATCTGCCCCAGGGCACCTGGACTGTAATGAAGAGTTTTAGTCCACCCTAGCTCTCAACCCAGCACCCCTGAGGTGGAAACCCACCAGATAAGAGGTGATTGGATTGTTGGTCATGTTTTACAGTGCCAGATTAACCATCATGGCTTTTTCAGCATTTTCAGTACTGATTAATTGTGTCATGACCATGGTCCTCACTCACTCTGCACCCCTTTCTGCCAGTCATTCACTCACTCCACACCAACTCTGCCTGTCCCCTGACATTTATGAGTTGTCTCTGCTCCAACTGCTGTCATACTTGTATTGCTCTCCTACTGGACTGTGTGGGCCATTCTCTGAGGAGTCATGTGACTACCCTTTGGACTTCTCCCTGACAGTGCATGATCAGGTACTCTGCAGCATGCACACTGCATAATCCAGCACCTGGACTGTTTCCTCTTTGGGATGTTCTATGTTACCCATTCATGTGTCCATTGACCCTTCATTTGTCATCTAGGAGGTTTTACTTGAAATTTTATGAGTCTCCATATGTCAGTTCCAATTCTGATTACTGTACCTCTGTAGTAGTGTAAAAGCATGTATCATACTCTGCTGTTCTTCAGTACAAATATTGACTTAGTTCCTACTCCCTCTGTCTTTGTCTTCTGCCTGTTGGAGTTACCTCTGACTGTCTGTCTGTACCCTCCCTCTGGGATATGGGGGCTGCCCAACACGCTCACTTCATTCTGCCTTTATCTCAGCAGACTTCATTCCTGCCAACACTCTGCTAGTCAGAGTTCCATTCTTTCTGTCAGACTTGCTTCCAAACCTCTCCCCAGACCTTGTCTAGCATTGGAGTTGGTTGGAGTAGGCCTGGGCTTGACAAATTGCAGAACATGTCAGGTATGGGTGGGGGAAACAGCACAGGGATGACTGAAAGCAGATTTTTTAAGGGTTTGATTGTGTTGGACATATACCCTGATGACATTACTGTAGTGAGCACCAATATTTATGGGGATTACTCTGAGAAAATGGCCCAGATGGACCAGGAGGATGGTTTCATGAGTTGGGGTAGAAGAGGGAGCCTTGATAGTCCTAATTCATTGTTTGGCATTGTATTGTTTGTATGATGACAAATCATCAAATAGACCATGTGATATACCATGCAAGCATTAGTAAGCACCTCACAGTATTTTAAACTTTGTTAAACTCAAAACTATGTAATCAAAACTTTAAGTCAAAAAACTGTCTGCATGACATGTCATTTTCAAATGGCTGCTATTCTATCAATTCCTATCCAAATCACTTGATTCATGGACCAATAGAATGCCAAGAGTAAGTACCTTATTTCATGCACTCATGGTTTAGGGCTAGGGTTAGGGGTTATTGCATTTAGTCATAACTAATGTAAAACATACAAACATGCAGACAGTTTTTTGAGCCACTGTAGCTGATATCACACAGCCACAAAGTACATACACAGTCATTGATCATCTCAGCCATTCATCTGGATTTGCATGTTCCCTGAAGTCAGGGGCTGATATTGGTGTTGCAAATGAGAATTCATGGGACAGTTACATGAAGGTATGATTCAATCCAATCAGATTGAATGCCCTGTACTAATGGTGATGTTGGCAGGTCCACAAGGATGCAGTCCCTTATAAAAACAAGGGATGGTTATTCTATGCCAACAACTTCTATGCTCCACCATCATGGCCATCTGTTAATCGACCCTTGTTCCACTCATAGGCAGCTGGAAATCCCTTCCCCCCTACACTAACAACTTCCCATCACCCAGCACCATCTACTGTCACTTCAGTTCATAGCAGATCTACTTTTAACTGGCACTCAGACCAGTCTGCTGCCCCCCCCAGCACACCATCAAACTTCACCCCTCCAACTGCCCTGTCATTGTTCAATGGCTTGTCTGTCAGCTCCATCAAGCCATCCTCCAGTATTTTGGCTTGTATGGAGTGCTCCAGAAAGCAGAAGGCAGATGACAATGACAATCAATCCACCATATCAGGTGCTCTTTCAAGCACTGTGGCTTCAACCACCTCATTGGGATGAAAGTGATGCACAGGGAACATGATACTTGAATGAGTGGAAGAGGAAGTTGGAGGTATCCATGGTATAGTCCACATGCATATGAATGCCTTCACTCATGCAATCACATCCCTTGTGGAGTCACCTGCAACCATTCAACCTGCAGCCAATCCCAAGCCCAATTTCTGCCAAGACCCAGTCCATCTGTTGGTGACTGAGGCAACACAGAAGCTGTTTCTGTTGGACATGGATAAGTTCCTGCCAACTGACATTGTTAGGATTGCAAATCACTTCAAGGAAAATGTTTCCCATGCCAGTCTGTACTTATCATTCACTAGTGATCCTGACCATATGGCTGCAGTTCAGCATGCATGGCTTGAGGCAAAGCTCAATGAGATTGGGAGATGTATGCAATAATTGTTGTACTTGCAGCTTGTATTGTTGATTTTCTACCTTTACATTTGTTACAATATCATCGGCATTTCCATTCTTCTCAAAGTCTGCTTCTGGAGATTGGAACTCAACAACTGCAATTGGATGGCACATTGAAGAATTTTTATTTTTGAGAGATGGGGGAGGCTGTAGAATTCTGAGGGGCAAGTATGGCCAGAGGGGCTCCCATAGCTTGAGCGAATGATTGGGGGTGACATCTGGGTCTTCTAGGGCAGTCTTAAGCTCAACTTTGAACCTCTTCTCATCTTGAGGTGACTCATCTATTGTTTTTTAAAAAGAAACTAAGTACATCAAGTACTAGGTAGGGCTGACTAAGCAACCCAAAAGTGAAAATCTAAGTACCACTAACAGAAAAATACCAAAAATGAAAACTAAATAAAATGAACAAAATAGAACAATTGCTCTAGTAGGGAAATTACATTCCCTACAATGTGTAGCATAGGGTAGAGGGAATGCAGCATAGCATAGAGGGAAACAATAGTAGATAAATGCTAACCCACAGTGAGCTCTCCCATGGTCAATGGAGAGTCAGCTGTGAGAAGGGAACTTTGTCACTCTGTAGTAGGTATTGTCTGGTAGTTCTGCAATCTACATGAGTACATTGCAAGCATGAACATAAATCATTTTACCTACAACCTGCCAAGCAGATGTGCCAAATACACTGACCCCAGTTGGAGCATGCACCCTTGATGCTCACCCCACTCAGAATCAGAGTCACTGCTGCCAAAAGATCCATCTTCCAGCAAGTCTGTGGATGAGGACTTCCTGAACTGCCTCCAAGCAAGGTAGGTGGACTTGTAATGGATAGCTTCTTGCTGCTGAAGCCACAATGCCATCTGCTCCAAATAGTCATGCTTGTTACTTGCCTGATAAGCATCTTTAGTGTAGTCTATGTTCAAATGTTCCAGGTACTCAGTATTGTAGCCATCTGCACTGCCAAGTTGTTGAAATCCTCTTGCACTTTGAGTTTGATGAGAACATGCTTGTGGTTGTGGAATGAGTCAAGGCTGTCTTGCATAGTCTTTAGTGTCTTCCCTGTGTGCTGCTGTAACTGTGCATAATAAAAGAAGTCCAGCAATGAGACAACAAGGACATGCTCATCAACAGCACCAGAAAGTAGACCAATGAATACCCCCTGCATCTCTTTGTGCTCTCTGCTGGTCCACTGTGAGACTGTTGATATTCCTTTTGCAAAGTGACAAAGAGCAGGGTATCAAGTAACAGCTCAGAAGCATGCATCAGTCTCTTTCTCCCCAATAATTTTGATACACCACTGGAGTAGATGGTCATGGAAGACACCCTTGAGAAGTTGGTGGAGGATGTTGGGAGTGATGCAGGTGAAGATGTTGGTGAAGGGTAGGTCTTTCCAAAAAGGTTCAAACACAGCATGAAAACCTTCATCATCAAACCTCCTAGAATGCCCATTCTTCCACTTTCACTGCAACATTTTCAGTGTGTCAGCCATGCTGCAGCATGCCCATTCCCTGTGGTCTCCTCATTTATTTGATTGAACCAGACAGAGCAGACATTGACTCTCTTTGCTACAAGCCACCAAACATTGTTCAGGGAAGTCTGCAACATAGGCAGTAAGTATTGGATGGACTTGATGCAGACAACCATCAGTGCAGATCATGACCTCACCATTACAACTGGCATCACCTAGAGGTCAAAGGAGCAGTGACATGGCATGATGGAAGAGGCAATATCCTACCAGTGATTGGGTCTTTTTCTCAAAGCACTTGAGTTTGGAGATGGGTAAGTAGCCTATCAATGTCATCACATGTGTGGAAACTTGTCATCTGATATCCTTTGATATGCTTCCTATTATCAGGTACATGGGCCATGCTTTCTTATCCCCACTGAACATCAACAGGGAGGTCTTGTCTGACAACAAGATGACAGGTGTGACTGTAGCACTGGCAAGCAATTTTCCCTGTATAATGGAAGTCTTGTTAGGCTCACTCAGCCCAAGCTTCAGAGGTAAGCACTCACCTGCACATCCCACCACCAATCAGCTGTCCACATTTCATCATAGATACAATTTGTGCCATTGGAATCCATGTATGCATGCTCAGGGATGTATGCCATAGCATCCTGGAAGGCCAGGTTACTGATGAGTTCCATAACACACTTGACTGGATCTCTATGCCACAGCTCAACCTGTTCCCATCTCCAGCTTCCATCTTCAGTCACAGTGTCTCCCACCACATTGCCAGTTCAAAGTAAGTCCACATATTTGAGGAAGGCACATGCACTGCTGAAATTGACTCCACTTTCATGAACCTGGTGTCAAGCAGTGGTAATGTCATTATCTTCCAGAGCAGTGAGTGTGCCAATACATACAAGTGAGAGTTTTAAAAACTCATTGATCCTTGTCTGACCCATGTTTTTCATCAGAAAGCAGGCCAAGTCCCACTTGTTCTTGTTCTGAAAAGGAGCCCACTGATTGTTGTTGTTTTTTTGTTCAGTTCTCTCCATTTCCTTGAATGCTGTTGCATGTGAGCCCAAGATTTGAGCAGCAGATCCTGTGTACTGCTCAATGAAGCATCTGTCACTGGCCAGTGAAGATCCATCCTTGACATCTTCAACTGAGGTGTGTCTAGGCAGAGGATTGAGACATTCAGGACTAGATGGGTCTGAAAGGTCTGACTTTGTCTGGACTGATGGTCCAGCCCTTTGCCTCAGGGCTACCTTGTGTCTACCTTCTAGTACATTCTGCTCCACTGTGATGTCACTACTGATGTCATAAATACCTACTCCTTATGCATGCCCCACCTGCATCTCATGTACAGTAGTATAATTATTGCCACTCAATCCCCAGACTAGCCCCCAAGCTAGTTCATTTCAGTCTTTGAACTCTAAAGCTCCTGCTTCTAAGTCATCATCCCTCCCCTCTTCTCTGTTCTCTCTTTTTTTTTGGTTTTTGGGTGCAGACCTACAACAACCAGTTGTTAGAGTTCACCATATCTTCTTCCAACTTGCACTTTGCCTCCTGCTTGACCTTCCACTCCTCCTCATGTTACTTCCTCTCCACCTCCCACTACTCCTTTTCACTCTTCTTCACATCCTGTCACACCACAAAGAAGCACAACAAAAGTGGGGCTAGTCAACAGACATCCAACCAAGCCTGCCATCAAATAACTCACAAGCTGTCATGGCACAAGCAAGCACAGTGCAGGTGGTGGAAGTCAGCAAATATCCAACCAAACCTTGCATCAAATCACTCACAATCTGCCATTGCACATACACACACAGTGCAAGTGGGGCCAGCCAGCAAACATGCAACCAAATCTGCTGTCAAATCACTCACACCCTGCCATGGCACAAACAAGCACAGTGCAAGTGGAGCAAGTCAGCAGACATCCAACCAAACCTGTTATGAAATCACTCACATGCTGTTATGGCATAAACAAGCACAGTGCAAGTGAGGCAAGTCAGCAGACATCCAATTGAAACTGCCATCAAACCACTCACCCCCTGTCATGGCACAAACAAGCACAGTGCAAGTGGGTCTAGTCAGCAGAAATCCAACCAAACTTGCCATCAAACCACTCACAGCCTGTCAGCATACATCCCACCAATCCTGCCATCAAATCACTCACAGGCTGTCATGGCACAAACAAGCACAGTGCAAGTGGCACCAGTTAGCAGACATCCAACTAAATTTGCTGTCAAATTACTCACAAACTGTCATGTCCTCAACCAGCCCAGTGCATGTAGGGGAAGTCAGCAGATATCCAACCAACCCTGCCATCAAATCACTCACAGCCTGTCATGACACCAACCAACACAGTGCAAGTGAGGCCAGTCAGCAGACATCCAACCAAAACATGCCATCAAATCACTCACATTCTGTCATAATTTATGCACATGCAATGAAAATGTGGCCAATGAGTGGATATCCAGTCAAACCTGCCATGAAAAACCTCACAGCCTGCCATGCCACAATGATGCATACCATAAATGCAATCTATCAGTGAGCATCCTGCTAAACCTGCCATGCTATCACTTACAAACTGTCATACCATGCCCCAATATAATTCAAGTGACACCAGTCAGTAGACATCCACCTTCATCTGCCATGAAGTCACTGACACTCTATATCACATGATATGCACAGTGCATGTTAGTTCACACTGCAGATAACCATACTATGGAATCCCATACTTCCTGTTATGCCACCAACAAGTGGAGTCCAAATGATGTCAGCCAACCTCCAGCCAACCCTTCTATGAAATCACTCACAACCTGTTAGGTCAGAAAAATGCAAAGCATGTGCATCACCAGTCAGTAGACAATATAGCTACCCCAGTCATGCTGTTACTCACAGACTTGTGTGCCAAAGATATGTGCAGAAAATGTCAGGACATGTATTGAATTCAGCTACTACTGTGGCACCACAATCAGATACTCACATCATGCTTGGGAAACCAACTGAGCAAAGAACTTTCCAAAAATTCTTGGTCATATCTTTCCCCTCCCTCAGTTATATCACTGATCATTCTCCCTACCACCCTCCCAAATATCAGAATCTGTGATGAATTCACACTGCTGGCTCACTAGTATATAGCATATTCAATACTCAATCCAATGCTTGACTGCTGTGTTAAGTAACCTCTGCAGGCCTTCCTCATTCAAAGCACTTGCTGTGCACTGGATCAAAGTAGTGCAATCTGCACTCTCATCATGCATCTCTGTCAAGAACTCTTACATCAAGCATAACCATCTATCACAAATGCAGTACTTACTTGCCAGTGGGAGATACATCTCAGGTGGGTATTTGCACTGGTCCAGTATCTGTTTGATGTGTGTCTGCCACTTTTCTAATAACAGAATTTCCCTTTCTGTGGCCCTTTCCTCTGCTTCCTCCATTTCCAACCCTTCATCCAGGAGTTCCTCAATGGCAGCAAAATTCAATGCATCCACCTTTGTTAGCAATACTATCACTGGGACTATGCAGATACTTGTCAATGACAGCCACATTTCCAGAAGTGAACATACCATGTCCTGTGTCACACTCATTAAAAAACTACTGTTCAGCTGCAGTGACTGTCCTATGGTAGTCAGTCATGGGGATACAATACCTATGTATACCTGATGGTCAGCTGAGTCAGCAACCATCCCCAAGGAAATTCTCACCAAATTGCATGAATACACTTCTTCAGTGTCCTTGCAGCTGCATGGTCAATAATAAACTTCTTCATCTCCTCAAACTGTTGGGCAGATCCTGCCTCAAACCTAAAGAGTCATGGAATACAAAGCCTGGGTTGCTCTTGAACACTAGCTCATCCTCAATGTTATGGTAGCCATGCTAGAGGTAATCAGCTGCAACTTCATTTACTGTAATCCAAGATAGTGTCTTACCCCTAGAGTGCCTTGCACAACAACATTGTCAATCTGCAAGTTGTTAGATGAGTGTCAACAACTCCACATCAGCATACCCTGTTTCCCTTTCCATCAAAGACATGAGGTTTGTCTACAGTGTTGCAGACCCTCTGAAGGATGGTTGTTTTGCCAGCATTTCCTCTTCCAATGACCAAAACTCAAAATTTTGCAATATTTTTCATGTACTCCTTGGCCTTTTGAGGATCCAAATGAAACATAGGTGAAGGAGTGGTTTCTATTCCACAGTATCAAGCACATCCACATCCACCAAATAACAGCAGTCATACTTATGATAGCATCCAGGTCAGCCATTTCACCCATGAGATTGCTGGCTCCCACATTTGAATCTTAGGACCAATTGTAGCACATGGTGATAAGCAACAAAAAAAGCAGTACCTGCACTCACTGTGGCTTCAGAGGCAGAACCCCTGGTAATGGCAGCCCAGACAAGGCTAGCCATATCACCAGTTGGATTACTGGCTTCTGTACCTATGTTTTAGCAATTAGTTGACTGATGATGACAAGTGAAGATGATGATACCCCCAGCTGTGGTTTCAGTGGTAATTGGATCACCATGAGTCTTGTGAGAATGATGAGAGTAAGTGGCACTGGCAAATGGCAAGGAAGCCAGAAGCTTCTTGATGCACCCAGGAGCCATGTGGATTTGAGGAGTACAAGTCTTTGATATGTTATGAGTGAATAAGGCCTGAAATGGTCCAGTGTCAAGCATTGTGCCCATGAGGTTCAAGTTGTTCAACAATACTATCAGGGGCACTTGTCTGTTTCAAAATTCCCACCTACATGAGAAGGCATATCCTCTCACATGACACTGCACTTCAATAGCCTGAGAGAATCTGTAGCAGATGTAAGGGTATCAATACCATGGCCAACTAAGAATAGGGCTACCAGTATTTAGTCCAACTTAAGCAGCATCAGTAGACCACTTTGTGAGGTGGTAGTCCTAGGGAATCTGTCCAGTGCTGGACAGCTCTGGACAGCTCTGGCCAGCAAAAGTGATATACTGCCACTACCCTTGTCAATATCGAAGCTATCGCTGGCTAATGCATTGCTCCGCACTTATCTCACGCCCCTACTCATGGAAAAGGACAATGCGTTTGTTTTGGTGTGCACAGGAAAGACGGTCCGTATTCGCTATTCCACTATGTCCGGCCTCGGCCACCTTCATGGTTGGATAGCGAGGAGCTCGTCAAAAAGGAGCAGTAGTTTCAGTGAGATGACGCATGATATTTGACATGCGATACGAAAATAAGAGGGATCGACGTGAAAGGGTGCCTTTCTTACAGTCGGGAAGGAAGAGTTGTCCTTCACGTAGTGGTCGAGGGCTTCTGTTAGATGCTTTTGAGGCTGTTGGTGTATTGGTGAGCGCTGTCATTGAACTTGGTCTACTAAAGTCTAGCCTTCTATATTGCTTGATTGCCACACCAAACATTCGGATTGCTTTCAAAGCTTTTGCAAGGTTGTAGATACGAAATTCGGATTGAATACTCCAGCCTCTTGGGAGGTCTTCTTCTGAAAGCGTTGTCGAGGATGCTACCCGGCAGGACCCTGGTCAGTCCGCAGCGCGCGAGGCACCTTGGACGCCACTGATTTCAGTTCGCTCTACCTCAAAAGCAGCAGATAAAGTGGGTTTTCTCTACAAAATACACTGTAAACGCACCACGTCGTAGTAGGTAACTTACGGCGATAGGTGAGAGATGAGTCTCGTGGACGCAGTGTGACGATGTTCAATACCTATCCGAGCTGTCGCTGGTCAGAACTGCCGAGCAGAGAAGGTTCGGATAGGGTCATGAGCACGCACGGCCCGGC
The DNA here is from genome assembly GCF_024613125.1 of Pisolithus orientalis. Taxonomy (NCBI): domain Eukaryota; kingdom Fungi; phylum Basidiomycota; class Agaricomycetes; order Boletales; family Pisolithaceae; genus Pisolithus; species Pisolithus orientalis. Next base: position 223,909 of record NW_026260794.1, on the reverse strand, counting down.
AACTGGCCAGTGATGCCTCGGCGTCAATGAACCGTCGCGCCAAAGGTATACGTGCGTATATACATTCGAAGATGAATGGTGTGGAAAGGTGCTGAAGCACGCTGAAAACCTCAATGCTATCATGGATAGCTGAAGAAGAGCATACACACGTACGAATACCTTGGTAGACCCCTTTCTGTACGATGTCGGCGACGTCGTTGACAATGCGGAATGCAGCCCTGAGTCGACGAAACGAAAGAGGACGCGACGTTTGCAGTCTGCACGCCACCACGACGACGACAAACGCGTACGTGGATGGCATTCCCCACTTACCTACCCCACATCCTCTATTCAACCGCCCTCACGTCTGTCTCCATCCACCTCCTCTGGAGACGAAAGGCTTTTGAGGACGATCGAGCCAGACACAATGCACAAATAACGATCCTAGAAGATCTCGCACGTCAACTACGTTCTGGCTCGTCCGACATCACGGATGAAGAGGTGGATAGACTGAGGAACTTGGTTCGGGTACATCAAGGTACGAGCGAAGCTGTAGGAGGCGTGCAAGAGAACAGAATGAGCTGGAGGGACGTGTTTTGGGGTAAAAAGGCACTGGCGGATGATCATAGCAAGGCGGACGAGTGGGAGCGGAAAGATTTGGAACAACGCAAGTCTTTTTGATTTCACTGTGTGCTGACGACAGATCTCACGACGAAAACAGTTCGTGAAGAGTTCACCAAGAGAACGTGAAACCTATGCATTCACCGCGACCAAAACGTTATCGTTAATATACATCTACAAGACGTCTCAATACAATTGGCCTTTTCATGCCGTTACAACTATGTGAACGGCCGACAACGATGCAGGAGCATGAATCAAAAGCGAAACATGAGGATGATGATATCAAAAAAAGTTCTCGAATGGGTTCAGCATACCCAGACACAAGACAGACGACGAAATTTTCGGCAGGGGGAGGATCACTTGAAGCTCTTCCCCTACCGTAGGTTTAGTTCGTTGCTCCGGTTTCACTTACATTAAGACCGCGTATGCTTGCCCCAGGGGACCTGATCAATGTGGTCAAATGCGAGCGTGCACAAAAGCAATGATCACACTCACCTTGTTGACGGCGGGTTGACGATCTACGAACACCCAATCCCCCGTTGATTTTTCCCTCGGACTATCCTTGGCCTGCCTGAATACTTGTTGTCCCTCACCACCGATATGGCCGATCTCAAACACGTCGCTGATAATCGTGGCGAGTTCGTCATCCTCCAGGACTGAACTCGTAGGCGAACGACAGCCATTCTCGGAAGCGCGAAGGAGTACGCGTTCGCGCGCGGCAGCGAGCCTAATGACGGTTTCCATCTGAAGCCGCTCAGCTTCAGCAGGGGATGGGAGTGTAGGACTTTTGCAAAGCTCGATGTAGGAGGGGATAAGGAACCTTCGGTCGATCCTGTGCTCCCCGTAAAGTGCAATCTTTTCTACGGCGCCCATCGTAAGGTGTTCTAGTTGGTGAATAGCTAGCTCTGTCATCGATTCGAATGTCCAACGTGATGCCAGGAGTAAGAATGACGAGCCAAGTTTCTCTCAGTTGGCCTCCGTATCGGTCGTGTCTGCAGATTTGTGTCAGACGTCAGTTACATCTTACTTATAAGTTGTCGCCTTATCGCTCTGGCACGCACGGGTTGTACCACACCCACAGGAACTTGGCAAAATTCTCGCCCTTGGCATCGTCAAGAATGTAGCGTTTCTTCATCCGCTCCATCGCACTCCTCGGATGTCAAAAATAAATGCCGAAAGAAGTCTGACTGTCCTTCGAACAATTAGTCCTCTATGAAAACAAAACAGGCGCCTTTGGGCTTGGTGTGCGAATGAACATCAGGACACTGCGCAGCGTGAAGTAGCCGTTGGGGATTCTTGCTACGAGTACGACGTTGCCGTCACGGACATAGTATCGGGAGTGTTCAGTTACGGGTTTCATGTCTTCTTGAGTCCAAGAAAACGCGAAGCTGATGTTTTCGTTGCGATCGCAGCATTATCATTACAAATATACATACAACTCTCAATATACATCGGACCTTTGCATGCCGTTACAACTGGGAGAAAAATGGTCACACCAATGTGGCCAGATACAGCAGTATGAGACAACAAGAAAACATGAAGATGATATCAAAATTGTCCTCGAACAAGATCAGCAGACGTTGACGTAGGACAGACGACGAAACCTTCGGCAGGGGGAGGATCACTTGAAGCTCTTCCCCTACCGCAGGTTTAGTTCGTTGCTTTCAGTTTCACTTACATTAAGATGACGCACCTTGCCCTTGTCCTGTGGGACCTGGCCAAAGTGTGGTCAGATATGGACGTATACTAAACAATATTGACACTCACTCCCTTGTTTGTGGCGGGTGTGGGCGTCTTGATCGTTGGACAATTGGATCCGGAGTGGGAGCTCGTACCATTGGTCCCGTTGGTCCCGGGGTGATCTACGAAAAGCCAATCCCCCGTTGAGTTTTCCCTCGGACTATCCTCGGCAGGCCGAAATTCCTGTTGTTCCTCACCGGTGGTACCACCCATCTCAAAGACGTCATCGATAATTGTGACAAGTTCTTCGTCCCTGAGAAGCGCGCTGGTGGGAGAAAGACAGCCGTCTTCGGCAGCACGAAGGAGGGCGCGTTCGCGCGCGGCAGCAATCCTGAGAACGGTTTCCATCTGAAGCTGCTCGGCTTCAGCAGGGGAGGGGAGCGTCGGACTCTTGCAGAGTTCGACATAGGAAGGAATAAGTAGCCGTTTGTTGATTTTATGCTGCTTGTAGAGAGCTATCCTCTCTACGGGACTCATTGAAAAGCGTTCTAACTGGTGAATGGCAAGTTCCCTCATTGATTCGAAACTCCAACGCGCGGCAAGAGTAAGAATGACAAGCCAAGTGTCCTTCGGCTGTCCTCCATAGCGATAACGTCTATGGGTTCGTGTCAGATGAAGTCATATAACAAAGTTGTTGCCTCGTCACTCACGAGTTATACCAAACCCACAAGAACTTGGCAAAATCCTCGCTCTTGACATCAAGAGCAAACGGCTTGTCGTCGGTTCCATCGGACTCCTCGGATGCAGTAAAGTAGTTGCAGAAGAATTCTGACTCCCGTTCAAAGAAATATCGATGCACCCGGAAAAGCTGCTTCTCCACCTGACATGTGCAAGAACATCAAGACATCCATGAGGTGGAACACATCAATGGAGGACCCTTACCACGAAGGCAACATTGCCATCACGGAGATAGTATTGCGGGTGTTTAGTTATAGGTTTCATATCGTTTTCTATAGTCATGAAGTCGGTCTACTGGCAGAAGTGAAGAATGGATGGCGGGAGTCGTTATCTGCGGGGGCTGACTGGAGGGTGTTTATCTACATAATGGACGAGCGTCAAATGGGTGATAGGGGGTCCAGACTCACCTCGTGCCAGTCAGCGCAGCAGTGATCATCGCCCGTCGTATTATAGAAATCACGCTCAGCCGAAATCAGACACGCACACCAGTGCACCCGATCCGTGATCTCCGTTGCCTTCATCAGGCAACAAGCACTCAGTGCTCAGCGGTGGCGAGTCAATGAATGCCACATTGTTCCGTGGAAAAGGTTCCTTTGAAACCTTCTATCAGAAGGGGAAAACAAAAGAACTTCCGCAACAAATCAGCTTATCGATGTGGCAATTTGGCCTTGCCTCGCGTTGATTCATGACTACGGACGAAGTTTCGAAGCATAAGCGTCCGGACGTAAACTTCTGTGCTCCTCGTCATGGCAGTACATATCAGTGCAGAGCTTTGCATCAGGAGAGTGGGGCCGGTTCAGCTTCTGTGAGTTCATGGGCGGACACGCGTTCGAAGGTTTATGAGTATATTTGTACTTCTATTATGCTTCTTTTCGAAATGGGCGGGTGTTCCTGCATCCTGGTCCATGCGCCTGTACACACTTACGCCATTCCCGAGTTCTTTCCTAGGTGTCCTGACTCATGCACGCGGCAACGTGACGAATCGTCTTCCGCCCTTTCCCGTTATTTGATAGTCGCTCGATCGGGACATTTCGTGGCAAATTGTAACGCTTCCCGTCGCTCTTCCGCCGCTGAAGCAGTACTGACCCATCGAGATGTAGTGAGGAAGTTTCGAAGTAAGCTATATGTATCCCTCGGAGCCGATTGTAATGTCTTCTGAACACCTCAAAACTACAAGATATTTCCCTGACCAGGCAACCGAGCGTAAAGCCCATCTGCATCAGTTTCCCTGGACCGCTCCACCTTGCCCACCCTTGTCACGGCACTGCCCCCTTCTATATCCTTTGTAACACCTGCATGGGTGTTCTCTTGTCCTGCATCTCCAGACTCGTGCTGATTGTTACTAAATTATCAGCGTCGGCTGATCGTAGAAATCACCCACAGCGACGCCTTCCATGACCAGCCGGCTTGCGCTCTGTAAATCGCCCAATGGAATCTAACTGCATCAGTTTCCCTGGGCCGCTCCACCTTGCCCACCCCCTCTTCTATACCCTTTGTAACACCCGCACACGTGTTCTTCTGTCCCGGTATACACATTGCATTTCCATACTCATGCTGATTGTTGCTAAAATACCATAGTCGGCTGATCGTAGAACTCATCCACAGCGACGCCTTCCATGACTAGCTGGCTTGCGCTCTGTAAATTGCCCCACGGAATGCCACGAGACGGAACTTCTTTCGACGTCGATGACTCGTTTGTGATATTTATTTTCGGGTTCGGTTCTACGAGTACAGCTTCATGCATAACACCGTGTCCCGGGTCTTTGTTAATCGAACTAGCAGATTAAAACACGGACTCGGTGCTCACCCTTGTTCCGCAGCCAAAGTTCAATGCATGCCAGCGATGGATCTGAGTTGATATCAGAACGTCCGCCAGTGCCCTCGAGCTCCGTGGCTATTATTCAACTACCTCCATTACGAATGCCTGCGAGTTGTGCAAATCATTGACTAGTACACGCCTCCCATGTGTTCTGCCGATCCTTGCGACACGTGGATCAGAGTGTGGCGCGGGGTAAGAAGGTTACGGGGAACAGGATCGGGAGACGCGGAGTACCGCTACTATACATACTATGCACAGCTCACACAAATCACTGAACGAAGAACAACGCATGCAGATCTCCATTGCATCAGTTTGTGAGAATACATAGCCTTCTGAACCCGTTGCCCATCCAAAGCGCTTCTAAAACTCATCAGACACACCCTTCGGTTGATCCAGTCAATTCTGATTTTTTTTGCCCTTGCCGCCGCGGTTGTTTTGGTTGTTCTTCCTGCTCCGATTACCACCTGTACAAGAGCGTCACAAAAACCATCAATCACTTGCCTGCGGACCAACGTTAACTTGCTCCACGACTCACCGGTACCCTTTCCACCTTTACTCTCGCTATCGGAGAATACACCAAGCAAGTCAGCATCCTTAGATTGATCGTCGCCATCTTTAGTAGATTCTTCCTTATCCGCATTTTTAGTCTGGTCTTCGCCGTCATTAGTTTGCTTCTCTTGTTCCGCGTCCTTGCCGTGATCGTCATCGCCTTTTGATGGCTTGGTTTTCTCATCCTCGTTGCCCTTGGATGATTGGTTATCTTCAGGCTTCTCGGATGTCTTAGTAGGAGTAGGCGTCTCATTTTTGGCTTCCTTTGCAGCGTCAGCCTTTGTCTCTGTGTCACGACTGTCCCCCTCAGTTACAGTTACATCCACATTCTGTTCGCATGCTGTTACAACGGTAGCTTTGTCGGTACTGGAAGTCATATCAAAACCAGCCTCGCCCTGCACCCCAACCTGTGATATCGAGGATGAGCGACCGTCAGAATAAATGAGCTGCAGGAACTCGCCAGAGATGAAGGCTCACCCGTTCCAGCAGATTTGGCCTGGGGGTTGTTGGCAGATTTCGGAGTCTCCGGCACGTGCGACTTATTGCCGGCCGACAGCACCTCTTTGTCCTTGGTGTCCGCCGCGACCTGTGGCGGTAGAGGCGGGACTAATTTCTCTGTCGAAGTTGTGGATGCCCCCGGTTTGGTTGCGGATGTTGTTGGCATTGCTGTTGCTGTTTGAGGCGGGGGCGCCGGAGTCGTGCTTGGAGGAATCGTTGCCGTTGACTGCGCCGTTGGCACCTGAGACCCCATGGCAGTAGTGAATGTGCGCATATTGTCAACTGATGTCTTAGCCGCGGTATCTGCCGACACACCATTGCGGGACCCTGTTGCACCATTTGCCCTGGGTGGCGCAGGATTCAGTTTGATGGTCGATGCAGGGGGGACCGTTGGGAATAGGAGAAGCGACGGCGGGGGTAGGGGAAGTGGGACGAGAGCCCAAACCAAAGACTTCACGAACTATGATTTCAACCTCCGAATCCTCAAAGTCATCGAACGAGGGGGTGCGGACACCGCTCTCCGATGCTCGCTGTCTTGCCCGTTCACGGGCGTCAGCGGTACGGAGGACGGTCTCCATACCAAGCTTCATACCTTCGTTGAAGGGTGAGAGGTTTGTCCCGTTTAACGATGGCGACATAGGAAGGAATGAGGTAGAGTTTGCTTATATTGTGCTCGTGATAGATGGAGATTTTGTCGACACACTCAATTTCGAGCTTCTCGAGCTCGCGAACGGTGAGTTCCTTGACGTTGTTAAAACCCCACCTCGTTGCAAGACGGAGGATGCTGAGCCAAACGTCCAAAGGAAGCCTCATAGAGAGAGTATTTCCTATGGGTGGGATAAATAAGTATCAGTGAAAACGACGGGGACAAGAGACCCACGGATTGTAAAAGACCCATAAGAATCGTGCAAAATCTTCACTTTTGACGTCGTCGAGGGTGTAGGCGTTATTGTCGCTAGAGCCACGGTCGTCGCCGTCCTCTGATGGCCCCGCCAATAGCTTCTGACGGAAGAAGAGCGACTCGCGGTCGAAGAAATAACTGTGGATACGATACAAATGATTCTCGACCTGGGAGGGGGAAGGAGGTGAGCAAGCGTGTGTGAGGTGGTTGGACGAAATCAACCGACCAAGACGGTCATGTCACCACCACGAAGGTAGTAGTCCTTGTGGTGCACGACGCGAGAAACACCATGATGATCATTAACCATTGCAGACTCTACTTGGGAGAGGAGAGAGAGGGAAGGAGGAGGGGAAGATGGCTTGGGTTCTAAGGGAAATTTTCCAAGGAAGTCGTCGAGATATACGTTTCGTGATGGGGCCAGCGTTTGCGATCCGATGATATTGTTTGGATTTTACGGCTACACGTGTTGGCTATGCACACGTTGCCCGCTGTATTGTCCTTCGTTTTTATCATCAATCCAACTTCCAGGCCGTCGCTGCATTGCGTAACGATGTCCTCGTGTCCATCGCATCTCATCTCATCCCCATTGTTCGTGTGACGTCCAGACGTAGTGAAATGCCTTTGCTGAGCCCGCTCCAGTGACAGGTTTGTAGCGTAAAATCTAGCGCGGCGAGCTCGCGAAACACACTTACCGAGAGAGTGATTGGGTTGGAGGGTTCTCAAAAGTCAATAATAGACGCTCTGCCTCAAGGATCTGCAGTCGACAGGATAGGCTATGTAGTATGTTGATGGCATCACACTTGGTAAGTCCAGGCAAGTGCATGTACTGATCACTACCACGCATCTGCCTGCCTGGAGGCAATGTACCCTTTGCTCTAGAAGTACTCCTAATAGGTCAGTCAGTCGATCCTGTTCCATAATATCATGTATGCACAGCAGTGGCCTCACAGCCGCTCCACAGTGAGCAGTGGATGAATCGACGATCACTCCAGGGCATGTGTTGAAAGCGTGTACTGTGTTCTGTTCGAGGGAACCGCAGGCGTTGCTGTGTAAAATGGGCAAGGGTTTTGAATGTGCCTAGAATCAACGATCATATCTTGGAGACAGTCTAGGCACGTTCGCAAGTGTTCTACGATCATTTCGCCAGCCACGATGTCTGCCGGTTGAACGAATCAGCTCTATTTCCCTCAGGTTCCTTTGGTGTGTTCAACCCCATTAATCCCAGCACACAGCCCGCTCCACCACATTTTCGTATTGACGAAAGTGGTTTATTCAATTCCCAAGTGGTGTGACGATGCTCTGCTTCTCCTTGATGGATTTACATTCACGTATGCAGGTTATGGCCCTCGGACTCCGTTGCTTTCGCGATATGCTACTCACGCGGGGATTTACGTGAAGTCGAGACCGTGCTCACTTTCTGAGGCAAACTACACAGCTGGTTCCTGCTGAATCTACCGTGTTCTGTGGTTCCATGGTGTTGACGATCGTAACTGGTCCTTGAGGTCCCTGTCTCTTGCTCGTTAGATTCCAAATACGACACGCACCAAATCTTGGTATGTCCGTGGATATACGATGACTCAAGGGTCTGAGAGGTGAACCACGAGGACAGGAGCGAGGGTAATGAAGACCATGTGCGTAGCATGATGAAATGGCGATGTTAATTCACCCATTCTGAAGCAGCGGGCATTCCGTGTAGGAGGAGCGCTGAAGCTCAATGTCCGAATGGACAACCAATAAACACATAACTTTTCCGGAAGATGCCGGTCAGGGGCTGAGCACAGAGAATAGTCATCAAAGCATGGTTGAGAGATACCCTGTTTCACCGTCGCTGGTCGCGGAACTGCTGGCTGGCACTACGTAGCAATGACTTTTCCTTTGGCAGATCACAAACGTCGACAGCCAACGGCAAAAATGTACGTGGTGAAACCTTCCAGCCCAATTGGAATGGATATAGTGAAGTCCTTTGATACGTAACGGGTACAGCAGTCAAGCATATCCTATCCACCTGTGCTATCCATAATAAGTGCTGTAATTCCCGTAAAAAGTCAATCAGTACCCATACCAGTACCGTTCTCAAACACCTGCTTAAAAGTCCTGTAAGTGCTATTCCCTAAAATTGCAAAAACAATGCGATCAAAGGAGCCCGCAAAACGCGCCTGCGACCCAGTCAATAACTTCGCCCAAGCCTTGGCAACGAACTCTACGTCGTTCCGAAATACACCAGTACCAAAACTTCCCAAGACGAGATTTTTCGCGCCCTGCTGTTCGAAAAGACACAAGATCCTTGCCATTCGCTCTCTCATAGCGGCTTCGATCTGATTCTCCCGTCTCTGAGGGTCAACCGGATTTGTGCTCCTTGCGTTCTTGTTTCGCACGTCGCCTGCATTGACAGCGGCACTTGTAAGTACGTCGACTTCGAAAGGCGATACCCAGTCTCCTGTATCGTTTCGAAGGATGACGATACTGGGGGAATATATCATAGCATTGTAATAGAAGCCACCCTTCCGATCGTTGTGGTGCAGTTTATAGAACTGCTGAGCACCATCGGTCATTAGGGAAGGGTACAGAGTGGACGACCTCGCTATCGACTCTTCCTGAGCCTGTGCACCATTAAGAAACCCTCCTCCAGGCTTTGTCGCCGATGCGAAATTGAGTAGAGCAATCCTCCCATGTGCCGTAGAATGCGAGGACAAGGAATCATGCAGAAGGCGTGCGCCCTCCAGCGTCGATGCCTCTATGATGGAGATCTCAACAGGTACCGCATGGTTAGCAGACTTGGATGACGACGTCCCAGACGCCCAGGATGACAACGAAGGAGCGTCAGGGGGATAATAGCAAGTGTTGTGATTAGAAAACCTGATCTTGGCAGCTAGATCGAGAGGTGTCCCTCCTTCAAAGGATACACAACCTGTGTCGATGGCCCGTAGTGTGGAATCTGCGATACCTTTGAGGCGCGCGCGCTGCTGACTTTTGGCCTGACTATGCCCAACCTCTCTCGACTCGGAAGTCTCCTTAGACCCAGCGCGTGCATTATTACTGGCCGACATAGACGCGAAAGTAAGGTCGACGGCGAGGTCCAAGTGTACAGCTGATGATGCCTTTCACGTTCTTGGGTAGGAGCTGCATGAACGGGTCCAACAGGAAAGCTGAGTCAGGTTTCGTCACTTCGAGTCATCCATCCGAGCACTTGTGAGACTCTAATCCTACGTTATTGGCACAGGCAGGCCCTGGCTTCTTTCACTAATCCCACAAGTACATAGGTACCGTATCTAACATACGTCTTTGTGCACACGCTCAAATTGTTGCAAGGCCGGATCACCACTACTTCCGAGTCTCCAAGTCGGAGGTAGAGGTTTCCGTGTGACACAGCATGTCAGCGTAATGCGACGTCCGCAGGCAATGACACCTGCAATCACTGCCAACGTTCTTCGCAAGCCAAAGGCGACGGGACGCTTTCCGAAGCCGAACGTCCGGAACATTGCAGCGCCTTCTATCTACTAACCCATCAAGGACGCAAGAAGATGAGAACACCGGTCTGGACCTCACTCCACTGAGGCACCTCATCCGCAGCTCCAGACGAAATATTCATTTCCACAAGCCAACGTATCCGGAGCCGTGGTGGGCCGGCGCTGTCCGCGAGGATCGGGCTACTGGTCTTTCCGCGTCGCGGGTCTGGATTGCGATGTCTCGCATTTTTCGTCATGACTTCGTCCGCGCCTTTGCTCTTTCAATGCTGTTTACGCAAGCCGTCGGGTGCGAACCACGGACCTCCCTTGGCCATCTTCTGCGAAGCCGGCGATGTGTCTTAACATCACCTCCGATTCTCGAGACGCATAGATGCACGGCGTAGCCCACGACCATTTGCTTACCTTGCTGCCTCCACTTATTACCCGAATTCGAGGAACTGTAGCAATGCGTTGGTTGTATACATGAGATCCTCATGGTCCTCCACGTTGGCATATGCCTTGAACTCGAATTCGCATCATGTGCCTTCTCGTCACTGCTTGGGAAATCATGATCTTTACGTCTCATCAAGTCTTCTACGACGTAACACGGGACTACCACCCGACACGATAATGATACAGTTATGATACTGTGTTTCCTCGTCGCTTCAACGTTGAGCCCTCAGTACCACTGGTGTCTTCGTGCTACCCACCCTTGTGCCCGAGACTTGGGGCCGTGACCTCACGGTTCTGGAATTTTCCAACCGGGTGCGTCAGGACCTAGACATTCCAGAATAACTCTGGCCTTGGTATTTCGCAGCGATTTTTCTTGTTTCTATGGTGGCCGCGGTAAACGCTTGTGTAGGAGCAAGCTTTGTCGTCATTTCGACGCCTCTTCCAGATCAGACGATTTCTACATATCCCCTCCACGCTACTTCTTGACGTCATCGCGTTCCCTTGACGACCGGTGGTGTACCGAGGAAGATAAGGTGGTCAGCTGTGGTCAGTGTCAGAAGTACATACGTCCTGCTGCGCCTGCTCTGTGGTGCACGAGTACCATATAGGGTGTAACAACCTTCCGCCGACGAGTCTGTAGCTGTCAGACAGTTCATGGAAACCATCCCGCGAACCACACGACTGATTTGTAAAACTTCAGAAAAACAGTGGTACTGATCGCTCTTGTTTTACCCCCGTGAAGAATATTCAATGGCTACGGTTCTTTCAACTTGGTCTAGCCAGTTGGGTCACTATTACAGTGATCAGGATTCAGCCTTAATTGTAAGCGGTTAGCATGCTCATGTCAAGCAAAGAGCGAGTACGGACTCCGGGTTATATTGGCTTTCCTAATACACGGCAGTTTGCCGGCATTCGGGTTAGTACACGCAGCCCCTCCGTATGACAAGAAATGTTGATGGACCCCTCTCAGTCACCATGGAATCCGAATAATAGACGAGTCTGGGCAAGTCCACTTATTCCCGCCTCGAAGTGGGCTTCGCTGTCAGACGACTGATCCGACGGGTGAACGGTCCGACTGGTATACGGGTGCAATAAGGTGTTGCGCAGATACTTCTGCCAACGGGCTCCAGTGAGTACTTGATAATTAGTCGGTAAGATATGCATTCCACTGAGGGCCGAAACAATAACCTCTTCGAGGACTTGGTCAGGGTGAGTTCTTCGTCGGATAACCTGAGAATAAGTGCCTGAGGGCCTGATGGGCCTCCAAACCTCGTGTCACCATTACACACATATTTCGGCCCGCCCTTGAGGTCAGCCGGATTCAAGGCGGTGCAATCTCAAGTTCATGTAAGTAGGCCCGTCGGTCGCCCGAGGAACACAAACATCACGCCCGTAGTGCCCATTTGGTTGTATATTGCTCTTCGACAGGCTTCGCGTCACCGGCCTAGCTTTCGTATACTAGCTGAATATCAAGTAGCCTGAAGAATTTTTGACTGTTACAATGGCACAGGATACGAGATATAGGGGGAAACCATGATACAGGAGGGACATAGACGATGTGTAAGCAAACCAATAAGAGAAGGTAAGTTAGATGGAGGGTATGGTAGGTTGACATGGACTGAAACAAGGACAAGAAAATAGTTTTTCATCGTAGGTCGTAGAGTGGTAAATGGTTTAAACCGAGTCAACCCGCGCAAACGGGGAGCATCACCGGTAGGCTGCACGTCACTTTTTTTTTGTTCATTCCTCGGACATGGGATTATCAAACGTTGGACTTCGCTCGTGATCGGGCAGAGAGCGCATGGCTCAGGCGTTTCAGTGTACCCGTCGAGCTGCTGGAGCCCGCGGAAGAGATGGACGGTGCAGGGGCATCCAAAGAAGACTTGCGTGTATCCTCGCTTCTCCTCTGCGAAGGCACAGGGAAGAAGTGGACAGAGTCCCCAGGGTTGTGGAGGAGTAATCGGGATTCGAGGGCCGCGAGCATCGAATCTTGGGTGCTCATGCGGGGTGTCGTGTTCTTGGACTGCGCTTGGGTAGGTGGAGAGGGTGGAAGCTGTTGCATGAATTAGGTCAAACAGAAAACCTCGGCGAACGATGGAAACACTGACAGGTTTCCGCGATGACAGTTTTTTCCACCTAATTGACATATTCTCGTCCCAGTCATGGTACGGGTCCTCCTCGCTCATAGCAGTGCGGTCGTATAATGTAGTACGCTTGCGTATCCGCGGCTGCAGAGGCTGCAGGACGGGCACAGGCAACTTGTTCATGCACAGCTTCAGTATAGCACACTTCCGAGAACGAGTCGGCAGGGGAAAGGAGTAACTGCTGGTCTAGACAGTCCAGACAGGATGGATCAAATTCTACATTCCGCAACGACCGTTGGAGGACCTTTAGTGATACAGGTGTGCGAGTCTGACTGGTCATCGTCCTCCTGGACATGGAGGCAACTCGTAATCGCGCGGCCGAAACGTGGGCCTGATTGGTGTTGGCAGATGTCTCCATCCCGGAGAACCTGAAGAAGAGTGTGCCCGCCGGCGTGCGTTGAACTCGCTAGTCCATGGGCTACTTGGCTGTGAAGACGATCGAAGGTTGTTAAATTACAGTCTCCAAGACGGGCACTTGGCGGGACTTACGGGGCTCACTACAGAGTCGTCTGAGCTTGGACAGAGGGAGGTCCTCAACGGAATGTGTGTCCTCGCGAACTTGTCGCGTGGGGTGCATCTATCCACTAGAAGCCTCGCAGGGGAGTGGTTCATTGCTACGACCAAGTGCCTCGAAGGAATGGGAAATAACAGCGTTGGATATACCGTTCATGACCTTTTTGTACCATCCGCGGCTAGATAGTCGTGGATATTACTCGCCCGTCTATCGACGCCCGCACAATCACGGCCAATCATGGTGCCGGCGGAAATCCAAGACCCTTTACTCAGCACCATATTTAGTAAATCTAAATTGATTCAGGTGAACCTAAGCAAGATTTTCCATCAACGGAAGTGCATTTTTCGGTTCATTTTGGGGCGAGGCACCCTATCAGGTGGGCATAATCGATAACATCTACGCATATGAAACAAAAAATCTGATACATATACATAAGTACATGACAAGCGAAGTGGGAAATCGAGGTCGGCAGACGTCTTCATGAAAAGGAAAGGGGGGGATGGGACCTAGCAACAACTCGGACCATCGTCCATTTGGCGACCGTCGAACAGCCAAGAATGCAATGCGTAATGGCTACCGAAGCGCCACATTACGAACCACAAGTCGGATCATATCGATTGTTGTTTACGTCGTATCCTACGTGCAAAGTCCACGGCTTTTTGTCCCAAGTTCCCTGCTGAAGGACTGATCGAGGACGGGAGATCCACTGTGAACCCTCGCGTCCGCCTGCGTTTGGGAGCGTGGACAATAAAACACGGTTCACTGGGAGAGTCCAAGTAGTCTGCACTGGTCGTTTGCTCGATGGAGACCCCGACGACGACATTGACGTCACTGGTCACGAACATACTATGAGACTGTCGTAGTTGCGTACGCGATGTGCGTCGAGGAAGCAATGATCCCATCGCCTCCTGGAGGGCATGGCGACCGGCTATTCGTCGAACTTCGATTCCCCCTTGGGGATTCTCGTCGTCAACTTTGGAGATGAAGGTCTCGAAACAGTATTTCAACTGGGAAAATTTAACATTAAACCTATTTTTCGATAGTGTTCCATTCGCTCTTCCACCGACGTACCTTGGCAGGTATGGGAATAAATGTTGTCTGCGACGCTGCGGTTGGTATTGGTGATGGGGTTGACCGAGATGAGGAACCACCTGTTTGACTAACATACTGACTGTTGAAGTGAGTAGCGTAGGTAACTTGGTCCTGAGTTGGGGACGGGAAGCGGGCATACCTGACCGAAGAAGGAAACCGAAGCGGGCCTTTTCATTCTGAGGCAGTGACTAGTGCTGGCGGAACGAGTAGAGTTTGATGGTTGACGATTCATACTTGCACCAGTATCCACCACCCCAGGTTCATCCGAATAGAGCGCTCGGCGTTCGCTCGCCTCCTCAACTGCTCTGAACTTCTGTTGTCGCGTCAGCGTTACCGACGCGGTAGTCTATGATGAAGAAAAAAACGAACCTCCTCCAATGACTCCAGAGAGATGATGGGCATGCTCAGCTGACAAGAGACGTGGGTTCATCCACTAGGCAAGACGCAGGAACGGTCAGGGTCGAATGAGGCGGGCAGCTTTTGGGCTGGTATTTATGGAGCGGGTTTTCCGGGGTAAGCACATTAATCGTGGGCGCGTTTTATGGCAAGCAGCACTGCCCGTCGAATCGAGCGCAACAACAACAATGGTCTCAAGTACGGGGTGTCAGACAGCGAGAAGAGCAGCACAAGGCATCCGTTTAGAATCTCAGGTTTTTTTAGTATGATGTCTGAATTCTCATGACAATTTCAAGGCCAGGGTTTTGGATCGACTCGCACGTGGAGTCCAAAACACTGGGTAGAAAAAATGTTTTCTGCATAATGATAGCAATGTGGTATGTATGTGTCCCTCGGTCTGACGTGCAGTTACTGGACACATACTGACAACAATTTGATTTGTGCTATGCTATTTATAGCATGGCGTTTTGTGCCTCTGGTATGTGCGACACAATGACATGGCTCCGAACCGACTCGAATTCGAGTTTCAGGCTTTCAACAAGCTCAAGGCTCTAACTTATTAGATCTCTTCAATGCGCGGCAACCGCCCTTTTGAAAATTATTACCTGTCGAGGTTTCCCGGCGGTGTTAACGCTGAAATGAGAAACTTAGGCGTTTGGGACTGTCGTACCCAAGTTGAGCAATGCGCTCGACAATCGACGCGCAGCACCTTGGATATACACGTGGTGAGTCTCATTCTACGACCTGATGGGCTACGTTAACGATCAGCGAAGCTTTAATGCCGTTGCGCGGCCGTATCCCAAAGTGCGTCGCGGACTATGCTCTGGTCACTCGAGCAGTTCCGTCCACCACTCTTTCTGCTCGACGGACATTGTGTAGTGCACCACCTAGTCTCACAGCAGCAATGGCGACCACCACGTTGTTGTCATCCTAGATGAGGATGAAGAATTTATTTGGTTGTCTACGCTACAAACGTAGCTGAGGTATTGCTGCCTCAGTGACTCGCACTGACAAGCAGGAAAACTATACAAGGCTTTGAAGAAAACCTGACAGAGTAAACTATGACAAGGAAAGATGGGAGGACCCAGCACGCGCAATTACCTCCGTCGTCGGTGATTCGCCCTTGCGCGGCGCAAATGCAGTTCGCCAACGAGGGAAGTAAGCTCTCTAAATACGCCCGGCTAGGGACATGCATGATTCAGGAAGGGTGCCAGATATCATCGAGCGAGAGCGGGTAAACGAGCCGGGGGGAGCACTCGAGGGAACGGCGAGGAAACTCGTAAGAGGAGTAAAAGACATCACGTGTCATTTGAGGGGCTGACCAGCACTTCATGAAAGCCGCAGATTGCGAAGCCATTCTCTTTAGCATCACCATGACAGCGAATTACCACAACATTTTCGACGATTAACTCCATCGCGAAAGTCCGCAGGCAAGTTCATCTTGACCCCACCCTTCGCGTTCTCAACACTATCGCAGTCGCGCTGACGACCGGCGAGCCCGGAGAAGTCTTCGCCACTGCATTTGAGGGTCGTCAGGGGCTCACGCCCATCTTAGCAAACAACGGCGCTGTCACTATTGAAGACGATCTGTTCATGACTTGTTCAAGCCGATCACTGCTTCTACGACTACAGATCCATGTGATGTTTCTTTCCTTTCCTGTTTTCTCGTCGCTGGGCGAACGTCAAGAAGCGAATTACAAGTATGCGTGGGGCCATGACTACATTTTTGCGTATCCTCAAAGGCATCCTAACAGACCATGTTCGCTCACGCTCTGATGAGGATGAGTTTCCCGGCTCTGCGCTGTATCGCAGGGAGAGCTATCTTCTTAATGAACCTCCATTCCCGAAAATGATGCTGAATCTTTTGGCGCATATTGCATCAGCGGCCCAGGCTTTCAGCTCCCGGGATGCCAATCTCTCACCAGACTTCTACGCGATGCTGGCGAGGTTCGCCCTTATTCTCTAGGAATCTCGTTTCCCTACGTTCGCTCTGTAGACCTCCCAATCACGTGCTTCGCCTCTGGAATGAACACGAGGGGGACAAGCTGAAACGACATCGACATCTCATCAAGGCTTGTCAGTACTATGTATCATGGAATTATTAACAGATTAAGCGTTCTTTTCCAAATGGCATTAACCATTGTTGAGTCGACGCCGTTACTGTCACGGGGGAGAGCATAATATACTCGACGGCGACTACTTGGAGAAAATATCAAGTGCATTTGGCAGGCCCCTCTCGGGGGAAAATCTAGCAGAACTTCGCTGTGTGTGTGCCCCCAACTGCAGACCCAGCTCCATCCTGAAATTCGCGTCTATGCATGCGAAAGATGGGAGAAGTATTGTTGATGAAGCCGTCCTGCGTGGAGCTCAGGCGTGCCTCACCGACGACACTCTTTATTGGCTATTTCCGGAGCCAGAGCGCTGGAAAGAACTTGGCCTCAGAAGACTTGTACAATGGTAACTATCCCATCCCAAATGCAGAAGACGTATGTCCTGTAATGATTGGCATTGCTTACTGATCACTTGACTGCAGGTAAGGATCAACTATCTGGGTTTTTTCTTCCTGCTTCTCCAGCGCCCATGTCTGGTTCGAGTTCCGACTCTCCTCCTTTATGGATAGGACACAATTAGGAGACTCACATCGCATCGGAGGAGTGTAGGGTAGGAGACATCCTCGACGTGTTCTTCTAAAAACTTTCTTCATAGGTTCATAACACGGATCTTGTCCTGTTTTGCCTATAGACTGACATGGTAAGGGAGATAGGAGGCAGCCGAGAACTCGCCTGTGCATCTATTTCAGCCGCGCACGAGGAGGCTTGTCCTTGTCACATTCTGTTAGTCTGAGATGTCCCTTGCGCGGATCCGATGAATGTGTGGGCCGATTATGGGGATAGATATGTGTGTTCGTCTGTGCTTTCCCTTGCTAGGACAGGCACCATGTCAATGGCAATATGGACGGAGCGAGTTGACGAACACACTTGCATGACGAGGTCGTTGTCAGTTTCACTCGTGTCCTCGTTGATAGCAGAGCTCGTCGATCTAGTGTCCAGATATTTTCGGGTTTTTTCTCGACGATCTCGTTCAGAGTGAAGGGTAAATTGTGTGAATGTATTACGTAATTTTAACCTTGACAAGCTTGACTGAAGGTTCGCTTGGTGGCATCCTCCTGTCCTGTGGTCGTCAGAAATGGTCGACTATCGGTTAAGTCACGATCGGTTTCTCATGAGGGGTCCATGTTGCTGCAGTATAGTTTTTTTGGTTCGCTTTTCCGCCGATACACATGGCTCTCATCAACTGCGACGTTTAATATGAAACGATGGAAATTATTTTCATCAGACTCCGGCCACAGGAACATCTTGAGAACGTGTTCGTTGCGCGGCGAGAGGTTGCTCACTATGTATGATGGATCTGGATTGCCATGGTCACGTTCATTTTGAGTTTGAGGAGATCGCGTTCTTGAAACATGGGCCCGGGTTCGATGTAACGCTTCGTGGAAAAAACTCAAGCACCATCAAGTCTCTGCAGGAGCGTGGATCTGGAGGGTGGAAAATACCGCGCCACGTAGCTGAGTTACTTTCGTACATCCGCAGTGGACCGGTGTCAGTCTGAAGAAGCATTAAACGAAGTGTTCGTGTCGGTATCTTTTTATTTCTGTGGTCTTCCGAGTCTTGAATACACTATAGGTAGTTATCTCGGGTCCTTACGTAGATACGTGTCAGTTGTCAGACGTCGACCGTGTGTACACACTCTGATACATATCATGACGATCTGTTCGAGGGTCTCATGAGTCCAGTGCTGTCGTGTCAAAGCCACATATTTTTGGTTGCGACTATAGCTTGTGATATTACCCTCCTTCCACTCTCCCAATGCCACCGCGACGGGGTGCTAGCTCGCTGAGCCCGCACGACGCACCCCCGTCCTCGACGCCAGCCTCACCCGCGAACCCACACTTCCCTCCATTGCGCTCCAATTCTCCCTCGGGACTGACCCAATTCTTATCCAAACCTTCCAAGTGGTTTGGAAGGAAACCTCTCGATACGCGTGCCGTATCTGCCGCCAATGAAGCCCCGCTCCAGCATCAGTTCTGTCAGAAAGCCAAAGATCTCTAGGCCGACGGACCCCAGACCTATATTGGCCCATTTCCACGCTGAACCACACGCGCTAGATGCCAGCAGGTAGGTTTCTATCTTTTTCGCAATTGATACAGATATGCGGCCTTTGTGGTTGTGGCACGCGACTGCCCACCTCGTGTCTCAGACCTCGTGCCAATTTCTCTAACGCATTTTTTTTTTCTTCTCTCGCAGATCCGTTGCCGACCTCATCTTTGCATCCAAAACAATCGCTGGACGTTCTCCACGTACCCTCTTCCCCGTCCCGTTCAAATCGACCGAGTACAAGTGGCGGTCTCGGTGACCTTCGGGCAATTTCGAGCAAAGCATGGTCAAGGTCAGCCGATGATCTTAGAAGTTTTTCAAATCCTTCGCGGGACGTTGTAGACACTCCGTTCCATGACCGTGTCCGGGAGTATCGCAACAGGAGCAACAGCAGCGCCACACTTCAGCCTGTTTCGCCAAGTGACAGCGCTGCATCTGCCAGCCCTACGCATCGCCCATTTCCTTCTACTGCATCGACTGTTCCTCTTTCGTCTTCACCTCCAAGCGATCAGCCTCCTCTTGCAGAACCTAGTATTTCCATCTCCGTGTCTTCACCAACCACAGAGACATTCGCTGCCGATGAGCCTTCGACCCCTACTACGCGCATACACTCGTTTGCGCCACGGTTGCCCACGAAACTGTCCGCATCCAAGCTAAATCTTCCCGCCACCAGCCCAAAGCGAAAGGAATCTGGCGACTCCATGAAAGATGGTGTTGGCAACATCAGCACTGTGCGCAGTGGATTCCCTTTCAGTATACCTTATCACTCCAGCAAGCACACCTCGCCTGGTTCGCTTCCATCGAGCGGGCCGCCCAATGGCGGCATGGCTGCATCTTCATTGCTCGCACCGCCAAGTGCGGACGAAACTCTGGAGTGCGATGACATGTCGTGAATTCGAAACGTACTTCACAGATAGTCTACAGCTCTGGCTTTCTAAATCGCATGGCGGATGCGCCACTGGTGAACACACAGTCACGGCCCTACAGTACTGCGTTGAACTTCACTCTGGCTAAGGGGTGGAAGCCTTTCAAGTCAGAGCTGAAGGGATCGAAGTTGTATTTCTACAAACCGCCGAGCGACAGGAGTGCGGCCGTCAAGGAGCTGTTTCCTACTGGCATCGTTCCTCCAAGTTCTGAAGAGGAAGTCGTCACCGAAACCGAGCCATCTGAAGAAGGGGGAAGGACCTCGCGAAATAGAGAAGAAGGCACCATTGGAAGGAAGAAGCGGGCTTACTGGGGCAGACGGACTCACCCACAGCTCATCGTTGGTGAGGGCGGTGTTGAAAAAGGAACTTTCGAAGCCCTCATTCACGAAGCCGTGTTTGCGACGACGTTCGTGCTGCCGCTCAGCGATGAAGAAAATTTCGATCAACTTGAACTAGGTGAGGACAGGAGAAAGCCAGGCTGGAAGGACCTGTCCGCTGCCGTCCTTCTTTGCCTTCCTACACAAGTGGACCGGTCCAAATTCGAGAGCGAATTCACTCGTTGTTGTATGAACTTGGTGAACGGTGCAGATGATGACACCAAGGAAGTTGAACGAGCCAGGGTAACCTGGCTCGCCCAGGAGTACCTCAGATACCACAAGATACCAAGTGATTTACCTGGATGGGAGGAATTTAAATCCGCCATTATACCCGATTTTGTCGCAGAACCAACAGACGAACCCTCGGCAACAAAACACGAAGCCACCGAGGGGGTATATGCGCAGTCTCCGGGTTCTCCTCGACCTCAGGGGGGACCAAAGATGGCGTCATTGATCGAAGCACTGGGAACGCCAAGTCGTGTCCTCCCCGCTTCTCCTTCCAGCAAGACATTGAATCCCAAGCAGCAGCGTCCTCAGATTCCATTCTCCGAGCCAGACGAAAAGAGCAAGGGTTGGTCAACGCTGGTTCGTGATGGCTTCACCCGCGAAGTCTTGTCCCTCCTCGATCCCAACACCGTCGCTGTCAGTCTCCAAATCTTCCATCGGCGTACTATAGAAAAACTACATCGTGATATCGATGCAGCTCACATTTTTGGCACTGAGCAAGCCTCTGGGGAATCAGGAGCGTCTACTGGCCAGTCTTCGCCGTGCCATCAGTTGTTTGGGAGCGACGATAATCCTCACTGGCTAACTAGGTTACTGGTCATGCAGATCCTAGGTTCGGATTCTTCGAACAGCGCTAGCGGGGTTGCGGAACGCAATACTCAAACCACCACCCGCAGCCATTCGCGTTCAGGAGGTCATCTCCGTATGGGCGCGAATTGGAGAACTCTGCCGGGCCGCTGGTGACGAATGTTCCTGGCAAGCCATATTGCATGCGCTGTGCTCGCGTCCGGTAGCGCGATTGACCAAAGCCTGGAAACGCGTGGACAGACAGAGTTTGCTTGCTGTGGAGTCATGGGTCTACCCTGAAAACGGTGGCCATCCTGCCGTTGCTCGCGTGCCCCCTTCGACTGCTTGGGGAGGAGACTTGAACGAGCAGATCCGAAAGCTTTTGAACCAGGCCAGCAACGACGGCGAAGAACACTGGCTAGTGCCTTCGATGATGAAAGCGAGGGAATTATTTAACGATCTGAGGGCAAAGGTTTTAATGTGTGCCAATTCCTCTGTGGACGGTGGCTCTCCAACACAAGATGTTGAAAAATTGGCCTCTTTTTGGAATGAATATTCGCAAGGGGCAAGTGGGCAGAGTGCATTTTCGCTCAAGTTTCAGAGGTTCGCGCAGTTCTGTCACAAGCATGTTTCTCCATTATTGACTTTTCATTGTACTTAGAATCGATCAGTTTATGTCACTTTCCTTGGCTGCGGAGCCACGCCGGAAGGGTCTATTCGAGCCTTACTTCTGGTCTCAGGCTTCCTCGGGTTTTCACTTATCATGTCATCCATTGGCGCCACTCCTTTTCATAGAACCACTACCGGCAGTTTCTCTCCTTGAACGGAGTCAGATATGGAGAGGTCGCCTCGAGAGCGGTCCGACCAAGTTCAGCGTGGAAGAATTGCAACAAATACGTAGTCTTGATATGTCTCTCCGTTCTCCCGGTAGTATGACTGCAGAGAATGCCAGGTAAAGACAAGCTATTTAACGTTGGGGATGTGGACCTCCGCGGCACGGCTATACCAGTGTATGACGGGGAACTAATTGTCGTCGCACGTCCGGACAAAGACCCCGGACCCACTTCTCGGCCTGCTTCACGTGCACCATCGCGGCCCCCTAGTTCGGTTGTTGATGGCTCAGGAAATGAGAAGGTCATGACGCGTTCGCCCTCTATCCGAGTTAAACCAGGTTCCTCGCAAGGTCTTGAGCGAAAGAGCAGCGTAGCGCGGAGAAATTCCTTACCTTCAATATCGTCGCGACCGAATCCAGTCATCACCGAGGTTTCGTCCGAACGACCTATTCGAGTGTTGGTCCAAGCAGGAACTTTGGACCGACTGGTGAATGTGCTTATCCACGGACTGCAAGGCGTTTCCGTCGCCGTCGCAGACGACAACGGAGAGACCTCTTTGAGGGACGGTAATACCAGAGATTTGATTGTCGACCATGCTGATTTTTCGAGGGTGTGGTGGACCGTGTTCCGAAGCTTTGTCACGCCGATCGTTTTCTTTGAGGTGAGGTTTCTTGTCGATTGTCATTTCCGAAAATATTGACGAAAATTTTAAGCTCCTGAGTAAACGCTTTGTCTGTAGCAGACCTTCCAGTAACTCGTCTTCTGGTGGACCAGTGCAAGTGCTGCGGTATCAGTCGGAGATTCTGGCAACCGTGAAAGAGTGGGTTACGACGGGTGGTGGTGGACAAGACTGCCTCGATGATACGTCGCTGTATGAGACAGCCCGAACATTCTTGGAAAAACCTCTGGACCGTTCCGAATTGGATTCACTCCCAACTAATGAGGACCCTGAACTTCTGCAAGCATGGAAGGCGCTGGAGACGATGAAGAATGAGACGCTCGCTACTTTTATATCCCACACTTTACGACCTCCAGCCCTTGTCGTGGCCAATCCAAGACCAGTCAATACATTTGGACAGTCTCGCACGTTTGGAAGTCAAGTGCCAGATATCGATCACGTTAGCGCGGAAGACTTAGTCGATAACTTGAATGCGATGGGTCTTGCTGCTTTCAGCAATGTCACGGAGGAGGTGAGCAATTTGAATTGACATATTTGTCTGGTTGGAGCTGACGTTAGCTTGGTTAGGACCTCTTCACTGCAGCGGATTTGCTCGAAGTGCAAAGCGCCGACCGTACTGGCTGGTTCACATCTCGTGACCCTGGCTACACAGATGACGTGGACATTCAAACGATGTACTCGCATCTCCTGGATGTGGAGCCGTCCCCGATGATATCCGAGCTATCTCAAGACTCCGTTTATCGTCTCCTACCACCCGGTATCAGAAGCTGCGTCCGAGCCTACAGTATTCTCCGAAAATGGCTCATATCAAAGCTGGTTGCCCCCAAGCTCGGGGTCAGACAACGTCAAAATAGAATGGATCTTTGTCTGCGTGTTTTGGAAATTGCCCGATTACGCAACCTGGACAGAGGTGCTGCCTCGTTGGGGCCAGCCGACCGAGCATGCGTGCGATCGTTCGTTGAAGCTGTAGTCACGGCTGCCGTCCTCAGCCCCGAGAGCCGTATGCATCATCGTCCATGGCAAAATGTGGCCAACATTCGTGGTGTTCAGTGTGACAGCCTGACTGCGCTCCTTTCGAGGCAGACTGTACCGAAGAAGTCGTACGGCGATGCTCTCGTTGTCGATATTAGTTGGCTGCTGGAACGTATTCTGGAGATCGTCAGCGTTCCTAATACTGTAAGCGTATCGCAGGACAATCCTCAGTGTATCATCAATCTCGACAAAAGGAGGTAAGTGAATTGTCGATGTCGGGTGGACAGCGAATGACTTCACACGTTATCAGGCATCTGTGCGATTTGATACTCAATTCCCAGTCGCTCTCGTCCAGGGGAGGTCGCTTGCGCGATGACGTTGATCGTAAGGACTTCGAGCGCCTTTATAATATCGAGAAAGAAGTCTCAGCGCTCCGCTTTGACCATCGATCTATCAAGGACGAAGCACAAAAGGAAGCGTTGCAAGCCCAAGCCGGCGGTTCGACGCCAGCAAAGAAGACCCGTCCCTTCCAGCGACTTGTTGCCTTCCAGCAGGAGAAGAATAAACGAGACAAGTACCTGCACGACCGACTTAGCAAAGACAAGAAACAGGAGCAACTTCGTAACGAGAGGCGAGACGACTACCTGAACAAGGCGATGCGGCCTCGCAAGCCAATGACCCAAGCACAAAAGCAACACCGCATCAAAAAGAGTTACTCGTCTGCCTTTTTCCAGTTGATGCGACCTATCTCGAGCGCCTTCACGGACAATACGCATTCGTTCGCCACGAAGAAAACTCCAGCTGAGCTAGACTTCACGCCATCGGGGAAGCCATCTTTAGTTCTTTCTGTGGTGGATGCCAAGGTCACCCAAGTTGTCAATAACGAGAGGTCCTATGTATTCCAGTTGGACACGGAGGACGGTGGACACTACCTGCTGCAAGCAAATTCCAAACCTGAAATGGTGAGGTGGATGGACCAGATTAATAAGGTTTCCAAGACAGCTGCGAAACGACGTCTCACGTATCTCGGCAACTCTCCAAAGCCTCAGTTGTCTGATCATATCCATGACCATATTGTCGCACCCTCGGCATCTAGACATCCCACAGCAGGTGAGGATCTAGAGATTGTACTGACCGAGCCACAACTCACCTCCGTTTTAGTGTTTGGAGTTGAACTAGACTTCTTACTCCAGCGAGAGGCGGGTGGTGCGGATGTCGAACCTGGGACTATTCCATCTGTGATTCGCAGGTGCCTGTATGAGGTCGAGAGCCGTGGTTTGAGCGAGGTCGGGATTTGTGAGTACCTGCGTATCGCTTACTGGTTCTTCTGCCTGTACTCATCATGTCATAGATCGTATTGCTGGGGCGGCCTCGGAAGTCAACAGTCTTCGCGAGGCTTTCAACAATGGTGACGTTCTCCCGGACTGACGTTGATTTCAGCTTGACTTATCCTATGCATATAGGTGAAATGCCAATCACGGAAAGCACAGATATTCATGCGGTGTGCGACTTGATAAAGTCGTGGTTCCGTTTAATGCCAGAACCTGTCTTCCCATCTTCTGCATACTTTGGAATTATTGAAGCTATAAGTACGTCTTTCATCCCCTCTCTCTTCACGCCGTGTCGTAGTGTTGAGATCATCTGTAGAAATTGAAAACCTCAACGCACGACTTGCCTGTATTCGCCATATCGTCCGCCATTTACCGCAAGCGAACTTTGATCTACTCAAGCGAGTCGCAGAGCATCTCGATAAGTGGGTTGCTTTTACTGGCATCTCAGACACATCGGCTCACTTTTAGTTCAGAGTCACCGATTATGAAGAGTACAACCAAATGACTGCTGAGGCCCTGGCAATCGTCTTCAGCCCCAACCTGTTACGTGCGCCAAAGAACGACTTCGCGCTTATCTTGGCCAACATGGCTTACACTCACAAGCTTGTCAAAGCTCTTATCACTCATGTAAGTGGCGGCAATTGGATTGCTGTTAGCGTGCTTACTCTTCGCTAGTTCCATGTCATATTTGACGAAGATCACGAGGGCGAAAATGATGCGGAAGAAGATGAAATGGAAGAGCCGATCCTTGAAGAAGATGAAGAAGACGAGGAGGACATGCCATCTCAAACAGTGGAAGAAGAGTGAGATGCGGGTAGTTGTATTGGACATTTCACTGGGCGCCGATGTTTCTCTCCTCAGTCTCGGACTACTGTTGTGTAAAGCTCGCGGTTCTTTTTTTTCCTGTCTTTTGCCTTCCTGGAATTTATCACGGACTTGTACATTACTCTAGCATACCCCACTCTCTTCATCTCGTTCTTTTTCACCCGCTGGGTCAGGGTTCAGTTTGCTCATTATTCATCGGGTTCGCAAGAAAAACCACTATTGTAATACGCTCGTCCTCTCGATATCCTAATCATCCTCATCCCAGTTACCTGATTGTTGTGGAATTTTTGGGCCTCCTGCAGGCTTGCTCATTATGATGCTGTCCACACTCAGAACAGAAGCTGCTGCTTCCGTGGCGAGTTTGAGAGCCCATGCCTTCGCTGCTAGAGAGTCGAGAATCTTGTGCTCGGTAGCTAAGAGTGTGCCGTCCTGCTCCGCCTAATCGAAGTGAAAAGTCGTCTCAAGAACGTAGTGTAGAAAGACTTACCTCAACATCGACGCCCCACGCTTCTCCACCCTTTTGTTCGTGCTTGGCCCACAGTCGACTAAGTACCTTCGTTACCCTCTGCCCCTCCAAGCGCATTCTCTGCAAGAGTCCGAGGAATGACCTCGAGCGCAGTGGAATACCGCTTGACAGCATGCTGTGCCAGTCCCCTCAAACCACTCCCGTATGTATCCACCCTCTTAGCAAGCTCGAGCTCCGTCGCACCAGCTCCAGGCACTAACCGAGGGTCTTTCAATAATGCCTTGATCACGTTCACACCATCGTCTACCGCGCGCTCGAGATCGTCCAGACGGTTGGCGGTTGCACCCCTCAGAACGATCGTTGCTGTTCTCGTCTTTTCAGACTCACTGTCGTACCCGGGTTCGCCTTGCACTAACTGGCGCAGCACCGTCACACGATCGCCACCGATTTCGGTTGTCTCGAATACATCGACGAAGCCTGCCTCCTCTGGCGTTGGCGCTCCGATTCGGGCAAGTGGGGTCGCGTTGACAACGCGGCAGAGTCTGCGCAGATCGAACTTGGAGAGAACTTTGAGGACGGCGATGTTAAGTCTGTTAAGGAAGTGCATTGCGAGCTCGCCGACGCTAGTTCCTGCGATGATGACTTTGACTCCGGAATCGGCGATTTCCTTGAATATCTACACAATGTGCGTGGTTGAGAGACGTCTCCAGGCAGAAGACAAGTGCGCTAGACCTTTTCAAGATGTTTTTCTTCGTCACGAGTGAAGTTGAGCATTTCATCGGCGTTTTTGATGAGAACTGTGCCCTTGGTCTCTGTTTGGGAGATGTCTATAGGACAGGTGAAGACGGCCACTTTGGCCTTGGTAACTTTTTTGATCTCGCCTGATGAAGAAGATCAGCCAATAGCTCGACGAAAACCAAAATCTTGAACCTTCAGGTTCCCTGCCGAACACCATTCCCTGGACGACTCTGCTCGCCGAGAGACTGCTACCCATGATCTTGACCACCCGTACATTGTCTACGTTGAAATTTTTAGGGTTACTTGGCATGACTGCTAGTGCAGCCTCTGCTACAAATTTTGAGAGCATGTCTTCAAAGCCATACTTGCTTTGATGCAATTGCGGGTTTAAGTGCTTCTGCGAGAGTCGATAGCTGTGAAAGGATTTGGTCAGACTTGAGGTCGACAATGCTGAGATCTGTTGGTTCTGGAGACGGAGACGGAGATTGGTAAAGTCATGCACGTACATTCCAGTTCGGAGAGTGCTTTTGTGCGCGCAAGTTCATATCCTTGAATGACCTCACTGGGATGCAGACCCATGACAAGAAGATGTTCGGCCTTCTTCAGTAGTTCACCTGCGAAGATGAGGACCATGTTCGTCGCGTCACCCATCTACGTCATAGTTAGACGATGGTCAGAGATGCAGAGACTGATCCCCACCTCAGATTCCTGAGCTTGAGATGCCATGACAAGTAATTTTGCTGCTGGATGAACGACCTCCACTTCCCTGATGATAGTCGCTGCATCGGACGTGACGAATAATCTGCCCAGGTGGTTGATTACGAGTTTATTGCGACCTGCACGTACTCTGCATGATCAGAACACAGTGTATAGCATCTTATGCGTACCATTTGGACCAAAGCTCGTCCGTACGAGATCAGATAACTCTGCGACGGCCTGTATATTTCGAAGAACGGCATCTTCGAGACCTTGTAGATGCTGGGTGACTGGTTAGCCAAGATGTACGTCGTACAAGAGGTCGCCTTGCCTTGTAGCCATCCTTGAAGAGCTGGATGCTGTTGGGCTTTGGTACTTTGAGCGACATTTGGGTTTGGATGGGACGTCGATATTAACGTTGTCGTCGATCGCGGACGGGCCAGATGCGATCATCTCCTCTCCGCTTTTTGACACTCCGCAACCACCACACCCGCGCTCGTCCTGGACGGCGAGCTAACAGCAAGAACGTCGAGATGGTCCTCAAAATGCTTGGAGCCGCCGTCAACACGCTGCTTCCTCCAAAGTACTACGTGCATGCGTGTTTGTCTGTCCTCTTGATCGTTGTCGTTCACGCCCTTGCCCAAGGGCGTCGCACGAACCGCGAGCGCGACATGCACGCTCGGGTCGTCCTGGTCACCGTAAGTCACTCAACTACCATTTTCCAAATGATGATGTCGCATATAGCGTCCCGTAGGGTGGTTTCACGCCTCTTGGATTGACCCTACTGCAGAATCTCGCCGAACGGGGAGCGCATATCATCGCCCTCGCTCCAAAACCCATCGACGACCCGGAAATAGAGATCCTCATATCACTGCTGCGTTCGACGACCAACAACGAACAAGTGTACGCAGAAGAGTGTGATCTTACCTCTCCGACCTCGATTCGCTCATTTTGCACTCGGTTCCTAACAGGAAAGGAGAATAGAATAGACGCGATCGTATTTGCGCACGAATACCCGCATATTGGATCGTTTTTAGCCTTCGAAGACCCTGTCAAACTTGGGAAGCGTCGACAAGAGGCGTCTTTGGCCACTTTTTTGATTCTGACCCTCTTACTCCCAGTCCTGTTGGTTGCTCCTGCCGAGCGGGACATCCGTATCATTAATGTAGTGAATCCGTTCTATTCTGCTGCTGCAGTAACGTATTCACCCTCCCAAGTACCCCCCGCGGCATCGTCGATATTTCAGCAGGAGGGACGGAGGTCCCTCCAAACGATTATCTTCACGCGTCACTTGCAGCGTGTACTGGATGCTCTGCCTTCGGGAGGACCACCGCCTGGAACGGATGGACACACTGTTCATGTTGTCAGCGGAAAGGTGCAAAAATCTAACATCGTCGCCGTGTCCGTGTGCCCCGGTATCAGCCGTTCAGATATTATTGCTCCCTTGTTCAATGCCGACGGCTTTCGGCGTCGGTCAACTGGCGGATTGATATTGTAAGTCGTACGTATGTCTTTGGAACTACTATCTTGAAGGACAACGTTCCAGGTACCTCGTGCTCCAGCCCCTACTGCGCATATTGACAAAGTCATCCACCTCTGCAGTGCAATCTGTCCTACATGTACTCTTCTTACCAACGCCGTTCAAGGGAATTGCTCAATCATCTAGTGCTGGCACTCGAACCTCCGGTGGTGACACCGTGCAAGAGGTCTTGAAGGCCGGGGCGCTGTATCGAGAGTGCGCAGTTGTCAATATCCGGATACCCGTCCTGGAAAATGCGTCGCCTAGCAGCGATCAAGGGGACCCTAAGGATACTGTGATGGTTGACGATCGGGAACTCGGTGGTGTCCACCTTGGTCAGGCAGTGTGGGAGGTTTTTGAGGCGGACTTAAAGGAATGGGAGAAGCAGTCTGTGCCTTCCTCTGAGAAGCAAGGTACAGACAACGACAAACCCTCAGTAGATACCCCAGACAACTAGTGCGCCATTCTTTGTCGCTCAAGCTAGGGTATCAGTGATCCAATCGCCTTTGCAGGTTTACATACTTCAACCTCGCACAGTACTTGGTAGCTAGGATTTTCGTGCACGGCACTCTGTAGCTAAGTCACGTTCATGCAAATTGCGTGTAAGTTATTAATCAAGGACACAGTATATAAAATGCAAGCATATAGAATGTGCAATTAAAATAAATGCAGAATACCATATCCTATGTAGCCTGCGAAGAGGGCGACGGTTTGGAAGATCAAGAGTTGGCTTCCTCCCGTTCCAAACCATCAGCGACAGACTCTAGCGCAACCTTCGGCTTCTTGAGTGTAGTATATTTGAACTCGGCCGTATCCCCGACGGCGACTCTCTCGGACCTGGCCAATCCCAAAGCCGTCGTGCAGAGTACAGGCTTCCCTGCTTGGTCACCTTGACCCTCGAAGTCCTCCATAGTGTCATCGTCAAACTTTTCACCTGCTGTACCGTGGGTTGGCCACAAGTCAGCCGATGTCACCTCCTCCCCGATGACCTTGTTAAGGCGTACGGCCATTTTAACAATATTGGACACTCGTTCACCAAACTTTTGCGTGAACTCACGGTAGGTGTCTTCGTAGTTCTTCGTGCACCCGGCCGCGACCATGATGACGACAAGGGTATCACTGATGTGCGTTACCATCGTGGAGTGCAAGTCATCTTCTCGCAATGCGACTTTCTGAGCGTGCGTACGGGTCAAGGCGCGCCATCGACCACTGATTGCCTGAGTCTCTGGGGACAGTCGTGGTAAGAGTTCTGATCGTTGTGTTTGTATGCGGGTAATTTACCTGTACCCCTGATGTCGTTGTAGATCTCTGATAGCTGCTGCTCCGCTTGCAAACCGTCGAAATCCCAAGTCATGATAATCCAGCGCGAGAACTCTACGATTGCTCCTTGAAGTGCGATCTGCACTAGGAGGGGATCCGCTGTGTGCTGTACCGTGCTGAGAAGACGTGTCATGCTGGGGCCCATGAGGTCACTAATTCTCGCGCAGCCTTCCTTAATCTCGTCAGCATGTTCTGGCTTCCGAGCGAAGTCGAACGAATCAGAGATAAATGCACTCGTCTGCAGGATTTCGGCGTTGAGAGCGTCGATGAGGGAAATCACCTCCGCCCCAGAGACGGCGTCAGCTGTGGTCAAGAACACTTGGGCGCCTTTCAACTCCCGACTGCGCGTCTCCAGCAAGGTAGTGACCTCAGCAAGTTTCGATTGTGAGCGTTGTAGCTCGTTTCTAGCCTCGGCCACCTCTGCCTTCCTGACGTCCAGCTGCCCCTTGAGGGCGTTGACCTCTTGCTGGTAAGCACCCCGAGCCTTTTCGCCCTCTTTCTTCTCCTTCTCCAGTGACCGATATGCGTTCGTCTTGGATTCTTGTTCCTGCTTCAGCGTTTGCTTGAGCTTCGTATTCTCCTCGTTCGTCTTCTGTATGATGTTTGAAAGTCGGATAGTATCAGCCTTGAACTTTCGGACAGTCGTCGTTTAGCGCGTTCTTTTCATTCTCTGATTTCCGAAGCCTATCCTCGAGTTCTGCTATTCTGCTTTCGAGCTCTTTCTGCTTTCCATTGATGAAGGAGCCGAACAGCCGGTAGAACCATTCTACGAAACCGCGCCACATGTGTAGATGCCGATATGTGAGTCCAAGACCAAGAGCGACAGCGATGGGAGGGCCGAAGGATTTTGCTAACGACCAGTGCGAACTAGTGGAAATGTCCATAGTCGTATTGGGAAACTGCGGCATGCCTTCTACCCTATGAGGCTCGCATTTAGAAGCCACATGTGGTTCAGGCATGGCCTAGGGCATTGCTACCTCGTGTGTGATGACGGATAAACTGTGCTGGGAATTATGGCGCCCCTCCTACCGACACGTTGCGGATGCATTCTTGATGAGCCCCGCACCTCGCCTATTTCATTTTACGTGAGTATCAGTGCAAACACGAGTCCGGGCAACTTTGAGGAGTCACATGCATGCTTTTGATGTTGATCGTTGGGCACTCATTATTCTGTGCAACAGGAAGGTTGCCGTTTCATATGCGGCTGCACTGCCATCATTTAGGCGTGCCTCAGCTATAAGACGGAGGGCATGAGTTAGGTATGGTCGAACGCCTGGGCTTCGTATTTGCGGGAGTCACCACTTGCTAGCATCTAGTTTCGTCCCCAATGCTTACCCGACAACCCTACCGCGGATTAACTCGCAAGCTCGTGCTGGCGTTTGACGTGGGTACGACATACAGTGGTGTTTCTTACTCTATCCTTGATCCCGGGGACGTTCCGAAGACACTCGGAGTGACTAGGTACTTGGATCATCGTGCCTTAGGTCAGACTAACATAGGGTGTCAAAAGATACCCCGCACAAGAACATGTAGGGGGGGATTGCAAGATCCCGTCCATCATCTATTATGACCAAACGGGCAGACCCCGTGCGTTCGGCGCTGAAGCTCTACAGGAGCATGTCATCGAACAGGCGGAAGAAGAACAATGGACCAAGCTTGAATGGTGGGCGCTGGAAGTGAATGATAAACGTATTTACTAATTCGCGTGTGATTAGGTGGAAATTACATCTTCGGCCAAGGTATTTGGATGCTGCGCACATCGCAGATGATGACATTCAGCCGCTCCCTGCGGGAAAGTCGGCAATTGAAGTCCTCGCGGATTTCATGCGTTACCTACACCAGTGCTCTCGCAAATACATCGAAGAATCTCACGGAACTGCCCTATGGAAATCCGTCGAACAGAACGTCGAGTTTGTTCTCACCCATCCAAATGGATGGGAGGGACCTCAACAGAAACAGATACGAGGAGCAGCCGCTCTTGCGGGTCTTGTCCCGAATTCCAAGGAGGGTCAATCTCGTGTTCATCTCCTGACAGAAGGCGAAGCTAGTCTTCATTTCTGTGTAACGAAAATACTGGCATCAGAATCACTGTCGAGAACCCCTATTGTTGCTCCAGACAATCTGGAACAAGAAGAAGAGGATCCCGACAGTCAGGGCGTGGTGATTATCGATGCTGGTGGAGGAACAGTTGATCTGAGTGCATACTCCATGCGGTTATCGCCGACTTCATTTGAGGAGATCGCGCCAGCTGAATGTGAGTCTTCTCTGATGACCGTTGACTTTTCTTACCCTGCCTTGAGGCCGTCTCCAAGGAGCTGTGTTGGTCACACGACGGGCTCATGCGCTTATCAAAAGTGCGTCCCTGCGTCTTGCATATTGATTCCAGCTCCCCTTACCAAAAACCCTGCAGGGAAACTTGCTGGATCGAAATACAGCAGCCCAGAGATACTGCGGCAGATCACGGACATTTTTGATAAGACAACTAAGCTTCGAGTTCGTAACGCAGAAGATCCTCAGTACATCAAGTTTGGTACTGTGCGTGACAAGGACCCTCAATACGACATACGTTCTGGGCAGCTCAAACTTACTGGGTGGGTTGTTACTTTACTACGGTTCTTCGATTCTCTCATGTACTCCCAGTCGTAGCGTAACGGAATTATTCGAACCCTCAGTTGAGGAAATCATCGATGCCTTCCAGAAGCAGCAGCTAGCCGCGTCAATGCCGATCAAAGTAAGCCTCATGTTCGTGATGCGGGGTTGTGCCCTTACGCCTTATTCATAGTCTGTGTTCTTGGTCGGGGGTTTCGCAGCCAGCGAGTGGCTGTTTACAAGTCTGCAGAAATACTTTGCACCGCTAGGTATTGAAATATGTCGGCCAGACAGCCACGTGTGCGTGCCAATTGCAAGCACGATTGGCCCGAGACTCATGGATTTGTGAACAGCAACAAGGCTGTGGCGGACGGCGCAGTTTCGTACCACATCGACAACATTGTCTCTTCACGGATGGCGAAACTCACTTATGGCACTGAGTGCAGCGTACCGTATGATTCGTCTGACCCCGAGCACCGTGCAAGACAGAAGAAAGTCTATCGTGGTCCATCCGGCATCCTAGCCATCCCAAACGCTTTTGGGTCCATTCTATGTCGAGTAAGCAATGTTCTACATCTGGCTATCACACTTTAATGCCAATTATCCAGGGCACTCGGGTCTCTGCAGAGCAAACATTCGAGGAGGACTTTGTCATCCGCCGCTCCGCGGTGCAGTCATGCACTAGCATGGACGTCGACATCACTGCTTATAGGGGCTCCCTTGAGAAACCGGATTGGATGGATACTGAGCCGGGTAAAAGCACATTTAATCTTAACTCCCCCCCCTGAGTCTAATGCTGTCGTAGAAAATTTCACGACACTCTGTACGATCCGCGCGGACACGTCACGGCTTGCTCGCAAATTATCTCCAAAGCGATCCAAGGACGGGGCGACGTACTACGTGATAGATATCAAGGTAATCCTATTATTTGGGCTGACGGAACTCAAAGCCCAAGTGGGCTGGGTGGAAGATGTAAGGGTTTGTTTTGTCCGTGTTGCTGTTGAGCTCATTCTTATGCGACACAATAGGGGAACCAAGTGAGGTAAGTAAACAACTAGTTTCCTTTTGAGCTACGTCTCAAACGGATAGGAAGAACTCCAGCCACGGTCGTGTACGATGACGATCAGTAAGACCTTGACCTGGCACCAATATCAATGCAGGGTAGGGGGTGTTGACAGTCTTCCTAACGTGATCTGTGGAAGAATAGAACAAGACTGGAGGATTCGAACCTTGCCTTGTGGAAGCCAGTTACCCGATTGTCCATGGAATCTCACACGGTACCCCATGCAAAGCGCCATCGATCATTGATTACTGCATGTATAACCGCCTACAAAGATGCTGTATGTGCCTGACTGATAGTAGTATATGCATAGCTACATAGTATCGTACTCTGATTTGTTAGTATGCGGCAAAGTTGGTTAGATACGCCGCCGCCACCGCACAATACTGTTTGGTGTCTGTTTGGTGAAGGGTTTTCAACTAACTCGTTTCAAACGTACTTCTAACCACACAGCAGGCCATAGGGACAGGTATTCGCGTGTAAATCGACCACAGCATCCACCCGGCTAGACTCAGTCTGACCTCACGCTATACACGTTCTATCTATCTCTGGCCACAATGGGTGTTACATGCGTTCCGAAGTATTATCGCAGATGCCCTTTGAGATGCCCTCGAATTGAATTACTTTCAACTGGGACATTCCGATTCCCTAATGCTCGAAACGCACAGGGGTTCTGGATAGGCATTCGGTCGAGGTTGTGTATTGGCTCCTGATAAGAAATGTGAGTCCCTGAATTTGGCAACTATGAGTATTCACTTTGATCGAGCATGATATCCCCGCTGCCCTTGGGATGGCCCGTCCCCCGGTGTACTTGGACACCACATTGCGTTTTCGCTTCACACTGTCACGTCGCCGTCTTCCAAAAGTTGGAATGCCCATTCGGGTTATGTTTGTGGGTAGTGATACACGCGCCAACAACGATGAATTACATTCTGATGCCTACTAGGCTGCATGATGTCTTTCACAGTCCATATCGTGATATAAGTTATCGGTTGTGACCGAAGCTACACTGCTATCGACTTTTGCAGGCACTTCCCCCACAGGCACGATGTACTCACGACAACCGTACCAAGGTACGACACGCAAGTTAATACTTGCGTTTGACGTTGGGACCACGTTCAGTGGCATATCCTACTGTATCCTCGACCCAGGAAACATTCCTGAAATCCATGGTGTATCCAAGTGAGATATTCCCCTTTAGCAAGAAATTTTCTTAGAGCTTTTTAGATTTCCCGCACAAGAACATGGTGCAGGTGACAATAAAATACCTTCAATTATTTATTACGACCGGGAAGACAAAGTCCGAGCTGTGGGTGCCGAAACTCAGCGGCCTGACATTATTGAGCAAGCCAATAGGGAGCAGTGGGTGAAACTGGAATGGTACGCAACAAAGTTAATCGGAGACCTTGGCGATGAGACAGATTTTTTTCCAGGTGGAAACTTCACCTCCGCTCGAGACATCTGGAGGATTCCCATTTCTCGGACGCGGATCTTCCCCCCCTTCCTGCTGGAAAGTCCGCAGTTGAAGTTCTGGGCGACTTTATGCGCTACCTATTTGTGTGCGCCAAGGCGTATATCCCGGAAGCTTCATGCTCCCATTATGTGGGAATCATTAGAACGAGGTATAGAGATCATCTTAACGCACCCCAATGGATGGGAAGGACCCCAGCAACAGCAGATCCGCAGGGCAGCGGAGCTTGGTGGACTCATTGCTGGCGAAGAAGATCAAAAACGCATCCACCTTCTGACGGAGGGAGAGGCTAGTTTACACTTCTGTGTGACTAATGTTTTGGCGTCCGATACCTTTTCCACTACGCCAATTGTCTGCACGGATGAACCTGAAGAAGCACAGGAAGAACCTGGTGACCGGGATCAGGGCGCCATCGTCATCGATGCTGGTGGTGGGACTGTCGACCTTAGCGCCTACTCTATGCAATTATCCCCCACATCATTCTTGGAGATTGCACCTGCGGAGTGTATGTGCGATGTGTGACGAATACCTATAATTTTCTTAACGCCATGCAGGTCGCCTTCAAGGGTCGGTTTTTATCACGTACCGTGCCCATGCATTCTTACGAGGTCAGAACCTTGACCTTCCCAGGGAGTTTGCACGGCTCATAATCTATCGTATAGCCGTGCTTGCCAATTCGAAATATGGAGACGAGGATACCTTGCGGCGCATGGCCGATATCTTTGATAAGACGACGAAGTTGCATTTTCGAAAAGCAGATGAACCTCAGTATATTCAATTCGGGGGAATCCGTGACAGGGATCTAGAATATAACATTCGTTCCGGACAGCTAAAGTTGTCTGGGTAAGCGTTTCTAGTGTTTAATCGTCGCTCGAGTTTCTCATGGTTCACACAGCGAGGACGTAGCCAAACTTTTCGAGCCGTCTGTGGAGGAGATTGTTGCCGCTTTTGAACAACAGTGCAGGGCAGCTTCCACTCCGATTACGGTCACTGACTCTCGTAGCTTGCTGAATCGAAGCTGACTTCCATGCAGAGTGTGTTCCTTGTGGGGGGTTTTGCTGCTAGTGACTGGCTTTACACTCGCCTCGTTGAGCGTGTGAACCCCCTCGGTATTACCATTTGTCGACCCCAACAACATGTGTACGGTCATTCTTTTCTTAATTGTGATGTTACTGAGTATCCTTAAGAAACAAAGCGGTTGCTGACGGAGCAGTCTCTTTCTATATCGACCGCCTGGTGTCGGGCCGTGTCGCGAGATTCACGTATGGCACTGGAATTAACGTTACGTATAACCAAGCCGACCCGGAGCACGTATCCAGAAGGGAGATCGCTTTTGAAGGATTCAGTGGTGACTTGGAGGTGCCGTATGGGTTCGAGCCTATCCTCACAAAGGTTCGTGTTTTTGCATTCTTGACGCTCCAGGATTTCAAATTTCCAAATACCGTGAAGGGCACTCAAGTTTCTGAGCAGCAAGAGTTCAGGAAGTCATTCATCCTGGAGGAAACTGATCGTTCTCGTTGCAATAACTTACATGTAGATATTATGGCGTACAGAGGCCAGCTTGCGAATCCGCGCTGGATGGACACTGAAGAAGGTAAGTTGGAAATATCGCATATGGTCACCTCTCTTGGTTGAAAACAGAGCTTGAACAGAGTCGTACACCCACATGTGTACCATTCGTGCCGATACGTCGAAGTTGGCCCCTAGCATGCAGGCCAATCAACTAGCAGGCGGTGCAGTATATTACTCCATTATGATAGAGGTTGTCATTCTTTTCGGGTTGACCGAGTTAAGAGCGCAAATTAGCTGGAAGGAGAACGTGCGTTTAAGCCTACTCCATTGAACTTTATGCCAACTGACCTTGCTTTGTACATTCTCTACAGGGCGTAGGAAGTCAGGTGAGTATCACACTCGGAACTGCGCAGACGAGTAAACTATGAGTCAGTGTTCAACTAAATCCCAATCAGGAGTCCTGCCGCTGTGGTTTATGGCGACTAGCCCACATTTCAAGTTTCCAGGCATGAGGTCTCTTTCTCAGTCGTTGTGCACTATTCGGACAGTCGTAGTTGCATCTGAGCTACTTACTATGTAACTAGCGAGCTTAGTAGAAATATTGATGCTGTGTGATATTTGGTTTCGTCTTATTGAAGGGCTATTACAGGAGTAGGTTAACACCGGGCTCATCCTGCGCTCACGCCTCAGTAGCCTACCTTCTATATCACTTCATCTGTCGAGGGTAGAGTGGATGCTCATCGATTGGCGTGGCGCCGTGTTGGTTCCGGCGTGATCACCGGATGGTAGCGAGGAAACCCGGAAGGAGAACCACCCTCACTTGAGGGCCGGTCGCTGGCCTGAGGGTGTGCGCAGCC
Organism: Pisolithus orientalis; assembly: GCF_024613125.1. Lineage (NCBI taxonomy): Eukaryota > Fungi > Basidiomycota > Agaricomycetes > Boletales > Pisolithaceae > Pisolithus > Pisolithus orientalis. The sequence continues at coordinate 185,962 of NW_026260794.1, read as the reverse complement.
ACAGGCTGTATAGCAAGACCGTTCCCTCCCCCACTCGCCTTGATTCTTGCCTTGATGTAAAAGAGACCTGGGACGGATCACCGCGACCACCCTTAGTACTGTGGGCATGGTGTCTCATCGACATCAGTCACCCTTCTGGGCGAGGGCAACTCCTGTCGTTGCTGGTCTTACTGGCAGCTACCTCAACGGCCCAGAGACGGTGGTGGTTGGGGGTAGCGGCACCCCTCTGAAGAGAGCTTTCACAGACTTGAAACTGCCTCCCCCCTCCCATTTACCTACCCATATGCCTACTGTACACGACCCAGCTGACCCTTAGGGAGGGATGACTAACGGAGGTAATAAGTAGATTAGACGGCTCTGGTACCTCTCTAGCAGTAGACGTGCCAATCATCGCCTCCTTGGGGTGACGACTGCACGTCTATTGCTACTGACGTACCGTACCACCTCTGTTACCTCTTGTCTGTCTAATTTTATTTTCATGGGCTGACGAGGTATTTATTTCTGTTTTATGCCTGAACTACTGTGGTGGCGTATTCAGCTTATCCGTTCCGGTTCCAGTTCCAACTCCATGGAAGGTTTGCCGTCCAATCAGTGTCATCGATTGAATCTGGTGCCCTGGAGCATGTTTCGCGGTGCACAATTGGCTTCCGGGTCCTTCACCAGTATTTCGGAGTTAGATCTGATGTATCATTGATTATAACCCTGCAGCCTGTCATCGTGCTGGCCATGAGGAGGGTCCATCACCTTTGGGCGCAGGTTTTATCAAGCATGTTGCTGTACGTACGGAACTGCAGTTGCATGCGTGGAAGATTTAGATGGAGTTTGTTGTCACGCCCAGGCTGGGCGATGGGGTTGTATTTGAACGTTACATTTAGTGGTTACTGAAGAGTGGCACGTTGCTGGGATGAGTTCTCGACAACCCTACCGAGGTCTTTCACGAAAACTAGTTATCGCATTCGATGTGGGCACAACGTATAGTGGGGCCTCCTACTGCATCCTTGATCCTGGTGAAGTTCCCAAGATACTTGGAGTCGCAAGGTGGGTTCGTCAGCTCACCGTCTGGGCGCCTGGACTTAGAAAATTGCTAAGGTACCCGGCACAAGAACATCTTGGGGGCGATAATAAAATACCATCAATACTTTACTATGATCAGCAGCACACAGTGCGGGCAGCTGGCGGGGAGGCACTACAGGAACATATCATTGAACAAGCCGAGGATGAGAATTGGGCCAAGGTTGAATGGTCAGTGTTCAAAAATTCGCTGCGATGGTGACCAACGTTACGTTTCACTCAGGTGGAAGCTCCATCTGCGCTCAAAGAATTTACCTTCGTCCCACATTAAGGATGACGACATTCCACCCCTCCCAGAGGGTCTTGATGCGGTCCGTGTGCTGAGCGACTTCATGAAATATTTGTTCCATTGCACGCGTAGCTATATCATGGAGTCGCATACCAGTGGTTCTGACCTGTGGAAGTCTCTCGGGAATCGGATCGATTTCGTCCTCACCCATCCGAATGGATGGGAAGGTCGTCAGCAGCAGCAAATTCGACAAGCCGCGGAGCTTGCTGGGCTCATTCCCGAAGGACCTGACGGGCAGTCTCGACTTCACCTCTTGACCGAAGGGGAAGCCAGTCTACACTTTTGTGTGACGACAGTGCTTGTTTCAGATGCTTTCTCCAAGATGCCCATCGCTTGCTCAGACGAATCTGACGAGGAAGATGCCACACCAGGATATAAGGGCGTCGCGATCCTTGATGCTGGGGGCGGTACCGTAGATATGAGTGTGTATTCTATGGATTTTTCACCCTCAGTTACCGTTGAAGAGATCGCACCGGCCGAATGTGAGTCTCGGATGTTGATTGGGACGACAAACTAATATGTGGCTAGGTCGACTTCAAGGGTCTGTCTTTGTGACTCTTCGAGCACAACAGCTCCTCAAATGTGAGTGGCGCCCTCGAATCACCAGTTCTTCCAATTCAATGCTCAAGGACAACTAGCAAAGCTCGCCAACTCGCCATTCGGCACCGCCGATATGATTCAGCAAATAACAAAGATATTTGATAAAACGACAAAACTCGGGTTTCGGAGTGCCGAAGATCCACAGTATATCAAGTTCGGTACTAGACGAGACAACTGATCCCGAGCTCGGCATCAGATCAGGCCAGCTTAAACTAGCGGGGTATGTATCTCCTTCCAATTACAACTCGCCCCTTCACAGACTCTGGCAGAGAAGATATCGCGAAGTTGTTTGAGCCCTCAATTGAGGCAATAGCGGAAGCGTTCAAACAACAGCAACGGACTTCGACCCTACCCATCAGTGTAACTCGTTTTCTATGTCAGCGTTCGGTCGCTGAAATCTTAGCCTAGCACGCTTTTCTCGTGGGTGGTTATGCTGCCAGCGACTTTTTATTTTCGAGTCTGCAACGGCATCCGGCCTTTTCAAACACCGTTTTGTGCCGACCGGGAACTCAGCTGTATGTTCCAATACTTGACGAATATGTTCTCTTAAAACCATCTACCTTATGCCAGTAACAAAGCCGGTCGCAGATGGAGCAATATCTTTCTATATTGATCATCTAGTCAAAACAAGAGTGGCAAAAGTCACCTATGGGATCCCTGTCGCAATCCGTTACGATTCTTCTCGACTTGACCACATCGCGAGGAAGAATACCAAGGTCCTTAGCCTCTCTGGCCACTGGGTTTTGCCTAACGCATTTGGGTCGATACTGAACAAGGTGCCTTCTTTTTGTCTTCATTCTTTGTCCGTGGCACGGAATCCAACGTCTCCTGTTCTGCAGGGAACCCGTGTTTCCGAGGAGCAAGAATCACGGCTGCGAGTTTCCAAGGTCGGAGAATCTGCCTCAGACTGTTCCCACATTACCTCTAGAATCTACGCCTACAGCGGCAATCTTTCTGATGCGATTTGGATGGATGCAGAGCCTGGTATACAATCTCTTCTACGAGTCTACCTGCATTTGACACAAGAGGCAGGTTCATTTGCGATCAAATGCACAGTCGATGCAGATACTTCGAAGGCTGCCAAGAAACTTTCTCAACAAACTGCCCTTTCGGGTGATAAGTTCTATCGAATCGATTACGAGGTGGTGTTGTTATTCGGTCTGACTGAACTCAAGGCCCAGATAAGCTGGATGGAGAATGTTCGTTTTCCCTCTTCCTCTAGTTTTCCTTTGTTAATCGGGTCATATATTGTACAGGGAGTCGAAATGAGGTATGGTTCCCAAACTGAGTGAACGCGTGAAGTCACCTCAACTGTCTGAATATGACAGAACTCCTGCCTCCATAGCGTACGTGGAGGATTGACGGCTAGGACGGAAGGATCTACTCGCACTGTGGACCATGGAGCCAGCTTTGGTATCTCTAATTACATAAGTGGTCGCTGGGCGTATTCCTGTTTCCATATTAGTCTTGTATTTTTCCTTAGGTACCCGCTTGTTCAATGTACTTCAATCTCTGAGCCGTTTTGCTGTTGCGTCTTCGGTGATTAATGTGTTGTGGGTTATCGTTGATCCAGCCTCGTGTCCTCGTTGTTTGGGAGCATACGCCTCACTGACACCACGCGCCTATGCATCTCTGCCCAACCCTACTAATGTTGTGACTATGACTAGGGTGCTTAAGTCTCAACCCTCTGGCACATGTGCAGATATGCCTCGTGTCAAGGCAGGGCGTATCCACAAAAGGCGTAGAAACATTGAGTGTTAACCTTGTTGGATACCTCGACACGGCCACCCGTCAGCCTACCATGACTGAGCGAGAGCCATACGCAGGGACTGCACGCAAACTTGTGCTAGCTTTCGACGTAGGGACTACATACAGCGGTATTTCTTATAGCATTCTCGACCCGGGGGAGCCGCCAGTCATCAACGATGTGACACGGTAAGTGGAGACTTCCCTTCCAAGTGACTGTATAAGCTCATGAAGTTACAGTTTTCCGGCCACAGACCGTGTGGGTGGCAATTCGAAGATACCCACTATCGTTTATTATGATAGAGAGGGAAACCCGCGATCTTTTGGTGGGGAAGCTTTGCAGGAAGCAACTCTCGAGCTCGCGGAGGAAGAGGAATGGGTGAAAAGTGAATGGTAAAATTTTCTATCAAAGTACGCTAATGCTACTCTTGCTGAAGTGCAAGTGCAGGTGGAAGCTTCACTTACGTCCCAGGAAACGTACCAGTCCCTTCATGTGGATGACTTAGATATCCCCGCGCTTCCACCATTCAAGAATGCGATAGACATCCTCACCGACTTTCTGGGCTACCTATTTCAGTGCGCCAAGAGGTACATAGAGGAGAGCCATGCAAATGGGCGAGACGTATGGGCATCATTCGGAGATAATATTGATTTCGTTCTTAGCCATCCCAATGGATGGGAAGGTCCACAACAAGCCCAGATCCGCAGGGCAGCAGTGCGGGCTGGACTCGTTCCGGATACACCGGAAGGGCAAGCCAGAATTCGACTCGTTACAGAGGGCGAAGCAAGCTTGCATTACTGCCTAGAGTCCAGGAACGCTGCGGACGGGTTCAGGGTATGTAGTTTCAACGCACGATTCACGAAAATTGAGCAGTCCCCAGGATGATGTAGGTGTCATGATCATTGACGCTGGAGGAGGAACAATCGACGTCACTTCCTACTATATGACCTCATCTGAATCACCTCCTACGCTGCACGAAATTGCACCTGCCGAATGTGAGATTATCTTCCGAGTAAGAATGTATAACTCATAGACATTCTGCAGGTCGTTTGCAAGGGTCTGTTTTTGTCACACAGCGTGCTGGGCAACACCTTCGTGGTAATGGGAACCTCCTGTTGTCTGTTTAAATGCGCCTCACGTAGTCAACAGAGAAGTTGCAAGGTTCTCGGTTCGGAACAGAGGAAGACATCAATCTGATGAAGAACGAATTCGACAAGACCACGAAACTTCGGTTCAGCAGTCCAAATGATCCGTCTTTCATCCGCTTCGGGACTGTGAGAGACAGAGACCTGGATTATAACATCAGATCCGGGCAGCTCAAACTCCCTGGGTAACATAACACTGCCATGGCTATTGGTTTCTAATGCGTTTTTCAATTACGCAGGAATGAAGTTGCTGCTCTGTTTGAACCCTCGGCGGAGGCTATCATAGCTGCTGTGGAGGATCAGCGTGAGGTAGCGACTCAGCCAATCAGCGTAAGTCAGGTATTACTGGGCTGGGCCAGTTGCTGAGGCGTTTAAGCATGTTTTCCTCGTCGGTGGATTCGGCGCAAGCGACTGGCTCTTCGCCAGATTGAGGGATCACCTGGAACCGTTAGGTCTCCAGTTCTGCCGACCAGACGGCCACACGTAAGTTTCTTAAGATAATTTGACAATTTGAGTGTAGATCAATAATCTGCTCCGCTTCATGGGATAGAAACAAAGCGGTAGCCAAGGGAGCTGTTGCTTTTTATCTTGATCATCGCGTCTCAGCTCGTGTGGCGAAGTTCACGTATGGAACGCGCTGCGCAGTAGCGTTCGACAGGAACGATGAAGAGCATCTCCGGCGGGCTTCTTCCGCGATTCCTCGTCCCTCAGGGCGTACAGTGATTCCGAATGCATTCAGTGCTATACTGTGCAAGGTCGTATAGCTTGACTTGCGACGATATTGGTATACTGAGTCGCACGTAGGGCATAGCAGTCTCTGAAACGAAGGAGTTCCGGAAAGATTTCATTGTGGAATGTGCAGAAAGGAACACATGTGATACCATCGCTACGGAGATCGTGTGCTACAGAGGCAACTCGCGGAACCCCCGATGGGCAGATTCGGAGCCAGGTAGGTAAAAGCGACTCAGAGATGTACCTACACCCTTACGCGATTTCGGGATCTAGCCATGTTTTCGAATCTATGCACTGTTCACGCAGACACATCACGAGTCTCCAGGACACTCAGCCCGCGTCGCGGTTTCGCGGGTATGCAATTCTACAGACAGCAATTCAGCATCGTCCTCAAATTTGGGCTCACCGAACTTGAAGCGCAGATTAGTTGGGTCGAAGACGTGAGCGTTCACACTTGTGCGATACTATGAAAAGCTGACTTCGTGTGGCCACAGGGTGAAGAGCAAAGGTACGAAACAGTTTTCTTTCATGAAATTCATTGAATTAAACCTTCGCACAGGGGTCCAGCAACGGTGGTTTTCGATCACGTGGTGGAAGCCATCTGAGTCTGCACATAGTGGATGTTACCACGGACATGCGTGCTTTAGGTATCATGGGTTTGAACCGTTGTGTATTTGCTAGCTGGTAATGGTACATGTACCAAGTAAAAATGATGTGAGAGGTGTGCAGGCCCCTTGTCACGTGCCCAGGTATGCTTTTACAGACCAAATAAGGCCAAGTCCAAGCGCTCCGTTCTCCAGTGCTCACTATTTTTGTTAGTGTCAATGAACGTCTACCTGCAGAACCCAAGTACTCAAACCCCTTCAGAAGCTCCTAATTCAGACATGCTTTTGGACCCGCTTATTTTGGGCATTCCGTCGGACGGTGACCCGTGGCCGACGGAACTACCGTTGAAGGCAACTTATTTGTTTACCGAGGGCGCAGAGGGTACATACGCTGCCTTTTGGTATAGGGAGGTGACCTGCTCTGTATTTAGCTCTTGAAGCTCAGAAAAGCGAGCTTCGTGCTAGATACAAGCTTCGGAGGCCACATCGACGATTTCTTCATTGGGTTTCGACAAACTGATCATCCGCTGTGCAGTAGTGATTGGTCGATCTGCGGCTTGATCGTCCAAAATGGTCCGAGCGTAACCATTTACGCACAACTACTTAAACTTATCCTTTCTCGTTGCTTTCGCCCGCATGAACATGGACCCATCTTCTTTACTAGCAACCGTCCACAATAACTTACTGGCAGTGGCACGCTCGGCCACTCTGTTCGACGTCGCTGCAGTCATCGTTGCCGTTTGCGCGCTTCATGGTACTTTGAGGGCTGCCCGAAGGTCCCTGAAGACGACTAAGCTTCGTGGACCACCTAGAAGCAACATCGTATTTGGCGCAGATAAGCAAATATTCGAATTGCCAGATCCCGGTGCTATATATGAGACATGGGAGAACGAATACGGCGTGGTTTACGAGGTTCCGACGACCTTGGGCGGGAAGAAGATCGTATTATGCGACCCAAGAGCACTTGCACACTACTACGCTAGGGAAACGTGGACCTATGTCCTCACGAGTATGGTCAGATCCTACTTTCAACTCAACGTAAGTACAATACTCAGCTTCTAATGGCCCCCTTTTTACTCTGCACCATTTAGTATGGACGAGGAATACTTTGGTCGCAAGGCGAAGACCACAAAAGGTAGGCACAGACATCCTGCGGATTGGGAGTTGTTTATTGAGATTTCGTCCCCAGGCAACGCAAGTCATTGACACCTGCGTTCAGCCAAGATGCTATAAGGAACCTCACTCCAATCTTTTACTATACCGCTCATAAAGTAAATTCGTCTCTCTCCACAACATCTGAGAATAAGAACGAGATTTCAGGCGAAATCCGCATGGGAAGCCATGATTGATGCCAGTGGTGGCGGCAGCACTATCATCGAAGTGCAGAACTGGTAGGGTGAATTTGTCCTCACTGCGATAACGAAAAGCTGAGGAGTCTTTGACCAAGGATGAACCATATTTCGTGAGTTAGCTTCGTTCGTAGTCACTCAATCCCATCCGATCTGACTGGTTGTTCCAGACTTGACACCATCGGGCTTGCAGGATTTTCTCATGATTTCGGCTCTCTTGATGGCAAGCAGACCTCAATAACCGAGATTTTCGGATCTCCAAAACTATCAGCCGTGAATGTCGGCCTTTTCCTTCTCTCACAAGTGTTTCCTCTGCTGAGCTCTGTACCGACACCGAGGACTAAAGGGCTTCGTGAGATGCAAAGAACTATAGAGGATATCGCGATGAAACTGCTAGCAAGGACAAAGAAGGAGAAGGAAGAAGGAGCCTTTGACGGGAAAGAGGAGAAGTCGATCATCGGAGTGCTGTGTACGTTTCGTTATTGATACGTGAGATTTCCCTTACAAACATTATATGCTAAGTAAAAGCCAGCGATTCGGACGCTGCACTTCATGTGACTCTTGAGGAGGTTCTGGCACAAGTAAGTATAACACTTATCACCGGCCGTACCTACTAGTTTCTTTACCTTTTAGATGAGGGTCCTCCTTGTGGCTGGATACGAAACAACATCTAGTAAGGCCATCTCTCAACTCACACCTTGTTACGGACTGATCGAATTCAACAGCCACGATGACGTGGGCGTTGCTTGAGTTGGCGAGGAACCCCGATATACAGCGCAAACTGCGACAGGAACTCTTAGCGTTCGGTGAAGAACCGACGTACGACCAGCAGCAAAGCAGTTTACCTTACCTCGATGCTGTGGTGCACGAAATCCTGCGAATCCACGCTCCCGTGACAGACCTTGTTCGCGTGGTGCGTTGAATCACAAGCGTATTCCTGTTGCTCCCTTAATCTGAGATAACCTTTCCCAGGCAGTGGAAGATGACGTTATCCCTCTCTCCGAACCTGTCGTTACCAGCTCTGGCGAAGTCGTCAACAGCATCTCCGTAGCACGTGGCACTCAAATCGGCATACCTATTTCCTGCATCAACAGATCTACCAGAATGTGGGGAGCAGATGCAAAAGTCTTCCGTCCAGAACGTTGGCTGGAGGAAGATGGGATTCCGAAGAAAGCACAGGATATTCAGGCATACCGACACTTGTTGACATTTGTGGACGGACCGAGGACTTGCCTTGGAAAGAGTTTTGGGTTGGCTGAATTCAAGGTACCCCTTCTTCGTTTCCCTAAGTTATATCAGCGTTGCTGATTAGACTTTCCTCAAGGCGGTTATGTCGGTGCTGGTGAGGAACTTTGTGTTTGAGATGAAAGATGGACCCGAAACGCAAGTGGAGGTTGACAGAGGATTGTTGCTGTTAACTAGGCCAAGGATAGTTGGAGAGCAGGGCACTAACGTGCCGTTGCGCGTTCGCCGATACGAAGGGTGAATTGATGATAGACATTTTGCTTGCGCTGACCTACGACATGCTACATGAACCGCCTTTGGGGTAACGTAGCTCATTGATATAGCATGCAATAAAAGATGAGAATGAGTGCAACAGCTAGGATCCAACTGACGGGGTCCTTGACTCTGGCCTGTCCATATACCTCGCTAGTAGCAAGACGTGCGGATTCCGGTGATATCTGCTATACAAACTACTACGCAAAAAATCATGTGCACAAAGTTGCCGATTCACTGGGAGGCACTTGTACGCCATCCTCACACTACCCTAATAATCAGATGGAAACTTGCCGTCCCTCCCAAGCCTGACCAGTTCAGTATTACTAAGGAGACAGGAGGCAAATGCCTGTGTTAAGTCAGAGAGAATCACACACAAGTTACGAAGGTCGGCCGCACCTCTAGTTCTGTTTTGCTCAAGGCTATTGGGACCCGAGGAGCTGACCGGGATGTCATAGCAGGACAACGCACAACAACCGGAACAGTTTCCCTTGCTGACTCGCCGTTTTTGCCAATTTTTTCAGGTGAGTTTTTAGGCACAGGCGATCTCACAGGCAATCGCAGGGATGGTTTTGCGTTGTCAATTTTTGGACTGTCGAGGAAGTTAGCTCATCGTCATCCAGCAGACCTACTACATATGCATACGTCAATGCAATTGAACGTTGCTTGCTGTCGTCACCGCCACAAACGATTTTTTCTCTCTCTTGTGCCTTTTTTTTCTGTGACATGTTTTTCAACACGTCTTGTTCGAGCTGTTCCCAGTCTCTCTCCGGAAGGGTTGATTGTAATGAACCTGCATTCGCGAGTCCATCAGCGGCTTCGTTTCCTTCCAATCCGACATGCCCGCGGACATGCTTGAACTCGACGGTCTGGCCTGACACTTTCCTTGCATGGAGCAAAGCCGAAAGGTACTTGATCAACGCACAATTCTTCACTGGTTGTCCGCCAGTAGTGCGGAACCCGTTGGTCATCCATTTAAAGATCCAACTCGTTACGCCTAAAATAAATACGATGAGCATTGTATTGCATGTAACATGAAATGCATCGACATTGTATGGAGTATTGTGAATCGGTCTTGATCAGCAGTTTACGTTTTAATGCTGGCGTCGTCTCTAGGATGCGTACGATGGCCTACAGTAATCAGATTATGCAAGGCAGGATCTCAAAGCATTCTCACAATGAGTTCAGCCCTATTGTTCGTTTGGGCTCCTGGGCACCGTTCTGACAGATTCCTTGGCCAAAATTTAGCAGTTGGCAAATAACAGATTTGATGCTTGCACTGTACCTAGGATCGTTGCGGCCCCACCATACGCCTATACCTGCTATGGAGCCATCCTGGCCATTTCCTTTACACGCACCATCGCAATACACAACGTTGAACTCCTTAGCGTCCGCATCGGATGCAAAGATAGTTTGTACAGTGCTTGTGATGGGTTGATGGCCAGTTGATATCGACTGAGCCTTTCCTGGCAATTCAGATGGAATATCAAGTTTTCCAGCTACGGAAAGCCTCTGCTTCTGCTCGTGTGGAGAACCCCTTGAACGCAGCACCTGGGAAGCCCTTCACTCGGACTTCGCATTCTCCCCTTGATTGAAAAAAAAATCAGTTGGAGGTAACCGAGTTTGCGAAGGAGTCCCACAAACCAAGTTGGATATATACTGGGCTGGCGGCCCTTCGTAACTGCATAATATGCGACTTTGGATGATGCCTTTGCCATCGCCGTGGCTTGTGACAGTTGGGAACTTCCGATGAAATGCTGCGATAAGCAAATGGGGGCCAAATCGCTAAGCCACTTACACCAGGGTGTGGTAAGTAACGTCAACCCACCCACCAGACCAAAAGACATGTCAGTATCAAAAAAAGAAATTTGTCCTCCTGATTCCTTCGAGACAAGCTGGCTCATACATATCAGATCCATTTCGGGAATGATTACTAATCAACGAAGACCTCCCTGGTGACCAGATACTACGACTAATGATGACGAGGCAAGCTGTTGATAGGCGGTTTCATCAAGAAACCAACCCTACTCTGTAGGATTTGGGAACTTTGCAAAACCCACTGCCTTTCTGTACAGTATCTGTACAGAAAATACAGAGTAGGGATGGTTTGCTGATAGTTGACCTCAGATATGTCTACTACCATACTAGCCAAGGCCGGCCGCCGTATCTGCCTCCCAATTACACATGCTACTATATAAACAGGGTGACTTGCGGCGGCGCTTGCAGGTCCCCTTGTTCCAACGGTGACCTACCCTGCTCACTGCCACACAACGATAGACTTGCGGTTGGCTCCTGCTCACATCCGATACCAGTTCTATCCAGACTATGTCGCACCTTTTGTACTGGCCAGGTCGAATTTTCTTCTATGCGCTCGGCAACACGTCTGCTGTTTGCCTCACAGAGGAATTGCCCCCCGAACACAGGGCGGATGTGCTCCTCCTCGGCTGTGGTGACCCCAGGCACATTTTATACACAGTCTATGCTGATGCCTCGACGTCGAGTGGTAGGGTCTCGTATCATGCGGTGATTTTTTTTTGCTTCTGACTGCAAGAATAATAGAACCTCGCAAGCTTGACATCACCTGTTGTGATTGCGAAGCCGCTGTACTTGGTTTGCGCAACCAGCTCGAGCGAGTGCCATCTTACTCATGTCATTTTTTTGATAGCTCGGAATACATTACTCTTCACCCTCTTAGCCGACGATGGCGCCGAAGATAGACTTCTCAGCATCTGGAACGTATTTTACCATATGATGCTGGATGAAGGCTCGCTTTCATTGCTCATCCAGCAATGTCGCAAGCTCGTTCCGCTTGCGGAAAGCCTGGATTCATGGAGACAAGGTCCATATGCGCACATCGTCGTCATGTGCAACTCAGACACACTTTCGGAGATCGGTCGATTCTGGAAAATTTGGCTTGGAACCTTCAACTTCGATGCTAAGCAAGCTAAGCGTTTCAAGGAGAATTTCCAGGATGGCATCATAAACGTGCAGCGAGGACACGAAGCCGACCTCATAACGACTTCTATGCGTTCAGCAGGACCTCTTGCTCCAGTGACACTACTCGCTGTTTCGGAACAATTCAAGCGCTTCTGGATGACGGGTGTCACGGATGACGGGTCCCCAGACGTGAAACCAGCGAACAACCCCAATCCCACCTTCGCTTTCTCCTTGTCCGGAGAGAAGTTCGCTGTGCACTATGGCACAGACCCCATTTCTGGTTTTCATCTTGCAGAAGCTCTAGCGTCTTCCGGACTTGAATGCTCTACCAAGTCACCATCAGTAATCCACAAAGTCGTGCGGACTGCGCGCCAGCAATTTGGTACTTGGTGCAAGGCTGTCATACGCCGTGTCCAGAACACAAGTGTGTCCTCAGCATCCTTGGTAGTGCGGATGTATGCTGGAGAGGCACTTGCGTTCTGTCAGGCACTTCATTCTGTTAACAGGCCTTCCGTGACACACACACCGATATTCGTCGCGCCGTGGAAGCGATCAGTGGTACAGCTCGACGACGCGTTATACTCTCCGAGCGCGCCAGCTCCGGCCCCGACTTCCTTCAACGTGATTGAGACGTCGAATCTTCTTGATCATGTCGGATTGCAAAGCCTACTCACCGTCACTATTCCCCTCCTTTGTGGCTCTTCCTCGTCGACACTTTACACAGACGCTTTACTACTTGCAGGCGATTCACCTGCCCAAAGCACCTTGAACCACATATGCGGTGACCTCTCTACCATTTCACTACTGTTAGGTGTCGTTCCTTGTTCCTATATTTCCCGTTTCACCACACGTTTCAACTTCGATAACATGATGCACGACATCACAAAATCTTCCTCGACGCAGTGTCATCAACGTCTTGCTTGGAAGCATATCAATTTTGGCCATCATTCGGATGGTTTGCATGAGGGCGAGCTTACGTTTACTCCACACCAACTGGCCCGAGAGCTGTTCGACATATACTTGAGGATGTTCTCCGATGAGGATCTCAGAAAACAGATGGCCATCTTGTCTCTAGATAAACCTCTATTGATGGGCAAGATACAGCCGCCAGGAATTATCCATTATACGCGCCGCAGCTTCGCTTTGTTGCTCGCACATATCAGAACAAGAGTCCGGTGCGACTGGAACAAAGTCATCAATATTCTAGAGGCGTTAGTTCTGCAGGATCGTACACTTCTCACTGGGTCGAACTTTTACCAAGAAACGGTCTGTCAACTATACCTCGCAGGTTTCAGTCTTTCCTGGTTTGGCCCTGCACAAATACGAGAACTTCGCTCTCAAGAAGACCCTCCCATTTTCAGGTCGTGGAGCATGGTTCCCGAAGTCGTGACAGTCGTGCTGGTGGTTCCACGTCACGCCATCGCTAAAGTACAATCTGACCTTTCAAATGCTGGTACACCTTATCTGCAATGCGGAATTGAAGTCGATGGCAAGCATGGCGCCTTCGCATGTATCTCGGCATCATTCGGCAATCTTGAGATATCAGGCGAGGGGGAGAATAAGGTGGCAGTCGTCGTCGAGGACAGAGAGGGGATCAATGGCATGTCGCCTTTGATCGTCTCCTTCCCTGTTCTTTCTACCATAGTCATCCGCACCTCTGGTGCAACTGTTGGCTTGGCGGTGCGCCCGAATTCTCAAACTGCGGCGTTGGTGAAAAAGTTAGGGCTAGAAATGTGCCTGTTCAAGGCTCTATTGACCGATGAACGATATGCCCATGTCCTAACAAGGTCACCAACAACTAGCAAAGGCACGACCAACTCGGAGTACCCTCTTGTGCCTCCTAAATTGGACACAGTGTCTCGGGGAAATCCAATCCACGTGGAAATGGACATCTCCAATAGGCGGATTCGGTCGCTCACCGCACGCATTGACATCGTAGACCCTACAGGACAAGCTTCACTTGCCAGCAGTTGCGCGGTTACTGTGGAGCAATTATCTCTGAATGGAGCCAAGCTACACGTCGATCAATACCATCATATCATCCCCTTCCCCCTCCCTGTTGACGTAACAAACGCCAAGCTTCGCGTAGCACGGAAGTCGAAGTACGTCGAGGTGGGTGTCTTGGATACCTTGCACGGCCCGTGATTCACGTTAGAACAGGTGGTTGCGCCAATGACACTGGCACTCGACGTCAAGGGAGAATGCAATGTGACGAGGAATTTCAGAACAACCTTTGATTGTGGCGTACCGACGCTCTGGAATATGCACCGCGTGAATCTGGATCGTTGCCCTTCCTTCAAGCTCTCCAAGAGTCGCACAGCATTCAACTGGCTTGAACCGCATGTTGCACTTATGTTTTCGCAAAGGGAGTACACGTTGCGTGCACAGAGCACGTTCCCCGGGTCTATCCCTGATACATTTATGAACTTGAAGGATTCCCTCTACACTCTGTTCGTTTCTGCCACCAGATTGGATGGACCCACTCATGCAGAGTTTGCGTTGTGGAATCCTGAAGAGAACAGATTCTACGCAATGATTCTCGTTACCGATATCCGACTGGATATTGGCTCCCACACGGTCGTAGCTGATTCGTGGATCATACCAGGGTCAAATGATATTCAAGACAAATTGAAGAGGGAGGTAACACCGGCGCTTTCTATCAAGACGGATGCCCACGAGTCCGAAGCATGGAGACATTTGCTTCCGCTGTTAATCGAGCGGTGCCGTACTTGGAAGCACAAGCCAACTTGCGAGTACCTCGTTCATAACTCTCTTCCACTCTACCCAGGTTCCGGGTCGGACCCAAAGAAGGTGCCGTGGTGCTCTTGTGGGATGGGTGTCGGGACGAAAGTGTTGAGGGAACGGTACGGCAGCGCCTCGGCCAGATACGCGACGAGGGCAGCAATCAGCCCGTTGTTCCTTGTCTCGTACATGGAGAAGGTCGGAATGAAGATAGACGGCCCGGTTGGGCCTCTCGCCATGACAGGGTGTACGGTGTGCGGAAAGGGTGGCGTTCCGTTGTCTGCGTGTTCCAGGTGCAAGAGCGTCAAGTACTGTTCGAGAGATTGTCAAGTAAAGGATTGGAAAAAGCACAAGACGAACTGTGTATCAACGTGAGCTATGTATCATAGCACTTGTATTCCCATCTCAATTGCTATGTTTGTACCTGCCCATTCAATCTTTAACACGTCGGGGTTCCAGCACTTTTGGTTCCATACTATGTGCCGTCTTTTCCACTCGCAGACTTGCCTTTATGTGATGATTGGCAGTCAGATGTTGGATACTGGTACATCGGGCTGGTAGGTAATATTTCAACTGGGGTTACAGTGTAATTAGAGACCATGAACCCTGATGGCATTCAGGAATAGGATATGTAAGTGGTTGAACGAGACATCTTACAACAGGACGAGATATGCAAATGAAGAAAAACAAAAAGCAACATACGGCAGAATTATTCGCGGATCGCGAATCCATGAAACTCTCCCTGATCTACAGTATAGCTGGCAATGAATCACCGGTAAAAGCATCATCTTGCTCAGTACGCGTCATCATCCCGCGGAGCGACGGATATGGCGAGCGGTAATTGAACTCCACGACTAACCTCGCCATCCACGGTAGGCACCATCACCAGAGAGGACTCACGTCGAATATGCATCGCTTTCTCTGTGAGCGATACTTCAAATTGATTGATAATCTCTACCAGGAACGCTTGAATCTCGATGACACTGTGACGCATAGGTGTTGTTCAGCCGTACTCTTGCGCTGAATATATGATAGCACTTACGCGAATCGCCAGCCTAGACATGCGCGGGGTCCACCTCCAAATGTCAACCTAGGAGGAGAATGGATAAAGAATGGGTAGGAAAATACACACGGACTCACAGGCTGGAGTATACACCAACGGCAGCTTCCTTTTTGTCCTTCGCAATGCCATCCAACCAACGGTCCGGATTAAACACGTCGGCATCTTCACCCCACATGTCCTTGTTGCTATAACATCTTCAATACATATCCCAAGTGGAAGCGATAGAAATCACGGACCGATTGTATGCAGCGACAGATGCTAAAATCTGGGTCCCTTTCGGAACCAGGATCTCATGCATTAATTCGCCTGATTCCGTCGTAATTGGTTGAGAAAGTGGCAGAAGGTAGTCCTGACTAGCCATGCGAAACACCTGAGGCAGCACACAATGATACCGCAAAGTTTCCTGTAATCACCAACGTCGGATTAATCACTGCGTCAAGACATCAAACGCATGTTTACCTTAACGACGGCATTCAAGTATGGCATATTATCTAAGTCGGACGCGGTGAACTGCGTGTCGCCACGAGCGCGAACGGCAGACTTGTGCTGCCTTATCTCCGATCTGAGTCTCGACTGTATCTCAGGAGCTCGGGACATTTCCAGCAGGGCCCAACCGATCGAATTTGAAGTCGTTTCGTGTCCCGCAAAGAGGATTACGCTACAATAGCGGTAAGTTGACAAAATCACCACCTTCGGCCTGTGAACGTACCGCATCTGAGAGTATAGCTCCTCATCACTTAGTTTGTTCTTCGCCTCAGCGTCCATGTTTGCTTTGACTGCGAAAACGATGATTACACAGGTCACAGGCGTCACGTACCACTCACCAAGCAGCGAGAAAATATCCCTGCCCCCCTTCCCTTGCAAAAGAGACTCTGCCTTCTCTGTCACCATAGTTGCTGCAGTGGCGGTGGTGACTTTCTTCGCTTCACGGAGACGTGTGGCTCGGGGGACTGGGGCATACTTGACCCAGTATTCGAGGATCGATGTCGGAATGTACTTGATAGCTTCCTGAATGAAGATTTGTAGCGCCGAAGGGGAACCAAAGACGCTCAGCCTGGGCAGCAAGATCAACCCTACCTTCCAGAGAAAGACGGCATAACGACGTACAGCAACCCTTGGTAATTTTTCGCCAGCGGGCTCTCCGAATTCTCGAGGCTACCCAGCCGGACGTCGAAGGCACCTGATTTGGAATTGAAAATATAAGCCCAGATCACGAAGTCGACTGCTACATTTACATACCTTCTCCTATGGCATCCAAAGCTGCTCGAGAGACCCAGCTTGGGATGTCCATTACAATCTTGCCACTATTATCAGCCTCGACGAATTCCATCCACTTTGCAACCATCTTAACAATAGATCAATATCGAGCCTTATCCAATGGCAAACAACTTACAGCCTGGGCAGAAGCCTGTGATACCACTAAGAATGCCCTTGATTCAGCTCCCCCGAAACCAGGATTCAATATCTTCCTCTGTCGCTTATGGACGTCGCCTGCCGATATGACATTGTCAGATGAGTTTCTGCTAGATCTCAGGTTTGAACACACCATCTGCCCAGAGAACACTCTTTCCCAGCATCATGAACGTCAGAATTCGACGTTCTGGTACTTTTGGGAATTGATATGCGGCGGTGACGAATATCCGTGACAAGGCCTTCGGATCAGCAACCACAAGTTGATCCTCCTATGAAGGAAGATAAGAAAACCTCGTATACAAAACGTAGCAGCACACCTACACCAAGGATGCCTTTGACTCGGATGACTATTGCCGTAGAGGTTTTTCCAACGGAACTCTGCTTCACCGGCCATGTCCTGATATAACTCGGCAAGGTTCCCTTTGCAGCACGACTCAGGAGAGGGATGATCAGGCGAATGGCGCACTCACCAAAAAGGAACGACGTGGACTTAGGTCCGCGCACTCGAGAAAGAGAGGTTCTGGTGCAACGCCTGTAGATAGCATATAAGACGAGGGAAAGGCACAGGGGAGTCAAGTAGCGATCCATCTGAGAAGCTGATGAGCATTCCCTCCAGAACGCAGCGCTGTTTATATACCATATGAATTTGTGCGCGTCCGCCGCGGTATTCGTCCTGTTACGAGGAGTTACTCACCGACATTGGTAACCCAAAAGTACCGGGAGTCGGCAGTATGGCAAACCGTACACCGAGTGTGAGTGACACACTCGTCAAAAAGTAATTACTGTAACGATCATTGACTCAGAGTCTTCCTTCGGAATGTGTGTCATAGTACTTGACTAATAGTTAGGGGGCAATCTGACCTAAAAGGTCAAAGCCGACCATGTCCGACGGCCGCGACAAACCTCTTTGTCCAACTGGATATGGTATCCAAGCTGACTCGCCCGAGTCAGATGCAATGACGAGGCAAATGTGACACTATTCAATCTTTTGCCATCACCGACGGTTTCCACTGTCTGCCTCAGCGTGCAGTCCATCCCGTGCTGAAAGAAGTCATGAATCCTGAATGTCATTTCAATTAGTACATACCACAGCATTTCTTATACATGGGATGCGTGCATCACCGAATGTTAAATCTCATAACAGCGTAACCAAACCATGTAATCGGGAAAAAGAAAGGGGGGATAGAGGGCTGTACGACCTCCCTGGCAATCTTTCATTAAGAGAAACGAACGCGAGGAGCGCCTGAGGGTGTAGCCAGTAACGTACCATCGATAAAACAATTACTTCACGCTTCCTGGACCGAGGAGCAACTGGTATAATGACTGGTAAATGAACCCTACGAACGTCGCCGTCTTCCACGTAGGCGCTATCAATACACACGGCTCCCGCCGGATTCTATTGGCTGTTTCAGTGATGAATACCTCGACCTTGCTAACAAGTTCCATCAAAAAGGTCTGAACTTCGATGACGCTGTGTGGATGAGGCGAATCGGGTCATTGTGTAACCGTTGGTCAACGTTGCTTAGTCAGACACTTAAGCAGAATATAATTACGGCAGTGCTCACCACCATGGCCAAAAGACAATCTGGGGAGTGAGAAAGGCTTAAAAACGTGAATAAGTTGGTACACAAGAAAACAAAGGCTCAAGCATACACCAGTGACAGCTTCCTTCTTGTCCTTCGCAATGCCATCCAGCCAACGGTCTCGATTAAACACATCAGCGTGCTCACCTCACATATTCTTGTTGCTAAAACGTCTTCGGTACATATTTCGAGCGAAAGAAATAGAAGCACAAACCGGTTGTATGCAGCAACAAATGTTACAACGCAAGTCCCTTTGGGAACGAGTGTCTCGTGCATTAACCCGCCCCCTTCCATCTTAATCGGTCGAGAAAGTGGCAGAACGTAGTACTGACCAGCCACACGCAACAACTAAGGTGCTGTGCAATGACACCCCAAGGCTTCCTGTTGCGGCTGCGATGCGAGCAACGCTCGTTCTGCGTGCGATATCTGCACATTATATGACCGCCTAACGCCCCATGATAGCAATATCACCATCTCTGCGATGTCGAGGGCGGCACCGACAGGATGCAGAAAGAGAGGTTCTTTCCAAAGACGACAGAGTAGAACAACCAAAGACCAACCGCTTGTCAGACAGACACGGTTGTCCGATGGTGCTTGCTGATTGGCAGCGACATCTGCATCTAAGTTGGAAATTGTATTCTTCTGCCTGGCGTGGTTGAATTTTTACGGCGAATTACTCACCGGTGTTCATAACTCGATGGTGCCAGAACTCCCTCCGCAGTGGTCCATACTATGTAGTCTGCGTTCGTTAGCAGGCCTCGTAGAGGAGTTCAACAATTTCGATAGTTTGGGACTTGGCAGCATTTGACAGGGTCCACGTGGATATACATAAGCACGTGATCGTGCATGTTGATCGCTGCGACATGTCTTGCCGATCACAAGTCTACACCCGCGGAGCCATTTCGATTTGACACGGGGGAGAGACGCCTCTAACGTGAGACTCTCTCGTATCTTTCCAAGTGATACTCATGACTTTCAGCTCGATGCAGTTATAAGCTTATTGGGTGAGAAGGATGTCGTGTCGACTGCAGCCACTAGAATGGGGAAAACAAAACATCAATCCATCTATGTTAGTTTGCTATCTTGCAAATGCTCTCGAAGCGGAAATGGTGTGTATATAAACTGGCAGGTCTCATACTGCGAGCAAGACTTGGGTTTTCAGCAGGAGGAAAAGAAGATAGCCTCTGGGCTTCATGTGAGAGTAGTTGATTGAGATACAGCATGCTGGCACGTCTGAAAGCATGACGAGGATCATTACAGAAAAACAGCGCGAGGGGCCACCATTGTCCTGATAGCCCCAGAGCAGCTTCTCTCACAATGCTTCCGAAAGCCGTCATCTCAGACAAAGTTTGCCTGGCGGTTATGCATGATGGCCATAGATGAAGTGCATCTTCTGAATACATGAGGACAATCCTTTCGGAAGGCATTGGTGGTAGTTCGTATCCGCCAGCATACATTATACTAAATATCCTTGCTGCCTCGACGTGCCGCAATGGACACGTGTTGACCACTAACTAAGCTCACTCTGGGCAGAAAGTGATCGTATACGCGGGACTCTTTGACCCATCGCACGTCCACAAGGCCGTTCCGCTTGACTCGTCGTAAGCATAACAATAGGAGTTCGGGCAATTGCTTTCTGTTTCAAGTTGTCAGGGTCTATATACCTGGTAAAAGTGAACGAGACACAACACGCACTGAAATAGCTATAATACTGAACGCCAGAAGACGGGCAGGTTGCTGGAGTGCTGTAATTTCCCGTGCAACAGTTGGGGGAGTTGGCTGGATGTGGCAGGTAATTGCATAGATAAAAATCTTGAAAAAAAATCAGGCATTACTCACCAGTGTCGCTATCGAGGCCGGCTTCACAAGCGCTTTTGCAACCCACGATGTTACCCGACACGTCAAACGGCCCCCGGAGAGGAGTTGGACCTGTGCAACACTAAGCAGTGCAGTCATGGTCAAAAAAATGAATGCTTAAGAACAATTTGGCCCCAGATCAACGGGACAGTCTGCAACAGAACACCCAACGTTGTTCGTGATGCTTACGGGTATATTGAAGCCATCCACGAGGGATACTGGTCAGAGACGCGTATGATCAACATCGACTGGTGAGCTATGCCAACCAATACAGACCATCGTAATAATCCGTCCCGGTATCACCACCGAGAGTAAACTCGGCAAGTGTTGCTGGCGGCGCACCCTTCAGTGGTATGATCAGAAAAGGCGTGCCAGAATCCTCGGTGGAATATCTCACAATTCCGTTGCATTGCAAACCGCCACTGCAACCGCCGTCTAGGCACGAGTTCGAGTCTGCAGTAAAGGTACAGCCGCGACGGCCCTATCCGTGGCTATGAACAAGGCTAGAGGGGCGGTAGCCTAAAGACATACCCAGATCCTAGCAGAAGACCAGTTGTCTGGCACCTAATATGGCAGGCTAGTCAATATGAAGTCTGGAACTCGCGGAACGTCCCTCACAGTAAAGGTCACTGATGTCCCCGCAGGGGCTTCCCACCTAAAAAAACGATTCTCTCAGCTGTTTTGAAAAATACGCCTTACGACGGACCCTCCAGGGTAGGTTGGAGCCGTTCCGATAGCTGTGAACATCTGACGATCATTAACTTCAGTTTGTAGCAAAGAAAGGGCAAAGTACCGCGGGCCTGAGGTGTTGGTTAGCGCCACTACATATGTCAGTGGTAGAAAAACGCCAGGCTCACCAAATGGTGTAGCCGCAATTGTTCGTTACAGTGATTTGGCGCGCTAGAGCACCGGGTAGCAGAGCAATGAAGGCAATGGCGGTCAGCATTATTATTCCCTGCTGCAGCACGGCACAGTTAGGAAGGCTGCAACGTCGGGATATGCATACTCGATTGGCTGGCTTTTATCTAGGGGGTCGACAACTCCTGTTGATGACCTCATATGCACCTATCCAGCATGCTGCGGTCAGTCACGGCTTGGACCTTGCTCCCTGACGTTCCCTCCAGTGAGAACATTGCTTTAAGCTGACTGTCAAGATGGAGCTGGTCTGACTAACCGCGACGAGTCGTGATGTTAATTCCCAACTCATGTCAACCAGAGAAACGGATTAGTCGTAACGGCAGGAACCACGTAGAACCACTTCCATAACGGCCAGTTGAAACGCTTCATACGTGGGCGGAATGATTCAAAGAGTTTCGCGAGGCTACTCCCCTTCCACTAAGTGATAGGATGAATGGAGCCCTCAATCGAAATGAGCATACCTGTCCTTTGAAAGCCGTGGGTCGGAAGGAGAGCTTGGGTCCCCAGCAAACTTAGACTGCTTCCGGACCCACTGACAGCGAGGCGGACTGCTGTTTATAGAAGTGGGCTGGTGGCACTTGGACCGGGATTCAAAATTGTTGTCGACGAGTATGTAATTTAGCTGCGGGAGCGCGCCACAAACGCCGAGTCTAATGAGTTAGGAAGCCCTAGTGCTGCAATTTAAGTCACTGAAGGACCTGCACATGCATTTTTCGGTCCCTGCCACGTCTCTTTCCTTAGAGAGTAGACGTCAGCAATTTCAATGGCAATCCCATTACCAGATATTTCCGTTTCACTCAATGATAATCCTCAGGGCGCCCCCGTTAGTTATCAGTTTGGACGATGCCTTCAGCTTAGAATTGGAGAATGATCACCGATTTCGGGATGAAGTTTCAAACTCTGACAATACTAAACTAACAGTGCGTAAATAGTCCGTAAGTAGAAAACGACACTTACGGGGTCCCTTCCTGGATTTCCCGAAACTTCGCTTAATGCAATCCGTCGGATCGAGAGACGGTGGGAACAAAGTGTTCGCCTCATTACAATCTCTACCCAGTACATACACTCCTGCACAGTTCTATGGTGGGTGTGACTCGCTCACCAACGTGGTGACAAAACCTTGGAGAAGCAGATAGTCATCTGCAAGTCGATGTCAGTTTTGGGGCTTACACTCGATAATATTGATCCCTCACATTAGTTAATTCGTTTGCTTAGCTGGAAAATCTAGTAAGTGCGTGACAACGAAGCTATGTGGGTCGGCGTCGATGGCAAGCCGAAAACGATCTCGAAACACCTTGCTCACGCAATCCAAGGTGACGGATTGAAGAAGGGGGAGGTAACACGTCATCAACGAGGACTCGTCCAAACCGTCAAATTGCTCGTTTCGAACGGTCAATCGCAGCAGCATGAATGTCTCTTGCAAGACCGCCAGGAACTCGCGGAAATGGATTCTACCTGCTCGTTTGTCTCCTGTGACACAACCAACGGAGGACTGTTCATCACGGGGACGCGGCCAAGACAGGGAGAGCGAGCGCAAGCGAAGTAAGTCATGAAACCCATCGGATTTGGGATAACATGCCGGTTTGAATGAGTAATTGTCCACGCTGAGACACTGAACCACATGAGTGATCAACTTCCACCCTTTTCCAACTTCTTCGCCGCTAGCATCGAAAAGTACCTCTTGTTCCTGGCCACGATCACCGTCACCGTCATCTTCCTCATATCCCATGTGGAAATATACCAGCCGTCGAGCTTTCCCACGCAGTGTTTTGCGGGCCACTGCAAGGTCTGAGCTGCGAGACAAAGAGTATCTGAGGCCTTCGAGGCGTTTGATGTGAGGGACTACGCCTCTCGTTATGTCCTCGACCTCTGCCTGTGCCGAAAAGGGCGAACTGTCCTGTATCACTGCTATTCCAATGATCAAATTTCCGGACCAGCTCAGCATTTCTTGGATTAGCTCTGGCATAGTGATCCCAACGACCACGACTATCCTTGTCCAAAAGGACGGGAAGGAAGAAGAACATATGACGTCTTTCCACCGACTACAGACCGAAGCAGCGTTGTACGGGAATAGACTGGGGGAATGCGGGTCGAATGCAGTGGCATATGTCGGGGCTGACAGCCCAGGGGGCTCACATTCCCGGCTACTCTCGTCGCAGGACTCCCAGAAGACATGGGTAAAAATTTCGATGAGCAGTTCAGTGGGAAGCATAGATATTGGGGAAGTTTTCTTTATGCTCTCCTTGCGAGGACGGCAATGCTTGACTCTGTCGACTAGCAAACGGGAAAGGATTGCCGCTGCAGAATGACACTCATTCATACTCATTCTTGGGGGAGACGTCAATCAATTGTAAACGCGGTATTGTTGTACTGACCAGGTGATGCACGGGTAAACGGGCGAGGCGTCCAAAAGTTTGTCGCAGGGCGAGAGAAAAGAAAAGGAACAGAGAAAAACTCAGGGAGGACACATTACCCGGTGGTGGGAATGGCGGCCGCCCTAAGCGGTGACGTCTCATGCTCCAGCGAATCTCTCCCTGGGTTAACAGCCTGTGAACAACAAGTTTAAGTATCGTACGCTCCACTGCCAGACAGAGGACACGGCTACCGGTGATGGCAAGCACCGATCATTTGGTTTGTTTACACAACGACACTGTTGAGTCTTCCCTCCACCTCTGCTTGACTGACCGTGATACTAGCAGACCTGCATGATAAGCTCGTACGATGGGTTTGTGAGCGTCACCGTGTGCATGGCGGCCATCTCTAACATCACATCCGAATCGGTATGAAGCTTGTCTCCGAGTCGTGTGTGAAAGACCCCAGCTGATGCACCACTCCGGTTGGCGCCGGTGTGGAGCTCACAGTCTAGCACCCCCATGTCCCCCGCACACAGGATATATGTTGGATCGTACACCGACGCAATATATACGCTGGAATTTCATCCATCGCCCCCGGGGTCAGACTCACCAACTCTGGCGCTCCTAGGAAAGACCCATGTAGGCCAAAACCCGTCGTGGATAGCTCAACATCCATCCGATAACTCGCTGGTATTTACTGGGCTCGAACAAGAGAACGGTGAGATTGCAGTCATCAGGTACGGGGAGGAAGCAGAAGGTATAGTCGTCGCGAGGGCGAGGAGTGGCGGCAGCGACCCTTGCTCGCTGCTCGCGACGGAGGACGAACTTCTTATTGGAAACGTGAGTTGCCCGTCGTTCCTGGATCATCCTCAGACGGCAGTTGACTGTCAACCTACCCCTGACATTGTGCCATATCATCCAGTATTCCTCCGGGACGTTGGCAACTCTACCCATCTCTACCGAGCCCCCCTTCGTGCTCACCCCGACGCCATGGACGCTCTCTTTGCCATTTGAAAGGCCTGGACCTAACAAAGCTCGTCAGGCTTCTTCCCACCCCCATCAAACCATCTTCAGTACCATAGATACCACTTCTGCAGAGAAGGAGCTCCTTGTCCCGGATCTAGGAGCAGACAAGATATGGCGCCTCAGGAAAGGCAGCGATAATCGCTGGGCTATCTGCGGCTACGTACAATGCCAATCCGGTGGTGGGCCACGCCACGTCGCCACTTGCGGTGCGTCCTTTCCGTATGGCAGTATGATGCATTCCCACAGGTGTCACAGGAAAGACGCTGTACACCTTACTTGAGCTTACTTCGCAATTATCTGTGCACCCCTTTCCTCCAATCGATATGAGCCCACCCCAGAAATCACTGTCCACGCTTCGGACTCCACCACCAGCGCCGCACGCTATGACTACAGCTGAAATTCTGTTACCTGAAACGAACGCCACATTTTCCGAGCCTTACATATACGTGTCTAACCGTGATGACCCAAGCCCCGAGGGAGACACGATTGCTATTTTCTCCCTTGCGAATGGAGAGGCAGAGCCGGAGCTTGTGACAGAGGTACGTACCGGACTAAAGCACCTCCGTGGTATGTACTTTGGTGGAGAAGACAATAAATGGCTCATAGCCGGTGGGACCGAGGGTGGTGGTGTGAAAGTTTTCGAGCGAGTACAAGGGGGAAAAGACCTGCGGGTAGTAGCGAGCCTTGGAGCGGATGTCGTTCCAAAGCCTGCTAGTTTCTTGTGGGCATAGCTAATTCCCCATTCTTATATCCCAGAAAATTGTAAAGAAAAAATGTTTTGTTTGTACGATAGACGTGCTAGACGACATGGACGATTAACGAACCATGATGATCATACGCTCCACTGGATATTATCTACTCATCCAATAACACCATCTCGCTTGAGCCGCGCGACTTCGTCGGAATCCAAGCCAAGATCCTCCTTCATGACTTCCTCGGTATGTGCACCAAGGTCAGGACCAGCCCATCTAGTCTTGGCATCTGAACCTTGTAAGACGGGGAACACGCGAGACATCTTCACATTCCACCCGCCATCTTCCTTCTGTACCCAAACATCCTCGACAGCATCGCGAGCCTTGACCTGCTCGTGATCTACAATTTCTCTTACGCTGAGAACCCGCCCAACGGGCACACCCGCTGATTCCAATAGCTCATAGACTTCTTCGGCAGAACGTGAACTCGTCCATTCCGTGATGGCTGCCTCGATTTCTGCTTGGCGAGTGACTCGATGGTGATTGTGGGCATAAAGCGGTCCTATAAGATCTTCACGACCGATGGCACGCATCAATCGTGTGTACAGGGTATCCCCATTGGCACCGATGATGATATACGTTGGGAGTTCTCCCGTCGATGTCGAGGGGAGACAAGGGTATGCATTGGTAGGGACAATTCCCGTAACAGAAGACCCCGATGGCCCACGGACCTGGAGGGGGAGAAACATGCTAGGTATCGATGATCATCACGAGCCACAGATCCTACCTTTCCTTTCCGATCATACTCTGGAATTATACCTTCCATTAGATTCATCATGCTAAGCAGAAGTTTCAAAGCTACACTTCGGCCACCGGAGGAAAGCTAACCTCTCCATGATGCTAACATCAACGGTCTGCCCTTTCTGCTCACCAAGTGAGGCCAACTTTTCCCGTGACATCAACGCCAGGACCTGCAGGAATACTCAGCAATTGCGCCGTACAGGCAAGGTCGGTTTGACTTACGGTTCCGAAAGCGGCATGGAGCCCTGCAACTGAGTCCCCTAAGCTGATGTTTGGTCTAACCGGCGGACCAGCATGCCCATCCGTCTTTGGATCCACGAGACCGTTGATGTAACGGAAACCAGATTCCGCTTCGCAAACGGATGCATAACCGGGACGAGAAGACCACGGTCCTGTCTGACCATACCCACTAACTCGAGTGAATATGAGAGAGGGATTGAGCGGATGCAGGTCGGAAGGACCCAATCCCCATTTCTCAAGTGCTTATCGGAAGCAGAGAGTCAGTACCTTTGGTAACCACGCGATAGGAAAAGGATAATTTACTTCCAGGCTTGAAATTCTCAAGTACCACGTCGCTCTTGGCCGCTAGCCACTTCACAAGTCTGGTGACACCATCAGTATTATATGGTATTTAACCATGCACATAACTGGAAGCACGAACTCTCGTCCTTCATCTTTTCTCAGATCAATAGCGACGCTCTTCTTGTTTCTGCCTAGACTCCGGAACCACGGACTAACACCATCAGCGTCGAGTTCGCGCCACACTCTCAGAGGGTCCCCTACAGAGGGTGGCTCTATCTTGATGACCTCTGCCCCAAAATGCCTGGGACGAACGTCAAGACAAGCACGTCGGCGTTTCAATTTAAATAATGCTGGTTTACCCGAGGAGCTGTCCACAGAACGGGCCAGCGATGACTTGTCCCAGTTCCAAAACGCGTATGCCGCTCAGCGGAAGGTCGTTTGGACTGCTACCCGCTGATCGTGGGCCATGTCTTTCAAACTCTACATGGGGAGTGCTTACTGGGAACTGAACAGACGAAGAGGGCCCCCAGTCAGAGTTGCTTTGGTTGCATGTCGTAGTAGTAGAGTGGAAGCCATGATGGGGTGCAACCGTTCACACCGACCGGGGTTCTTATGATAAGAGTTCAGACTTTGACGAAGCGCTGAAGGTCACTCTTCGCGAGAGCGACTGTCTGCAGGTCGTCTGTGATGGTACCTTGCCGTGATCGACCCGACCGAAAAGGCGGGTGTGTATCGGCAAATACCCTTATCTGAGATCCATGATGCCCTTCAGCCTTGTCACCAATTGAACCCCGCTTACATACCCTTCCATGTAATCCAAGCAGCAGGAGGCCTCGAGGCGGCGCTTGGGGTTCCCTTTGTTCCAACTTCCAACTCAGCCTGTACTTAAAAAGTGGTGGGTTCAGCTCGCTGCCACACAACCAGACTTGCGGTTGGCTCCTACTCACATCCAGTACCAGTTCTATCCAGACTATGTCCCACGTTTTGTACTGGCCAGGTCGAATTTTCTTCTATCCCCTTGGCAACACGTCTGCTGTTTGCCTCACAGAGGAATTGCTCCCCGAATGCAAGGCGGATGTGCTCCTCCTCGGCTGTGGAGACCCTAGGCACATTTTATACACGGTGTACGCTGATACCTCGACGTCCAGTGGTATGATCTCGCGTCATACTTGGAATATTTTTGCTTCTAACTTTGGGATCAATAGAACCTCGCAAGCTCGACATCACCTGCTGTGATTATGAAGCCGCCGTCCTTGGTATGTGCAATTAATTTGAACGAGTGCTACTTCGCCCATGCCATTTTTTAATAGCTCGAAACACGTTACTCTTTACCCTCTTAGCCGATGATGGGGCTGAAGATAGACTTGCCACTATCTGGAACATATTTTATCACATGATGCTTGACGAAAACTCGCTCTCATTGCTGATCGAACAATGTCGCAAGCTTGTTCCGCTTGCAGAAAGTCTGGAATCGTGGAGACAAGGTCCTTATGCGCACTTCGTCACCATGTGCAACTCAGATACGCTTTCGGAGATAGGTCGATTCTGGAAACTTTGGCTCGGGACATCGAACTTCAATGCTAAGCAAGCTAAGTGGTTCAAAGGTAACTTTCAGGATGGTATCAAGAACGTGCGGAAGCCACACGAAGACGGCCTTGTAATGACTTCTATGCGTTCAGCGGGGCCCCTTGGCCCACTAACATTGTTCGCTGTTACAGAACAGTTCAAGCGTTTTTGGACGACCGGTGTCACGGATGACGGGTCCCCAGACGTGAAACCAGCGAACAACCCCAATCCTACTTTTGCTTTCTCCTTGTTCGGAAACGAGTTCGCTGTGCACTATGGTACAGACCCCATTTCGGGTTTTCATCTTGCAGAAGCTCTAGCATCTGCTGGTCTTGAATTGTCTACGAAGTCACCATCGGTAATCCACACAATCGTGCGGACTGCGCGCCAGCAATTTGGTACCTGGTGCAAGGCTGTCATACGCCGTGTCCAGAACACAAGTGTGTCCTCAGCATCCTTGGTAGTGCGGATGTATGCTGGAGAGGCACTTGCGTTTTGTCAGGCACTTCACTCCGTTAACAGGCCTTCCGTGGCGCACACACCGATATTCATCGCGCCGTGGAAGCGATCAGTGGTACAGCTCGATGACGCGTCATACTCTCCAAGCACTCCATCTCCCGCTCCGACTTCCTTCAATGTCATTGAGACCTCTAATCTTCTTGATCATCTTGGATTGCAAAACCTGCTCACCGTCACTACTCCTCTCCTCTCCAACTCACCCTCGTCAACAATTTACACTGAAGCCCTACTGCCTGCAGGTGATTCACCTGCCCAAGGTATCCTAGACCACTTGTGTGGGGACCTCTCTACCATCTCGCTACTTTTAGGCGTCATCCCTTCCGCCTATATATCCCGTTTCACCACACGTTCCAACACCTCCGAGACCATGATGCAGTCTATTGCAAACTCTTCTGCAAACCAATATCATGAACGCCTTGCTTGGAAGCATATCAATTTTGGTCATCTCTCCGACAGTTTACATGGAGGCGAACTTTCGTTTGCCCCACACCAATTGGCCGGAGAGTTGTTCGACATATACTTGAAGATGTTCTCCGATGAGGATCTTAGAAAACGGATGGCCATCCTGTCCCTTGGTAAATCTCAGTTGATGCAGAAGATACGGTTCTCAGGGATTATCCATTATACGCGCCGCAGCTTTGCCTTGTTGCTCGCACATATCAGGACAAGAGTCCGCTACGACTGGAACAAAGTCATCAATGATCTAGAGGTATTAATTCTGCAGGACCATACACTTCTCACCGGGTCGAACTTCTATCAAGAAATGGTCTGTCAACTACACCTCGCAGGTTTCTGGCTTCCCTGGCTTAGCCCTGCGGAAGTACGGGAACTTCGCTCTCATGAAAACCCTCCCATTTTCAGGTCGTGGAGCACGGTCCCTGAAGTCGTAACAGTTGTGCTGGTGGTTCCACGTGACGCCATCGCCAAAGTACAATCCGACCTTTCAAATGCTGGCACGCCTATTTTGCAATGTGAAATACGAGCCGATTTTAAGCACAATGCCTTCGCATGTATTTCTGCTTCATTCGGTAAGCTTGAGGTATCAGGCGAGGGGGAGAATAAGGTGGCAGTCGTCGTCGAGGACAGGGCGGGCATCAGTGGCACATCGCCATTAATTGTCTCCTTCCCTGTTCTTTCTACCACTCTCATCCACACGTCTGGCGGAACTGTTGGCCTGGCGGTACGCTCCACCTTGGGACCTGCGGCGGCTTTGGCGCAAAAATTGGGGCTAGAAATGTGCCTGTTCAAAGCTCTTCTGACCGATGAACGATATGCCCATGTTCTGACAAGGGCACCAACAGCCAGCGAAAGCACGGTCAACTCGGAGTTCCCGCTTGTACCTCCTAAATTGGACACGATGACTCGGGGACATCCAATCCACGTGGAAATGGATGAGTCCAATACACATATTCAGTCGCTCACTGCACACGTCGACGTCGTAGATCCTGCAGGACAGGCATCACTTTCTAGTGGTTGCACGGTCACCGTGGAGCAGGTATCTCTCAACAAAGCCAAGCTATGCGTCGACCAATACCAGCATATCATCTCCTTCCCTCTCCCCATTGACGCAACAAATGCCAAGCTTCGCATAGCACGGAGATCGAAATACGTCGAGGTGAGTGTCGTAGGCACCTTGTACAACCTGTGATTAATGTTAGAACAGGTAGTTGCGCCAATGACACTGACACTCAACGTCAAGGGAGAATCTAACGTGGCGGGGAATTTCAGAACGACCTTTGATTGTGGCGTACCAACGCTCTGGAGTATGCACCGCATGAATTTGGATCGTTGTCCATCCTTCAAACCCTCCAGGAGTCACAAAGCATTCGACTGGCTTGGACCGCATGTCGGACTTATGTTTTCGCAAAGAGAGCGCATAGCGCGTAACCGGAACACGTTCCCCGGATCTACTACGCCTGACACAATGATGAATTTGAAGGACTCTCTTCACACTCTTCTCATTTCTGCCACAGGGTTGCAAGGGCCCATTCACACTGAGTTCGCCTTGTGGAGCCCTGTCGAGAACGAATCCTACGCAACGATTCTTGTTACCGATGTCCGACTTGATATTGGCTCCCACACGGTCGTAGCTGATTCGTGGATTATACCTGGATCGAATGATATTCAGGACAAATTGAAGAGAGAGATAACACAGGTACTTTCCATCAAAACAGATGCCCACGAATCCGAAGCATGGAGGCATTTGCTTCCTCTGTTAATCGAGCGGTGCCGTACTTGGAAGCACAAGCCAAGTTGCGAGTACCTCGTTCATGACTCTATTCCACTCTACCCAGGTGCCGGGTCGAACCCAAAGAAGGTGCCGTGGTGCTCTTGCGGGATGGGCATCGGGACGAAAGTGTTAAGGGAACGGTATGGCAGCGTCTCTGCCAAATACGCGACGAGGGCAGCAATTAGTCCCTTATTCGCCGTCTCGTACATGGAGAAGGTAGGAATGAAGATGGACGACCCGGTTGGGCCTCCCGCCTTGACAG
Organism: Pisolithus orientalis; assembly: GCF_024613125.1. Taxonomy (NCBI): domain Eukaryota; kingdom Fungi; phylum Basidiomycota; class Agaricomycetes; order Boletales; family Pisolithaceae; genus Pisolithus; species Pisolithus orientalis. The sequence goes on along the minus strand of NW_026260794.1, from coordinate 154,442 downwards.
GGTGTGCGGCGTGCGGAAAAGGGGGCATTTCGTTGTCTGCGTGCGCCAGGTGCAGGAAGGTCAAGTACTGTTCGAAAGATTGTCAAGTAAAGGATTGGAAAACGCACAAGACGAGCTGTGTGTCAACGTGAGCTATGATAGCACTGGTATTCCCATGTCAATTGTTATGTTTATGCCAGTCCATTCATCCATAATACCTCAGGGTTCCAGTACTTTTGGTTCCATACTATGTGCCGCCTTTTTCTTTCAGACTTACTACCTTGCTGTCATGACTCGCTGTCAGATGTTGTGTGCTGGTACTTTCCGAATCTGAGGTATGAAGTAATAGCATGGACTTAATCTCATCGTTGTTTCTGTCAGCCGTCCTCGACGGTAGTGCCCAGATCTTCTCACTTTTGGGTATCGCCGCGTTGTGTACGCATCCAGGGCATCGTAGGCGTTCGTGATGGCCATACGTACACCTATGCACACGGTAAGAATTACTGGAAGCATGATAATGATAATTCCGTACCACTTGCATGTGGGGATCTTGCTGTCGACTGGTTCATCTTCGGAAGTGACTCGGCTCCCCTGGAACACGTGGCGAACAGTGGAATAGCTTCTGCTGTTACTCAAGATCGATTGTTGTCGAAACAACAGAGCCTGCTCTACAGTTATTTGTTGCCCGAGGATTCAGTCGCAATAACATCTCCGAGGATTTATAAACTTATCCTCATGGCAAGACTGAGCCGCTAGTTGGTATTCCAATCGGATTTCAGTGTGATTAGAGACCATTAATAACCCTGACGGTGTCCAGGGGATATGCTATGTACACCGTTGAACGAAACTCTTACAACAGGTCGAGGTAGGCAAATGAAGAAGGAAATAAAAAGCAATATACGGCAGAATTATTCGCGGATAGCGGGTCCCACGAAGCTCCCCCCGTTCTACAGCATAGCTGGCAATGAACCACCGCTAAAAGCATCATCTTGCTCAGTACGCGTCATCATCCCGCGGAGCGACAGATATGGCGAGTGGTAATTGAACTCCACGACTGACCTCGCCCTCCACTGGTAGGCACCATCACCAGAGAGGACTCACGTCGAATATGCATCGCCTTCTCTGTGAGCGATACTTCGAATTGGTTGATAATCTCTACCAAGAACGCTTGGATCTCGATGACACTGTGACGCATAGGTGTTGTTCAGCCATACTCTTGCGCGTGAAACATGGCAGTACTTACGCAAATCGCCAACCTAGGCATGCGCGGGGTCCACCACCAAACGTCAACCTAGGAGGAGAGTGAGCAAAATGCGTAGGCATATACACACTGGACTCACAGGCTGGAGTATACACCAACGGCAGCTTCCTTTTTGTCCTTCGCAATGCCATCTAACCAACGGTCTGGATTGAACACGTCGGCATCTTCACCCCACATGTCCTTGTTGCTATAACATCTTCAGCACATATCCCAAGTGGAAATGATAGAAATCACGAACCGGTTGTATGCAGCGACAGATGCTATGATCCGGGTCCCTTTCGGAACGAGTATCTCATGCATTAATTCGCCTGATTCCGTCGTAATTGGTTGTGAAAGTGGCAGAACGTAGTCCTGACCAGCCATGCGAAACACCTGAGGCAGTATACAATGATATCGCAAAGTTTCCTATAATTACCAACGTTGGGTGAATCACTGCGTCGAGACATCAAACGCATGTTTACCTTAACGACGGCATTCAAGTATGGCATGTTATCCAAGTCGGACGCAGTGAACTGCGTGTCGCCACGAGCGCGGAGGGCAGACTCGTGTTGCCTTATCTCCGATCTGAGTCTCGACTGTATTTCTGGAGTTCGGGACATTTCCAGCAGGGCCCAACCGATCGAATTTGAAGTCGTTTCGTGTCCCGCAAAGAGGATTACGCTGCAATGGTGGTAAGTTGATAAAATCACCACCTTCGGCTTGTGAACGTACCGCATCTGAGAGTATAGCTCCTCATCACTTAGTTTGTTCTTCGCATCAGCGTCCATGTTTGCTTTGACTACGAAAACGATGATTACATATGCCATAGGAGTCACGTACCACTCACCAAGCAGCGAGAAAATATCCCTGCTCCCCTTCCCTTGCAAAAGAGACTCTGCCTTCTCTGTCACCATAGTTGCCGCAGTGGCAGTGGTGACTTTCTTCGCTTCACGGAGACGTGTGGCTCGGGAGACGGGGGCGTACTTGACCCAGTATTCGAGGATCGATGTCGGAATGTACTTGATAGCTTCCTGAATGAAGATTTGTAGCGCCGAAGGGGAACCAAAGACGCTCAGCCTGGGCAGCAAGATCAACCCCGTCCTCCAGAGAAAGACGGTATAACGACGTACAACAACCCTTGGTAATTCTTCGCCAGCGGGCTCTCCGAATTCTCGAGGCTACCCAGCCGGATGTCGAAGGCACCTGATTTGAAATTGAAAATATAAGGCCAGATCATGAAGTCGATTGCTACATTTACATACCTTCTCCTATGGCGTCCAAAGCTGCTCGAGAGACCCAGCTTGGGATGTCCATTACAATCTTGCCACTATTATCAGCCTCAACGAGTTCCATCCATTTTCCGACCATCTTAACAATGGATCAGTCTCAAGCCGTATCCGATTGCAAGCGACTTACGGCCTGGGCAGCAGCCTGTGATACCGCTAAGAATGCCCTTGATTCAGCTCCCCCAAAGCCAGGATTCAATATCTTCCTCTGTCGCTTATGGACGTCGCCTGCCGATATGGCATTGTCAGATGAGTTTCCGCTAGATCTCAGGTTTGAACACACCATCTGCCCAGAGAACACTCTTTCCCAGCATCATGAACGTCAGAATTCGACGTTCTGGTACTTTTGGGAACTGATACGCGGCAGTGACGAATATCCGTGACAAGGCTTTCGGATCAGCAACCACAAGTTGATCCTCCTATGAAGGAAGATAAGAAAACCTCGCATAAAGTAGCAGCATACCTACGCCAAGGATGCCTTTGACTCGGATGACATTGCCGTAGAGGTTTTTCCAACGGAACTCTGCTTCACCGGCCATGCCCTGGTACAATTCAGGAAGGTTCCCTGTGCAGTACAACTCAGGATGGGGATAACCGAGTGAATGGTACACTCACCAAAAAGGAACGATGTGGGCTTAGGTCCGCGCACCCGAGAAAGAGACATTCTGGTGTAACGCCTGTAGATAGCATATAAGACGAGGGAAAGGCACAGGGGAGTCAAGTAGTGATCCATCTGAGAAGCTGATGAGCAGTCCCTCCAGAACGCAGCGTTGTTTATATACCATATGAATCTGTACGCATCCATTCACGGTATTCGCATTGTTATGATGAATTACTCACCAACATTGGGTGCCGGGAGTCGGTAGTATGGCAAGCGGTACACCGAATGTGAGCAACACACTCGTCAGGAAGTAATTACTGTAAAGATCATTGACATATAGTCTTCCTTTGTAGTGTGTGTCATAGTGCTTGACTAATAGTTAGGGGTAAGCTGTCCTAAAAAGTCAAAACCGATCAAACCTGATGGTTGCGACGAACGCTTCTATCCAGTGGATATGGCATGCAAGCTGACACGTTCGAGTCAGATGCGATGACGAGGCAAATGTGACATTATTCAATCGTGTGCCACTGACGACGGTCTCCACCGTCTTACCGGCTCCCATGTATGTACAACCCAGCGTGCGCCAGTCCCATGCGGAAAGAAGCCGTGAATCTGGATCTCATATTAGTTGGCACATACCACGGTATTTCTTATACGCGAGATACGTACATCGATGGACGTTGAAACATCTTACAACGCGACCAGACGAGGTTATTATCAAAAAAAACTGGGAATAGCAAACTGCACGATACTCCTTAACAATCTTCCGTCAAGAGGGACGAACACAACGAGCGCTCGAGGGTGTAGCTAGCAGCGCACCTTTGGTAGATCAATTACTTCGCGCTTCCTGTTCCCAGGGAGAGACCGATATAGCGAGCGGTAATCGAATCCCTGGGCCATCAGCACACATGGCTCCCGACGAATTCTCTCAGCTTCCTCAGTCAGGGAAGCCTCGAACTTGCTGACAATTTCCACCAAGATGGCCTGAATTTCGATGACGCTGTGTGGATGAGGTGAGTCGGGTCATTGTGTAACCGAAGTTGGTCGCCGTTGCTTAGTCACACATTTATGCAGAATATACTCACGCAATTTGCTTCCTGCTGGCCCGGGGCACGTGTGGTGACAAAAGTTCTGGGACAAAGAACAAGGCTTAAAAACGCGAATGAGTTAGTACATAACAGTGTATGAGCTCACAGGTTCGAGTATACGCATACTCCTGTGGCAGCTTTGTCTGCGCGCTCCAGGTGCAAGAGGGTCGAGTACTGGTTCGAAAGATTGTCAAGTAAAAGATTAGAAAACGCGCAAGACAAACTGTGAGATCAACATGGACTACATATGACAGCACTGATATTCCCATGTCAATCGTCATGTTTTGTACCTTCCCATGTAACATACCTAGGTTCCAACACTGTCTAGTATTCCATACTATGTACTGCCATCAAAGCTGATTTATTTCCGATCGTCCTTCAGAAGATCCAGCAGAACGGAAGTGAACGATGGGTTAGTATGGACGACAGGTGTACACCACTGTCCAGATCATTCCGGTTGTCGGGTACACTCATAGTTTCAAAGAGAACCATGCTTTCATGGTGCACAGATCCTAGTTGAATGCCACAGATAGATTTCTGAGCTGTGCTCAACGGCTAGTAAGTCCTCGGAAAAGTCATTACCAGTTAACTACTTGCAATGGACGCTTATTGGACAACCATTCTGAGTGGAACATCTGGTCTAGAACTAATACCTACAATGAACAGAAGCCTTATCCAGCTTTAAATCCATGAGTCCGGAGAGCAAAGTGAATGAGAGTACTGATTGTAAGAGACGGAATAGGGGCTCCGAGAGCCTCCCACAGATCCGCCTTCGGAATGACGTCATTCCTCCGAGCGTATCTGTTTATATACTAACCACTACTGAACAACAAAGGGCAAATCAACTCAATCATGTCGTCCACCTCTACTGACCACCGATTTAAAGACACCCTGTTCCCAATCCAAGACTTTGTCCTTGGATTTACTACATGTCCTTCTGCGCCAGCACTACCCAATCTGATGAATGCCACACTCTCTGATTCTGCTCTTGGTATTCACAAGAATACAGGGAAACTAACTCACAATGTAGTATGCCCCCCTCCACCTATTCGACCCTCCTCCCATCCAGAGCCGCAGTTGGCTTGGGAGGCACGGTATCCCAAGGGAAGTTGCAGCCCTAAGACGCCGTTACCTGGGGGCTTAGGCTTCTACCTCGCTGGACCTAAGACATTTTCTAATGCACTGGAGAGAGGTGCCGGGGAAGCCGTGTTCAGCTACCGGATGATGTTGCAGAAGGATTGGGAGTGGGTCAAGGGTGGGAAGCTCCCCGGGGCGTGTACGTAGAATGACCAATCGGGTGAAATGTTTTGAACTGGGTCGATGACCTTTCATAGACGGGGGCGTCGGCGAACTCGCCTACAGATGCTCCGGAGGCCGCCAGCACGATAGGTGCAAGTGCTTTAATCTTCGCCTTATGTGGAGGTGCGTGTGTTACTGCAAACCATGGTTCGGATCGCGTGATACTTATCGCAGAGAGAACGGCATGGGAGAGCTCTATGCTTATACACCTCTAAATGAAACCAATAAGAGTGCACTCCTTGCGGTGCCCCCCTTTTCAAAGACGAACAGTGACTACGGTATTTCTGTCGGGAAGGGTGCGTGGACATATGAGCCTGGAGTCTGGACGACCATCGCGGAACGCGTCAAACTCAACACGGTTGGTGAAGCTAATGGTGAGCCCGCCAGCTCCAACTCCTTTGCTGCGACGCTCATCCAGGTTATGCAAATACGAGGCGAAGTGCAAGTATGGATCAATGGCGACTGCGTGATTCATGCCAGGGGTCTTGTATTGCGGGTAGACGAAGAGTCGCATATCAAAGGAATGCATTTTCAGACATTCTTCGGAGGTGAGGATATCGGTGGACACCATGAATGGGTGTCTTACATGGACTCGTATCTGACTGCATTACATCCCAGGTCATACACCCGATTGGGCTTCCCCTAAGGACCAGCATGCTTGGTTTGCAGATGTCTCAGGTGTCATCGTGCACTAAGGTGCCAACTAACGGTTAGTATACTCGTTTCAGAAGGGTTGTTGAATATGTACAAGGACATGAGGAGCCATACATGTACGATAGATTGAATTCCAGTGCTCAGCTGATCGTCGATCAGTAACTTCGTACTTTCCCAGGGGTTGATGGTGATAGTAAAATGAACAACTAAAACAACAGCGTCCGATCTTCTTCTGCGATCGCCCACAACTTGACTTTAACCGGGGGAATCTGGCAGTCGCTTGCATTTCTTTCGGGCGAGTTTCACGTGTAGCCCAGTTATTCCTGAGTCACACTAGCATCTCATCGAAGCTCCACCGGAATAGCTGCAGCCGCAGCGGGGGGGCGCAGTAAATACCTCCTTTGAAACACTATATATTAGAACTTCATCCAGTCGTATTCCTTCAAGCAAATCTTCATGCCGCTCGACATATCCAACTTACTCTCTCCTGTACAAGAACCTGCCTTCTGGCCAGAGTCATCTGAGAGGGTGATACTGGAACCATACACCTACATCACCTCAAAACCTGGAAAAGAAATCCGCACGTTACTCATCGAAGCTTTCAACAAATGGCTCTCAGTTCCTCGCGAGCAACTCGATGTCATATCGCGCGTCGTGCGAATGTTGCATAGCGCTAGTTTGATGGTGGATGACATCGAGGACGGAGCACAACTCCGGAGGGGTCAACCAGTGGCCCATCGAATATATGGTATCCCGCAGACGATCAATACTGCCAACTACGTGTATTTCTTGGCGTACAAGGAGTTGGCGATATTAAGGAACCATGACCCCAAGGGCGACGAAGTCAGGGTAGTGGCAAACAAGGACTTGGACCTCGTCGTAACGGAAGAGTTGCTTGCACTTCATCGAGGACAGGGTCTCGAGATCTTTTGGAGGGATTCGTTGCAATGCCCGACGGAGCAAGAGTATATCTCCATGGTCAACAACAGTTGAGGATTTAGTTCTCTTCCGTACTGTCATCATGCTGAAGTTTATGTGCTAGAGACCGGTGGTTTGTTCAGAATTGCCATCAAACTCATGATGGCTTGTGCAACGACCAACGTTGACGTGTAAGCCCTCTCAGTTACCGATCGCATATTGATTATACGATTCAGAGTCAACTTTTTTGACTGGATGAAGTGACTATGTGCCTTTGGTGAACCTTTTTGGAGTGTACTTCCAGATCCGCGATGACTATATGAACCTTCAGAGTACAGAGGTTCGTCCCTTCCTCTACGACCGCCATTAACTGACTCGTGGCCCTTGGCCTCCCCCCAAACTTAGTACTCGAATAACAAAGGCTTTGCGGAAGATCTTACTGAGGGAAAGTTCTCTTTTCCCATCGTTCACGGCGTGCGAGCAGATGAAAAGAACCGCGTTATACTGAGTGCGTACTAATGTTCATCTTCCGGAGCGAGGGCGTGCTCTACCTCCACGTCGTCTTTGCGGACTACACTTATATCCCGCGCCTCTCGCAGATGTTCTTCAGAAGCGGCCCACGACGCCCACCTTGAAACACCATACCATCGACCACCTCCGCTACAAAACTTCTTCATTTGATTACACGCTCAACGTGACAAGTTCGCTGGAACAACAGGTTCGATGCCATTCGAACGGTTCCGGTCCTCACCCACAGCTAATTTTATCGCCCTACCGTGACAGGTCCGTGCGGGAATAGCCAGGTTAGGCGGAAACGACCAGCTCGAAGGCATTTTGGATGCGTTGCATGTACCAATGGACGTCGGTGCTGCAGGGACAACAGAAAGTAGTTCCAGCGTGCTTTAGTGGTAGATATTTTTATGATATGGAGAGTAGTCAACAATACATTCGACTCAGATTGGATTTTCCACCTCAGCGTTGAGTTGTGACCCGTCTCCTGTCCGTTTCCAATGATGGACGGTCTGCGTCGCATCGCAGGTCCCAAGTTGAGATTTTCGATGATTGACCGTTGTGTTATCCTATACTTCTCACCGGTGCCAAACTGGATGTGGACCGGCGCGCCGTCGCCGTACCCCTCAGTTTCAGTCCGACCATCATCCACTAGTGCCGAGTCCACTTCCATCGCCCTTTCATAGTCGAACGTCTGTTTGTTGACGCCTTCTTGGGACAACCGTCGTTCCCAAGACGTTCAAATGGATCCGTTCGAAGTGCGCATGCAATTCCTTGGCTTGTTGCGCAAGCTCAGCGCGTGAGTGTCTCTGACTGGGTCAACGACGGCGGCCATTAAAGATCACTTTACCTTCCGTTGAATGGGGTATTTGACATGTAGCACGCAACAATCCATCCAAAAGGTCGTCAGTTATGCACTCAAGTATTTCGCAAAATGCGGGGAGGATTTATGGGAATGCATCATGGAGGAATGTCAGAAGGCACGTAACGCTGCAATTCCTTCTCTTCTACCTTGGTTCCTTGATGAATGGGGACGGTCATGCCCACCTCCATAGACGAACCAGTCCAGGCTATGTCAAACATTAGTGCTTATTATCCCTTTATGCTCGTTCACAGGGCTCGATAAACCATCGTGTCAATATTCTATATTTCTTAGACTCCCTATGTGAAACGTCCCTACTAGCCAAATCCCATCAACCCCAGCCCGTTGAATCGTCTTCGTGAGTCCCTTTCCATGTTCTGAGCTTCCTTGGTTTCTCATCGTTGGAATAACTTACTGACTGGGACTTTGTAACAGGCAGGCGAAACAGGCGAACCATGCGTTTTACGTCGATTATGTCGCTCGAGACCTTGCACAGATCGTAGAGTGTGTGGTACCAGTAGGCAGACAAGGTCTACCGAACCTTACTAGCACTAAACAAGTGAGCTTCCCGATCCTCGCTGTACGACGAGGGTCTTGCGTGATTTCCGAGGGCTCGGTTTGCTCATGCAATTACTCACGCGCCGTCACAGATCCTTCAAAATTGGCGCACGAAGCGGGTGATAGATCCTCAAAAGGTAGACCAAGTCATGCAAATCCTCACCACACGCCAAAGCCAAGCTACCGTGGCTTCCGGCACTGGCTCGACCGCAACAAACAAAAATGCGGAAGCTCATCTTTCACGAGGAGACATAGTCAAGCGTATGGAAGAAGATCGTGAACGACACAAACGGCTACGTGAGAAGCGCTGGGTGCAAACACAAGCGCAATCTTCAACTGTACCCGGACATGCGATTGCGTATAACCCCTACGGGCTCGCATCCTTTCTACCTCTGAGCGATGCGGAGAATGCAGAAGTTGCGCTGGACATCGAGTTCGAAAATGAGTGGGAGACGACGAGCGACTGGAATGAGGATGACGTGGAGGTCGTTATGGAAGAGAGGGAGTTGTGTTATCCGCATTTGCGTAGGAAGGGCTCTGGCGGGATGGGCTCGGTCGATGAAGGTGGCGGGGAAGAGCCTATGGATTTATCATAGGATGTGCTCATTCGAGTCTTCAAACGAAAATCTGGCTCTGTCAGTCATACTTTCGACCTGTGGTGGATTTCCGATTGTGGGCACTAGTGATGTGCTGTTGTGGCTGGACCGACTGCAACCCGATCAAACGGATGTAACACCTCTCAACACTGAGCACCTCGGCAGCGTGAGCACGCTTGCTCAAGTGTGCAGCGGCGCGATTAGAGTATTCTTAGTTCCTAGTTTCTGCCGGTGCATCAAGAAAGCTCCAGGCAACTGAATTTTACTTAACTTCATGGCCTGATAGTGAGTAGCCGTGTTCGCACGGTATGTACCAGTGCTAACAGAGCTCCAGCACCTCCGAATTATCAACGTCGGTGAGCAACTCGTATCAATTCAAACACCACAGGTAGATGCATACAAGTTCCAGGTTGCGGATGTTGTTACCAATCGTCATGCGTCATGAGACAACCGTCTCTCTCTGATGAGCGTTTGAGCCTTGGTCTTCAGTTGTTTTGTATTCCCACTCTATGTTCTTCATATTGCGTTACGAAGTCCCAGAGCCTGGCACCTTTGAATTATCAATGTTGGTGAGTCATCCCCCTCGTAGAAGTGCTAACACTGCGGGCGGAGGCGAACATGATTGGCTGTTTTGCACATTCATCATTGTTGTGGGGGTGTTGCACGTGCAGGCTGGCCAGCAAAAACATGACTTATCACGCGCCACTTAAACAACGTCAACGATAATGTTTATTTGGCATAGAGGGAGTAACAACTGAGTGGGGCTTATACGAGGGGAGAGAGTCAAGTGAGTTGGGGTAGGGGAGGGAGAAACATACGAGTCGGAAGGGAGATAGATAGTACATGGAAGTTGGGAGTGTCCGACAACGGGAAGCTACATTAATCAACGCGACGAATCCACGAGTCCAAGGCCTAAACCGTCGACGAAAGTCATTAACTGCACGGAACGGACAACGAGGAAAGAACAAGACATACCTGGTTGGCGAGTCCGAATCCAGGGCCTGGACGTCAAGGTCGTTCGTTATAAGTAAGAAAGAACGAGGAAGGGGAGAGAAACGAATCAAAGCAGCGGTTCACCAGTTAAAGCATCCGTCTGCTCCAACAATCAACTAGTAGATTACGAAAGGATGAGGCGGAAGGGAGAGACGAACCTAGTTGTCGTCGGCATCGAAATAGAGGTTGGCACCGGGGAACTGAGTCTTGATGACGTCCCAGAGCCAGTGCATTGGCGTCCCAAACGTGATTTCGGAGGTATCGGTTGGTCCCGTGCCACCGGTGAGGAGGGCAACGAACTTGCCGAGGGCGTCGACGATGATGGACTCAGAGTCCCTGCCCCTAGAGAACGGACCGGAGATGGTATCATAGGGGTAGACTGCTGTTTCCACCGAATCGCGGCTGCCTAGGGCGCAGTAGCGGCGAACATGAGACTCAAATCCATTCAAACAGCCAATCGTGGTGAGCGTGGTGAGACCGCGTTTTATAACGTATCGCATGGGGTCGCCTTTGTGGTCTTCGTTATTCGGCGTGCGAATCTCTGCGGAGAGAATGCCTCGGAGATTGAGGAGACGGTCTACTGGATAATCAAAATCGGATGGCGCATCGACGAGAGGGTACATCAAACTAATAAACTTGCCGGGGCCGATCTCAGGGCCTGGAATATGAGCAGTTAGATTGGACGCCTTTAGCTAGACGGATCATCACGCACCTAAGTCGAGCACGTTGCCCCTGAAGTTTTTCAAGAACTTCTTGTCGAGCTCGATGACGCAAACATCCAACGTATAACTGTGAGGGGCGGCATGGACACTGACGGGAGGTGCCCAGACGACGTGTCCAATGATCCGGTCCTTCGGGCTCGTCCGCTCCGTCTTCATCTTCGCAAAGAAAGTCTTGAGCGCCTCAATCGCCTCTCGTGTCTTGGGCAGCTGGCGTCGAGTCACCTCCAGCTCCCTTGCCGCCTGCTTAGCGGTAGGGCCATCGCCCTCCGCCCTAGCCGTTAACATCGTAGCCCGCCGCTCCAAGATACCAACCGTGTGGTTCATGATGTTGATATGGTCCTGGATGGACGCGAGGAAGTCGTTAAAATCTTTGCTGCCCATGACCTCCATCTTTGGCCCGGCTTTGTAGGTGTAGTCAGAATTGCGCTCATCTTCTCGGGGAAAAGAACGTACCGACGTAGGAGTATGCATTATTACCTTCGTTTTCAGGGAACAGGACGTGGCGGGCCGTGACGACGTAGAGATCTTCATGTTAGATTTGGCAAGTCGCTCGTACCTTTGTTCACTAATTGACGCTACTTTTTCTTATCGTGGGAAACACTTCCCGTTTACGGGTCTACAAGACCACAATACTTTGTTGTTCTGGGTGACAACAATACACAGCACCTCCGGGCACTCCTGGACGCGCCTCGCAGAATTTACAATCAGATACAGGGCAAGCTCTCTGACTAAACAACTGCTATATAATTGTATCTGTCTGATTTGCCTAGTTATTTTCAAAAATTGCACAACTACCACAGAACCTTGCTCATTGTTGCAAGGCCCTAGATGGAAGAGATCAGATGTTGCTTGAGAACACTACAGAAGGAAACATACGAGTCATCACATCAGTAAACCACTTTGTGTGCTGGCAGTCCTAGGGAATCTGTCCAGTGCTGGACAGCTCTGGACAGCTCTGGCCAGCAAAAGTGATTTACTGATGCAGTGACAACCTTGTGTCATGGCCAAAGAAAACCACCTGCTGAACTGCACACCCTTCCACCCAGGAGCCAATTGACATTCACGATGCTGTACTGCAAGAAAATATGTCCCAGCAATGTGCATGCTTGAGGGAGGGACTGAGTGTTGATCCACAAGCAATCAGTGTCAGTGATTGAGTGGCATTTGGATCTGCAATAGCCACCCCTGTCATGCACATTGGCACAACAGACATGTTTGAAACCATGCAGGACATATTTCTGGAGAGCATCAATGTGCTTGTCACTGAAGCAGTTGGCATATAAAAGCCCAGGATTGATAAGGGACAGATGGTGCAGAGTGAGGGATGGATACACACAGAAGATCTGGTCATGACTGACAAAATTCATTAAGGCGGTAGAGTGAAACTGGAAAAGAGGAGAGAATGCTGCAGAGGTTTTGGATATGATGACATCCATCATACAAACACCATTGGAGAAGGTGTAGATGCTGGCAATCTTTGAGTAAGAATAGGTCAAATGATTAACAGCACCTTCAGACACAGAGGAGTAGCCATGGTTGTTTAACAACCAGGTAAGGTAATGGAAGGTGTGAAGAGGCACATAAATGTCAAGGTCTGTAGGGTACCATGTAGTATAGCTGGCAGGCAACAGTAAAATGGAGAGCACTAGAACTGGAGATGACAGCATCACAAGAACACAACATGTCCATTAGAATCTCAGGGTCACAGAAGAAGTGTGCAGCCATCCTGCCTGAGCCATGATAGTGTGACACCCAGCAGGGCCCACCCAAATACTTGACCCCCTTCCCTGCCCACCCACCTGAGGGCAGCATTTCCTCTTAGGGCAATTCCCATGGCATTGCCACCTGCAAATTTTTTGAACTCAGATGGTAGATTCCTTCCCAAAAGGTCACAAATAGTCACAATAGTTGCAAAACAGTCAAAAATAGTAAGGCCCTGTTTGGAATGCCAGTTGAAAATTTTTGAAAAAAAAAGATATGGAAAATTTCTCTCATGGTGTCACATGACATAGGTTGTGGGAACATGATTAGGTAACCTTGTCCTGTTTGTCACTCCCCTGTGAGTCCTATGCAGTGAGCCACCCAACATGTCCAATTCATCCAGCAATGGATCTAGGCAATCTCTTCACTTGAGTGGCCCAGTGGATCCTACCATTCTGCAGAATGCTGGTAAAAGACCTACCTGTGCACAAAGCTGTCTCTGGAACATGGAGGAGATTGCTCTCCTCAAATTCTTACTTGAGTCTTTGCCTCATGCTGGTGATGGAGGGTTCAAGGACACAGTTTTCGAGGCAGCAGTGGCTCATTTGAGAGCCAAGTTTCCAGTGTACAAAGGTGCACCAAAGCAGACATCAGCATGCAAAAGCAAGTACCATGGGGATGTGAGTAGTGTCTTATTATTATCTTGCTGTCTGATGTCTTTGTAGCTCAAAAGGACATATGCTCTTGTGAATGATCTCAGGAGTGCTTCAGACTGGACAGGCCTAAGAAAGTTTGGTTAGGACCATGAGAATGCAAGTTATATGGTGTGCAGCACCTGATACCCTTGCAAGCCATACTGTGAGTGATGGGAGACATTGTGTAGTAGAGACAGAGAGGAGTGGTGAGGGTGGGGTCCATTTATATGAAGTATGCTCACATGCTCACCTGTGTTCATTGCAGAGAAGGAGTCTTTGTGCAGGTGAACTTTGGCTAGGCAAGATGCCATTGTGCTGATGACCCCAGAGTGGAGCCCAGTTGGATAACATGGGTTCTTGATGGTGACACTGGCACTGAAGCTGGTTGGTGGTGCAAGCCTGTGCTCTACAGATAAAAAACATGAGCTCTCAAGCTCAGTGAGTGCAAACATGCTGCTTTGAACATGTAACATGCTATGACTCTCCAAATTCTAGTGATCATTGCTTCACCTCCAACTTCAATGTGGACATTTTCAATTCCCAACATGGGGCAGGGGTATGGTAGCTAGATTGTAGACATGAGTGGTGCCAAAGAGGCACTTGGCAGCTGAAGGGAGTTTGCTATCCATCAATACCTTTCTGCTGAAAATCATTGGCAGAGTTTGAGGACATGATAAGAGCCTCCTACCTAATAGTGCCTGCTTCAACTAGTGATACCTGAGTAGCATGAATTTGCTGATGTCATCATGTCTTCACTTGAACACAAAGGTGTCAGTTTTGGAATCATTTGTCCAGGTGAAATTGCATATCATTTTTCAAGAAAATGATCAACCATAGGTCCAGGTATGTCCTCTATCATATCACTGCAGCAGCCCCACTGACCATGGCTTTCATGTCATGCATCATCATTGTCTTCTTCCAGGTTCATCTGCCCTGTGCACTTTAGAGATTAGGCTTACATAATAGCAATGTTCCTCTGACAAGTCAATGTTGATTACTGTCAATTGGCCCAGCAGTTCTGGGGATGTCTGGGATGAAATGAAAGACAGTAGGTCCTCACAAACCCATACACTTTACTCCTGTTTTGGCTTCCATGAACTGTTCATTTTCAGATGAATATGTGTGGCATTGAATCTCCCTGCCCATCTTCATGTGATTGATGTTATGCTGACAACTCATATTGCATCACAAATCAAGTGTGATGTAGCACAAGCACATGACTGCATGAGAAGTGACATGTAATTTAACTTCACCAGCAACAGGACATTAGTCTTGGTCAACCAAAGTCATACTGTTGAGTCCTTGTGGGTACAGCAAGCAGAGCTAAGGGTAGTTGCAAAGTAGATTTTGAATGGGGGAGCAGTATGATACAGGTGGGTTTATATATGTCTACAAAGTACTGCATGACAAACATTCAAAAATGTTCAAACATACACCTGAGTTCCAACTATGGTGCCATCAAGTCATAACAAGTCACTGCACAGCAGGACTGCACATATAACCATGTCTCCACAGTGGAACAGGCCAGGGGTGAATGTATGACAAAGGAAGGGTAACCATGTATATGATGTACAGGGGCAAACAGGTACCAGGGGTACATGTGTCATGTGACCATGTGGATCAGGGCCACCAGTGGATCACAGAAGGAAGGGGGACAGATGTAATGTCTGGCTATCATACAATGCAGGGTAAACAGGGGCAAGGACACAAGAGGGAACATATGGGACACAAGTCTAACTGTGTAGACAGTGGCTTGCAGACAAAAGAGAATGTTGCTTGGAGGCAGCAACAGGCATGAGCAGTATAGTACAAAGTCTATAAAAGGAATGAATGTGAGTGCAGCATAACATCACCCCCCCCCTCCCAAAGGCCTGAGGTCCTCTGAAGGTGGGTAAAGGCCCTGGATGACCCAAGAGCAGATTTTGCTGTTAGTTGCCACTGTGAGTTGGGCAGTTAGATGACCAATGTCCAAGATATGAACATTGGTAACAGGTGAATTGATGAAGGGGATGCTGCCAATAAGCCCACCAAGTTCACATTTGCTGAGGGAGTTGATAGAAACTGGGATGAAGGGAGAAGCTGGTATAGGTTTTGATGCCTCAAAAGCATAGAAGAGGGACCTTCCAGTGGAATCTCCTTGGGCCTGAGCAAAAAAGTCAAGCCAGTCATGGGGAGTCCTGTTGAAGGGGACTTCAGAGAGGGCATCCATGATGGCTTGGTAGTGTTCTTGGCCTTGGCCCAGTATAATCTTCTCCCAGCAATCATGACACCTCTGTTCAACATCTCTTCCAGCTTCTGATACTCCTCCTCACTGATGTTGTAGACTCCTTTGGTGATTGGCTTCTTCTCCCATGAGCATCTGTGTTTCTTTTCTGTCAGGGTCTGAAGGAAGGCCCAATCTTCCAGGCACTGCTTGACACACCAGAGAGAAGAGCCCACAGACCACAATGTTGAGGGGGAGTCAGTCAAAAAAGGAGTGAAAGGAGGATATGAATGAGGGGCCATAGTCTTCATGGATGATCTTGATGACAGCCTCCTGAGTCCTCAGAGCTTCTTGGAGGATGGAGGAATTGCTGTGATCAAGGTCTTCATATGTATGCACTTCAAAACTTCCATCTGCAGTGCTGGCCTGGTCATGGACTTGTTTCCCAATCATTTCTGAGCTTCTGAAGATTGTAGGCAGCATCTGTAGATGCTTGTGGCATTCCCCTGCTCTCCAGCTGTATGATTCCCAGTGCTTGAAGTCATTAAGCAGCTGCATGTAGCCAAGGAAGAGGCTTGCCTTGGGAGCCAGCCTGTTGGCTGAGGTGGCAGGAGCAGAAGGGGCAACTGCAGGGGCCTGGAGCATGGCTGGTGTTGTAAAACTGATAGGAGATGCTCAGTGTCATAGACACAAGCACTGCCATTGACAATACCTGATAGGACATGCTACAGGAGGCAAGTACACATGCATGTCCTCAGGGGTTACCATACCCACCTCAGCATTGTAGACACAAGTGCTGAGGTGTAAACTAATGTAAACAGTTTGATAAGTACAAGCATGCCTAACACATGACTGTTGACACCAACATGCCCCCACAGTGGGACATGTGCAAAGAACCAAAAGGAAGGTCCAAACTAACATGAGTTCCATGCATAGAGAAAAGAAAAGAGAACAGAAACAAGAAACGTTCTGTGTGCAGAGAAGGAAAAAACAGAAATGAGAAGCAAGCAAAGTGACTGTTGAAAATGACCTCCAATGCCCCCTCAACAGGACACAAGTGAGAGACCAGTGACATGATGGGAGAAGGATGGATGAGGCAGGGCCTTGGTGAGGACATCAGTGGTGTTACAGGAGGACATGACCCACTCAAGCAGGAAAGTCCCAGCCTTGATGTGAGAATGACAAAGATGATACCATATGTCAATATGTTTGGTGTGATGGTTGTTTGCAGCCTCTTGTGAGAGTGTGATCACCTCCACACTGTCAGCATAAAGACAGGTTGGGGGTGGCACCAGGAAACCCACAGACAGGAGGAAGGACCAAATCCACAGACCTTCCTGGATGGCTGCAGTGACCACCATATACTTGGCTTCAGTGGAGGACAGGGCCTGCATAGTCTGTTTTTTAGAAGAGTGGGTGATGATGCCCCCATAATAGAACCAACAATATCCTGTCACTGAAACATGATCCTCAGGGTTTGTCACCCAGTCAGCATCACTGAACCCATGCAGAAGAGGACTGCATGTGCATTCCCCATAGTGAAGGCAATGGTTAACCATGCCTGCAAGGTAATGAAGGACACATTTTGTGGCTCCAAGTAGATGTGCACTGGGACAGGAGAGATACTGTGAAAGACACTGAACAGCAAGGAAAATATCAGGATGGGTGCAAACAGAGAGGTATAACAGTGTGCCTATGAGTTTTGGGTAAAGAGACCTTAGGTTGGTGGGTTCAACCAGTTTTTCTGCCTCAGCATCAGTGAGAAAAGGATGGGTGGGGTCCATGGGAAGGTGTACTGGGTGGCAGTCAACAAGATCATACTCTTGGAGGAGGTGGATGATGTACTCACTCTGGTGAAGCCACAGTTCATGAGTGTGACAATCATGTTTGAACTGGATGCTGAGGTATTTCATGACAGGTCCCATGTCTGAGATGCCAAAACAGAGGTGTAGATGATGCTTGACCTTGGCAAGGAAACACTTGTTGTTGCTACCACTGAGGCCATCATTGATGTGCCAGGCAGCCATGCAGACAACCTCTAACTGACAAAAGATGAACACTGCATGATCCACCTTGCTGTGCTGGAATCCCTGACCCTCAAGTTTGGAGTGAAGTGTTTCATAGAAGTGGTAGGCAGCCTGTTTAATCCCATAGAGAGCAGAATGAAGTAACCCAACTAACTCCTTGCTGTCTGGGCCATATTCCTCATACCCAGGTGGTTGTTTGACATACACCTTCTCCTTGACCTTTCCATGAAGGAATGCTCTCTTGATATCCATCAAGTGCAGCTCCCAGTCCTCTCTG
Organism: Pisolithus orientalis; assembly: GCF_024613125.1. Lineage (NCBI taxonomy): Eukaryota > Fungi > Basidiomycota > Agaricomycetes > Boletales > Pisolithaceae > Pisolithus > Pisolithus orientalis. The sequence continues at coordinate 136,233 of NW_026260794.1, read as the reverse complement.
GTGGCAATGGCAGCAAGGAGTTGAATGGAACTCTGCCTTGCAACTGGCACAAACATCTGCCCAAAGTCCCTGCCTGGTACCTGAGTGAACCCTTTTGCAACAAAACATGCCTTCTTGACTGACCCCCCCTTACTGTCTCCTTCTTTATACTCCAACACCCAACAACTTCCTATCATGTGAGCCCCAGGAGGAAGAGGAACAAGGCTATAAACATTCATCAACCTTAACTGATCTATTTCCTTATCCATGGCCACCCTCCACCTGGATGCATCACTGCAATGGACCACCTCATCATAAGTAGCAGGGGAATGGAGAGATCATAGGTGGGATCAGCTGGGTCACAGTGAGTATTGCTTCATAGGGCCAGGCAAGCATGTTCAGAGATGACCAAATCAATGACTGCAGTGGAGAGCAGACCCACAGAGGTGTCAGAGGATGAGAGATCAGACTCTGACAGCTTGGTTAATGGGGAAAGAGGGCCATTTAAGTGGGTGTTATGACCAGAAGCAGTTGTGACAAAGGGGGCAGTTGTGATGGGAGAAACAGAGTGGGCATGACATGCGGCCAGGCATTCCCATGTTGCTTGAAGAGACTCAGTGAATGCCTTACCCACCTCAGTTTGTACCCTGGTCCTGCCAGAACAACACAAAGTAGTAGGGGGAGCAGCAACAGAAGGTTGAACCACAGTCAAGGGCATTGAGGGTGACTGAGACAATGAGGGAAATGGGGATGGGGGTCATGAGTCATCAGAGTCCTCATCCAAACTTGAGTCTTTGTTGGTTGTGGATGATGGTCCACTGGTTGATGTGTTCTCCAAGGGTAACACATGAATGTCTTCATCAAAAATGACATCCCTAGAATTAAAGAACTGCCCAGTGCTAACATCCTGCACCCTATATGCCTTGACCCCCAGTGGATAACCCATAAAGCATACCAGTCTGGACCTGGGTCCTAACTTCTGCTGGAGTTCTAAAGGGACATGCACATAAGCTCCACGGCCCCAAACCCACAAGTGACTGAGATCAGGTTGTGTGTGATGCAACATTTCATAGGGCATGATCCCATTCAGTAAGACACATGACCCTGTGTGATTATGTAGATAGGAAGCTGTGAGCATTGCCTCACCCCAGTAAGTGAGTGGGAGTTGAGTGAGATGTAACATGGCCAAGATGCATCCCTCTAACATGTGGATAACCTGTTCAGCAACCCTGTTTTGCTGGTGCATATATGGCATGGACAAACAATGAGCAATACCCTGTGAGTTCAAGGACTGGATGAATGTATTACTGAGAAACTCTCCCCTGTTGTCTGACTGCAGAGCCTTGACCATTGTACTGTGCTGCCATTCCTAGCAGGTTCAAGTAATCTCCCAGGCTTCAAGAGCCTGGTCCTTGTGGGCAAGCAAATGTACATCCAGGACATGGGTATAGTCATTGAGGATAACCATAAAGTACAACTTGCCATGGAAGGTCTGCACCAGCATAGGTCTCCCAAGATCAGTGTGTGCAAGCTCAAGAAAGGCAGTGGTATGGCTCTTAGAGGGTTTGAACAGTGAGTGAGCATGCTTCCTGACCACACAGGACTCGCAGATTGACTGCAGACAGGAGGAGCTAATGGTGATACTGGATGTGATTGAGGACAGTTGACTCACCACCCTGCCACCAGCATGGCCAATCCTGGTGTGCCACAAATCATAGGTGACTGGGATGCAAGCAAAGGTGGTGAGGACCAGGCTGGTGGTGAGAGGTAGGGGTGCATCGAAGTGAACAAGCTCAAGGTCCAGGAAGCTGAGGTTATTTGACTGTAGCTGTACACCACCCAATGGATGTCCATGGTAAGAGAGCTCACAGCATGCAGGTTCCCCCTGGAAATTGCAACCCCAGCCCTGGCAGAGCATCCACCCAACCAAGATGAGGTGCAGCACAGCCTGTGGCACATGCAAACAGTTGGTGAGTCATACCTGATACTTATCACCACTGATGGATAGGAAGGCCAGACATTCACCATGTCCAGTAGTAGGTAAGTGTCCATGATTGGCCATTTGAATATTCACAGACATGTCTGGCACATAGGTTCAAAAGAAGGCATGATTGCAGACCAGCATGTGGGAAGTGCCAGAGTCCAAAAGACTAGAAGCTGAGAGAGTTCCATGGCATGCCTTTAAGGCTGGTGATGGTGTAGGTGCATCCCCACCTTCATCAAGCTCAGTAATAACCATGAAAGTAAGATCCCCAGAGTGTGTGGTCCAAGGAGAGGCTGTAGAAGAGTCAAGTGCTGCTGCAGCCACCAGAGTTGATGTAGGAGCAGGAGGAGCATGTGCAGTGGGTGAAGACACAGTGGTTTCCACAGCCGAAGTGAGTTTGTCCTTTTCCTTGTTGCCCTTACCCTTCCACCAGGAGGGTTGTTGACCAGCCATACCACCCCCAGGCTTGAAGCAGTGTGCCTTATCATGATTGCTAGCACCACAAATGAGGCCCTCACCAATGGGAGTATCATGGTAGGTGCCTGACAGATTGTTGCATGTCTTCTGGAGGCCTGTCGCTGGGTTTACATTGGGCAGGCCAACAGGCAAGGTTGCAGCATTAGTGTACTCAGACCCCATGGACAAAAAGGAGAGTTTTTGGACCAATTGGTGAGCCTCAGCCACAATCTTGACCAAGACACTCTCAAAAGTCACCAAGCTCATGGACAGTGCTGTAGAGATGGAGGAATGGGTTGTAGAGGCAGAAGTCTTGGATGTGGAGGAAACAGAGGTACTGGTAGAGGCAGTGGCTGCAACAGTACAGGAGCTTTGTAGGAAGAGGCAGAAAGATGGCCAGGTGCCAGTCTCTGGAAGACCTTCAATGAGATGGAAGATAGCCTCCTCATCTGAGTAGGATGCCCCCATGTGAATGAGGTCATGCCAAGCAGCAGAATGCTCTGACAAGTAATGAGCCATGTCACTGGCATCCTTCATATGCATGCACAAGATCCTTGCCCATACAAGGTGCTGTGAACCAACATCAACATGGTCAAAATTATCATGGAGAGCAACCCAAACATCCCAAGCAGTGCTAGACCTCTCTTGGGGAATGAGACAAAGAACAGCTGGTGATAAACATCAACATAAAACACCTTTTGCCACAGCATCTGCCTTAGACCAATCAACTATTGCCTTCTGTTCATCATCTGTGAGCTTAGCAGGATTTGCAGGTTTCAGCTTTACTGATGCAAACTCAATAGGGTCTAGTGGGTCTGTGCCATCACTGACATGACTATATGTGCCCTCACAATCCAAGGCCAGAAGCACCTGCATCTTCCAGGCAAAGAAGGTGGAGGTGTTGGTTAACTCAGGGATATGATAAAATTTGCTCATGATGACCAGCAATGTCTGGAGCAGCCAGGGGTGGTGAAGACATGTGTTAAAAGTGTATATATGTGCCTGTATGCAGATGGACAGGTTGTGTCAGAATCAGTGATGAAGAGGGCTCATAACCTGTTGTAAAACTGATAGGACATGTTCAGTGTCATAGACACAAGTACTGCCATTGACAATACCTGATAGGACATGCTACAGGAGGTAAGTACACACACATGTCCTCAAGGGTTACCATACCCACCTCAGCATCATAGACACAAGTGCTGAGGTGTAAACTAATGTAAACAGTTCTATAAGTACAAGCATGCCTAACATGTGACTGTTGACACCAACAGCTGGTGCAACACAAGGCTCTGGAGTGGATGAGCCAGGGAAAGAGGCTGGGGTTGGTGATCTATACTTAGTTTGAGAAATTGGCAGTGGCAGTGAAGTGTGCCTGCCAACTGCAGCAGGCACTTGCACATGACCTGAGAGGCCAGGAATCCATGATATCACAGGCCTCAGCCACCTCAGTGCCATGGCTGGCAGGGTCAGCATGCCATTGTGTGCCATTGTTTGGCATCTTGGCCACATTTGGTCAGTATAGGTCGGCTCTGTAATCTCATGACATAGATATCACATCGATCCCATATTGTGATCAGCGACAAAAACAAGTCCACAAAGCTTCTGTGGGATCGAGTGCACTACAACAATGGTATGTATGTAGGCATATGTTAGGTATAATATATAGTATAATAATACTGGCATGGTGCAACACACTCAAATGAATGTGGTGTAGAGAGCCTTTGCGAGACTTACCATTGTGACGATGTTTATTTGTGATGGTGGTGGGTGAACAAATGATTGCTGTGATTTGTTGCATGTACATACAACAAGTAGGTACTGTACATGAGTACGTTGACTAGTGATGTGGTACATAGTGATCTGGGGTGATGCTAGGGAAATAATATTGACAAGTGGTTAAGGATGGATGTATTATGAAAAGGTTTAAGTGGAAAAAAAAAAAAACTGGATGACAATGGCAGAATGATGACCTTAGTGTGATGTGCATCACTGCTGCTTGCTGCTGCCTCATAGCATCAAAGAAGAATCCTCACAGACTTCTTCACTTGTGAGGCAATGATGGCGCTCTCCAGCTCCACAATACTGTTTGCAGGCAGCCAAGATTGCTTTGAGGAGTTTCGTGTGTCCTTGACTGATGGCACTTCCATAGATCCTGAGGAAGGTTTCCTTGTCCCCCTGGAATCTGGGGACCATGTCAGAGAGACTTGGGCAAGCAGTAGAAGTGTGACAGGCTGACTTACTCATCAAGGAATTCCATTGCAATGACATGTTGCTGAGAGTACTTTGTGTTGAATTGATGGCCACTCTTCCCATTGTAGTAGTGATAAGGCCAGTCCTTGAGTGGAATGTGCAGGTCAAGCCATGGCTCACCCTCCATCCAGTGGCACACTATGTCCCTCCAAGAGTCTGACTTTGCAGTCCATGTCCCATTGGGATGCAAAATGGGCATGTCTGGGATGACAACTCTCAGAAGGGAGGTAGAGGCATGGGTCTTGGTCCTCTGGGGTCTGAAATGCAAAGGGAGGGATGTCAAGAATGAAAGATCTGAGGGTTGGACAACCCACAGTATCCTGAACTGCATTTGAGTCAGTTGTAAATTGAGAGTAGGTAGATATGGTTGGGCAGCTGGGATGGAAGTGGACTGGATCGCTGGGGGCAACAAAGCTGTGGTCTGTGCAAGTGAATGTCAGTGGGCTGATCCATGCAGCTGGTCAGTTGGTGCAATGGAAGTCATAGAATGAACAAGGCTCACTTGCTGTTGGCATGGAAGCAGACTGGATTGCTGGGGGCAACAAAGTTGTGGTCTGTGCAGGTGAATGTTGGTAGGCTGATCAATGTGGCTGGTCAGTTGGCATGGTGGAAGTCACAGAATAAACAAGGCTCACCTACTATTGGCATTGCTCAAGTGTTACTGCCAGTAGTGTCCTGGTGTGACACAGGTCCAGAAGGGGCTGAACATGCAGAGGCCAAGGTCAGGGCCTTTATGACCAGGTTGCTCATGTCACTGAGCTGTTGGCAGATCTCCCTTACATCTACTGATAGTGAGCATGAGGTTTCCTTCACTTCCTTCACAGTTGTGTGTAGCACTGCCATGTCAGCTGTTATTGATGCATGTGCCATGTTGAGTGCCTCAGTGGATGCTGGCTTGATGAGTGCAGCTTCGCCTGCAAGTGAACAATCACCTTCATGTGGGACTGGTTGCAGCACATTGCTGTGGTTGTTTCCATAGCAATTCAGCTCATTGAGGAGGTAGCACATCAGTGTGTCATGCTGTGTAGCCATGTGGAGCAAAAGGCAAGGAGTTGGTTAGACTTTACTACACACCCAGATAGGAAGGAGGATGAAGTACTCACATGCTCACCTTCAGCCCATCCCCCCCACCACTGGACCTGTGCAAGGGTCCATTGCTGCCCCACTGGCACAAACATGAACCAATATTGTGCTCCACCATGACGATAGCAATGGGTCATAAACATCCCAGGAGTTCCAGACCCCACTACCACCTTGTCAATCCATTTCTGGCTCATGTCAAGGGAAAGTGGCTCACCTGGCTGTAGCACACCATTTGTGCTGATCGTGGGGAAAAGGAAGTCTTTGTTGGTCATTGGTCACCCAAGATGGACAAGCTCAACCCACTTCATCCATGACATGATGCACAGAAGGTGTCACACACTTTGCCCATATCTGGGCATGGATAAATCTTGTAACAATTGCCTTGTATATAGCAATAAAAGGAGATCAGATGGATAAGATATGTGAAGATGGATATAAGGACAGACTTCATAAGTTGGCTTCCCTCATCCCCTTATCCAACTTTGTTGCCATCCCTTATGATTCTTCAGGTGGATCTCAAAGTAAGTGTTGCACTTGTTTATGGTGAGGGAGACTTCTTTGCCTCGAAGATATTTCATGACCATGCCATCTATGACAGTCCAGTCAAGTTTGACATCCCCATGCTTCAATTTCACCAACTTGTAGTTCCTGTCAGATTCCACCATCAAAAATGTTGTTGGCAACGCTGCCCACTGGTACCTACCTTGTCCAGAGTGTGAATGCAACAGTGCCAAAGGCAAGGTGTTCAAGGTGCCATGTGACCACTAGCCTCACCTTCCTGCTCAGGGACTCGCCCAATGGCAGTGTTTTGCAGCCTACCATCATGAGATGGATGTATTGGAGTGGGGCATTGAGTGGACATAGCAATTCTGACCAGGCAAGTATTTTATCCATGTACTCCTTCATGGCTCCTGAATGCTTCCATTCAGCTCCTTTGGAATTTACCTTGTGTCTGATAGATGCCACAATATCATCAACTTCTGCCAACAAGACTGGGTTGCCTTCCCATCAGTGACATGCATCATTGTGATGCCAGTTCCTGCAGAATGTCACACCATCACTGTTGGGAAGAAAAGCACACCAAAGGTATTCATCTATGAGTATCAAGGGAAACCAAGCAGTCATGACATGTATGCTTTGTCTGACAACATCTTAAATCCTGCTCAAACTCCATCAATGGTGCTCTGGCTGCAATTCTCCTGAAACCCTCTCCATGAAAGGTAAAGTGCTAATGCCTTGTCTGAGCACCTATTTGGCATGCACTCAAACACATTCCTAAATTCTGGATTGCTGTAGGTTTTGGAATCCTCTCCAGTGTGACTTGGAGTCAGTGGCATTCCCTCCACTGGAAAATGGCTCTGCAGCCACAAATGTGCTCATTGGACATGTCCCAAGTATGCTGCCCTTGTCTTTGCTGCCTGAAGGTGAGTTTCTTTGCTGGCTTCTTTGATTTGGTGGGCAGTGTGCAAGCTGGGTAGTTCATTTGCAGCAGATACCCTTGTCCCCCTTTTTGGCTTGTCTGGGGACGATGCGATGTGCTTCATACCAGGTCCCTTCTGTCTGACCATCACAGCAACTGATGCAGTTAGCAGTCCTTGGCCTGGCAATGTGGGAGTTGTGATGTCACAGTGCTAGCTACTATGGTGTCACCTACTGGTCATTTGCAATACATATACCAGATCTCTCCTGGTCTGTGAAATCAATCTCATGAGCCACTCATAATTCTTGCTAAAATGGCACAGTAAAGCAAAGTTGACTCAGAGTACATGCATACTGCAATGGATCGAGAATTTGTTATACTAGTATCAATATATGCAATTGTAATTAGATCTTGCTGGCACCTCATCCATCAGTAGCAGTGATGACCCACTCCCTAGAGCCAACATTTATTTACCAAATGGCAGGTGACACAAACTGCAAACATCTTCATCTTCAATGATAGGGTCCCACAATTATTGCTGTTGTATGAAATGGCAAGTGACGTGAATGCAAACATCTTCTGACAGGGACATATTGTATGAGTGCTGCAGCAAGTTATACTGTTTTGAGCAGGGCTAGAAGGTGACCACTGTGGAGATGTTGGGCTGTACACAGGAGAAACAGAAGCCACTAGACATGAACAATCAATAGTTAATATAGGTAGAACTAAAGCTGGCATTATCAGTAACTCACAATATGTTGGAGAAGTTGGAGCGATAGAAGTGTTGATATAGATGGCACCAGCGACATGGGCAAGTATTTTGGAGATGAGGGTGACATTTGTGCAGGGGCTGCAGAGTGGTGTGAGTCAAAGTGAGGTTCAGTGGTGAAAACCAACCAAAACCAACACAAAAGACAATGAAAGCGAGTGGTGGTGTCTCTATGCGGTACCTAGATGGTAGAACCTGTTCTTTGGGAGGGTTTTTGCAAGCTACAACACTCAAAGATGAGTGCTGAGGGTAGGGGGTGCTCCTGATGAAGAGGGAGCAAGAATGTGATAGAAAGCAATAGGGTAGACTGCTGTCAGCCTACAGAAGGATGGATGGTGACTTAATTCGATGTCCTAAGCTGTACTGAGCTCAGGGAGGGCTTGGAGCAAAGTATATAGATGATAGATGATGATAAGCAAAGTAGATGATAGCTAGACCCTTAATAAAGTCTCAACTATCGAAGCTGATGAATGACTTACTGAGAGATGATAAATTGCGAGCAAGAGGGGCTCTCTGATGTCTTTTTTTTTGCTACCTAAGTACAGTGACTTATATACAGTACAGGGGCGTTGCCTATGGAAAACAAGGTGCAAACACTTGGTAAGTGATTGGTAACTGATGAGTAAGGAATGTAAGCAATGGGTAATCGTCTTGGAAAGCATTGGTAAGCATTGGTAAGGATAAGTAAGCCAAAAAGCGAAGAATCAGTAAGCAAAGTCAAAAGATTGGTAAGTATTGGCAATAGGTGAGTCAAAGACAGTCAGAATGTCAAAGTATGAGTCAAGCAATGTCAGGAACCAAGAAAGCACACTGGAATCACATTAGGGGGAGGCTGTGCATGTCACATCTTGAAGAGATCGCTTCTAGGCCAAAGTGGGATGACAGAGAGGCAGCACTGATCTGATGCCGATATAGTACATCCAAAAGCGGACAGGGTGAGTCAGATGTCAACAGGGGTCAAGCTTTGGGGGTCTGTGGGGTGACAGGAGCATAGGGGATTGCAACTTTCCCCCCCAAACCATCCTCTCAGTGAAGCAAATAAAAACTTCATGAATGAGGCTCTGTTGGAAGAGAGGATGAAGGGGGAGTGTCTTCCACTGTATCTTGCAACAAGGAGGCAAGATGTGCATCATACTCGTCATGGATGCGATCAGGGAGAGTGGAGAACAGTAGATTATACTGTATCTGTCACAACTTTGGAAGAATGATGGATGAGACTGGTATGAAGATGTTGCAGGGGGCAGGGAGGAAGGATCCATATGCTTCTTGGACCAGAGAGACTGAAATGACCACATAAGACCTTTCCAAGCGAATGACAGACCTGAGGCGACCAAAGAATGTCCTCCTGGAGGTCATACTGACAAAAAGAACATGCTGTCCAAGCTGGATGGGCTGAGAGGGGGCAGATGAGGGTGGGATGTACCAGGATGCTTCAGGACGGAAGCTGGTAGGAACTCCTGGTAGATATATGTAGCCATGGTCCCTAGCAAAGGGGACAAGTGAAATGACTGATGTGGAGGCAGCCATATCAGAAGAATTAGCAAAATGAGCATCTTTTGGAGGGAGTGCTGTAGAAATGTGTGGAGTGTGCAAATCCTTTCCAATCTTGGAAGGTAGGATTGCGTGGCTGAGCACTACAAGCGAGTGTGGGAATGGTTTCGGTGTCTGCAGAATTGGTGGAGATACGTCGAAAACCAGAATGCCATACACGGGCACTTAAGAATTTTATTGGTGCTTAACTCGCCTCCTCCTTTTTCTTTGGCACTGACAACCTGTTCTTGTGCGAGGGATGACTGCCGACATTGCTGGCTGTCCTTCTTTGCATGAGGGCTATGGTCTTCACCTCCATTCATCAGCTACATCCATGTCCACCTCACCAAACACCTTTGGTGTGTGACAGTGGTGAGTAATGTAACTGTGTGAGTGAGTTAAACTGACTTAAGCTGTGGTGAGGAGGGCATAGGAAAAGGGATGATCAGTAGAGCAATTGAGACAGAATGAAAAGCCATACTAGGTGAATCTGGCATGAAATTAATGATCGGTTCACTGACAAATAAAAGTTGCTTACATCTGGGAGACATGAGATTGAGTGTGGGTGATGTGGAGGAGTATGTCAATGATGTAGTCCCTCTGCTTCTGTTGTACAATGGGGATGTCCTGTATCACAGACCTGCCAAATAGTGAGATGTGAGATTGAGTGCAGGTGATGTCAGGGAGTATGTCAATGATGTAGTCCCTCTGCTTCTGTCATAGAATGGGGCTGTCCTGTATTGCAATGTGCTGAATGGTGAGACACGAGATTGAGTGTGGGTGATGTCAGGGAGTATGTCAGTGATGTGGCTCCCCTGCTTCTGTCATAGAATGGGTACATTGCATAGGGTGATGTGCCAAATGGTGAGGTCACTCTACCATAGGATGTGTGGCGATGTGGGCAAGTGCACATTGGGAGAGCAACTCTGCCCATTGTCACACACCAAAGGTGTTTGGTGAGGTGGACATGGATACAGCTGATGAATGGAGATGAAGACCATAGCCCTCATGTGAAGAAGGACAGCCAGGAATGTTGGCAGTCATCCCTCGCACAAGAACAAGTCATCAGTGCCAGAGAAAAAGAAAGGGAACAAGTTAAGCACTGGCTAAAATTCTTAAGCGCCCATGTATGGCATTCTGGTTTTCAACATATCTCCACCATTTCTGCAGATACCAAGACCATTCCCTCACTTGCTTGTAGTGCTTGGCTGCACAGTCTTGCCTTCCAAAATTGGAAAGGATTTGTGCACTCTGCACATTTCTATAGCACTCCCTCCAAAAGATGCTCATTTTGCTAAATTCTTCTGATATGGCTGCCTCTACATCAATTGTTTTGTTTGTCCCCTTTGCTAGGGACCATGGCTACATATATCTACCAGGATTTCCTACCAGCTTCCATCCTGAAGCATCCTGGTACATCCCACCCTTGTCTGTGCCCTCTCAGCCCATCCAGCTTGGACAGCATGTTCTTTTTGTCAGTATGACCTCTAGGAGGACATTCTTTGGTTGCCTCAGGTCTGTCATTCGCTTGGAAAGGTCTTATGTGGTCATTTCAGTCTCTCTGGTCCAAGAAGCATATGGATCCTTCCTCCCTGCTCCCTGCAATGTCTTCATACCAGTCTCATCCATCATTCTTCCAAGATTGTGACAGCTACAGTATAATCTACTGTTCTCCACTCTCCCTGATCACATCCATGATGAGTATGATGCACATCTTGCCTCCTTGTTGCAAGATACAGCAGAAGACACTCCCCCTTCATCCTCTCTTCCAACAGAGCCTTGTTCATGAAGTTTTTATTTGCTTCCCTGAGAGGATGGTTTGGGGGGGAAAGTTGCAATCCCCTATGCTCCTGTCACCCCACAGACCCCCAAAGCTTGACCCCTGTTGACATCTGACTCACCCTGTCCACTTTTGGATGTACTATATTGGCATCAGATCAGCACTGCCTCTCTGTCATCCCACCTTGGCCTAGAAGCAATCTCTTCAAGATGTGACATGCACAGCCTCCCCCTCATGCGATTCCAGTGCACTTTCCCAGTTCCTGACATTACTTGACTCATACTTTGATGTTCTGACTGTCTTTGACTCACCTATTGCCAATACTTACCAATCTTTTGACTTTGCTTACTGATTCTTCACCTTTTGGCTTGCTAATCCTTACCAATCCTTACCAATGCTTTCCAAGACAATTACCCATCGCTTACATTCCTTACTCATCAGTTACCAATCACTTACCAGGTGTTTGTGCCTTGTTTTCCAAGGGCAACACCCCTGTACTGTATATAAATCACTGTACTTAGATAGCAAAGAAGAAGACATCAGAGAGCCCCTCTTGCTTGCATTTTATCATCACTCAGTAATTCATTCAGCAGCTTTGATAGTTGAGACTTTATTAAGGGTCTAACTATCATCTACTTTGCTTATCCTTGTCTATCATCAATATACTTTGCTCCAAGCCCTCCCTGAGCTCAGTGCAGCTTAGGACATCAAATTAAGTCACCATCCATTCTTCTGTAGGCTGACAGCAGTCTACCCTATTGCATTCTCTCACATTCCTGCTTCTTCTTCATCAGGAGCACCCCCAACCCTCAGCACTTGTCTTTGAGTGTTGTAGCTTGCAAAAACCCTCCCAAAGAACAGGTTCTACCATCTAGGTACCACACAGGCACACCACCACTCGCTCTTTTTTTCTTTTGTGTTGGTTTTGGTTGGTTTTCACCACTGAACCACACTTTGACTCACACTGTATCTGGGGAATGAAAAGTTGGCTGCCATTGACAGTAAGTGGTGAGAACATTGCTGATTCACCCTTGAAGTTACTCTCTGACCATGCAGGGGAGTTTGTGTCATACAGTGTCATCACTGCTTGGCCTGGTGTCATGCTGCCAACTGCATGGGCAGCAAGTAAGTTTTGCACTGGCAAATGGTAGTCAGTGATGGCATTTTTCAGCACATCAATGTCCAGAGTGACATCAAATGCACCTGTACCTGTAGGTGCAAGCTGGCTGAACATAACATTTTCTGTGATGCTGTGACAGCCATCCTTTTTGCCAGTGGCAGTGGCTTCCATCAAAATCTCCACTGTTTCCTCAAACGAGAAACACATCAAGGCACCAGTGCCAGCATGGTTAATACCATGACAAGTGATTGCTATGAGCACTCTACAATGGGTCATGAGGTCACAGAGTGATGCCAGGTAGTGGTAGTTCATGTATGAACTGTCAAATTTGATGACTCCTTGCTTGCTGCATGCATGGCTTCAATCCCAAGCATGTTGAAGATCTCAATGCAGCTGTTGGGGTATGCATGAGTGAAGTTGACACCTGGAATGCATGTCCACCAGCTCCAAGTTGACATGGTCAGTGTCCAAAACCTGCTCCTTCATCTTGATGGATCCCTCATCAAGTTCTTGAGTTGGTGAAGGAAGATGTATTCTTCGACTGCAGCCTGTCCATCATTATCCTTGTCCCCACCATCTAACACATGACAATGAACAAACTAGTTTCTCTGAGTTGTCTTTGCTCCAGATTACAAAGAGATCTGTCTTGAAGCTCTCAGCAATGTGACTGGCAATATATGCCATGGTGAGGGTCCAATCAGTTGCTCTATCATGATGGAGCATCAGCTGAAGAGGCCTGGCTGGTGAAAAGGGGTCCAATGAACACAGATACTTCTTTGACAAGTCTTTGGCACTGATGGATCAAAAAGTACCCTGGCGAAGATGACATGGGTCCTATTTTGGCTGTCAGATCTTGGATGCTGGCAGATTGAGGGGTACCCTGAGGAAGACAATGTGGATGCAGTTTTGGCTGAAATATCTTTGATGCTGATGAGCATAGGTGGGGGTGTGGAGGAAGACAATGCAGATATGGTTTTGGCTGACAGGTCTTTGATGCCAATGAAAGTAGGTGGGGGTGCAGAGGAAGCCTGGGAGGTGGATATGACATCCTCCAGCACCTTGACAAGACATCATTAGATAAAACCTGTTCATGCAGACCTGGAAATTTGCTGAGAGGTGGGAGTAAGGCTGTCGAAAGCAAGCAAGGCAAGGAGAATTACCTAGAATGAGATCACAGTGAGCATGACTGGGTTCATAATGATCTGGGTAACAACACAAGCTGAGGCAGTCATCAGGTCGAGTCTGGGTGCTAAATATGCAGCACAAGAACAAGAGGGGGCAGGGAAGTGAACGAGGCAGACTTGCGCAGACCTGGCAATTCATTGGGAGGTGGGAAGAAAGGCAGTCTGCACAAGGGAAAAAATAAAAGGAAAAGGAAGAAGAAAAAACCCACACCTTGTGATGGTCCAGTATGGGGTGAGCATATTCTTCATCAAGCTTCACTTGCAACTCTAGGGAGCTGTTGGGGAGCTGTCATCGATGCCAATCCTTCTACACTCCGCTGCCTGATGCATGTACTCACCTGCAAGTTATTGTTGTCCTCCTTCAAGTGCTCTTGTGCACATTGGCCAAGACTGGTTGCAAGCAAGGTTGGAGGTGATGACATCACACAACAGAAGTCACAGTGCACAGCAAACAGCTTTGAATTGTGTAAGGGATGGGATGAACAGTGCACAGAATGTGTGACTCACAAACTGATACAATGCTACAAAAAGTGCTAGGCATGAACTAGTCCTCACTCATGAGATCAACAATGCCAGTTTGTGTCTCCTCACCACCTGTCAGGTTGATCACTCCAGCTTCAGGAGACAATGCAACCAGGTTAACTATGGACTCAAATGGCTGATGACCAGCATCCTCATCCACCAACTGCACATGAGACAACTGGGAGGATGGATGGATAGGGTCTTGTACTAAGTCAGGCCTTAAGTGCTCCAACATGACTGTTGGGACTTCTATTTCATAGAATGCATCATCATTAGCATCCTCACCCAGTGGTGACTGATCCATGTCCACTGGCATTGCTAGGGGCCAACTCAGCACAGAGAGCCTATAGGTGGGCAGTGGCTTGTTGAAGTAGCTTATGACCTGAAGGCCATGTTGCAGCTCTTCACCATCAATGTTACCTGGGAGCTGTATATGGTAGATGATGAGGTTGGACAGGCATATTTAGTATGGCTGCGAGACTCACCCATAGAAGTGCATGCATAGCTGCACCAGCAAAAGCATCAATCAATCTTGACTGGATGGTATCCAGTGACCAGCTGAGACACTGTGAGCAGAATGCTGCCAGGGAGGTGAGATTAGGCTGACAAGACATCATGAAGGCAATGGGGGGATGTCCACCATCCAACCATGATGTGAGAGGTAATAGGTACATTGCCAGTATGGCAGTGTCAGGGAATTTGACATGTTCCTCCTTGATGATGCAGGCAAGTTCATGGTACCTACATCCAAGGAGGTGCTGAGGTCTGTCCTCAACACTTCACAGACATCATTATGCCACTTGGTGACAAACTCCATAAACTCGACAAATTGGAGCATGATAGCAGCTTGGAAGAGGGTCCTTCCAAAGCCATAGTGTACTAACTGACAGGCAACATCCACACTGCACCACTGGCAACCTGTCTATGAACTAAGTCAGTTTTGATGACACCTTTGGCATGCGGAATATGGCACACACATCATCATCTATACTACCCATCAGTGTGATCAAATGGAGGTCCCCCCATTCAGGGCCGGCAAAATCTTCTATGGCTTCTGAGGAGTAAACTTGCATGTCTTCAAACCTGCCAGAATGCAAGTTGCTACCATCAGTCACACCAGCTACATTTGCACATTTGAGTAAACCTACCTGTGGACAACATGGGTCATGCCAAACAATAGTGCATTGTTGTATGGCATTATGACAGCATTGATGAGTCTGCAAGATTGAAGACAAGCAAGTTCCACCTCTGCCTCTCCTGGAGCCTGATGTCATGTTAGCACCCATTGAAATATATACAGAAAATGACTTGCCATGTGCCAGTTGAAACCACACATTATCAGCAGCTCTTGAAAGCGCTGCACAAGAAGACATGGGGAGGTCAAACCCACAATGTCTTCTCCTCTCTTGAGTTGGGGGCAGTCTGGCCCATTGAAGACAAAGTAAGGGTGAAGTAGCATGCGAGACAGAGTGGTGTCACACACCAAAGGTGTTTGGTGAGGTGGACATGGATATAGCTGATGAATGGAGGTGAAGACCATAGCCCTCATGTGAGGAAGGACAGCCAGCAATGTTGGCAGTCATCCCTCACACAAGATCAAGTTGTCAATAGCAAAGAAAAAGGAGGAGGCAAGTTAAGCGCCAATAAAGTTCTTAAGTGCCCGTGTACGGCATTCTGGTTTTCGACGTATCTCCACCAGTTCTGCAGACACCGAAACCATTCCCACACTCGCTTGTAGTGCTCAGCCATGCGATCCTACCTTCCAAGATTGGAAAGGATATGCGCACTCCACACGTTTCTACAGCACTCCCTCCAAAAGATGCTCATTTCACTAATTCTTCTGATATGGCTGCCTCCACATCAGTCATTTCACTTGTCCCCTTTGCTAGGGACCATGGCTACATATATCTACCAGGATTTCCTACCAGCTTCCGTCCTGAAGCGTCCTGGTACATCCCACCCTCATCTGCCCCCTCTCAGCCCATCCAGCTTGGACAGCGTGTTCTTTTTGTCAGTATGACCTCCAGGAGGATGTTCTTTGGTCGCCTCAGGTCTGTCATTCACTTGGAAAGGTCTTATGTGGTTGTTTCAGTCTCTCCAGTCCAAGAAGCATATGGATCCTTCCTCCCTGCCCCCTGCAACATCTTCATACCAGTCTCATCCATCATTCTTCCAAAGTTGTGACAGATACAGTATAATTTACTGTTCTCCACTCTCCCTGATCGCATCCATGACGAGTATGATGCACATCTTGCCTCCTTGTTGCAAGATACAGTGGAAGATGCTCCCCCTTCATCCTCTCTTCCAACAGAGCCTCATTCATGAAGTTTTTATTTGCTTCACTGAGAGGATGGTTTGGGGGGGAAAGTTGCAATCCCCTATGCTCCTGTCACCCCACAGACCCCCAAAGCTTGACCCCTGTTGACATCTGACTCACCCTGTCCGCTTTTGGATGTACTATATCGGCATCAGATCAGTGCTGCCTCTCTGTCATCCCACTTTGGCCTAGAAGTGATCTCTTCAAGATGTGACATGCACAGCCTCCCCCTAATGTGATTCCAGTGCACTTTCCCAGTTCCTGACATTGCTTGACTCATACTGTGACATTCTGACTGTCTTTGACTCACCTATTGCCAATACTTACCAATCTTTTGACTTTGCTTACTGATTCTTTGCTTTTTGGCTTACTTATCCTTACCAATGCTTACCAATGCTTTCCAAGACGATTACCCATTGCTTACATTCCTTACTCATCAGTTACCAATCACTTACCAAGTGTTTGCACCTTGTTTTCCATAGGCAACGCCCCTGTACTGTATATAAGTCACTGTACTTAGGTAGCAAAAAAAAAAGACATCAGAGAGCCCCTCTTGCTCGCAATTTATCATCTCTCAGTAAGTCATTCATCAGCTTCGATAGTTGAGACTTTATTAAGGGTCTAGCTATCATCTACTTTGCTTATCATCATCTATCATCTATATACTTTGCTCCAAGCCCTCCCTGAGCTCAGTACAGCTTAGGACATCGAATTAAGTCACCATCCATCCTTCTGTAGGCTGACAGCAGTCTACCCTATTGCTTTCTATCACATTCTTGCTCCCTCTTCGTCAGGAGCACCCCCAACCCTCAGCACTCATCTTTGAGTGTTGTAGCTTGCAAAAACCCTCCCAAAGAACAGGTTCTACCATCTAGGTACCACACAGGCACACCACCACTCGCTTTCATTGTCTTTTGTGTTGGTTTTGGTTGGTTTTCACCACTGAACCACACTTTGACTCACAGTGGAAAGATGGCAGAGGATAGTATCCATTTCATGTGATTGTCCTGTACCAGCTTGATGCCATGAAAACACATTGACTAGCAAATGCATCCACGCACTGCTGATATGTCATCTGTGAGGGACAAAGCAGACCATGGATGGTAGGCTACTAACCTGGCATTGACTCCCACTGTGAGCAATCAAACACCTTCTTCATTGCTGGATGGGTCAAACACTTCAGCAGCCAGCTGGCCAAGTATGTAAGGCCTTGCTGCAGGTGCAAGAAGCTATGTCTGGTCAGTATAACCATGCCAATGAAATGGCAGAAAAGAACTGTCATGGACAGGCCATAGTTCAGAGACTCTCATGTGTGGCAGATGTGGAGGACTTGTTAGGAGGATGTCAACAGGGGGAGAATGAGAGAGCCAGCTGATGTAGGCATAGGCCAATGCCCAGCTGACAAATATGAGTATGGCCACTAGCCAGTTGAATGCCTGGGCCATGGTGTGAGGATGGATATACTTGATACAAGCGATCTATGTTTCGAAACCATCAGTGGAGGCACTAGTACTGGTGGCTGATGAAAGGGACTCACTGAGAGATGAATCAGGTGGAATCTTGAGGGTGCATTCCCGCTAGTGAGCATGCTTGGCCAAGGAATTGTGCTTGATAGTGCTGTGAGCTGTCAGATGTAGCATGCTGAAATGCTTGCTGGCAGGTACTCACTGCAAATGGCCATTGATGGCAACAAAGGCCAGGGGATGTCAGGGGATGTCAAATGGACTTTGGGGAGGGAAGAGGAAGGCCCCTGCCAGTGTATACACAGTTGGGAGTCATGATAGCCCAAACCTGCCCTAATGGCTTATGTTTAGTGCATCTGCCTCGAGGCTACAAGCCAGTTCAAGCTGTAAAGTACTGTAAGTAATTATAAAGTGCTGTAAAGTCACTTTACAATGGGAAATTGGCATGCAGACTTACAACTGGGCTGGCCAGATTGGCAAACAAGTTAGTAAAATATACAAATGCACCAAATGGGACAAGACCTTGAGGTCACCATCAAGGTGCAACATGTAGCCATTACAGTATTACAGAAGCAGGGCAAGGGGTTTTACACACTTGACTAATGCACTCCACCACATGGTCACTCAGTTATGCAGTACTCAGCGCTTCAGCTTCAGCATTCAGTGAAATATATATTGTATGATGAGCACAGAGGCTGTGGATTTTTGGCCTTGATGAATACAAATATACTGTACTATTACAAGACAATGCCACGTATCCCAGCTACAGCTCAGTATGGGCATCTGCAAATTGCTTAGTGCTCTAAGAGCAACATTAGAGTGCTTAGCATTGGTAACAGTGTGTGCCAAGCTCTCAAACAATTCAAAAACTGTCTGAAGCGCATGCTGTAATTTGACTGTCTTGCGGATGTGTAGTACCAGCCAAGAACAAATTCAGCCAAAAACTATTGAGACATGTTGCCAAGTCGAATTGACAGCTGTCAACAACAGCATGGTAGCATACAAAGTTTCCCTTCCCCCCACTGAATGAGAATGCCCAAAGGCCAAATACTAGCTGCTGACTGCAAAAGTGATCAACTATTGATGTAAATTTAATGGTGGTGCCCCTGCACCCACATCCCCTCCATCTGAATCACACAGTTGTCAAACACAATGGACAGGAGGTCCTGTCTCTAAGCAATCAGCATCATGCAGGGATGTCCCACTCTCCATGCTCGGACCCTGATCATAACGTGCCTGAGACCATAAGTCCCCCACCATGTGTTGCTTCCATGTCCTGAGCACACCCTACATCAGCAAACCAAAATTCTGCAAAACATTGTATATGAGCACTTATGGATTCCTGTTTGGGAGTAGTCCAGGGCATGATACATTGGCAGTGGGTTTCAACTTATTTGGAGATTATCTTCAGCTTAGCCAGACTAGATGTAAAGAAGTGATCTTATCAACTGATGTCAGCTACAAAATCATTGTACATCAATCAATATGTAACCTCTCTTGATGATTGCCCTCTGCATCTCAGACAATCTTGCACTCTCAACAGCACTCTCCTGCAGCTTAGAAATGCTAGCCATAAGATCACAGTATACATCACACCAGATATCTGTGTGAATGGCACTTTCTACATACACACCATTCCAATGATCCTTGAGGGCAGCATAGATGGCAGTTCCTGCCAAAGTGCAAAGGGGATCCATTGAGTCCTTGTTGATGGCCTTGTATAGCTGTCCTGGGCTCAGGAAGAGGATGTTGATGATGATATCTGTGAATAACTCATGCTCAAATAGGCCTTCATTTGTTGCAGTATAGGGATCCTCTGTTGGTTGCTAGAGTACTGGAGTCATTTGATGACATAAGAATTATAGGAATGTGCACATACCATTGGTTGATAATGCCAGGGTTTAAGGAAAGTGAGATCAGTGAGGAGCTGTCAGACTTGAACATTCTTGTGGTCAACTTCAGAATGGACACTCCCTAATGGAAGACGAAGGCCATAGTCACATTGGACATGACAGAATGCATACTGTTTGAATGACCAGTGGATTGCTGTCATTGCACCAATTACATCATTATCTATATGTAGTGGTTCATGATGAACTTGGTAAAGTCAGGAAGATATCAGCCAGGGAAACATACTGCAGGCAACAACATACCTCCTCCAATGACAGTGTGTGGCTTTTTGGATGGCTGCTTTCACACATTCAGTGCACACATTCTTCATTGGCACAGTGTCCACAGCGAACATGTATTTTTGTACTTCTTTTTTTGCTTGGTCCACAATCTGCCCTCGCTCTTGTTTGGTTACTGTCACAGGAACAAGTGCAGCATCGGCCATATAGCCATCAGATGGTGCAGTTGCATTGGCAACTGCACCCACTGATGCAGGAGGAGGTGGAGTCAGAGGCATTGTGACACAGTGTTGGCACTGAGGCCGACTGATCTCCTGATTGCCTTGAGTCTAAGAGCTATTAGAAATTAGTTGAATATGAGTACAGTGTACTTACATGGATAACATTGGTGAGTGAGTTTGAATATCTATTTGTGGATTGCACACCTGGTTGACTTGGTGCGGTTGCCAGCATGTACCTTTGGGCAGAGCTGAGTAAGGAGGCAGGTGGGTGAGTGTCTTGATAGGTGTGGTAACCACATGAAGATGGGCCACCAGGTGGTGAATGGGCAGAGTGGTGGGTGTGGTAACTGCCCACAGATGGGCCACCAGGTGGTGCATGGGCAGAGAGCCTGTCTACCCAGCTGCTAGACAACAGTTGATGAGGTTCAGTCATTGACAGAGTCTGGTAATTGAAGGGATAGGGGTTCATCATTAGGTACCCTGGTCCCTGATGCAGAAATGATGGATCCACAGCCTGCTCGCCCTCGAGGTTTAGTTGGCTTGACATGTTGTTGCCACTGGGATTCAAGTTTGACCCTACAGGCAGCCTAGGGAAAGCCTTTCTGAAATATTAGGATCATCACAGCAGTAGATAGATAAAACATACCCTGTTACTGTTTGGCCTATGTCTCGACATGGCAGTCAGAGGAGCAGAGTAGCAGACAGTGGATGCTGCGAGCTACTTATCCATCACAATCCATCTTAATTGGGCATGACCAAACAGGAATAAGGTGATGGATTTCAGCAAGTAAAGAACCGATGAATACAGATAGTGCGGTAACAAAACAAAAAAGAAGTGTAAACTTATCTACCTATCAGAATGTCAGATGAGTAAATTTGTGATGCTGACTGAAACAGTTCAAACTCACAATACTCAGTACAAATTCTTCACAAGGACATAACTATGCAACCTATGAATATATTGAATCAGTCATGAGTCAGAAGATTAAGTGAAGACATGCCATTATTCAGCCTCATCATTGTCAGAGGATAGTAACCCTGTGAACAGCATCCCACAAGTATCATTGTCATGGTCAGGGTTGTCCTCGACATGCTCGTCAGGGGATGGTGACCTCTCATCCATGAAAGATTCCAACTGTTCTGTCTGAGTTGCTAGATCATGAATGTGACAAGTTCATCAGCATATACAGCATGGTAAAACACCATGTCATCTTTGGCATCCTGCAGGTCATGTTGGTCAAAAATATCCATCAACATTGCCAACTGTGATTCAGCAGTTGCCAGAGTTTCCCAAGCTGCTGTGTGAACTTCAGTCAATAAATCCCTCTGCCACTCAATAAACTCTATCTCTGCCAAGGTCTGAGAGACCCACTGTGATATACAATCCTGGAATGCATGCTTTGTGAGTATGGCATTGACAAGAACATTGTCAGGCAATTGTGACAAATCATGACATAGAAAGTCATGTCCCTTGGTTTCATTCATTAGTAGTGCCCCACACATATGACAATAACTTACCTTGTGTACATCTTCAAGTGACAAATCAGTGTGAGATGATCAACCAATGGTTCTCACAGCAAAGCAAAGCTCCAGGGGGGGTGGGGCTGCTTGCTTTCTGTATGGGTGGTACTTGGTATGCATGTGGCTTTGTGCCTCTAGGATGTGCCTCCAGAGAGAGGGACTTGAGCTGTGAGGAGACATGGAAGAGTGTGAAGTCAGTGATATGATGCTCCTTCTGGGCAGTGCATTCAACAGCTCTTCTTGTCTCTCTTTATTGAAGTGGCTCAGGCTTGGATGTTTGTGCAGTGGTGAAAAAAGGATGTTGTTATGAACAAGCAGTGGTGAGAAATCAGTTTTTGGACTAGGTTCAGACAAGGAGTGTGGAGACAATGACAGTTGGGGGACTGAGGGTACAGTGCCAGCAGACATAGCAGTCATAATCATACTCTCACCAGATATGTTATCATTGCCATGTAGCAGAGTTTCTGTCAGAAATTGAAGGACTTAGAGAATTTCAGAGTAACAAGCAACACTAACCTCTCATCTGTAGTATCATGGCATCTATGAGTGATAATGGTAACAGCCTCACCTTTGATTGTCCTGGATGTCAGGTGATATTTCCTTCACCTGCTGCATTACTAAATCACCTCAAAACTGAAGGGGGGGCCTGTACTGATGCAATCCCAGTGCAGCACATTCCTGTACCACCAGCCTTCCAGTGTGGATTCGAGGAGAACGACATTATGGGTCACTATTATCCAACCTCTGGATATATCTACAATAGAGGTGACACTTTCCTTGACTGGATGAAGGCTAGCGAACATGAAAGGTGATGTCAAAATCAACTGTACTATCCCTTTGCAGATGAGGGTGAATGGGAACTGGCAAAGTTCCTGGCATTGAACTTCACTCAATCACAGATGAATCAGTTTCTCAAGCTCAAATGGGTAAGGCTATTGAGACTCTGATTTTTGTTGCTAATGATATCCTTAGTTCAAAACTCAGGTTAAACCATCATTTAAATCAGCAGATCAATTGCTTGGGTGGATGGCAAGTTTGCCTCATGGCCCACAATGGCGCAGGACTACAGTAGAGTTCAAAGGCTATAAATCCATGCACCCCATTCAGCTCATATGGCAGGATGCCCTCGAGGTTGTCAAGGATCTTTTCTCCAATCCCATCTTCACAAACTTCATGACCTATGACCCACACATGGTCTTTCAAGGACTGGAAAGGGAGTATAGTGAGTTTTTCACAGCAACACATGCATTTGACATCCAAGTACATGCAGATTATGCTTGGTGACTGCCTTGTCACTTATCTTTGTTTTTTTTTTCAGGTGCAGCTTCCTCAGGGTGCAACCATCACTCCAATCATTATTGCCTCTGACAAAACCCCAGTGACGAGGCACACTGGAGGGCTGGAAATGCACCCAGTCTTTATTATGATTGGCAACATCCAGTCTGATGTGAGGATGCAGGCATCATCTCATGCATGGCGCTGCATTGCTTTCATGCCAGTTCCTGTCTTCGAGGTTCACCCAGATTTCCAAACAATTCTTCATGCTTTTTTCACCAGTGTATGGACATCGTTTTTGCCTCTCTCAAGACAGTCACATCAGATGGTATCAATCTCACAGACCCAACCAGCTTTACTCAAACTGTTTTACCCCTCTAGTCACATATATTGCAGATCTTCCCAAGCAACAGCTAGTTGCTTGTGTTGCCAAAAATTCTTCCCCTATCACCACCACAGTACTCTCTGACTTCAGTGACAGTGTACCCCAAAATCCATGAACTGGCTCATACACACTGCAGCAGATTGTTGATTTGTGCACACATACCCAGGCATGGAACATCCCCTCTTTCCAGAAGGCTGCCAAAGCAGAGAAGTTACTGGGCATGCACCACCCTTTCTGGAGGGACTGGAAGTTTGCTGACCCTGCACACTTCTTGGTGGGGGAAATTCTCCACACTTGTTGTAAGTTCTTTTTTGACCATGTTCTCAAATGGTCCAAGGAAGCTGCCAGCAATCACCTGCTTGATACATGATACAAGATTCAACACAAGCATGTTGGCATCAGGCATTTTGCTTCTGGCATCTCACATGTGAAGCAGATGATGGGCAGAGACCATCGTGATATTGAGAGGACCATCATCCCCATGTTAGATGGCACCATTCCACCTCTATTCATCTATGCTGTTTGCTCCATGGTGGAGTTCATTTATAGGGCACAACAACCTATCCACACCAACTTGTCTATCGCATCAATGACTGCCACCTTGCAGGCATTCCACACCACTAAACACTCCATTCTTGATGCAGGGGCTCAAAGGGGAGCCAAGGGCTCCATGGACAACTTCAACATCCCAAAACTGGAACTTATGCACACCTTTGCTTGCCACATCAAGGAGAATGGCACTCTCATCCAATACACAGCAAATGTGACTGAGCAGCTCCTGATCACCCACTGCAAGACACCCTTTGAGCGGATGAACTGATGGAGCAACACATTCATTGATCAAGTTGTTGAGCTCCTCAATCACAAGGAAACTATCCACTCCTTTGACCTTTACATCTTACTCTGCAGTTTGGATTTGGCACTTGACACTGCAATTATGGTCAAAAATGAGGAAGTTACCAGTGTGGACCTGGCATTATCTTCTATCAATCATGTTCTTCTGGAGAAAGAGACTATGTTCCAAAGACCTTGGCCTTTTCAAAATCACTTCAATGACCCCAAATGCTTTTCATTGTCAAGTGGAGCATTTGCATTCCATGTCACAGTCCTCCCTGACTGTGCAACACTGATGGTATCTGAAATGCAGGTGACATATGAACTCCCAGACCTCCCACAGGTAATATCCGACTACATCTCTGCTGCTTTGTGTGGGTGTCTGACCAAGCACTGGGATGCTCATGGCATGATTTCTCTATGGAATAAATTATTCAACTGCACTCATCATTCTGGACACGATACATATGCAGAAGCCAGGCTGTTCAGGCCTTCCCTCCCTCAGATTCTCACCCTCTTGGAAACTGTGATGCAGTGTTGTTGAAGCATGTGAATGATGATGTGAACTTTGGTATGCATACCCTACATTATAACTCCAAGAAAACATTACTGACTCTTTTCCTAGATGTTGCTCAGGTGCAGGCAATATTCATGCTGAAGACAAAGAAGGAACTTCCTGTTTATCTTGGCCCCATCCCTCTCATTTATGTCTGTTATTTTCACATTGTCTGGCTGCCTGAGCAAAATGGCAGGGTCAGACTATACAGAGTTCAACATATTCCCCCTTCTTCCACAGGTGCAAGTGGCATCATCCCATTGACCAATGTTATTCATGCTGTGGAACTGGTACCTGTCTACAACACAGTACTTCTGGGAGTGGATGCATGCAGTGAGACTTGTATGGAGGCATACAACCAATATTATTTAAACACATTTGCAGATAAAGAGACATACCACATTCTGGCTGAGTAGTTGTTTGTAGCATCACAATAGTAGAAGGGCTGCTGCTGCCCCAACTTCATTGTCCCTTGTAGCCGAGTGATTCTTGTATCTTATCCCCGTAATCATGATACCTACACCTTATCTCTGTAATTATTACCCTTCGGAGATATCAAGTGGAACTACATTGATCTCCACCAATCACAAGTCGCGATCTCACACCACATAACCACCCGTAAGGCTGTCAAGTTAAGTGTTCATTTCAGTGGTTTTATAGATGTAGCGCACCCTAGCGCACCTCCCACGCCACGATCGACGATGCCGGTGCCGTCACGAGGCGTCAGACACTCCGAACGGTCGTCCCCGCCGCCGAGGGCGAGCCGCTGTGGCTGGGAGGCCGGTCCAAAATTTGCAGCTCCCACGCACCGCCACCTGCCAATTTTTCGGAATAAACTGACTTTCTCGCACGCACACCTTCTGCTTAGTCAGCGAATTTGCAGTGGCTGTAAGCACAGCCACCTGCAAATTTTTCGGAATAAACTGACTTTTTTTGGGGTTTCTTCACCTGGATTCTTTGTGGGACAATTACCAAACTAAGCTGATCATTCTCGCTGACGATACTGAACCTCCTCTAGTGGATCATGTCTACTCACCACCGTTCGACGAAGAGTGCGCCATTTACACCAACATGATTGGCAATGTCACCCTATCCAACGACGGCGGTATAAACAACTCCTCTGACCACAACAGTCTCTTGGAGAACGACTCCTCCCGCTCCTCTCCCCACGAAGTCCCTGAGCTCGAGGCCTACCTTTACTATTTTGGTCTCCGGGGCCCCAGGCACCGGGGTCCCAAGTTGATCTTTCGGACGTCCAAGGATGTCTTCCCAGCGCCCTCGGGGCCAGAGCAACATCCTCGTCACATGAAGCTTCGGCCAGTTTATGACCACCACATACTTGGCAAGGGCGATCTGTGGCCCACGATTCGTTCTGAGGTTCGTGACCTTCTCGAAGCGCAGCAATCTGCGGACTCACATTTGTTCCTAGGTTGTCAGACTTCTCGACCGGCGAAACATCCAGTTCTCATCTGTCGACCTTGTTCGTTTCAGCTGGGTCAAGCACAACGAGGAGAATGAAGATGAGGAAGATGAGGAGGAGGACAAGGACGACGAGGATGACCAGGAGAATGAGGACGACAAGGATGACCAGGAGAATGAGGACGACGAGGACGATCAGGAGAATGAGGATGACGAGGATGACCAGGAGAATGAGGACGACGAGGATGACCAGGAGAATGAGGACGACGAAGATGACGGGACCGACGAGTATGACCCCGACATCGGGTTTTTGCCGCCCAGGACAGTGGTTACCACACCCGTCACGATTTGGGTGGGAGTCTTGCCCGATACTCTTACCGGCGAGGTGGCATTCAAATCTTCCAACGACATCCTCGATTTCCTCAAGGAGCACGGCATTTCTGACGTCGATGTTGCGTACCGTGAGTCAGTGGCTAATGGTTCCAGTGGTCCTGAACTGTTCGCACCCGTCTGGGATTTCGATCCCCTCAAGGCCGTCATCGATCCCGTGACTACGTCACTTAGCCTGCCTATTGCTGGCTTCGAGACGCTCTATAGCCTGGGAAAATTGGGTTTCTACTTCAAAGTGGGTCAAGATCTGTACGCCGTCACCGCCCGCCACGTCCTGTTCCCTGAAAACGAAGGTAATAATGCATACTCCTACGTCGGTACGTTCTTTTCCCCGAGAAGATGAGCGCAATTCTGACTACACCTACAAAGCCGGGCCCAAGAAGGAGGTCGTCCTCATGGGCAGCAAAGATTTTAATGACTTCCTCGCGTCTATCCAGGACCATATCGACATCATGAACCACACGGTTGGTATCTTGGAGCGGCGGGCTACGACGTTAACGGCTAGGGCGGAGGGCGATGGCCCTACCGCTAAGCAGGCGGCAAAGGAGCTGGAGGTGACTCGACGCCAGCTGCCCAAGACACGAGAGACGATTGAGGCGCTCAAGAATTTCTTTGTGAAGATGAAGACGGAGTGGACGAGCCCGAAGGACCGGATCATTGGACACGTCGTCTGGGCACCTCCCGTCAGTGTCCATGCCTCCCCTCACAGTTATACGTTGGATGTTTGTGTCATCGAGCTCGACAAGAAGAAGTTCTTGAAAAACTGCAGGGGCAACGTGCTCGACTTAGGTGCGTGATGATCCGTCTAGCTGAAGGTGTCTAATCTAACTGTTCATGTTCCAGGCCCTGAGATCGGCCCCGGCAAGTTTATTAGCTTGATGTACCCTCCCGTCGATGCGTCGTCCGATTTCGATTACCCAGTCGACCGTCTCCTCAAGCTCCGAGGCATTCTCTCTGCAGAGGAGATTCGCACGCCGAATAACCGAGACCGCGAAGGCGACCCCATGCGATACGTTATAAAACGCGGTCTCACCACGCTCACCACGATTGGCTGTTTGAATGGATTTGAGTCTCATGTTCGCCGCTACTGCGCCCTGGGCAGCCGCGATTCGGTGGAAGTAGCAGTCTACCCCTATGATACCGTCTCCGGTCCGTTCTCTAGGGGCGGGGACTCTGGATCCATCATCGTCGACGCCCTCGGCAAGTTCGTCGCCCTCCTCACCGGTGGCACGGGACCAGCCTATTCCTCCGAAATCACGTTTGGGACACCAATGCACTGGCTCTGGGACGTTATCAAGACTCAGTTCCCCGGTGCTAACCTCTACTTCGAAGACGACAACGACTAGGTTCGTCGCTCCCTTCCGCCTCATCCTCTCGTACTTACACAGCGGGCAAATGCCCTGGGGAACTGCTTCTAAATCGAGCTGGGAATTCGCTACAGACGTAAAAATTGAGTGGTGATTTAAGAAATCTAAATTGTAGAGAGAATATGTTGATAGCTTAATGACTTGGTGGCTTTTTCTAACAAAAATTACTTTGAACTCCTGTATCCTCACAAGAACTGATGCTGGTGATCTGAAGACCACCACTCTCCTCTGACAATGGTGTTGTTGAGCATGACAAACAGTCAACTCCTCAGACATCCAGTCACTCTCTTAGCCAGATGTCAATGCAAGTACACTTTCTTCTTGTTGCTCCCTGCATACTACCAGGGCATCTTCAGCTCTTACTTGATTCCTATGGTCAAGAAACCCCATCTACTAGTCAGGTATGCACCTCCAGGAATTCAGTGATATCACTGAAATAGAATCAAAGGGTCCCTCTACAGTTCAGGGTGAAGGGGTTGTTACCCTGGATGGATATCAGAGCCATTGGAGCCTACCTCAGACTGAGTTCTGTGCAACAAACTTCAATCTAACCCAGTGGCCTTCAACTTCCACCCCATCTCAATTGCAACAGTTGGTACCCAACACTCTCACCACCCCTCTGCAACAGTTCACTGCTGCATTTCAGCTAGTAGCACCTGCCAGTGAAATTCCCCCACTTTAGATTTTTCTGCCTTCCAGGTTCCACAGAGGTACACCACTACTCACCTTTTATTTGTCTTTGGTGTTGGTTTTGGTTGGCTTTCACCACCTTGCCACACTTTGACTCACAACAGTTTCCAAAAAGTTGCCTCCTGGAAGTTGACATGCCTAATTCCTGAAAACCACTTCCATGACAGGCTTCAACACTCACCCATGACCCAGCTGTACAGTGAGGCAGCCACAGTTGTGGTCCATACTGAGACTGTGGTATGATGGGCAAGGTGCTGTCAGCTGAATACCAGTCATTAGCTTGCCAATGCAACCAGGACTGAATTCCAGCACAGCATATGCAATGACCACAAGATTGATGAGAGAAGGCATGTGTAAAACTGCCAAGAAGACAATACAGGCATTGATGGGTGTCCAAATGCACAGGAAAGGCAGGTCATGCAGTGTCACTGGGGTTATCCCATGGTCACTGGTTGTCATGATGATCACATCTTGAAGCTGAAGGTGTTGTAAGAGGGGAAAAGACTGGAGAACAAGGCATAGCTGTTAGAGTATCATGGCAAGAGTGACATCATGGATGTTTGAGATTCAGAGGGATGTTAAAAGATGAGACTGGGAAGCTATCCCAGTGTGGATGGCATCCCAACTAAACATGCATCTTTCCAAGCACAACCATTTGAGACAAGGCCACATAGTGTAGTCACACTTAGTCACAACACATGGGAAGCCTGTGCACCAAAACACCAACACTTATATAGACCCCAAGATGAGCCCACCTAAATAGATTAGCCAGTACACATGGACAGGCCCAAGGGACTAAAGTGAGAGCAACATATGTATGGGCCTGTAAGTGCATTACCACAACATATGGGAGGGCCCATGGTGGGTAAGGATGTTGAAACATTTAGATGGGCCCATGACCAATTAAGTATACTGAGCTGCTGTAAGACATGGATGGGCCCATCCTGGTAGGTTACACCCCTGTTGCAACATTAAGGTGGGCCCACCTATCATAACATGGAGAGGGTCACAACATAAGGACAGGCCCATCTATGATTAGAATACAAAGTTGGCAACATAATGATGGGCCCAGGAGTAATATCATTTATGGTGTTGCAACATCTAGACAGGCCCATTCATAATAAGCCATACCCCTGTTGCAACATAAAGACAGGCCTATCAGTAATGTCATTTCATAATGTCACAACATATGGACAGGCCTGTTGACAGTAAGATGTACCACTGTTGAAACATAAAGACAGGGCTGTCACTAGTATCATTTAATAGAGTCACAACATAAGGTTGGGCCCATCAGTAGTATTATGCAACATATGGATGGGCCCATCCACAGTAAGATGTACCTCTGACAAGACATAAAGACAGGCCCATCAGTAATCTCATGTATAGCATCACAACATATGGATGGGCCATTCAGTAGTACTATTTATATTGTCACAACATATGGGCAGGCCCAGCCCCAGTAAGATGTACCCTGTCAAAACATAAAGACAGGCCCATCACTAGTATCATTTAATAGAGTCACAACGTATGGATGGGCCCATCAGTAATATTATTTATATTGTTACAACATATGGACAGGCCCATCAGTAATCTCATGTATAGCATCACAACATATGGATGGGCCCTTCAGTAGTACTATTTATATCATCACAACATATGGGTGGGCCCAGCCCCAGTAAGATGTACCCTGTCAAAACATAAAGACAGCCCCATCACTAATATCATTTAATAGAGTCACAACATATGGATGGGCCCTTCAGTAGTATTATTTATATTGTCACAACATATGGACAGGCCTGTCCACAGTAAGATGTACCTCTGATGAAACATAAAGATGGGCCTTCAGTAGTATCATGTATATCATCATATCAAATGGACAGGCCCATCTAGCAAGATGCACCCCTGTCACAACATAAGGACAAGTCCATGTATGGTATTCTTAGGCAGCAGAAAGGGAGATCCAAGCTATCTACATAAGGATGGCCTGTGTAAGGCATTCTCAGGCAGCAGAAAGGGAGATCAAAGGGATCTACATAAGGACAGGCCCATCCATGGTATTCTCAGGCAGCAGATAAGGGAAAACAAAAACCAGTGTTATAACATAAGACAGGCCAATCTGTCCATCACAGGATTACAAACCCTTGGCACCACATAAGGTGGGCCAATCTGTTGTATCATAGATAGCTCACCACAAATGGACAGGCCTATCCATATTGGGTTATCCCCCTGTCACATTATAAGATGGGCCTAGGAAGACAAGAAATGAAGAAAGTGGAACCTCTTGCACTATGAAGTATCAGAATTTCCCACTATAAATTGTGTTTCATGTTGGATGATTTGCCTATTCAGTAGGAATCTCAGGTGCTGGTCTATGTAGCAAGCCAGGACTCCACCATTGGAGCAGATGGGAAACACACAAAACAAATGGCAATGTTATTGCAGAACAATGCATAATATTTTTATCTGAGTCTCTGCTTCATATATGCATTCAGGATTATGGACTTGTACCAGTATTACTGTCATACTATGGGAATCATTCATAGGTGGGATAAAAAATGCGACATCTGCATATCTCATTGTCCATCTTTAACCTCTGACTCTTCCACTCTCCAATCACCATCACCACTCTCACCATCAAATTACTCCATTGTCTCATCATCAAAAACATGTCATTGTCATTGTCTTGCAAGCTCTTCAAGAAATTGCCTGAGCTCAATGCTGTGGCCAACTGCATACTTCAAATTTACTTCAAGGATATCATGGAAAGTAGCAAGCTGGGAAAGGCAGACAAGATTGTGAAGTGGAGAGGTGCCATCAAGGCAATAAATGATGAACTAGTGTGTCATAGAGTCATCACACTTTTTTACTAACTGATGTATTCAGGACACTGTATGTGACCTCATTGCTAGCACAGATGAGATTCCAATGACCCTCATCAGTGTCAACACATTCTTAAAGTGGCATGATGACCTTGGCTTGATTGACCACCTGTGACCTGAGTGGAAGACCACCCTATGCCCTTTCAAAACTGACATCGCCAACCACAAGTGGCTCAACATTGTCGAGTGTTGATACAACTACCACTGGTTGGGCCTCCCTATGCCCTGTGTCATGCCAACACCAACACCACCTGCTCAAGAGACTGAAATGCCTATGAGTGGCAAAGGAAAACAGAAAGCAACTGAGGCAGAGGTGGAGCAAATGATAGTGGAGAGCTTGCACAGGATGGAGGTGGATGATGAGGGTGAAGATGAGGTGCCAGAAAAGGAGGATGATGAGGAAGAACCAGCACATGGCAAGCAGAAGCACCAAGCTGCCATGAAAACAACATCCCATCAATCCAGGTGTCGATCCCACTCTACAAAGGCAACAGCAGAAACTGACAATGAAGATGACATTCCTGCTCAAGGCCAATTGAAACACAAGCCTTGTCCACCATCAGATGGACTATATGGTTGTGCTGCCATAGCTGCCAGAAGGACACCTTCCCCTGACCCCCATTCCTGCAAGTTGTGCTGCAGATGCAAGATCTGATGCTACAAGAACCCTGGGAAGTCCTGCTTCCTGTGTGATGGTTGCAAGATTTGATGCAGCCATGCCAAAGGTGGCATTACTGCTCCAACTCAATAGAATCCATCACAAGCCAGGGGAAAAAAGTGAGCTCAAAGTCTGTCCCCAATGATAAAGGCCCAAGAATCCCAAAGCCCAAGGGAACATCCCCAAAAGCAACACATTTCAATGGCTTCCAAAGCCATCAATGCTGGTGTTGGGCCCTCCAACCAGGGAAAGACAATCCCTGAGGGATCTTCACTCAGTACATTTCCAATTTCATGTATTTACCACTGACTCAAATGTTATTCACTGATTCATATTCCTGCATTCAAACACAGGGATTCCCACCCAATCCCAGCTGCTGTACAAGTGGATTCAATCATTGAGGTTGGCCCATCCATTGCACAGGAGGTAGAGGAATCTATGGTAGCAGGTATGTTTAATCACTCCACATTTACACTAAGTATTGTCATTAACCCTTGTATTCAAAGCAGACACCTGCCCATCAACAACAGCAGCACCCATCCAACTCACAACCACTGCAACTCCCAGCACACCATCACCCATCTGTGCCCCAATCACCAAGGTGTCACAAACATCCAACACAATCAAACAGTGAATTGAAGATTTGGAATGTTGACTCTGCAATGCTGAGGCCCACCACCAATACTACAAAGATCAAATGTATGATTTCCAAATACAACAGGATGAGACCATGCAGATGCTGGACAGGATGGCTCATGAGCTGGAGGCTCTGCATATTCAGATATATGGACAAGCATTGGGTGATGACCTCATTGATCTCTTTGGGCCTCTGGCAAATGAGACAAGAGTGGATAGGACAGCAGGGTGAATGAGGCTGT
The DNA here is from genome assembly GCF_024613125.1 of Pisolithus orientalis. Taxonomy (NCBI): domain Eukaryota; kingdom Fungi; phylum Basidiomycota; class Agaricomycetes; order Boletales; family Pisolithaceae; genus Pisolithus; species Pisolithus orientalis. The sequence continues at coordinate 103,171 of NW_026260794.1, read as the reverse complement.
CTATAATTTTACTCCTCCATGGTATATACAATGTCTTTTTATATTTTGCATTTTAATTGACCACTGCAGCTGCATCATATACTCAACATTTACTTAGAGTGAGAAAAAGACAATGGCTAGACAGCCAACAGAATTGTGAAGGATAATCTCATTCCACTAAAACAACTGCTGATGTATCCTGATAGGCAGAAGCTTAGCAAATGCATGGCTTTGTGATATAGAATAGTTAACATGAAACTTAAAAAATGAGATAGTGGGATGGTCTCATTCTGCTAAAACTGGAGTTGATGGAACCTGATAGACAAAACCCAAAGAGCAGGCCATGCTATTTACAATGTTCACTTGGGACTTACAAAACACAATAACAGCTAATAATAGGATAACAATGCAAAGAAAGATGTCAGCCTGCAGCATTCTGTGGATCCTGATAGATGCATCTGAGTCTGCTAATACAGCTGCTGATGAATCCCAATAGATGGACACCTGGTGAATAAGCAGCTATGCTATTTACAGTGTTCACTTGGGAGTTACAAAGCAAGATAATGGCTAATAATAGGATAACAATGCAAAGGAAGGTGTCAGCCTGAAAAAACAGCATTCCATGGATCCTGATAGATGGAACCCTTCCAAATGAGCAGCCTGTGCAATATGCAAGGTTGATATGGACTGTCTTGACCTGCTAACATGGAATTTGATGGATCCTAATAGATGGAACCCTTCAAAATGAGCAGACTGTGTGAGATGCAAGGCTGAGAGCAATTGGTCATCAGATACAAATGCAAAGCAATATTCTCATTGTGCTAAAGTAGGATCCAAGGTATGCCCACAGGTGGGACATGTGCAAATGAGTGGAGTGTGAGATTCACAAGGTTCAATTCAGGGAAAAATGTTGCATTCTGCTATTGCAGGAGCCAATGTATTTCAATAGGCAGAAGCTTGGCAAATGAGCAGATAAATATTTCTTAGCAGACGGAAATACAACCAAGGGCATTCAGCCAGTCACTAGTGCCCAATTCACCCTCTGCAGTGAGCAATAAATATTCTGTTTCCCAACAATGGTTTGTTGCCATTCATCTCAGCCCATGGATGCATGAGCCTTTCAAGACAGATGAAATACATACTCATGTCATACCAGACATATCCACAATGGAAATAAAACATGTGAAAGGTGAATGAATGGGCTAGCTTGCCACTGGATGTCTCCTGCAAAGTACCCACTGACCTGCCCATCAGCTACAGGGTGGAATGCAAGGGCAGGGGACAATATACATACTCTCATGGTATACCAGACATATCCACAATGGAAATAAAATATGTGAAAGGTGAATGAATGGGCTAGCTTGCCACTGGACATCTCCTGTGAAGTACCCACTGACCTGCCCATCGACTACAGGGCAGAATGCAAGGGTGGGGGACAGAAACTGCAGGTTCACATTGAGCTAACATTTAATTACAAGTCTTTCTCCAGGACAAACTGAATATCAGTCACATTCATGGGCTGCCATTTGTGTTTGGCATGCTCAGCCAACCTTGAATACCACACCCCAGGAGCTGCAATAGTGCTGCTTCCCATCTGTATCTTATGCCATTCTTTTGCTTGAAATCTGAAGAAACTTATAGCCCATTGAGATTCTGATATTATGAGCTCTTCCTCTTCTTCCCAATGATATTTGATGGATTTTGCTTGCAGCCAATGAATGTGATAAACTAATTGAAGAAAGTTCATCAACCTTAAAGCACTGTTGAACAGTAAGGTCAACATACATTCAGACATCCAACTCTTTGATTCTGTGTCCCATGGGATGTTGATCAACTGAAACCATGGAAGATGGGTTCTGTGGTGCTCCTGTGCATTTTGGGAGAAGGCCACTGTCTGCACAGCCAGGTCTTCTTTATGAAGCTCTTGATAACATCCTAAGATATCTGCACCTGTGCCAAGTGTAACCATGGCATCTTTGCATTGATTATAAATCATGGCCTGTTTTCTTACTGAGACATTGATAGTGTGGATCATATCCCAGGCCCAAGTTTTCATAGAATAGCTCTTAGCTGTGCACACCACCCCCCAAAAGACAGCTGACTTTTCTGCCAATGTGAGACAGAGGCCATGTAGTGCATCATTAGCTTGACCTGTGTGAAGCTTCAGCTCCATTTCTGCAAGATTTTGAAGCCCTTGAGCTTGGCATGTGTCAATGCCAAGAGTGGATGGAAGCAGCAATTTGTCCTGCAGTCCTGCCAGGGTTCCATCTGAGGTGGGCAACTCATCCCCCACATTGTCCAGCCAACCATCATCCAAAGCATAATCCTGCTCAGAATTTGTGTCAAGAAATGCAGTCTGCTGTACAGATTCACTGGCAGAAGTGTTGGAGCCCACTTCAAGGTGCAGCTTCAAGTAAATCACAGCATCCATGATAAAACCCAATTGTTCAGATGCAATGTGATCAGCATGGCATGCCATAGCCAATTTTTTCAATTCTGATGCCCATTCCCCAACATCCTTTCTGTCCTTGTGAAGTGAGGTTATGGCCTCTTCTAAGCATAAAAATACTTACATATCATGAGAAGCACCAACAGTGCATGCCATCAAACTAGCATTATTGGAGGAACCAAGACCCAGCAGAAGCCTACATGGAGCAGCTAGTTGGCTAGCACATGGTTTATGCTTAGAAGAGGCCATAACCTTGCATTCACCAGCTGTCTCACTGATCTGCAGTCAAGGTTTCATCTAGCTTTATATATGCCTGCCTTGCCAATGGTGCTGCTGCTTGAGCTGCTTTGAGCTTCTGCAATAGGCTATCTGCTTAATCTTGGATGTCAGAGAGTGTGCTGCAAGTGGATCCTCAGACTAACCAATCCAAATCATCTTCATGAAGTTGGAATCATTCATCTGGAAATCCAGCAGTTCTTGGTGGTGTGGTGATGTCATCCCACATGCAGATGTGGATGCCACATTAAGGATGGACCACAATTTTACAATGATTTCTCTGTCTACCCATCCAGCCCCCTTGATGAACAGCAGGGCATACCATGCATAACATTCCTTCTTGTGCCCATTCGCATGCCATATGCTGATTCCAGGGATAATCTGAAGTGATGACAGGATATCAATCAACTCACTTTGACCCACATGCTTCTGCAGATTTGCCTTGTAGGAGCAGTTAATGTCATAGAAGCAAACCACTTGTTTGATCCCTTCCATATTGTATCCCAATGGATTTGCCAAAGAGTAGTCCATGTTCAACTGTCTGCAGTGCCATCAATGGGTGTCAAAAACAATGATTCAACCTCATACCTTTCTGCTTTTTGAAAGTCAACAACACAATGCAGATAAAAGCATCCATGCTGTGCACATGCAGTCACCCCAATTCTGGTTGCATGAAACTTTCCCTGGGCTGCATTTGCCTGACTGATAGCTCTGTGGTTGTTGCAGGTGGATTTCTGTGCCTGAGCTCAGATCATGTTTTGCATGGGTTGAATGAATTCATACCTCCACAATATGTGGAGTGGCCTTCAAATAGTCTGCATAGTGCAGATTGGTCACCATATAACCTAGTCCATCCATCAACCACACTTGATCTTCAGATCTCCACTCATGCATGTGTTCCACTTTAAAGTTTCCATCCATTACTACTGTGCAGGTGAACCACCAGCTGGAGAAGGTCAGCACATGAGGATTGCATTATTGGAGCTGCTTACTGGTCCAAATCCTCATTGGTATCAACATTTATTCCAGGCTGGGGGTGTGCTGCACAAAATAATGCCAGTCCACCTTTCTCTGCTGACCTGGTTGTCCTGCAGAATCCATTCCATTTAAGTAGCTTGAGGTATCACCATTTCTGCACAACCCATAGAAGCTCATGGTATCTATCCTGATTGACCCTTCAGACATTCCAACACTTGGAACCAAAATACCAAATCTTACTGGAATGAGGTATGGAAACACACTGGATGTGATCTGATGCAACTTGCTGTAATAGTTCATACCTGACATTCCACATTCCAGGTTGTCCCTCAGGAAGTCATCCAGAATTGTGAATGTGAATGCAGTGCTTGGCTTCTTGAATGTTGAGGGAAATAGTTTGGCTCTGAGTAACTGTATGAATCAGGTTTCTGCAATCTTGCATTCACACCAATTCACTACAATGAAATGAACACCTGTGACATCCATGACAGTGTGATATCTTGACCCTGCTGGAGGATGGAGGTGCTGTGCTTTGGGTTTTCTTTGATATCTTCCACATCTTCCCACTCTTGATCACTGATGGGCAGAAGTTCACCTGCTGCTTGCTGGGCTCATGCAATCACATAGGGACAGGGTGCTCCACCATGTCCCAGGTGCAACTGAATGCCAGTCTGTGGGTCTTGATGTGAATGTATGTAATTCTGGGCAACCAACTGATCTCTCACCATGTGGAGGATGGATTCCTTGTAGAAGTCCCCTGTCCACTGTTGGATCCTGTGGAAAGGCAGGCTCTCATGACTCTTCTGGCAACATTCTGTGCAGAATAGGGGCTGATGCAAGCAATCCAGACATCTGTATACCCTGTTGTTGCCACACCAGGTGCAGTTCCTTGGCTCTGGGGAGGCTTCAAGCTCCAGGAGTATCTTCAAGAACTCCCCCTTCCACAGAACCCATTTGCAGATGTAATCATTCTGTGTCTGACACACCATGTGAAGTCTGCTTTTGGGTTGGTGAACTGCTGCATACCTTTTTCTGTGGTAACATCAGTTGCTGGACTGGTGGGCTCATGCTTTCATGTCCATCAAAGGCTGAATCCACCTATCAAGATTGCACAACACCCCTGACTTCCTCTTAGGGCAGAGTAGGAGTGGGTTGGGCTGCAGAGTACAGTGGTCAAAGTCTGAAGTGAATCTGACCACTAGGTGATGAGATATTCAATGAACAGTGAGTGGAGGGGTATAGAAGAAAGTTTTAGAGGCAGAGTTCAGAGTCAGAGGTTGGAGGTCAGATGAGAGGGTGTCAGGTTCAGCTAGTGTGCTGCCCCCTTGCAGAAGCTCAGCCCTCATATTTCAGAGGTGGAGTGGACTCAGAGGGAGTGGAGATGAAACTCCAGAGGGAACTGAGAGGGAGTCAAAGGTGGGGACTTTATTCAATATTCATACTGATTACATCAGATTACTATGTGGCCTTATATATGACATAGGTCAAGGGTGGTGCAGTGTAAAATGCAAACCAATAAGCATATAACAGGTTAGCAGTCCTTCTGACACAAGGGATAGAGGGTAGGGATGACAGGGACCTTAACTGAGACAAGGAAACTACTACAATGAGGAAGAGAGGGTAAATACCAAAGGAGTGGAAGAATGGAGAAAAACTGACACAAGGGCAGAACCCTATCTGGAATGCAGGGCTGCAAGTCCACCAGCCCACTGGGCCAACAAGGCCTTGGAGGAGGCACAGATGAAGGTCTGGCCTCCATGTGACCAGCCTGAGGGCAGAGTTGAGTGGAGTTGGTTGGAACATGGACAGGGGACCTTGGAGAGGTGTCAGGAGGGTTGGAGGAGCACAGGAATGCATCGGAAGAGGGCAGAGAAGCATGGGAACATGTCAGAAGAGGGCAGAGTAGGTGTTAGGGGCTTATGTCAGTGTCATGGTCATGACACCACCCATGCATCAAAGTACTTGTGGGAGCAAGACCTTGAATCCTTGGATGGTGAGGATTGGGGAGAATGGACAGGGGTTGTTGGATCTGGCTGTTTGACTGTGACTTCTACCAATCATGATCTATATCTACCTCCAGTTCTCTGAGTCTTGACTTCCAGCTGCTTCACCTGATGGCCCAGGGTAGGACCAATCAAGATGCTCACCAATGCTTACATAATGTATCACATGGTCTACTGAATGATTTTTCAACAAACAAACAATGCCAAACAGTGATTTTGCACCACTAAGCCTCCTTGTTGTAACACAAGTCAAGAAATCACCATTCTGGCTCATTGGGGACATTCCCTCAGGGAAACCTCAGCAAATTCTGGTGTACACTATAGTATAATCAATAGAATATGCTATCAGCACCATTGGTCAATTCAGAAACCTGCTGGCAGTTATCTCCAGCACTGTTTCCCCACCAATGCCCCATATGTCCTGGACCTAATCAGTACTGTGAGAGCTGAGAATGATGGGGAGGTCCAATCTGGCATCCATCCTATCATAAAAAAACCAATCACCCATTAACTAGTGCATTTCTGTGAAGGGGAAACTGGTATGGAGGTCAGGGTGAAGCTAAACCCTCTCTCACTCCAGGTACCATGTTTTATGATAGGATGGATGCCAGATTGGACCTCCACATCATTCTCAGCTCTCACAGTACTGATTAGGTCCAGGACATATGGGGCATTGGTGGGGAAACAGTGCTGGAGATAACTGCCAGCAGGTTTCTGAATTGACCAATGGTGCTGATAGCATATTCTATTGATTATACTATAGTGTACACCAGAATTTGCTGAGGTTTCCCTGAGGGAATGTCCCCAATGAGCCAGAATGGTGATTTCTTGACTTGTGTTACAACAAGGAGGCTTAGTGGTGCAAAATCACTGTTTGGCATTGTTTGTTTGTTGAAAAATCATTCAGTAGACCATGTGATACATTATGTAAGCATTGGTGAGCATCTCACTGTGTTTTATATGTGTTCCCAAGGACTACATCCCCAGCATATCACAGAGTTATGTAATTGTCCCAATGAGCTCTCATTTTCATTTGGGTATTCTGTCATCAGTTTCTATCCAAATATTATGCAATATGGCTCATCAGAGAGCCATGACCAGCTGCTTTGATCCATCCACCAACACCTTGGACTCACTAATGATAGTTCACTCACCACACCATGATTAATGAAAAACATGCAAACATTGGGACAATTTTGTGAGCCACTGTATGTGGATGAATGGCACTAGCACATGTAGCATGTTGGACATGGGCTATGCTCTGGAGTGGGAAACAAGGGGCCTGCTGGTGGCACTGGCCATGCTCTAGTGCAAGATCTGAAGGGGATATATGTGACTGTCAAATAGTCAACCAACCCCCCAACACATCACATGACTCATGTGATATGTTGGTGGCTTCCCTACATGGAAATGTGAGTGACTCCAATAAGAAAGATAGCTTTAGTACTTGCCACCAATGTGTACAGCATGACTCCTACTACTCAATCCTCATGCCTCCCCTTCTGCCAATGATGGAATATTATTGTGACCAAGCCAATATCATGAGCATACACAACATAATCCTCAGACTTGAAAAAACAATGCAAGGTGAGATTGACTTGGGGAAGAAAATGGAGAAGCAGACAAGAGGTGGGCAATAATCAGAAGCCTGACACAAGGTCATTGATTTTGGAGGGGGGGGGGGGAGGGGGGGAGTGACTGAGAAATAATGGTGCACTTTCCTCATAAGGCATTATCTAGTCATACTTTATGTCCATGATTGAGGACCCTGAAACCAGTGGTCACTGTCCTGCTGTAGCATCTACTGAGTTCACAGTACACATTGCATATGTATCAATGACTATAATACACAGTACTTTTGGTGTAAGGATGTAAGAGTTGTTTTTAAGCATGGGAATGAGAGCAATTTGAAAGTGAAGAACAGTGCAAGCAGAGATTAGACAAGTTGAGCCTTCTTGCTGAGGATACCACTGACAGCAACATTCTCCTTCTGTTTCTGAGACTGCATACAGACCTTGGCAGAAGCTTTATCCTTTTCCAGGATGTTGGTAAATGCAGGATGAAATGGAACTTGTGCTTTCTTCTCCTCTGAAGGAGTCAGGACCATAAAGTCATAAACATTGCAGGGAAGGGGGAGTCTGTGCAGCTTTCCAGGATGAAAATATTCTGGGTGCTGATACTCAAGATGGGCCTCCATGTTGTAGCACCAAATCACTGGGTGGGGGTTGGTTTCTCAGCCTGGAGCTTCACACAACTTGCACACAATAGGCACATTGTGACATGGACATGATTCAGACCCTTTGTTGGCACTGGCATACTGAAATGACTCCTTCAAAGGGCACTTTGAATCCCATTGAGTCATTTGTGTGAGTAGCTTGACAGTGATCACACACTCTGGCTCTCCAGTGTGCCCACAGAACCCACATGGCAATGTTCCAGTGATCCAGTTACAACCTGGCTCAAGTACACCACAAGCAACATGAGGAATGTGACCTCCCATGTGTGAGCACAAGTCCTTTGTTGTCTGTTCACAGACTGGGCATTGTGTCCCTATTGCTTTACCCCTTGACACATTCAGCTGCTCAGTCCCACTGACACAAATAAGTATGCTTGTGCCTAGTGTTAGATATATTAGCATGTCTTTTGGAGCATACACAAATATGGACTTACCATTGCTGGCCTTGTAAGGGAAGCTTGGTGATTCTCCACTAAGAGAAGGGAAGTTCATTAAAGGCATGCCTAAGTCAATGATCCTCTTCCACATAGTACTGGTAGTGACCTTGAGGGCATTGTGTGTCAGTGCCTATGTGCTATCTCTGGAATCAATGTGCTTGCAGTTCTTGGGGAGGAGGTATGACAAAGCCTTGACCACAAGTGGGTTTTCCATCTCAACCAAATGACCTGAAACCAAAATAGAAGCAATGCATTTGGTTGTAGTAGCAGTTCCCAGACCCTTCAGTCACATGTAATCCAGAAAGTGGGTCATCCAACATGCACATTTGGTCCTGAAAGTGGGACTAACTGACATTGGCCTATAGACCCTGATGGTGGATAGGCCAACATGTTGGAGAGGGAGGTCAGCTGACCTCAGTGGGGGATGACCTCATGGCCTGGAAGCAGTGTTGGCTGATGTCACTGGGGGATGGACCCACACCCTGGAAGTGGTGTTGGCCAGCATCACTGGGTGATGGACACACACCCTGGAAGTGGCATTGGCTGACATCACTGGGTGATGGACCCACACCCTGGAAGTGGCATTGGCCACCCTCACTTGGGGATGGACTCACACCCTGGAAGTGGTATTGGCTGACCTTACTGGGCAATGGACAGACACCCTGGAAGTGGCATTGGCTGACCTCACTGGGCAATGGACACACACCCTGGAAGTGGCATCAGCCAATGTCACTGGGCAATGGACCCACACCCTGGAAGTGGTGTCAGCCAACCTCACTGGGGGATGGACCCACACCCTGGAGGGGGTGTTGGCTGACATCACTGGGGGATGAGCCCACACCCTGGAAGTAGTGTTGGACTCACACCCTATGTTACCAGAAGTATTGACTCTGATGTCACTTCCAGATGGACATACCCCCTGAGACCAGTGTTGGCCAACCTCACTGGGGGGTGGCCTTTTCCCCTGAATCCATGGCCATTCTTCACCTCCAGGTGATGTCAGTGATCTCACAGGGTTTAAAACTTGCAATGAGCATGGGTAGCCATATATAGGGATCCATTTGATTTACACCATCTATGGTTTATCTATAGACCAAGACCCAGAGCTCTCTTGGTTGGTTGATGAGCTCTAGTTGATTTCTTGCTTGCCTCTTCACCCTCCTTTGCCATCTTCTGATCAACATCCCCACTGCCTCCCCTTTTTCTTTTCCTCAAATCCTTTCTTGTATTCCAAGATTCCTTCATGCCACCCCCCTGGGTGGGACAGGAATCCCCTGCACTGACCCCAGTTGTTTCCTGTGCACCAAGCCCTATGCTTGAGCCACCAGAATTCTGCTGCAGTCTTGCAACTACCAGCCCTACTGCACCCATGACATCTTCCCCCTTGTGGATATCAAGACCCAAGCCTAGCAAAAAGCCCAGATTAGCAGCTTCAGGGTCATCTGATTCTATGTCCTGTGCTCTTTTACACTCCCTCCACAACATACCAAATCCCAGTACAATGGTAAGACCTTTCTGGGTGGATGCAAACTTTTCACTTTGCAATTGATACAGTGCCTTCCAGAAGGAATCCCCATTGCCATGCATCTCCTGGGCAAATACTGGGCACTCCAGGCCCAAGATGCCCAGACAGGCAAGTTGGCTGGTCCAGCATCAGGTTCCAGTACAAAATCTTTGTTAACCTGGTGTTTGAAGGAAGTTTATCACTTACTGTCTCTGGCAAGCCATCTACAAGCTCAACAAGTTCCTGGTACCTGGGCATGATGCAAAGGGACTTTAAATATTTCACCCTGTCCCCATTGGCATGACAAGCAGGGCTGGATTCATGAGGGGTATCTTCAGATGGGGCCCTCCCAGAGTCAAGGATATCCTGGGCCCCTGATGAAGTTGCTATAGGGGTCATACCAGCCCCACCAATTTCTTCCCCTAAATCTGAGGGCTTGGCCTCCACCCCAGCTTCACTGTCCTCCCCAGGGCTCATCCACACTCCAGAGACTCAAGATGGAGGTGGATAATGGCAGTAGAGTCACCAGCCACTTCAGAGGTGGTGGCATGCTCAAACCCCCCAATGACCACAAGAGGGTGTTTCAGGACTGGCTTTCCTGACAAGTAGAAGCCCTGTACTTGGAGTTAGAAGTGATTGGGGTGGCAATATGCACTTACAAAATAGGGCTGAGGACTTTCAAATCTTGTCATTTTCCAATGACAGGCAACACACCTGAAGTTCATCCAGAGTTTGAGTCAATGGAATTAATTCATAAAAGGGAGGTTAACACACCTGAAGGTCACAGGAAGCTGGGTGACCTCTTCAAGGCAATCCTCCAGTACCACAACACACTTGTTACACACTACCCTTCTGCAACCTGCCTGATCACAAGGCCACAATGTCCCTCCATCCCTGCACATCACACAGAACTGCATAGAATGTTAGAAAGATGGATGGAATATAACAAGAGACTTGCCAAGTTCCTCATCCTTCTCTTCTTGGCAACAGGGGCCTTCCTAGCATGGGCCTTGCTTGACTTGGCAGCTTGTTTTTCCCTAGCTTTCAGACCAGCAAGAGATACCCTGGGAGCTCTACCACCAGTGGTCTTCTTAGCTGTCTACTTGGTCTTCACCATCTTAGTCTAGTATGCCAACATTAGTGAGTGGCAGCAACATGTGACACATATGGGAACAGTAGCATATCTTATTATCTTTACAAGACACAAAAGGGGTAGGGGACAAGCAATAAGATAACAATAAATGCATTCAGTTTGTACATATATCATGGAGCAAGGATAGATATCTACATATTTATGGAAAAGACAAGCCAATGTGATCTGATTTATGCAACTACACAGAACACTGGGCACTGGATAAGCAGACCAGAGAGGGGGGATATGTGAGTATCATCTGGGCACCATGAAGTAGAAGTCCAACAACATACCTTATTGGATGAGACACAGCAAGGGAGATGCAGTGTGGCAGGAGGGAGATATGAATTGATAGCCTACCAGTGTTTTGTGAGTGGTGCAGGAACACTGGGAACTGGGACAACATACCTTTTTTTAGGATGAGACATGGCAAGGGGGTGTTTTGTGAGTGATACAGGGATGCTGTGAGCTGGGACAACATACCTTTTTTTTAAGATGAGACACAGCAAGGGGGTGTTTTGTGGACAGGGATGTTTTGTAAGTGGTAGAGGGTTGCTGCAAGCTGGGATGACATACCTTTTCTTAGGATGAGATATGGTGAGGGGGTGTTCTGTAAGTCATACAGGGATGCCAGGAACTGGGATGACATACCTTTTTTTTATTTTGTGAGTCATAGAGGGATGCTGCAAGCTAGGATGACATACCTTTTTTTAGGATGAGACATGGTGAGGGGGTGTTTTGTGGACAAGGCAAGGGGATGTTTTGTGAGTGGTAGAGGGATGCTGCAAGCTGGGATGACATACCTCTTTTTAGGATGAGACACAGCAAGGGGGTGTTCTGTAAGTCATACAGGGACACCAGGAACTGGGACAACATACCTTTTTTTATTTTGTGAGTCAGAGGGATGCTGCAGGCTGAGATGACATACCTTTTTTTAGGATGAGACACAGCAAGGGGGTGTTATGTGAGTGGTAGAGGGATGCTGTGAGCTGGGATGACATACCTTTTTTGTGCATGAGACATGGTGAGGGGGGGTGTTGTGTGAGTGGCACAGGGGTGCTGGGAACTGGGATGACAGACCTTTTTTGTCATGAGACATGGTGAGGGGGTGTTCAGTAAGTCATACAGGGATGCCAGGAACTGGGATGACATACCTTGTTTTAGGATGAGACATGGTGAGGGGGTATTTTGTGAGTGGTAGAGGGACACTGCAAGCTGGGACAACATACCTTTTTTTTGGATGAGACTCAGTGAGATGGGTTTTGTGAATGGTACAGAGACACTGAACAATGTGCAATAGAGACTGAAAACACTGGTAGCATCCTAGTGTGTGATGTGAGTGTTATAAAGATGCTGAGAAGTGCAATGACATACCTTTTTTGTTTTTTTCTGAAGGGAGATGCAGCATTGCAGGGAGGACATACCTATCTTGTGTTTAGACAGGGAGAGGCATGGGAGGTGCTGAGCAAGAGAGTGACAATGACAGCATACCAAAATTTTTCTGGAGATGCAGCAGGGCCAGATGCTGGGACAGCACAAAGGTGGTCTGTGAGGGAGACACTGCATGGCAGGAAGAGAGTAGCAAGAGACCATGTCAATCCAGATACATGGATGCACAGATCTCAATGTTGGGTGGGATTGATGATAATCTTGACACAACCTTGATTGTGACATGAATAATGTCATGGCTGTCACAATTATCACACATGTTTACCTGTACTTTGGATGCATCTCCCTCAGTCAGACATGTTGCAACCCTGAATTAGAATCAGGTTCAGGTTCAAGACTGGAACATTATGTATACTATTTACAGAGTGGTCAGTCAGTGCTGGGCGAATTTCCAGTCTCAATAAATGGTTACATGTAGTAAATGATCCAGTAGTTCTACTGCAATACATTTTCTGTGAAGTCCCAAGGGTACCCACCACTACTGCTCAGCCAATGGCATGAGTGGGTGCTGGCTTGGCTTGACACTGCAATTACAAGAATGTCAAATGGCAATTTAGTATTTAGAATATAGAAGCCAAATACAGTGACAGTGAAGTCACATGACCTTGCTATTTGCTATGTATAGCATGATGAGTGGTAGTATTGACTCAGAGGCATTCGCTGGCACTTGCAGCAACTGAACACATGCTGAGGCCAAGAATGTCCCATGCATAGAAGCTGAACCTTGACAGTGACCTCACTAGTTGAACTGGTGCCAAACAATGGCACATAAGACTCAAGTACATAAATCCCCCCCCACTCATTGCCATGTTTTTTCCCTTACTGTGTTTCTCTGTGATGTGACACTTCCCTCATGGCATTCTTCCTCTCTCTCTTTCCCCCTCTCTCTCCTCTTTCATGCTTTATGTTGTCTTCATCTTCATCTGTACCTCAGCCCCTTGTGATGGCTGTTGGTCAGGTAAGTGTTTCCTTTGATCACATTTTTTTCACACTACTTGATTACTGTTGTAGGGAATGCAAACCTTTTCCCTTTGAGGAGTTGTGCCTCTGTTGTGTCAAATGGAAGGTTTGAGGGTGGAGAGTGTAGGTGAGGGTCAAAGAGGATTTGGACTTAGGGGTTGTGGCCAGAAGAAGTTGGTGCCAAAAGATGGAGAGCTGACTAAGCATGTGGGTAGTTAAGGTGTGTGCCACATCACTTGGGGACTGTGGTACAGCATAGACAAGAATACTGTACTGGGGATCACTGTCTTCTCTGTGTCTTGCTTTGGAGAGCAAAAATCACTACTTCTGCTCCTTTTCATCAAGTTCTTCTTTACAGTCTAGAACATTTCCTCTTGGGCAAGTTCCCTCTTGTTCATCTAAATTACTTATCCTGTATCCAGACCAAAGCCCCTTCAGGGTCAACCCAATCCAAACAGAACCTACCTCTTCTGGAGTCAGAGTTCTTAGCCATCAGAAAACAGTTACTTACACTGTTGCCTTGCAGCATCCCTGTGCCTCCTTACTGAATATAGTCTGCAGCTACAGGATGTAGGGGGGGGCTACCCTCCACCTCATTTTGTGCTTGGCCAGCACAATTCTTGGTTGGGGGGTGATATGTTGGGCCTGGGGGAATAGTCTGTGCCTATTTTTTGTAGGCCACCTGATTTGGGATCTGGGGGCTAGTCTGTACCTACATTGTAGGTCAGCTAATAACATTTTATCTGGTCTGTACCCACTTATGTGGGTCAGCCTATGACATTTTTTCTATGTGTGGTATGTGGTTGTATATATTGGTAGTGGCTAATTTGTGAGAGGGTTCTTCACAGTGAGTATCCACCTTATGTAGAATCTATGTTGTACTGACATCAACCTTGTAGAGCTGTTTATCTTTGTCTCCTGCTGATGATGGCCCTCAGGTATGTGAAACTTGCAAAGTTGTGTTGATGCTAATTTGCTTTTAGGATCTTTGTTATTATCTCTTGTGCACTTTTTGGGAATTTGGTTGAATTGAGGGCATTTTTTATTGGCCCAACTGTACTTCTGGAGGAGGGCCCCCTCTGGAATGCAGGCAAGCCTTGGTTTCTTATGAAACCATTATGCCTTTGTAGTTGAAATTGTAACTGTAGTTGAATTTATGTATGGACTGGTGAAAGTCACTGTTTTGATTGTATTTGAATGCTGTGTGGGAATCTATGCCTCTTGTTTTGAATGAAGCATCTGCTAACCCTAACCCTAGCATAAGACTTAGTGTATTTTTTCATGCAAGTCTGCTTCTAACCCTAACCTTAGCAAAAGACTTGGTGTATGGTTTCATGTCAGTCTGCCTAGCTGGTGGATGGTGCTAGACTAGAACTGGTGTTCCATGGCTGATCTTGTTAAGCAAGGTGTCCCTTTCATACTCAAGACTTGCCAATGGCATTACCAGCAACCCAACATCTTTCCTTCAAATGCTGACTGGATGTGTTCCTAGCTGTTGGATGGTGCTAGATTAGTAATGGTGTTCCATGGTTTCCCTTGATGCTCAATAGATTGCTGACTGGATTGACTTGGAATTCAACTGGTGCTGAGTTTGATTGCACCCACTCCAGACCCCTGCTTACATGACTAGATGTTTCAAGAAACATAGTGTATCTAGTAGACTAAGTTTCTGGATTCTGGATCTTCCCCCAAGTCAAGCAAGGTCCCTAGTGGAGAATAACTTCCAACTTATGTACTGAGTGATTTTTAACTATTTTTCTTCCAACATCCCCCACATCATCATGGAGGATTCCCTGCATACAATGGTGGTTTTAATGCTGAAGGCTGCCTTTGGGACAGCCCCTGTGATCTCTTCCAGCTCTATTTTCTCAAATCACCAGCTCAGGAAGCCAAGGTAAGCCATAAGTATTGATGCTACACTTGCTATGTATGTAGTTAGATAATAGACTCTGAACCTTGGCTGAGTTAACCCAAGTCAGGGCAACATTACAAGGGGAATCTGGTCTAACTTCAGATGCTATTACATCTTTGGAAGTTAGGCTGGCATCCACAGTCATTACACATGCCATCCTCAATCCCTGTAGGTGATGTTCCACAACAATTGCAAGTGAGCCAAGTCTGACCCTTAATAGATGTGTTGGATTGGGATGCAGACAGGTTTTCTGAACCATTGGTGCATGCCAAGGACAGGACAATCCATTTTGAAAACCCAAAAATTGGGTGTATCAATGCTCCTGCCACAGTTCTGGATGTGCATGGCAGGGTGATAGTATGGTATCTGCCTGGTATCATCCCAGATGCAAGGATAGTGAGTGTTTTCATTCTCTGACAACCCTTTGCTACAGCTTTTATATCATAGGAACTTCTCAATTCCCTTCTCCTTTCCATAAAAGACAATCTTCAGACTGAGCCCAAGAACAAGCCAAAAGACAACAGCAAGCTTAACAAACAATATGGCCATAAGTATCAACCTGTTGACCAAGTCATGTATGGACATTGCAGGATTTCCATGTCTCCTGCCACATTCCAACAGGCTCATGAGGTTTGTCCAGGTGCTGTGATTTCCATGGTAGGGGCTGACAAATTTAAAGAGGTTGGTTGATACACTCTACCAAAGCACATCCCTCAAACAGAAAGCCAATAGGGAATGGCCGCTCAAGATTTCTTATGTGGAACACTTCTGGAGCAATGTGGCAAAGGTCTCATTGCCAGGTATGGCCAGGGCTGGTGGTTGAGCAATGTTGGCCAAGGCTGGCAGGGTGGAGAATGAGATATCCCTGGATTGGCCATCAGTCTATACCAACATTGATATTATTGTCAACCAGGAAACTCCCTCTCACCAGGACATCACATTGGCCCCAACTCTTCTGGATCTATTAGTGAGCCTGGGTTCTCACAATGCTAAATTCCTTATTCCAGATCTGGGGGGATGAACTGGCTTATTCCCCAGGCACCATGATTTTCCTATCAGGAAAAATCCTTCAACATTCTGTGCTGAAGTGGGAGAAGGGAGAAAGAATTGCATTGGTTTGTTATATGGAGGACAGAGTTCATGACTGACTCAAGGTCACAAGACCAGCATGGACTACCCAAAAGGAAATTCTTGGGTTGGCTGTCAGTACACTTAAAATGCATTTTAGTGGCAATGTTTGGGTACAAATATTTTAAATACATCTGATAACCTTGTTCTGGACTTGTGTGGTGTTGTTTTGGGGATGAAAATTTTTCAATACGGCTGAAAACCTTGCTTTGACTCTTCCTGTGCTCAATCATGCATCATAGGAGAACCAAAGTCCTTGGAAAAAGCTCTGCAGGAGGTTTGTATAAATTTGAAGTCACTAAAACTTGGAGAGGAAAGGACACCTACAAGGAGGTGGATGCCAGACACCTCCACCTCCCATCTCAGAGTCAACCTTCAACTCCAAGGACCCCCAGGACAATAGGCTCCCAAAATGTTGTCCCAGACTCCTTTGACATGCCTACCTTGGACTGGAATGATGAGGAAGATACCCCAAATACTAGGAGGGTTACCAAGGTGGGAAGTCTTGCCTGATACTGCACTTCCCCTAGAGTCAAAATGATTTCATCAGAGAATGGCTGCCTTGGAGAGCAGAATATCTCAAAGTCATTCTGGAGGGAGAACAGCTGGCTAAGATGCATGTCCTGCATTGGTGTGTATGCCTGGTGTGGTCCTTGTGCTGTGAAAGTGCATCAAAATCTTCCATTCCACAAGGTACAAAGATGGAATGCTACTCATTACCAGGCTACCTCCTTGATGGAACTTGGGTTCCTTTGGCACATTGGCCATGGGGGTCATCCTTGCCCTCAAATCAGACAGAATCAAGATCCAGACTCAGAGGAGTTGGGCTATACTTCTGGGGAAGGGCCTCCCAATTACAGGTCAATGGCAGTCATATCCTGTAGCCTCAATGTTAACCTCTGGTAGCAGGAGATCCTTCAGATCAAAAATGACCATAGTGCACACAGAAGGAATTTTCACTCATGAGATTTCTTGGTGCAGTTGCCCTGGGTCAGATCCAATGGACTGGCACCTTGATTTACTCAGGGAAATACTCTTTCCAGCCAGTATAACAAAGCCCAAAACTGCTTTCACCATTGATGTTCTTAATCACTTTCTCATTGATGCCCTGGAGTGCAAGACTTCAGCTATGATTTTCTATCAGAAGCTGAAGAGGTTCACCAACAATGCACTTCCTGACTGTATACCAGTTGAGTGACATGCACTATTTGCTCTTAGATGGTTCTATTAATGCATTCATTTCCAATTAGGACAGGTACTGAGAGCTGATGAGGATTTCCAGACTGTGGAGGGATTTGAAACATAGGAAATGGTTTGGCTTTGGTCATGATAAAGAACAAGATCCTGGACAAGGAGAACTTGCACTCTTTTGTCCTGCCTGCCCACAACCAGGTATTAATTTACTCCAGATTGGAAAACCTGATATGACAGGTTTGGAGTCATAATCTGTAGGGTTTTGATTTCTAACTCCCCCTCCCCCCTTAGTGATACCATAATGAGGCAATATGTCATGGATGGCAACTTCACTGCTCAGCATATGAAAATGAACAAGCCTGAGTTGGATGTGTCATTATCAGATGGAACTGGTTACATGGTTGCTGAAGAGCCCTACCAGGCCCATCTTGAGCAGTCTTTGGATAACAAGGAGGTGAGTTGTCACAAGGTCATGGAGTTTAAATGACCCACTGTACTGGTAGAGATCCACCTGCAGCAATCACAGGGCAATCAATGCTGCTAATATTAGCAAGCCCAATCTCCAGTCTACTGGAATTTGTGCCACAGCCTGTGCTCAGCATGGTTGCTTTGTTCCCCATTCTGTGGTGGATTGTCAGAAAGGGGAAAAGTGAGTGGACCTGATGGATGTACTGGAAGCCTTTGGAACTCATTTTGTGCCAGGTACATGCACACAGATCACTCCATCTGCTGTGCTCTTGATTATCATTCAGAAAGCATCACAAAGGCCCTTGTCATTTATGATGTTGGGTGCCAGTGGAGTATTAACTTCCAGAGTTGGGTAAAATCTAGCTGCTCTCTCCATCTCCCTCCCTCCCTGGAAATCATTCCTGCTGTGGGGAAGTTTCATCTTGCTGCCCACAAACTCTCTTGCTTTCCAAGATATAGCCTCAACTTTATCAAGGTTGCTGGTCACCTGGATGGTGAAATTTTGGAGACATTGTGGGCTCCATTCAATAAGATCTCTCCCACTGCAAGGTCTATGACTCAGGCCCACAGACAAGAAGTATATGATGACCATATGAGAGATTCTAACTGGAAAAAAGTTGTCAACATGGGTGAGAGGCCTTTTCTTCAAAGAGAAGTTATTTTACCCTGTACATCTCTGCTCCTGCACTGTTGAAAAAATACAAGACCTCACAAAAGTGCCTAGAAGAAATGAATCAGGCATATGAGCAGTTGACAGCTGTTCTAGACCCTGGCCAACTTGCTCAATGGGAGTTGGATGTTCTTGAGGCAGAAGCAAATCAAGGTGATTCCCTAGACATTTATTTGTTGAAAGGGGACAATGGTCAGTATGTTCCTAAGAAACCCTGGGCATGTCTGATGGCCTGTGGCCCCTACCATGGGTGAAGTGCAGTTAAAGCTTGTGAAAAATCCACCTGTGTCCCCAGGGAGCCATGGTTCTGTGGCTTGGCCTGTGGAAGGAATTAGCATAGAGGATGCACAGTATGGTCTGTGGTTCCCAGAAGCAATAGGTTGCTAACCAGACCTGCAGGGCCCAGCTAAGATCTGAGCTTAGACAGAGCCACATGTCTACCAGACAAGAAGTCAAAGTCTTGGAGAAAAGAAAAAGACTTTCTGCCAGGATTGACAAATTCCATGGCACCAGCCAGGCATTTCTCAAAGGTTTGGAGGTGGATGATGTCTTTATACCCCAGGATGATCCAGCATTCCTTGGGCAAGGTGAAGAAATTGATGACAATGGAGAGTACTGGGAAGATGATGAGGATTGGGAGGCTACAGAAGAAGGAGAGGAGCCACCTGCTGAGCTCATGAGTATATGGATGCCCTCATCCATTGGAGCAACTAAACTGATGGAGCTTGGCCTTCATGACCTCCTCAAAGAAGAAATGGAACTCAGGATTGGGCAAGTTAATGATTGTCTAGACCAGCTCTGAATCAACCTTGGACACAAAGCAATGTTACACAGACAGAACTTCCACAGTGCACAATCAACTAGGGAAGGTACAAGAACCAAGCAGGACATCCAAAAAGTGGTGGCCTGGATAAACAAGCAGGTCAGAAGTTATCAAAGGGAAAGGCAGGCCATTCTCCAGTTGGAACCCAATCAAGAGATTGGACAAAAATATCAGGATATTCAGCCCCAGGACCTGGCAGTGAGTAAGGATGTGACAGAGGAGAACCAGTTTGGGCAGGGAACCAGTAAAATGGCATCGTTTTGGATGATGGATGGTGAACAGGGTCAACTGAATGCTGAGAAGGGGGGTTTAATGGAGGAGTGTAAGTGTTAATACTACTCAAAAAAATCTCACCAATGAATTGTGGGGCAGTTTACAGGATCAATTGGCTCAAAGCAAGGGCAAGAAGGGACAGATGGAAAGAAGAATTGTCATTGGTGAAGCATGAGATGGTTTGGGCCATCATGTGGTTTGAGTTCCAGAAGGACATATGGGAGAAAAGGGCTCTACAATTGTTGGAACCAGGGAAAAATGCTTATGCTAATAAGCAGATAGTGTTGTGGACTGACTTTTCCAAAAAGGCCCAATTGATGTTGAAGGTAAACAAATGGATTGTATTTAGAACATGGGTATATGTATATAGTTTTCCAATTACCCTTACTTTGCACTTGGTATCTGAATCAAAGTGAATAGCAAATACATCAAAACAATCATACCATAATGGTACCTTTCCTAAAAGAGTGATGGCCAAAAACTTCAACCTCCTGCCTAAATTGGGAAAGGCTGAAAAATTTCACCTTGCTTCCAACCTCCATCATCTGTGCTGCTAATTATCCCCCTGATTTTATTCCCTCATGGCTGATTGGTCTGCAGTCTACTCTGATCTGCTGTCCTCCTATGTGGAGCAGTACACAGATGCCCAAGGGAATCCTGACCTCAGGGCTCAGATCCTGGCTGATGTGAAATCCCAGATCCTTCAGCAAGCATCATCAGGATCTGTGGAATTGCCCCAGAACTTGAGAGTGGTATGGTATCTTTTTCATCAAGTTTCACATATCTCAAGTGTATTTAGGCCATCAGAAGGGTGTTTTTGCAAGAACTAGACCCTGAAGACAGAGATGATGAGGAACACACCATTGAGAGCATCCTGGCTGCAACAGACAAGAGGAAGGAGCAGCCTGGGACTGGTGAGGATGAGGATGCCAGAGAGGAGAGGATCAGACCTACCAAGGCTGGAAACTACAGAAAACCCTTCACTGATTTTACTGCCTCCCAGCAGCTCTTCAAAGAGGACATGGATGCCTATGATAGGGAGAGGAGGGACACCAAGGACCCCAAGACCATAGGTCAGAGAACCAAAATCATCCAACAGTGGTGGGAGTCTCTTGCAGATGACAAGAAGGCTGAAGCAGGGAGGGCTGCTTCCAAGTGGAATAAGTTGGGTGCTCCAAAAGAAACTCATGAATTGTCAGTGCTGGTCTACTTCAAATGTCTTATACTAATCATGCAATAATTCAGGTACAGGAGAAAAAATTTTCCCAGCATGGCCAGAGACTTTATTGAAACAGTCAGGCAGACCATGGGGTCAAATATAGTGATGTTTCTGGCTCATGAGACTACTGATTCTCAGATCAAGATGGCAGTGTAGGTTCCCCTTTACCTTGTCTATCCAATGCTAATGAAGAAACCTAGCTTTGAAACACAACCCCCTGATGGGAAGAAGGCCTTCTCAGAGTCTTCAGAGCCCACCAAGGATTGGGTTCTAAATGGAGAGCAAATGTTGACCAATTATCTTTTGACTGAAGCTGGTAAGTGATAAACGTTGGTGATCAATGTAATATGTGTACCTAGGTTGATTCCATACTCAGCTGAGGAAGATTTGAATGATGAGAATCACCAGGTGGAGATAGCCCTTGATGATGAAGGAAACCCGGAGGTACCAGCTTGGACTGGTCAGAATCTGAAGGTCCAGCAGAGTTTGGCAAGAATGGTCTTCCAGGCTGCCTATGGTATGTTCTTGATTGTCAAGTGCATCTACAGTTGTTGATGGAACTTGGACACATAGCAAAGTTTACAGGGAAGCCCAAGGCCAAGGTTCCCTGGGGCCTGCTTATCAAGTCCTCTTTGGAGTATCTGAGTTCCAATTCCATCCCAGAAGGATTCATGATGAAGGATCCTTCAAAGTGGACCAAGGCCAACATGCAGATGCTTTGGAATCATTGGAATTCCCAAGAGGAGGAGGATAAGGTGATTGTTTCATTCATCAAGTGCAAAAAGGAGGACAAGCCATTGGGAAGGCCCTGGAACAGGAAAGCCCCATCCAAAAAGAGAGCTTGGCCATACCCCTGTGCATATCCTTTACACCATGTTGCAGGGATATTTCACACAAGACACCTACCACTTCTCACAACTGCCCTTCAACTTTGCCACTGAGGAGTCCAGAGCTGCCTATGACACTGCAGCATCAAAGCTAGCTTCAGGTCTGACTACCTTTGCTAAGGTAGTCATTTTCCTTACTACCCATACTGATGAAGACAGGGGGGATCTGTTCTCTGGAATGGAGAATAAGGTTCCAGTAGCCACAGAGGTCTTTGAGGTAAGTCACCATTGTTTGACTGTCACTCCCATCTGACCAGTTGCAGTTTCTGCAAGGCCTTCTGTTACCCTTCTCCAACATTGTCAAGTGTGGAGATCTCATCTTCTTTGTATGTGGTTCTACTTTAAGGAAGGAGGAGAGCTTCCAAGGACTGAAGGAAGCTGTGCAACAGTAGGTTTTCTTTCAATGTTGGTGGTTATGGCTGACACCATATCGGTTTCAAGCCAAGGTCCATGTTGCTTTTTGATGCTGAGAGACTTCAACTAGTCACCACCATTCCCTTCCTCATGAGTTTCCTTGACTCCACCATTGTTCAAGGCTTCCATGTCCAAAGTGCAGTCAGGTATGCCCTGAATGACTGTGGTATGTTGGGTAGGCACTCCAACATCATCTTGATGTTGTGGCAGGAGAAAGTAGTGGTGGAGAAATTTATCTGGACTGACAAGTTCATCAGGCCTTGGGGACAACAATTGCCTGCCCAGTGCCCTCAGTGTTATAGCATTCAGAAGTGGGAAGCTGGTTGTTCAGGGCAGACTTATTCCTATGAGTGCAAGAATCCTGGCTGTGGGAAGGACACACATGGCACATCTCAGCCTCCCCAAACCTATACTATCTACATATCCAAAGGGGCTACCAAATTGACACAGGGAAAGGGGCAAACATCATCCCAGCTGTTGGAATCTTTGTAAAATACCATACCTTGATACATATGATATGCATGTACTACACTCAAAAATACCTGCTTTGTGTTTTCAGATTTCATATGACATTGAATGTTCAGAATAAAAAGTAATTTCCTGCAGGACAACTCCTCCTTAAGTACTGATACACAACTGAGTAAATTTGTCCATTGTTAATTCCAATACAATGGCCAGGTTGGTAGAGTTAACTTCAATACCACAGGATAAGGATAGGATGTAGGATTT
This sequence comes from Pisolithus orientalis, assembly GCF_024613125.1. Taxonomy (NCBI): domain Eukaryota; kingdom Fungi; phylum Basidiomycota; class Agaricomycetes; order Boletales; family Pisolithaceae; genus Pisolithus; species Pisolithus orientalis. Next base: position 80,051 of record NW_026260794.1, on the reverse strand, counting down.
CTCCACAACCATGTAGGTTCAGCCAGCTAACTACCAAGGAAGTAGTGTACTGAGTAATAAGATTGGCTAGCCCCACTAACCTACTATCAATATATTGGTCTTTCTTGCAAAGTGTCTGCCCAACCATAACTCCAGGTCATGGTTCATTCCCCCAGCCATGTCAGCTGGCCCCACTTCCAGGTCATCAATCCATCCCATAGCTGCATCAGCCAACCTCACTTCTAGGACACTAATCTATCCCATAGCTGAATCAGCTGACCCCACTTCCAGGTCACTAATTCATCCCATAGCTGCATCAGCTGGCCCCACTTCCAGGTCACTAATTCACCCCACAGCTGTGTTAGCTGACCCCACTTCCAGGTCACTAATTCATCCCACAGCTGTGTTGGCCAACCCCACTTCCAGGTCACTAATTCATCCCATAGCTGTGTCAGCCAACCCCACTTCCAGGTCACTAATTCATCCCATAGCTGCATTGGCCAACTCACTTCCAGGTCATCAATCCATCCTATAGTCATGTCAACTGACCCCACTTCCAGGGCAGTTGATCCATCATCCTGTGACATAGGCCAACCCCACCTTCACAGTTCAGCCTACCCACCACTGGCCAATGTCAGATAGTCCCAGTTTCAGGACAAAATGTACATGTTGGATGACCCACTTTTAGGACTACAAGTGACTGAATCATGTGTAGTTCTAGGAACAGGTGATGGGATTGATGCAAAACTTCCAGTCCAAATCCACAATAGCTCCAATATATTGTCAAGGGGTTCTGTAGATGCTGGAGCAAGCATCAGGATATCACCTCCAAGTTTGACATTGCCATGAGATGAGGTCAGAGTCACAAGGTTGAGGTTGCCATGCAGTGAATGGTTGTGAGAGATCAAAGTGCAATGTGTGAGGGCAATGACCATGACTTTGGCTTGGGTGCAAATGAGGGTGACAAAGAGGTCCCCAACAACAAACTTGTCACCTTGAAGTAAATTCCCAGACTGCATCCCACTGTTGCTCTTGTTGACAGGAGAAAACCCACATACATGGAGGAGACAGTCATGAGATTTCATGGTAAAATTTGGTGATATGACAACATGGCAGATTGTAGACTTGCAAGCCCATTTCTTCTTGCACCAAAGATAATCATTTGGGTGTATCCCAGGTCCTTTGGATGGATGGTTGGGGGAGGGCATGTCATCATCATTCTGGTCAATGCTCTCATCAAATGCATCTCCACCCAAATGATCACCACCATCCTGCAAATCATCTCCAACAACACCATCCAGTGCCTCTTCCAACAAAATCTCCATGCTATCTTCAACTGCCATAGCTGGCACTTCAATGTCATAATCCACAGTTGTTAGTGATTGCTCATCTGCAGGCCAGGCAGGCATGGTGCATTTGTTGAGCATGGGGCAGGTACAGTGGGCTCATGATTGTCAATATCAATATCATAGTTGACACTTGGATACCTTCCCTCTCCAAACATGCAAAGCAAGTCAATACCAGTGTTGGGTCAGAACAGTAAGTCAAAGTCATAAACATTGGGTGGGAGGTGTGAATCCTTGAGGATCATGAGGGCATTGTGTCACCCCTGAAGCCACACTGTTGGGAGATCACAATGACCTGCAATAATATCACCAACCCAGTGATGACATGTGATGTGATTGATGCTTGCTTTGCATGAGAGGTTGAGATGATGATGGCCATGAGACAGGTCTGGATTGCAAGCATATATCTGTCATATCCATGACCCTCAGACTCAATCCTGGTCCAGTCCAGACCCCTAGTCCCTATCTCCAGTCAAGCCCAGTCCTAGTCCAGCCTAGAAAACCCAACTCCAGTCCTAGATAACCCAACTCCAGCCTGAATAACTCAAGTCTGGTGTTTTACCCCTATCTCTGGTCCATTCTGGCCTCCTGGCCTTGCACTGTTCCACCCTGGTCCTCCCAGGTCCATGTCCAGGTCACTTGGACATAACTCTGGTCTGTTCTCTGATGTTTGTACTATATTTAGTCTAGTCCTTTCATCTGACCTTTGCTTACTGTACAAATCCAGTGTCTGACTCTGGTCATGCTGGTCACCCAGACTTTGGCTATTAGTCTCAGCACAGCCTCTGTGGCTGTCCACCCCTTGGTAATCATCTTCCTAATAGCTTAATAACAAGTCTGGCTTCATGTTCATTACTCCAGACTGGCCTCATGTATTTAACCCCTGTACATACTTTGTAGCACTCCAGTCAGAATATTGACTAAGTATTACCCTCAACTCTGTGTTACCCTGAGTCTACTCAATAGCTAAGGCCAAGCCTTAGTCTATCCCTGACCCCTGTCCCAGACCTCTCCCTGGCTTGCATAAGGGTACAGCACATAAGCTGAGACCAAGGGAGGTAGATCCAACCTCAGACTGGCTTCCCCCTGTGCAGACTCCAAGACTGGTTGGTTTCCCACAGTCCTGGTGTCACACACCAAAGGTGTTTGGTGAGGTGGACATGGATACAGCTGATGAACAGAGATGAAGACCATAGCCCTAATGCAAAGAAGGACAGCCAGAAATGTCAGCACTCATCCCTCACACAAGAACAAGTCATCAGTGCCAGAGAAAAAGAAAGGGAGCAAGTTAAGTGCTGGCTAAAATTCTTAAGTGCCTGTGTATGGCATTCCAGTTTTCGACATATCTCCACCATTTCTGCAGATACAGAGACCATTCCCACACTCACTTGTAGTGCTCAGCCATGCGATCTTACCTTCCAAAATTGGAAAGGATTTGCACACTCCACACATTTCTACAGCACTCCCTCCAAAAGATGCTCATTTTGCTATATTCTTCTGATATGGCTGCCTCTACATCAATCATTTCACTTGTCCCCTTTGCTAGGGACCATGGCTACATATATCTACCAGGAGCTCCTACCAGCTTCTGTCCTGAAGCATCCTGGTACATCCCACCCTCACCTGCACCCTCTCAGCCCATCCAGCTTGGACAGCATGTTCTTTTTGTCAGTATGATCTCTAGGATGATGTTCTTTGGTTGCCTCAGGTCTGTCATTCAGTTGGAAAGGTCTTATGTGGTCGTTTCAGTCTCTCCAGTCCAAGAAGCATATGGATCCTTCCTCCCTGCTCCCTGCAATGTCTTCATACTGGTCTCATCCATCATTCTTCCAAGATTGCAACAGCTACAGTATAATCTACTGTTCTCCACTCTCCCTGATTGCATCCATGATGAGTATAATGCACATCTTGCCTCCTTATTGCAAGATACAGCAGAAGACACTCCCCCTTCATCCTCTCTTCCAACAGAGCCTCATTCATGAAGTTTTTATTTGCTTCCCTGAGAGGATGGTTTGGGGGGGAAGGTTGCAATCCCCTATGCTCCTGTCACCCCACAGACCCCCAAAGCTTGACCCCTGTTGACATCTGACTCACCCTGTCCACTTTTGGATGTACTATATCAGCATCAGATCAGTGCTGCCTCTCTGTCATCCCACCTTGGCCCAGAAGTGATCTCTTTGAGATGTGACATGCACAGCCTCCCCCTAATGTGATTCCAGTGTGCTTTCCCAGTTCCTGACATTACTTGACTCATACTTTGACATTCTGACTGTCTTTGACTCACCTATTGCCAATACTTACCAATCTTTTGACCTTGCTTACTGATTCTTCACTTTTTGGCTTGCTAATCCTTACCAATGCTTACCAATGCTTTCCAAGACGATTACCCATCGCTTACATTCCTTACTCATCAGTTACCAATCACTTACCAAGTGTTTGCACCTTGTTTTCCAAGGGCAACACCCCTGTACTGTACATAAATCACTGTACTTAGATAGCAAAAAAGAGAAGACATCAGAGAGCCCCTCTTGCTTGCATTTTATCATCACTCAGTAATTCATTCAGCAGCTTTGATAGTTGAGACTTTATTAAGGGTCTAACTATCATCTGCTTCACTTATCCTTGTCTATCATCAATATACTTCACTCCAAGCCCTCCCTGAGCTCAGTGCAGCTTAGGACATTGAATTAAGTTGTCATCCATCCTTCTGTAGGCTGACAGCAGTATACCCTATCACATTCTCTCGCATTCCTGCTCCTTCTTCATCAGGAGCACCCCCAACCCTCAGCACTCATCTTTGAGTGTTGTAGCTCGCAAAAACCCTCCCAAAGAACAGGTTCTACTATCTAGGTACTGCATAGGCACACCACCACTTGCTCTTTTTGTCTTTTGTGTTGGTTTTGGTTGGTTTTCACCACTGAACCACACTTTGACTCACACCAGACTTGTTCCCACACTCCTGGCCTTGACTCTGGACCTTCAGACTTGGCCCCTAACCTCCAGCCTTGACTCTGGACCTTCAGGCTTGGCCCCTGACCTCCAGCCTTGACTCTGGTCAACCAGACTTAGCCCCCATCACCCAGCCTTGAAGCCCAGTCACCTGAGGGTAAACCCATACTTGACAGTATATTCTGACTGACACTTGTGCAAGTCACTTCATCATGTCTAGGTCCTGCTCTAGAGCCCCTACCCATGACCTTTCCTGTTGGGACCCATCAGGCTACCTCTCATCTGACTCTGGAGCCCACCCAGAGGCCTCTGCTGAAGCAGAGAGGTAACCAGTGACCCTTGGCACTCTGCACACCCCCAGGTTGCATTACCCCTGGTACTATGTTCCTAGTGGTTGAAACTTAATGCATCCACTCCCTCACTCCTGCCCTACCTGCCACTCATTTCTTCCTGACTCTGGACCAGCTATGTCAACCCCTGGGTTTGACTCACCATCCAGACTCACCACCAACCTGGGTTCACACCTGAGCCCACTTCCAAGTCAGAATTACCCTCCAGACTTGCCCCTGAGGTCAGTCTCAACCACTGGACTCACTTCTGTCAGCTCCCTTGAGCTACCTCTGACCCCTGGCTGGTCACCTTGGTCTTCACCTCAGTCTTTATTTCAGTCATCCCAGCATTCTATACCAGCTGTCTTGGTCCAGTTCTACTGTACCAGGCACTTGTGTCATGTCATTCATTTGACCTCCTGACCCCCCTGATATCAGTCTCCAGAACTCTGTGCACCTTTGGTGCAACCCAGGCCTGGACTTGACCAGTCCTGGTCCTCAACACCTTCCCTGTTCCCCATCAGCACTCAGCTTCAGCAGTTTTTGGGTCCAGTCTCCACCCTCAGCCTCAGCTACACTGGCCTTGGAGCCCCAGACTGCCTTTTTGGCCTCCAGACTGTGTGTTACCAGCCTGTTTGGCCTCGGTTTTGCTTGTCCACACTCACCTGGACTTGCCTGAAACCTGGATGCCACTTCTATCCACCTCCTGCCCTTCATTACTGGCCATTCCAGCCTTGGTCTGGTTTGGCCACCTCACCCAGACCTGTCTGGACCTGTTACTGGGTCTCAGACTGGTCCTGGCCTTCCTCAGCCCCTCCTGGTCCTCACAGACCTGTCCCAGGTCTCCTGTCCCCTGTCCTAGTCCTGCACCAGTCTCCTTGGCCTCAGAATGGTGCCTGTCCTTTGGACTTGCTCTAGGCCTTGGTTCTGGTGGTCTTAGCTAGTGCTTGACACCTCCACTTTGGTCTAGGACCAGTCTGCCAGCCCTCTGGCCCTTAGCCTGGTCCCTGATCTCTCTTCTGGCCTCTCCTTCCACTTGGAGGCACCCCCTGGGCATGCTAGTCCTTTGAACTTGCTCCTGGCCCCTGGTTTTCAGTCTAGGACCAGTCTCCCAGTCCTCCATCCCCTATCCCGGTCCCTGACCTCATTTCCAGTCCTTTCCCATCCTCTGTCTACCCCAGGATCCTAACTGGGTTAACAAGTTGGTAGCTCTGTACTCCAGAAGCCAAAACTGGTAGTCTTGGTTGAGACAAAACAATTAGAGTCTACCCCAGGATCCTAACTGGGTCAACAAGTTGGTACTCTGGTACACCAGAAGCCAAACTGGTGGTCTTGTTAGAGACAAATCAATTAGTGCATCACTCTGGTCCCTTAGCAGTCCTGGCTCATCCTGCCAGTCCCCAGACTTCCCTCAGCCTCAACCTGGCTTTGTAGCCTTGGACTGGACTTGCTAACTCCAGTCCCCCTATTTGTGTCTGGTTTTTTCACCTCTGGACTCCCTTATGACTGGTCTCCCCAGTCCTGGTCTTCCCTCCCTCACTAGGCCTTGTCAACCTTTGTCTGGCCTGTCATCTCTGGACTTCCTTATAGCCCCTGACTTGTTTTGCTGACTCTGGCCTTCCTTCTCTTGTTCAGCATTTCATCTCCAGACTTCCATCTCTGGCCTCCCTTGGCCTCCCTTGGCCTCTGATACCCCTTGGGTAGCTCTGCACTACTCCCCTGTCACTCCTTTGGCCTTTGGGCCTGTCCTCATCCCAGAACTACCCCTGAGCTCTACCTCAGTGCTATGGTCTTGGCCTAGCACCTCTCTCTGGTCCTTGGTGGACTCAGCCTTGGTCCCCTCTTGGTCTCTGACCCCCTGTTTAACTGGCCTTGTCAACCTGTTAGGAAGAGAAGTATCTAGGTTGTAGGGAACTGACTAGCCCACTCAATAGGCACCTGTTGGTGGCTGAGTGTAGTACAGTCACCTATCCCCACCTAATACTAAAGTTTGCTAACCCCCCTGACATCAACCCTGCCTTGGAGCATGAATTTGCTTGCAAGATACCCCAGGCCTTGGCCCATCTGACAAACCCCCAACTCTGCCAGTCTGTTTCCCAGCTCACCCACTCACCCCAGAATTTGTATGTTTGCAAGGCCCCTTTGGGTACCAGCTAATCTCACCTTCCCCCTAACCATCGCCACTGTCACCACACCATTAACTCTGGAACTCTGGTCCTACCATTCTCCTGACTCCAGTCTTACTGGTTGTCTTTCAGCCTCCTTGTCTTCTCTCAGGTTCCTGTTTCTGGTCTTCATACCCCCACTACCAACTCTGACACTCCTTACTACCCCTGTACTAGTCCGGCTTGCTCTTCCAGCTTTGTATCTCTGGTTTTAGAGCTTTTCCCAGCCTTGCAAAAGCTCCCTGGAAGCAGTCTTGACACCTGTTAAGCTGGCCTCTGCATTTCCAGTACTCAGATCTACAACTCTGGTGGTAGGCTCCTACTACCCCATCCAGTACTCCCCTTGATGGTCCTGGCCCATACCTTGTACCCCTGTAGACTTGGGAACTCTACCCTAAGAGGGGGATAAGGGACCTTGCTAGTGACCTGCTCTCTTCCAAACCCCTGTCTGTCACCTCTCTGGTGCCCTTGGCACAACCCCACTTGGTTCTTGCACACCAGTCCCTGGTTCCTTGGCCTGGTTCTTGCATACTGAAACACTCCCAAACCACCTGCCATGGGTTACTCCAAGCCCTTGGTATTGGTGTTGGTGCTCCAGTCTCACTACCCTGGCAGTCCTCAGCCTTAGTGGTTTCATTTCACTGGCCTCCTTTGTCTCAATCTCCTGTTGTCAGCCCTTTGGCTGGGTAACCCCTAGGCCACACCTGGTCTCCAGACCCCCTGAACTGGTCTTCCAATGGCTTTTCTCAGCCCTCAGGCTTTTTGCCACTGGACAACCCACCTCCAACCAACTCTAGACACCCCTAAACCAGACTCAACACCCAGACTCACCTCCTGCTGACACTCCTAGGCCTTCATTGAACTGGTCTCAGGACCTGCTGGTCCCCAGTTCATGCCTGTCTATGTCCAGCCTTTCCAGTTCCTTGTCTGAACCCAACCCTAGCTGTCCTAGACAGCCCCCAAGCCCTCTCCAGCTTCTGGAAGCTCACCTGGCCTGTTTTGTGTGCTTGGCACTTGGCCTTGCCACTCTCAGCCTCAGACTTCCACCTTACTACCCATGGTTACCCTGGTCTCAGTGTTAGCCCACTTGCCTACACTGTTTTGGCCTCCCATTATCAGCCCACCAGCTAGATAGCACCTCAGGTCACCTCCAGCCACCCCAACCCTCCCCAACACCTTTAGACCAGCCCCCAGGTAGCCCCTCTGGCCCTGACTGACTTCAGGCCAGTCCCCTGTTCGCCTTTCCAGCCTCACAGCCCTGTCCAACTCCAGACCAGTCTCCAGCTGGCCCTTCCAGTCCTCTCTGGCTCCCAACCTGCCCCCAGCTGTCCTGCTCTGGCTGCTCTCAGTCTTGGCCTCCAACTTTGGCTGCCCCAGGCATTGGGCTTCAGTTTCAGCCATCCTCAGTCTCAGGCTTTGGCTCTGACCCCTGTCTTCGGTCTCATTGTTTCCCCCAGCACACCTGTGATCAGACAGCATGTGCTTCAGCACAACTGGCTTCAGCCACCCTTAGTCTCAGCCTCTGGCTTTGGCCACCCCAGGCCTCAGCCTTCAGCTTCAGCCATCCTCAGTCTCAGCCTTTGGCTTTGACCCCTGTCTTCAGTCTCACTGTTCCCCTGGCTCTGGCCACCCCAGGCCTTGGCCTTTGGCTTCAACCACCCTTGGCCTTGGTCTTTGGCCTCAGCCACTCTCGGTCTCAGCCTTTGGGTTGACCCCACCCTTTGGTTTCCTGTTCCTTGTTATATGTCTTCTCTGTTTTCTGTTATCTTTCCTCTTTTCTGTAGATACACACTTTCAGACCCTGTGACCCCCTGGAGCAGACCTTGGACCCATTCCAGCCTGCTTGGCACTCCTCATGACCCTCCATACCCCTGCAGCTCACTTCTGGCCAAACCAATACTCCCAGACCAGTCCCCTAGCCTTTCCTGCACCCACCTGGCCTTTGTGTTGCTCCAGCATTGCTCAGAAGCACACTGGTACACCCCTGAAACATCTTTTGGTCATCTCTGGACCTCTCTGGACCCTCTCAGCCTCCATGTTGCCCTGAACTGGCTTTGAAGCACACCTCCAGTCCTAGTGACCCACCCCTGGTACATTTGTTGGACATTACTGGTCCCCTGTACATCTTCAGCCTCCAGCTTTCCCTGACCTGACTCTGAAGCACACCCCTAGGCCTTACCTGGTCATTCCTGGCCTGCATGTTGCCTTGACCCAGCTCCAAGGTGCAACTCCAGCCTCCTGAAACACTGGCTTCAGCTTTCACTGTCTCCAGAAACCCCTGCCCAGCTTGTCCAATCACTCCCAGACTCAGCTTTGCCTTGTCCCAGCCTGCTGAACCACCTGGCAGCATCCTAGGCCAGTCTCCAGCCCTCCTTGTTGTCGCTTCTCTGGCCTTGGGTTCCCAGAACATTCCTTGGTCTTGACCCTTGCCCCCAAACCCAGCTTATGCCATTCCAGTCCAAACTACTGGACCTCCAGTCATCACTGGCCTGTTTTCCAGCCCTCAGGCTCACCCTTGGCACTGTGTGTGCACTCAGACTCACTCATAGTCATGCAACCTCACTGCATAACCCTCTAAGCATATTTCCCTATGGAACCTCAAGGGTTCACTGAAAAAATCCATACTTGAAGTTTAGATCCATTTCTACACATTTGTTCAGGTTTGAAGTTGGAGCAGATGTCTAATCATTGTGTAAACAATTAGTATGGTTGAATAGCAGATGTTGTCCAAGATTGGAAGTTATGTCAACATGTGCAGTGTGGGGTGAAACTTTAAATTTTGTCCTAATTTGCATAACTGACAATACATGAAGTACTGCCAAAATTCCAGTAACAAATTTTACTTCAAGTCTAGAATTAGTGTTCCTACATGTGTCTACTGACAAAAACTAAGTAGAAAATAACTCAACCACTGCCTGAGTATGGGCAAGATGACTTAGATTGTTCACCTAAGTAGAAAATAACTAACATACAATTAGTAAAGTGTAAACAAATACAAGGGATGACTATATGTCAGCCACTGCCTGAGTATGGGCAAGACAACTGAGGGTTTTGTAAGTGAGAGAAGCAAAGTATATATATGTGAAAATGAGCTCATAAGAACAAGGGACAAGGGGTAAGAAAAGATACTAGCAGTGATACATAACCTGTCAAAAATAGAAGTGCAGGAAAAAGGCCAGTTCATCTAAGGTTTGTCTGCTGGCCACTTATGTAACCTTGTCACTTGTTGACACTCCCACTCAAGCAAAATTGAAGTCTCATAGCCTTGATGAACTTCCAATGTTGTTCATGAATAAGAGCCTTGGTCATGATGTCAGCTACCATGTCTCTGGTTGGGACATACCAAACAGCAGCTTCCTTATTTGCTACAAGATCATCCTGTACATGATGGTATTTCTGCTGTATATGCTTAGTCTGGGCCCAGAACTGTGGGTCCCAGCACAGGATGATGGCAGCCTGGTTTTCACAAAGGAGTTCAGTGGGTTGTGGTTGCCAATGTCCAGTTTCATCAAAGAAACCTTGCAACCACTGGAGGTGCTGGCCAGCAATGTTGAGTCCAATGTACTCTGACTCTGTACTTGACAGAGCAACCAATGACTGCTGCTTGCTAGCCCAGGAAATGGCTCCATTGTTTGAGATGAACACATAGCCAGATGTGGACCAGGAGGTGTCTGGGTCTCCAGACCAGTCAGCATCAGTGTAGCTGTGGAAGTCCATGTCCATGGAGATGTCTGAGCCATCATAGACTAACTCTAAGTCCTTTGTGGCTTGCATGTAGCATAGGACCCTCTTTGCCATTTCCCAGTGTGTCTCAGTGGGTGCCACACTGAAATGGCTGAGTACTCCAACTGGGAATGCAAGGTCTGGCCATGTTCTGAGCATGGAATACATCAGTGAGCCTATGACAGTTAGGTAAGACACATGCTGGCCTTTGATGGTTATCTCTGGGACTGGTGGTCCATCCTCTGGTGTGGCCACAGTCAGTTTTAGGTTATGTTGCAGTGGGGTGTACACTGGTTTGCAGTTTTTCATGCCAGTGCATTCTAACACAGTCTGGATGTACTGTGACTAGGATAGTGCAATGGTCTGGTTTTGCTGGTTACATTGGAGTTCAATCCCTAGGATGTACTTGGCCTCTCCAAGGTCCCTCATCTTGAAAGATGATGCTAGAGTGGATTTTACCTCATTCATGAACTTCTGGGAACTTGCAGCCAAGAGTAGGTCATCCACATAGACCACCAAGAAACAAACCTGTTGGCCCTTTTGGAGAACATACAGGCAGGTCTCAGCATCCAGCCAGGTGAAGCCAACTTCACCAAGTTTACAGTCAAGGGTTTTGTTCCAAGTCCAGCCAGCCTGCTCAAGCCCATAGAGGGAGTGCTTGAGCTGCCAGCAGTAACCTGGTTGTATTGGGACTCCAGATGGTGGGGACATGTATAATTCCTCCTCCAACTCACCATTTAGGTAGGCAGTGGAAACATCCATTTGGTCCAACTCCAGGTTATGCTTTGCTGCCAGTGCAACAATGATCCTTACAGACTCTAGGTTTGCTACAGGGGCAAAAGCCTCCTGGTAGTCTACACCCTCTCATTGGGTGAAGCCATGGGCAACTATTTGGAGTTTGTACCACTCTATCTTGCCTGCTTGATCATGCTTGATCTGGAAAACTGGCTTTGAGGTGATTGGGGTAACTCCAGCTGGGACTGGGACTATCTCATATACATGGTTGGAATTTAGGGAAAGTAATTCTTCTTCAAGGGCTGATCTCCAGAGGTGGCTATCTGGTTGAGAGAAGGCTTCATTGAGAGTCTGAGGGAGATCATCATATGATGGATTGGTGTCACATACCAAAGGTGTTGGTGAGGTGGACATGGATGCAACTGATGAATGGAGATGAAGACCATAGCCCTCATGTGAAGAAGGACAGCCAGAAATGTTGGAAGTCATCCCTCACACAAGAATGAGTTGTCAATGCCAAAGAAAAAGGAAGGAAGTGAGTTAAGCACCAGTAAAGGTTCTTAAGCACCCATGTACAGCATTCTTGTTTTCAACATATCTCCACCAATTCTGCAGATACTGACACCATTCCCACACTCACTTGTAGTGCTCAGCCATGCAATCCTATCTTCCAAAATTGGAAAGGATTTGCACACTCCACACATTTCTACAGCACTCCCTCCAAAAGACACTCATTTCACTAATTCTTCTGATATGGCCACCTCCATGTCGATCATTTCACTTGACCCCTTTGTTAGGGACCATGGCTACATATATCTACCAGGAGTTCCTACTAGCTTCCATCCTGAAGTGTCCTGGTACATCCTATCATCATCTGCCTCCTCTCAGCCCATCCAGCTTGGACAGCATGTTTTTTTTGTCAGTATGACCTCTAGGAGGATGTTCTTTGGTTGCCTCAGGTCTGTCATTCACTTGGAAAGGTCTCATGTGGTCATTTCAGTCTCTCCAGTCCAAGAAGCATATGGATCCTTCCTCCCTGCTCCCTGCAATGTCTTCATACCAGTCTTGTCCATCATTCTTCCAAAATTGCAACAGCTACAGTATCATCTACTGTTCTCCACTCTCCCTGATTGCATCCATGATGAGTATAATGCACATCTTGCCTCCTTATTGCAAGATACAGCAGAAGACACTCCCCCTTCATCCTCTCTTCCAACAGAGCCTCATTCATGAAGTTTTTATTTGCTTCCCTGAGAGGACAGTTAGGGGTGGAATGTTGCAATCCCCTATGCTCCTGTCACCCCACAGACCCCCAAAGCTTGACCCCTGTTGACATCTGACTCACCCTGTCCACTTTTGGATGTACTATATCAGCATCAGATCAGTGCTGCCTCTCTGTCATCCCACCTTGGCCCAGAAGTGATCTCTTTGAGATGTGACATGCACAGCCTCCCCCTAATGTGATTCCAGTGTGCTTTCCCAGTTCCTGACATTACTTGACTCATACTTTGACATTCTGACTGTCTTTGACTCACCTATTGCCAATACTTACCAATCTTTTGACCTTGCTTACTGATTCTTCACCTTTTGGCTTACTTATCCTTACCAATGCTCACCAATGCTTTCTAAGATGATTACCCACTGCTTACATTCCTTACTCATCAGTTACCAATCACTTACCAAGTATTTGCACCTTGTTTTCCATAGGCAATGCCCCTGTACTGTACATAAATCACTGTACTTAGATAGCTGAATAAGAAGAAGATGTCATAGAGCCCCTCTTGCTCACAGTTTATCATCACTCAGTAATTCATTCATCAGCTTCAATAGTTGAGACTTTAATAAGGGTCTAACTATTGTCTACTTTGCTTATTATCACCTATCATCAATCTACTTTGCTCCAAGTCCTCCCTGAGCTCAGTGAAGCTCAGAGCATTGAATTAAGTTGCCATCCATCCTTCTGTAGGCTGACAGCAGTCTACCCTATCACAATCTCTTGCATTCCTGCTCCTTCTTTGTCAGGAGCACCCCCAACCCTCAGCACTCATCTTTGAGTGTTGTAGCTTGCAAAAACCCTCCCAAATCAAAGGTTCTACCATCTAGGTACCACATAGGCACACCACCACTTGCTTTTATTGTCTTTTGTGTTGGTTTTGGTTGGTTTCCATCACTGATCCACACTTTGACTCACACCAGGTATTTATTGACTTCAGCAGCCAAGGAACCATATGTATGTAGCTTGTGAATTCTACAAATACCCTCAAAGAAGCCTCATTGAAGGCTGTGGTGAAGAAGAAGAAAAAGCCATTGCTTTCTACTGGTCACAAGAAGAAGAGGTTAGCCTTTGCTCTTAAGTATTAGCATTGGACTGTGGAGGACTGGAAGAGAGTTATATGGTCAGATGAGACCAAAATCAAAAGGATTGGGTCAGATGGACAAGAGTATGTGTGGAAAAAGAAGGGTGAAGGGCTTATTTCCAGAGAGGTCAAAGGTACAGTCAAGTTTGGAGGAGGTTCACTCATGGTTTGGGGATGTATAGGGCAGAATGGTGTTGGGGTCTTGAGTGAGGTTGAGGGATGGATGGATGCTGAACAATATGTGGCCATTTTGTAGGAAGGGTTGCTTCAAAGCATGGAGGAATCTGGAATTCCAGAAAATGACATTATCTTCCAACAAGATAATGACCCCAAGCATACCTCTAGAAGAGCCCAGAAATGGTTTGAAGAGCAGGATATCAAGTTTCTAGACTGGCCTGCACAATCTCCAGACCTCAACCCAATTGAACACACTTGGAATCACCTCAAAAGATCTCTCTCAGGTTATGAGAGTGCTCCTACAGGAGTTCATCAATTATGGGAAAGGGTGGTAGTGGAATGGGGGAAGATTTCTTTGGAAGAGTGTCAAAAATGGATGGAAAGCATGCCTAGAAGGGTTGAAGCAGTTATCAGGGCCAAAGGAGCTCATACCAAGTACTAGATAGTTGGATTTTTATAAAGTCAAAAAGCTGTCTGTATGACATGTCATATTCAAATGGTTGCTATTCTATCAATTCCTATCCAAATCACTTAATTCTTGGACCCATAGAAAGCCAAGAGTAAGTACTTTATTTCATACATTCATGGTTTAGGGCTAGGGTTAGGGGTTATTGTGTTTAGTCATAACTAGTGTAAAACATGCAAACATGCAGACAGTTTTTGAGCCACTGTAATTCCAAGGCAAATGGATGTCTCTGCCAAGATCTGATTTGGATAGCTGAAATGACCACATAAGACCTCTCTAACCATGTGACAGACCTGAGGTGACCAAAGAATGTCCTTCTGGAATTCATACTGACAAGGAGAACATGCTGACCAAGCTGCATAGGATGGGACAGGGCTGACAACAATGGAATGAACCAGGGGGCTTCAGGGTGGAAGCCAGTGGGAACACCTGGCAGATATACATAGCCACTGTCTCTGGCAAAGGATTCAAGTAAGATGATTGACAAAGAGGTGGCCATATCTGATGGCCTTAGTGAAATGAGCATCTGATGGATGGTGTGCTGTAGAAATGTGTAGGGTGTGAGGATCCTTTCCAAACTCAGAAGGCAGGATCATGTGGCTGAGCACTTTAAGCAAGTGTGAGAACAGAGCCAATATCTTTGGCAATGGTGGAGATATGGTGAAAACTGGCATGCCATACATGGGCACTGAAAACTTTTGATGTGTGCTTAACTCACTTCCTCTTTTCTCTCTAGCACTGATGACTCATTCTTGTGTGAAGGATGACTGCTCACATCCAGCAGTCCTTCTACACATGAGGGCTTTAGTCTTTATCTGCATGGCATGGCATGTAACTTGTCAATGAGTTAGGCAGAGTCAGCTGCAACCATGTCCACAACACCTTTGGTGCATGATAGCATGGGCATTGGCATGCAAGGATGGCTGGGTAATATCATCACCAAATGCAGATTATGTCCCTGACCCACACATTTTCAATGACCAGGACCTTCAATTCCAAGCTGATGGTCAGTTTGGGCTGGTCAACTGCTTTCAATGGCCTCAAACATATGAGAAGGAATATGAATATTCAATGTGTGTTCCCTGAAAGGATGTGCTCCCCACTCTTGGTATTGTGTGGGACACTCTTACTCCCAGTGACTTCATTGTTCCAACTGGCTCTGGATTCACAGTAGGCACCCTTCAAGAGGGGAAAGTCAAGGATTTTGAGGATGGACTTCAAGCCTTGTGAAACCACTATCACAAGCTCTGAGATTAACCCATCAGACAGGAAGTCATGTGTATCCAGGTCTGCTTGGCTCAGCACCAGGTGATGCACTTGTGGCACCACCCCCTCCTATATTGTGATCTCATCATTTTTGTTGGCCAGCTGCAGTGTACATTACTTGACATTCATGCCATCCTTGACTTCATCAAAATTCTTCATCCACTTCTCCTAAACCCACCCTTGCATCTTGTGCACATCAATCTGATCTGGATGGGGTGCTTCACAAAAGATACCCAAGTATGCAAGTCACAATACTTTGCCAGGGTACCCATTTGGTAGTATTGCAGGGAAGCATTCATCCCTCCAACCATGAACATTGTCCAACCAGTGTGGCTCACATACACTGACCATATTGTTAAGCCATGTATACAGAAAATGGGGTAGCTAAGCCATTTCAAATTCTCCATTGTGGCCCAGGCAATTCCCTCCACCACTTCCAAACTCACCATAGCTATAAGGCTCCTTCACAGAAGAGCCAGAGTCCACACCTGCCCTACCCACTGCCACATATCCATCCTCATCAAACACATCCTCAAGTACTGGCAGGCAGTCCACCATGACGCAGACCAGAACTGCAAGACAAGTTGTCAATGGCAGCCCTTCTAGAGGAGTGTAGCCATTTGTATTTTGCTTGTCTCATTGCTAACCAAGTGGTAGTGTAGCCCCCCCAATGATCAACAGGTGGACAGGGAAGATGGGATGAGCCCAACCATCCTGAAATTCCACAGGCACACAGCCTGTTCAAGTCAGCTGATTGGCTGAAGTGGAAAAATGCCATAAATGCAGAATTAAAGAGCCTAGAGGAAGCACACACCTGGGATGTCATTGAGCACCCAAAAGGTGCAAACATTGTAGGATGCAAATGGGTTTTTAAGATCAAATGCAATGCTGCAGGAGAAATCAAGAAGTACAAGGCCTGCCTAGTCACCAAGGGATACTCCCAGATACAGGGTGTCAACTACAACAAAACCTATGCTCCCATTGCAAGATTCACATCACTAGGCACTATACTTGCAATCACTGCATGCAATGACTGGGACATTGATGTCTTTGATTTTCACTTGGCATTCCTAAATGGCAAACTCAGAGATGGTGAAGACTGTACATGGAGCTCCCTGAGAGCTATGCTGTAGGGCAGAATTTTTCCTGCCCAGTTTGGAAGCTAAATGTCACACTACATGGTGCAAAACAAGGCACACTCTGGTGGTACCAGAAGCTATGTGCTACCCTTGTAGGTCTTTGACTTATTAGAGCACATGTGGACCAGGGAGTATTTTATGGTTGCATTGGATCAGAAATCCTTATTCTCACCAGCCATGTTGATGACTGCACTGTAACAGGCAGTTCACCATTGTTAATCTGCTCATTCAAACAGGAGATTAGCATTCATTTTAAAATCTCTGACCTAGGGCCCATCAGTTGGCTACTTGGGATGAAGGTGACACAGAATAGAGAAGCCTGCACCATATCATTGTCCCAGCAGTCCTACATTGAGGCAACTCTGATGAAATACAACCTCACTGACTGCAAGCCTTCCACAATCCCAATGGACCTTGGAATAAAACTCACTCTCTTGTGGGGAAATTCTACAGTCAGCTGAAGAAGCTGCACACATGAAAAACATACCCTACTGTGCTGCTGTAGGCTCCCTCATGCACCTTGCTGTTGGAATGCACCCAGACATTGCATTCACTGTCTCCACAGTTGTGCAATTCAATACCCAACATGACTCACTGGGAAGCCATAAAATGAATCTACAGGCATATCTCAGGCACAAAAGTGCTCACATTGACATTTGGAAATACAGAACAAGGCCTTGAGGGCTATACTGATGCAGATGGAGCTTTGCAGGAGCATTGACAGGCTATCAGTGGATATGTATATCTACTAGATGGAGGAGCTATCAGCTGGGCTTTGCAGAAACAACTCATCACACTCTCCACTGCAGAAGCAGAGTACATCACAGCAACTCACACAGCCAAAGAGGGCTTATGGCTTCAACAATTCATCAGGGAAGTTTTCCACCCACTCAAATATGCTACCATGCTTGCACAAAGCACATTGACATACAATACCATTTCATTCATTTTGCTGTGGAAAATCATTCTTTTCACCTTATTTATTGTCCTACTGAGGACATGGTTGCTGATACCCTTTACTGAGCATCAAGGTGAAACATTTTGCATCCCCACTTGGACTTCATTCTGTTTGAGGGGGAGTGTCAAGAATGTGTTCTGGAATTATGGTAGTGTCTCAGAATTTTGCCCAGAGGGCTCAGAATTTCTCCCTGACCTTCAGAATTAAATTCTGACATCACTCTGCTTATTAATTACAGTACTATAAATTTTCTGCACCATTATTTTCCACCTCAGTGACTACTTCATGCACTGAGGTGAGCATAGTTATATTTCCACTTGTTTACTTGGTACTGATGTAGCATAAAACTCATACCTTCATTAGGTACTAATATAGTGACTACCTTGTGCACTGAGAACTCACACCTTGGTTAACATGGGCCATTTTATAGGTTAGGGAACAGGCAAAATGTATGTCAGAGTACTCATACAGGTAAAGTAGGATCAAGAAGCAAATGAGAAGATAAGTAAGACTGTCATAGAGAATTCACTGTCTGAACATATGGTCAACAGTGTCAGACCAAACCCTTACATTCAAGCACTGCTTCTGAACATCCAGATGCATTTTTGTTTGCATCCACAGCAGTTTTCTTTTAATAGAAAAAATAGGTCCCTAGGACTGTGTCTACTGCAACTGATTGTGTAAATGCTGCCTGGCCTAATCCAGAATGAGCCAAACCCACACTGCATGCAACAGTATTCATCTTATTTCCTATGTTTAGGTCCATTTAGATCTCAGGTGTGGCCGTGTAGTCTAACACACATCCATACACCTCGCGTGCAACTCGTCTCCATGTTTCCCTACACACTGCATACTCCTCCGCATACACCACCTCCAAATGATGGAGCCTTTTTCCAATGATAACCAGGCTATGCAACGGCTCTCCGAAACTCTCCGGGGGTTGCTCACTAAGTTGCTCGAGCGTCCCGCACACGATGCGCTGCCGCGTATTATCGGGACCAGCATCATCACAGCCAACGCGCGAAAGTGCGATGGCAAGGGTTGTCTTTGGTGAGAGAACATTTTCGGCGCGGAGAGATTCGATCTCTAGGAGTTGTGATACGGCTTGGGGAATGGACATGTACCGAGGCGGTTCGTATATCTTCCTTCCTCTTTATTATTATTATTATCTCTCCTGTCATTCCTATTTTTCCAAGCCAAGAACACACGTAACGTACCGTGCAAGATTTTCCTCGCTCTGTTCTTTCACTTTAATATCCAGCAACACGAGCGTATGCAATCCCAACCCCATATTCTCGCGTATGCGATCGTAAAACGAATCGGGTTTCCAGGTGTCGGTGAAAAATACGAGAGAGACCGCCTGTCCGAAGTTGTATAGTTGGAGCCCGCATGCACCGACGGCGTTCATGATCGATGCGTTGTGGATCACGCGAACGGGGATGCCAGATGAGCGTGCGCGAAGGACGATGTCGACGTGGGTCGTTGCGCTGGTTGTGGGGCGTAGTTTAGATAGACAGATGGACAGAGATGAGGAGACGCAGGACGTTACCCAAAAGGATCGCCGACGACGAGTAGTGATACGTCGTGTTTATCTGCCCCTTTCAAGATTTCCTCTGCCTGTGTCTCGACCATGTCGCGGTCGGCGATGATGACTTCTTTTCCATAGAACGATTCCTTTCATACCTTGTAGTTAGTGTGGTCATTCCAGATTCATGCACATTGTTGTTGGACGGTACACTCACCAGACGTTCCTTGTTGACCAAGAGGATGCTTGTATATGCTTCCAGATATACCCGCGACGACGATTTCACTGCCTGATACAGGTCCCATCAGGGCTATTCAGCAGTGATAATGCGACCTTTCCAGCGTACCTCCAGTCCACGCACGGTGATGTCTTTTTCATCGCAGAGACCAAGCCCAATGATGTACAGCATCGTCGTAGTCGGACAGTCAAAGATAACTCAAATCTCTTGATAGACTCGACTAATAATCCAATCGCATCGCATTATCCTTATAGTAGTGGTACATATGATCATACAACATACACGTTCTCCTTCTGTAATTGATATCCCTCCAATCGCTTGAAATACTCCAGCCGATCACGTCGTTCCTGTTCATATCTCTGCTACAACATCAGCATCGACATACCTTAGAAAAGTGAAGACAAGTTTCCCACCTCGCGTGAATCATCTGACATTCCAAGTACATCCCCCAACGGTCTTGACTTCCTCTTCCCCTTGGTATCTTTATTGCTCTTTGCACCGACCGTCTTACCCCGACCGCGCCCACGGGTGGTGGTGCCCTCTTTAGTCTTCACGGTACTCCTCGTCACCTTGGCAGGTTTCACTTGTTTAGCAGGCACTGCCGTGTTTGCTCGAGAATCAGAGCGCGTGGTCGGTCTCGCAACAGGAGACTTAGACTTCGTCTCTGCATTCGATGTCGCGGATCTCAGCCGCGTTCGCATCCTCCCAATGCCACCACTACCTCGTTCAGTCTCACTGCGATCTCGTGCTGGATGGTTGGCTGCTGCGGCCTGCCGCGCACTCCGCCGTCGCGGGCGGACAGGGGTAGCCGTGTGTGATGACGGCAATGATTCGACGGTGTTCTGATGATGAACAGATGGTGTCGAAGATGGTGTAGGTATGCAATTGCGTGCCTTTGTCTTGACACGCTTGGAAGCCGGTGCCACTTTGTGGCTGTCCTTTCCGATCGGCTGCTTACCTCGAGCTTTGGCAGTCTGAGCTCGCGTATGCTTCCGCACAGGGGTAGCATTCTGCGCCATTGTCCGAGTTTGCACTGGTCCACTTATACGAGGCCCGCTCGTAGAAACAATGGACACCTTGACAGGTGATGGACTAGAAGGTTGACTACCACCTGCTGAACTCTCTTCTGGCGTCAGAGACGCGACCCTTTTGCGCTTGCGCGGTGTGCGCAGTGGGTCTGGGAATGTAGTCTGAGAGTGTGTGGTGCGGGGCTCTGGCATTGGTTCATGAACACTCTGCTGGCCCAACAATGGCGCAGCAGGTATGAGTGGACAAGACGACGGCCCTGCGACGGGTTCGTCGAGATACAAGTCGTCGATATCTTCATAATTGGTGGGTATGGGCTCTTCTGGCCGCGCAGAAGATGACCGTACGGGTGCGGTGGGGGTATCAGATAAGATATCCGTGTTGCGCGGAGGTGACTTCACGGCGCGTATGCCCGCCCTCGATGTGGGTTTGCGTACAGGTGGAGGGGCTGCAGCACGCTGTGCCTTGAGCACGCGCTCGATGGCAAGAAACCCAAATGGGTCTGAATCGGATGGGCGAACGGGAGTGCTTGTGAGTTCATATTCATATCGGGCACTGGAATTATGACCGTGGGCTCGTCCGTTATCAGACGTAGGCAGGGGTGAGCTGGGCGGGAGAGAAGACGACGGTAGAGTGGGATGTATCCAGTTGGGTGGGTCTGCTGGGTACGCGGGTGGCTTTGGTTTCTTTGGTCTCCGTGGTGGTTCTAGTGTGCTCTGCGCAGGTCTTTTGAGCGTGTTCTTTGATATGCGAACGGGCGACGGTGTGGGTGGGAAGAAGAACTGGTCTGTTATGTCGCGAAGGACCAAATCCTCTGAGATGTGGTGTGACATTGGCGTACGCAGCAACGACGAACGCGGTGCAAAGGACAGCGCAGGCAGGGGCCTCGCATCTTCGTCAATGTTGATGATGGGCGTGTTCTCGTCGTTTTCTATCTCATCGTCTGACAAATTCACGATGGACTCGTTCTCATCCTCAACAGGTTCTGTGGCTTGCACTACCTCCTCCTCCTCCTCCTCTTCCTCGTCGCGGGACCGGGTTCGTCGTTGTACATTGCGAGTGCGGGGTACGCGTGCCCTCGGCATGGTGGGTGGGGTGGACAATGCGTGGGAAAATGATATCTCTGAGTTTGGGTTTATTTGGCGGCCCGTGACTCCAACGCTTTACTTGGTTTCCACTGTGCCAGGCTTCTAACAACTCTAGTTGGATTTTGCAAGAGCTGCACTAACATTGTATGCTGACGTGACACAGACTCTAGCTGGCGCAGAAGGTGTGTATTACGAAGCTTTCGATGATAGGTAATCGATAAGCAGTCTCCGGTGGGCTGCGGTAGCCACGCATTAACTCTTTCACCCATGCTTATCTGAGCTCCTTGGACGGAAAGGTTTCCTACTTCCCATGCGCTCGTGTTTCTTCCAATGTAATACTTAATCAAATAGTATCAATGGATCACAAGGACTCTGAGACCACCTGCGGTCCCTACGTCTCGTAGCTACTTTTTCAGTGCTACGGCGTGCTACTCTCACCTAAGGATCGCCACTTCTGAGGGAGTTTTGATTAACCAGCGAGCGCACAAAGTGATAGATGGGATAAAGAAAAGAGATAGTACCTACAGAATTCGGCAGTGGAACCCCCTTCGCCCTTCAGACTTATTCGACTTACGACCCTAAGCCCTCTATCTGGCTTGTGACTTTACATAAGTGAAATACCTTCTACTGGTCACATACACGCTGCATGATAGCCAGCCTACGTTGTTCATGATTATGGAACTCACCGATACGCAACGGTAAGTCAGTCCCTCCATCCTTTCTAATCCGGGCGAGCCTAGGTGAATCTAGTGTGCCACCGCCGTCTGGCCACCTAGTCTGGTGACCAGGCCATATGGTATTAATGAGGCAGGCCGTCGATAGAAGGCCTCAAACTCAAAGATAAATCAAGTGGCTGGCGCTGCGCCAGCTCCCACATAGACAGCGGTGATTCTAGTCAAACCATGTCCCATGTTTTGTACTGGCCAGGCCGGATTTACTTCTATCCGCTCGGCAACACTTCTGCTATCTGCCTCACAGAGGAATTGCCTCCAGAACGCAAGGCGGATGTGCTGTTCCTTGGTGGTGGAGATCCTAGGAACATTTTGTACACGGTGTACGCTGATGCTTCGCTGTCGAATGGTACGGTCTCGTATCATGCAGTGAATTTTTTTGCCCCTGACTTTAAGAATAATAGAACCTCGCAAACTTGACGTCACCTGCTGCGATTGCGAGGCAGCTGTCCTTGGTAAGTGCTGGCAATTTGAGAAAGTATCACTTTGCCCATGTCATTTTTTAATAGCTCGCAACACGTTACTCTTTACGCTCTTAGTCGACGATGGCGCAGAAGGTAGACTTTCCAGCATCTGGAACGTATTTTATCACATGATGCTGGATGAAACATCGCTCTCGTTGCTCATCGAGCAATGTCGCAAGCTGGTTCCGCTTGCGGAAAGTCTGGATTCGTGGAGACAAGGTCCTTATGCGCACATCGTCAGCATGTGCAACTCAGATACCCTTTCGGAGATTGGTCGATTCTGGAAACTTTGGCTTGGGACATCGAACTTCAATGCTACGCAAGCTAAGCGTTTCAAGGAGAACTTTCAGAATGGAATGAACAGCGTACAGAAGCGATTTGAAGCCAGCATGGTAGTGACTCCTGTGCGTTCAGCGGGACCTCTCGCACAAGTAGCACTACTCGCTGTTTCGGAACCATTCAAGCGGTTTTGGGCGACTGGGGTCACGGACGACGGGTTCCCAGACGTGAAGCCAGCAAACCACCTCAACCCTACCTTCGCATTCTCTCTGTTCGGAGACGAGTTCGCTGTACACTATGGTACAGACCCCCTCTCGAGTTTTCATCTCGCTGAAGCTCTAGCATCTTCTGGTCTGGAGTTATCTAACCAGACAGGGTTGGTAATCCCCAAAATCGTGCGGACTGCTCGCCAGCAGTTTAACACCTGGTGCAAGGCCGTCATACGCCGTATCCACAATACAAGTGCGTCCTCAGCATCCTTGACGGTGCGGATGTATGCTGGCGAGGCACTTGCGTTCTGTCAAGCACTCTATTCTGTTAGCAGGCCCTCCGTGGGGCATACTCCGATATTCATCGCGCCGTGGAGGCGATTAGTGGTACAGCTTGACGACACATTATACTCCCCGAATGCCCATTCGCCTGCTCCGACTTCGTTCAACGTAATCGACACGTCTAATCTCATTGATCATGTCGGATTGTTGAACCTGCTCGCGGTTACCATTCCCCTCCTCTCCGACTCTCCCTCATCAACACTCTACACAGAAGCTCTACTTCCTGTAGGTGATTCACCTGCCCAACGTATCCTGGACCAAGTGTGCGGTAACCTCTCTACCATATCGCTCCTGTTAGGTGTCGTCCCTTCTGCATATATTTCCCGTTTCAACACACGTTCCAACACCTCCGAGACCATGATACAGGCCATCTTGCGCTCTTACACCCAGTATCATGAACGTCTTGCTTGGAAACGTATCAGTTTTGGACATTCCTCCGATAGTTTACAAGAAGCCGAACTTTCGTTTACCCCATCCCAACTGGCCAGAACTCTGTTCGACATATACTCGAGGATGTTCTCTGATCAAGATCTAGGAAAACAGAGGGCCATCATGTCTCTTGATGAATCTCAGATGGCGCAGAAGATACAGTTTTCAGGGATTATCCATTATACCCGCCGCAGCTTTGCTCTGTTGATCGCGCATATCAGCACAAGAGTCCGCTGCGACTGGAACCGAGTCATCAATGATCTAAAGGAGTTGATTCTGAACGACCGTACGCCTATGGGCGGAGGAAATTTTTTTCATGAAATGGCTTGTCATCTGTACCTCGCAGGTTTCCGCCTTCCGTGGTCTAACCCTACCGAAGTACAGAGATGTCGCTCTAATGAAGACCCCCCCATTTTCAGGACGTGGAGCGCGGTTCCCGAAGTCGTAACGGTCGTGCTAGTCGTTCCACGTCACGCTATCGCCAAGATACAATCTGACCTTTCGGACATTGGTACGCCAACTTTGCAATGCGAAATACAATTCAACCTCAATTGGAGTGCCTTCGCATGTATCTCTGCTTCGTTTGGCAAGCTTGAGGTATCAGGCGAGGGCGAGAATAAGGTGGCAGCCGTCGTGGAAGACACAGCTGGGATCAAGGGCATGTCGCCTTTGATCGTCTCCTTTCCTATGCTTTCTATCTCTCTCATGGTTATGTCGGGAGGGACAGTTGGCCTAGTCGTCCGCCCCACTGTCGGAACTGCTCCATTGGTGTCAAAGTTAGGGCTAGAAATGTGCCTGTTCAAGGCTCTGTTGACCGATGGACGATATGCCCATGTCCTAACAAGTGCACCAATATCCGCCAATGATAGGATCAGCTGGGAGCCCCCGCTTGTACCTCCTGAATCGCACGCGATGACTCGGAGACATCCGATCCATGTAGAAATGGACCAGTCCAATACCCAAATACAGTCCCTCACCGCACACATCGACATCGTAGACCCTGTAGGACAGGCTTCACTTTCCAGCGGTTGCGCAGTTACTGTGGAGCAATGGTCTCTGAATAAAGCCAAGATACACGTGGATCAATATCAACATATCATCCCCTTCCCTCTCCCCGTCGACGCAACAAATGCCAAACTTCGCATAGCACGGAAGTCGAAGTATGTCGAGGTGAGGTTCATAGGCACATTCCATGATCCGTGGTTCACATTGGAACAGGTGGTTGCGCCAATGATACTGACACTCAACGTCAAGGAAGAATCCAATATCTCGGAGAATTTCAGAACGGCCTTTGATTGTGGTATTCCGACACTCTGGAGTATGCACCGCTTGAATTTGGACCGTTGCCCGTCCTTCAAGCTCTCCACGAGTCGCAAAGCGTTCGACTGGCTTGGAACCCACGTCCGATTTATGTTTTCGCAAAGGGAGCGCTTGTTGCGTAAACGGCGCGCGTTTCCCGGATCTACTCCTGACACATTTATGAATTTGAAGGACTCCCTCTACACTATTTTCACTTCCACCACCGGATTGGAAGGGCCCATTCATACTGAGTTTACCTTGTGGAACCCTGGAGAGAAAGGATTCTACGCAATGATTCTCGTTACCGATATCCGACTTGATGTTGGCTCCCACACGGTCGTAGCTGATTCATGGATCATACCGGGGTCGAATGGTATTCGGGACAAATTGATGAGAGAGATAGCAGGGAAACTTTTTATCAAAACAGATGCCAACGAATCCGAAGCATGGAGACATTTGCTTCCGTTGTTAATCGAGCGGTGCCGCACTTGGAAGCACAAGTCAAGTTGCGAGTACCTCGTTCATAACTCTATTCCTCTCTACCCAGGTGCTGGGTCGGACGCAAACAAGGTGCCGTGGTGCTCTTGTGGGATGGGCATCGGGACGGAAGTGTTGAGGGAACGGTACGGCAGCGTCTCGGCCAAGTACGCGACGAGGGCAGCAATCAGTCCGTTATTCGCTGTCTCGTATATGGAAAAAATAGAGGTGAAGACAGACGACCCGGTTGACCGCTTGAAAAGGTGCGCCGCGTGTGGAAAAGGGGGCGTTCCGTTGTCTGTATGCTCCAGGTGCAAGAGGGTCAAGTACTGTTCAAAAGATTGTCAAGTAAAGGATTGGAAAACGCACAAGAAGAACTGCGTGATGACATGAGCCCACGGTAACAGCACCCATGTCATCGTTATATTTTGTACCTACACTGTAAACCCATCTTCCGTAACACATCAGGGTTCCATCGCGTTCCGTTCCATATGTACTCTCTTTTCTTTTTTTTCTTTACCACTTATACTGTTGTCTTTCCGTCACTGCGCCAGTGTGAAGTACTGTACTCCTTCCTCGTTCTCATTCATATGAATGGCACCGCTACATACAACATAACACTTGGATTTTTTCCCGCCACTTCTAATCAAACCTCAACAACTTCAAAGTGAAATATCCCCACTAATGCATTCTCAGCATACTGAATAAGTTGGGTCGCAGGTAACTAAGGTTTGTCCCATGTTAAGCGGGCAATTGGGGTCACTGTTACCGTAATCACAGTAGCCCAGGTATTGCCCGTAGTTCTGTCACACTCGTTATTAGATGCTTGTCATCCACAAGAAATATCGGACTGCGTTCGTGCACGCACCCAATAAACGCAGAATGGGCCCGTATACACTTCATTACCCCCGGTATAACTGAACAAAGATACATTTCAGCAACCCTCCCTGGGCCCATGCGATGCGAAATGGGTTACTCACGCGCAAGTGGTCTCGCCCCCGAGACTGCAAATGGTTTGAAGGGACTGGCCATCTACCGTCGCTGGACATGGAATACACGTATTATCTGCGTGCACGTATGCAGCAATGGCAAGGAGAACGAATGTTGTCGTGAGTTGCATCTTTGCACTTTGTGGGGGTTCCTAGATTCAAGTGAGGATTTTATCATTCTTTTATACTTCCAGTTGCATGGATAACTGGTACTTTAAGTCTTATCGAACATTTTGGGCACGACAAGTGACTTGTAACGGTTGGCTTCACCTCCTACGCGTGGCAGTCGTGGCGATAACGACCAAGCCTGAAGAATTCGACTTTCCACGAAGTATGCTCCATCGCATTTCTACTTCGTTACATGGTCCCTAGGTATTTGCAACCAATATTGAGTACGAACCCGTACATTTCAAACTCGAGGATGACGACCTGCCCGATGACGATGGCGTTGCCACGTACACGTGCTTGAGGTAGGTGCTAATTATCAGTCTCTCACCTAACAGACCCACGAAAGGATCACATCTTGGGAAACTGCTCAGCGCCCGGCAGGTTGTACGAGTGAGCTCTGCGCTCCAAGTCGCGATCAGACAAATTGAGGCATCGCCATTCCGGGTTGAAAATAAAACATCGCGCCCAATGCTTTGTGTGTCCCATGATTGATTTGCGTGTTGTGGGCGACACTAAGAGCAGCACGTGTAAAACTAGATAACATATGTTGGACAACCGGATAAGCCAACCCGGCAAATCGTGCTCCTGAAACAGTAGGTTACGGTCAGGACATATTGATATATTGTGTCCGGCACACGTCGCAAGATTTACGTGTCGTTTGGAATGTGGAGATCGGAACGAGATGCGACATGAATCTTTGATGAACGAGACATGACAGCAGGAGGAGCCCACTATCAACGATCTTTCTTTTTCTCTTTACAGCATTGTTTAGGTAAATCCGCCTATTTTTCTGGTCTTCGCTATTCGATGCTATTCGTCTAGGCGCGGAAAATGATCTTAATGCTGTCACTGTCTATCGGCGTTCTTACGCATTTTGCCATCAATTGACAAATTCTTTCGACGTTCCGATCTAGGACAATATGTGCACCAACATCATGTGAGTTTTATTGTTTTCTATTAATGCTTGCTACCCGTGGACCACAGCTACTGGATTCCATGTACCAGCACGGAACATCCTCATGGCCATTTGCCGGATGTTTACGCTAGAGGTCACTCCCTTGCGACTAGCTGGACCTACATGTATCGCCATATGTATAACTGGATAGGCACGATCTCATCGATGGTGGTTAAAGATATAGACATCCACCTGGCCAGGGTGCCAACGCTCAGACGTGACTGGGGCCCATGACTAAGTGTGACACGAGTTGACAACGAGCGTCATAGCTAGCACAGAAGGTGAGCATTACGCTGCTTTAGATGGTAAGTAATCGATTAATGCGTCTTCGTTAGCCTTCGGTAGCCACTTTCGCGGCTTCGCTTGTCTTTATCTGAACTCCTGTCACAGCAAGTCTCCAGCCTTCCAATGATCCCTCGTGTTTCCTCCAATGTAGCGGTTTCTGAGGTCACTCAGGTCTCTGCGTCATACAACTGGTGACAACATGGGTTAGCTGTTTTTCCAGTGCTGGTGAAGGGTAATTCTGTCCATGACAAGGCACGCACAGTACCAAGGGCCGCCAATTCTGAGGAAATTTGTTTAGTTAATTAGTGAGCACGCGAAGTAATAAATAGTATCAAAAAAGAGATGGATAGGTACATAGTAGTACTGTCCCCTGAGAAAAGAAGGGGGGGTAAACCTCTTCGTGTGCATGTCTCATACTCGACTTACGACCTTTTTGGCACTCTAACCATTGTTGATCATCAAAGTGGCTCTGGATCCGCTTCGACGATTCTGGCGGATTCAACAAAACTGTTCATTGTCTGTGCCCAGGATTAACTCCAAAATCAACAAGGGAATCTTCTAAAAGCACACGTCGCAGCTGTGTAAGGTTGCTCCCATGCTAAGCTGGCAATCACCGGCGTTCTGCTACACTCATAATTAGACGCTTACCATCCACAAGAAACATTTCAAGACCGCGTTCGTGCATGCAGGAAATAAAGGCAGAATGGGTTCCCATATCCGTTATGACTGAATAAAGCTACATGTCAGCAACCCTGCTTGGGTCCACAGTGCACCGCGAAGTGGACTGCTTACGCGCAAGTGGTCTCGCCATCGTAACTGCAGGAGAAGACAGGGGTTTGGCAATCCATCGTTTCTGGAAATGCAATACACCGGTCTGCGCGTACAAATGCAATGGCAAGGAGAACGAAATGTTGATGTTGTCTTGAGTTGCATCTTTGCGAGGGAGTTAGTGAGGTCGTGAGGATTTCATCATGCTTTCACAGTATTTCCAGCTGCATGGACGACTAGTACTCTGTCTTATCGAAAATTTGAGGAACGACAAATGACTCGTAGGCTGTAACGGTTCGCTTTAGCTTTTGCACTTGGCAGCAGTAGCAGCGCTTGGCGAACGTCAGGCGGTATCTTACAACCATAGGCTGGGGGGGGATTATCTTGCGGTGGAGTGAGGCGGAACTGTCCACAGATACGACGAACCCACTAACCGGACGCACATGAGAGGAATGACCAAGCCCGAAGAATTTGACTTTCCACGAAGTACGCCCCATCGGATGGTTTGCTTTGGTTACGTGGTCTATGGGCACCTGCAGTCCATATTGAGTATGAACCTGCGGGTTTCATACTCAAGGATGACGAGGTGCCCGATGGTGGTGGAGCTGCCACGTATACATGCCTGAAGTAGGTGCTAATTATCGATTTCTCACCTGATAGAAACCACGACTTAGTATTAACCTCTTGTTATCAGGGTTAAGTTAGCTAAAACACCTTGTTTCTTCGCCAACGCACTCGACTTGTAGCGAATTGTCACACACACCACGCGTGTCTAGTGTAGATGCCGGTTACCTCCGGTAGCAAACATCCATCCGAGCGACAAGCCTGAAGCACTGCCACCCTGCCTTTCTGCATCAGACGAACACCCCCCAACAGACCGTCGCTGCTCCCACTCCAGCTCCTCGCCCAATTGTCATTCCTTTCGATTCACTCGTCGTTCCTTTTATTCCTACAATAACCCAATGCATCAACACCTAGGCCTCCAACTAAACCCTTCGAGCAGTGCACCATATTCTACTACAGTGTCCAGAACTGATGCAGTAGTGCCCCATCAGACCCTTCAGCCGTCGCAGCCAGGGCGCCTGCAGACCAGACAAACCACCAGGAATCAGTCCCAAGCACCACCCCCTCTGCTGCTCATCCAACAACCAACCCAATCTGAGTCATCGGACTCAGTGACAACTCAGCCCCACGCAGCGCAGGCTGCACAGCCACAAGTCCAGCTGACCGCACCAGCGCAGTCAACCAGGCAAGCCAATATCCCCGACCCACTGGCCGATCACACGACAACAAACCTGGACCCCCCAACACCAGCAACATACGAAGCCATTATAGCAGCCTTAATGGATCAGCTCAACAACCGACGCGACCAGGAGCAGCCCACTCCCCCAGGCAACCATAACGCTGGAACTCAGACACCATTAGTGGCCGATGCAATGACCCTAGAGCGAATTCGCGAAGCCGCCACCTCCCGCAAGGAGGATGCCAAACGAATTGTCCTCCCACCAATTCGACCGGGCCTCAAAGTCAGCCCTTTAAGCCTTCGTAAGTCTTGACCTTGTTCCCATGCTATTCATAAACAATGGATTGGTTATCACCTTTGTGCCACCACACCGTTTAACCGTCACCGCACACTGTAACCGTTTTCTGCTCACCGTAATACTGTTTCCACCGTACTGCCACTTTGCTACACTGCCACGACCTTGCCCATTGTTACCTCTGAACCTACCGAGCACAGTCTGACTGGTGCTCCACAGCAATCTCGTCTAGAGTTGAAGAAGCATTCAAAATGTACCGTTATGTACCATACTCCCTCTTAACCCTTTCGGCCCGTGCCAAAGTGAACATGAAAGGCGAGGATGCAGCTTATATCCTCACACCGGAGGGCTTTGCGACAAAGTCACTCGATTGGGCGAATGAACTGTCCATATCTGCTGCAGATTGGATAAATGCTGCATGCACTGCAGAAGAGCGTACTCGCTTCCACCATGGGGAAGAACGTGCCAATGCCCTGGCATCCCACCACCAAGTGGTCACCGGTATCAGTGCATCACACAGCTGGCTAGTGGCCATGCACTATGATATACAACAGCGCAAGATTGCACATGCAAACCCAGAGCATGACCTCACGGGCCTTGACATGGTGGCCTTAACCATTGCAAACAACCGTGCACTCCTCGCTGCGCAGAGCTTGACTATAGCCACCACCACCAAGCACACAGCACCGAATGACCTTCCTTCCTTCCCCTGTAAAAGGCCAGTGCATCCCAACAACAATCATGGTTGTTGCTTTCACTGCGGCCACTCAGGGCACTTACCATCCAGCTGCACAGCCTCATCCACTGCAGCAGGCAAACCAGTTGCAACCCTCGCATCAAATGGAAAGAGCAAACATACCCTTATTGCGCCCGATGGCCGTCACTTCTGCTTCAACTGGGCTGCACACTCCTCCTGCTCATTTGGCCCCGAATGTCGAAATGTGCACAGCTGTTCAGTCTGTGGCGAGTCATCCCATGGAGCTGCATCCTGCCGCCCCAGAACCTGATCCACGCTGCATCACAACTCCTCTGATACCCGACCACATTGAGAATTTACTATGTAAATACGATATCCTAAGTGACTGGTCCCATATCCTTTCTGGCCTACGGACAGGCTTTGATGTTGGTATTCATGAACCCCCTGCACATACCCGTATATTTCGACAACCACAGCTCAGCATTATCCCACCCCACTATAATCAAAGCATACATTACTTCAGAGCAGAGAGCTGGCCGCTACTCACAAGGCTTCTTGCCCCTCGAGCTCGAAGCTCTAATTGGCCCTTTTCACACCTCACCTCTAGGCGTAGTGCCAAAGCTGAACTCAGACAAATTCCGCATAATCCAGGACCTGTCATTTCCCAGAGACGATCCATCGACGTCATCCACCAATTCTGGTATCAATGCAAACCTTTTTCCAACGGCTTGGGGAACCTTCGAAGAGACAGCTGCATTGGTCCTTTCTCTACCACCAGGCTCCTTAGCAGCCACCTTCGACATAGAATCAGCTTACCGCATTGTCCCGGTCTGCCCATCACAACAAGCAGCTCTGTGCATAGCATGGCAAGGTCTCGTGTATGTAGACAGAGCACTAATGTTCGGCCTATCATCCAGTGCCGGAGTATTTGGCTCGGTTGCAGACATGCTAGTTGCAATCTGCAATGAAGCTGGCTTTCGCCTAATAAAAAAATGGGTCGACGATTTCATAGTTTTCTGCACACCAGACCAGACCTGGACAGAACGCGACTTCATAAACCTAACATCAGCTGCCAGCGTGCCATGGAGTGAACGAAAGACTTGCCCGCTAGCCTCATGCCAGCGGTATATTGGTTTCGACTGGGATCTCGAAACAAAAACTGTAGCTCTACCATCAGAAAAACGGACACGTCTCATCCAACTACTGGAGAGCTGGCTAGCCCCAGGCTCTCAGCACACTCAGAAAGAGACCGAGAGCCTCCACGGAAAACTTGTCCATGCATCCTGCATCTTCCCACTAATCCGCCCTTTCCTGCGTTCACTATCCATCTTTGCAACATCCTTCTGCTCACAGCGTGCTCGATGAGCATCTCCACACTATGTGCAGAGCGATCTACCATGGATACATACCTTATTAACCCGATCAAAGAGCGAGATATCACTGAGTCATACAGACCCAATAGACATCGACTGGTGGGGCGATGCAAGCTCCTCCTTTGGAATTGGAATTACAATAGGATCCTACTGGGCCATATGGAAATGGAAGCCAGGATTCCAGGTCGGTCCGGACCAGGCCTTCAACATAGGATGGGCTGAAGCAGTCTCCGTAGAGCTAGGCCTTTTAATGGCTATACACATTGGCCTACCTGCACTTTCACATCACCGCAATATACTAGTTCACTCCGACAACTTAGGAGTAGTGATGGTTACCAACAAGGGACGCTCCCGCAGCCATCAGATCAACAAAGTCCTCCGCTGCTTGTACCTTCTCCAAGCCGACTTAGACGTAGCAGTGCAGGCAATCCATGTTCCCAGTTGGGACAACATTGCCGATGCATTATCCCGTGGCGACGTCAAGGGTTTCCTCACTGGCTTCCCAGCAGCCTCAACCCAAGTCTATCCCCCAATCCCCCCCTACCTAGCCAACATGTTAGAATATTTATAGGAATGATGCTATCTCCTACCACAAACACCTCTGCACTGCAGCTAAATCCATCCCCACTTCGTCCGGAATGTAGAGCTGCAGAATGACTATTCCTGTGGAGAGGCATCAACACTCCCCCCTCTGCCACCATAGCCAATCCAATAATCCAGCAAATAGCAGCCACTGCATCCCATGCCTCCCTATGTGATGCTGCAGCATATGGATCAGGCATCTGCAAATTCCACATTTTCTGTGACATTTTCTCCATCCCCGAAGCTGAGCGCCTCCCAGCATCCTTCTCACTACTACACTCCTTTGCCATATGGGCAGCTTCAGACCCCACATCACCTGAATTGGGAATTTCGGGCACCTCTGTGCCATTCGAACCTGTAGCACCATCTGTTGCTCATAAGTACCTATCAGCAGTCCGAGCATGGCACATTGCACAAGGATGGCCTGCTCCACTTGATGACTCCCACCTTGAGCGCATCAATTGGTCTCTCCGTGGCCTCGAGAACCTTGGAGTGTGTCGCCATCACCCTCCTCGTCCCCCTATCACAATTGCTATGCTATCAGCCCTGAAAGCCTCACTAACCCTATCAGACCCATTTGATGCCTGCATCTGGGCAATGTCGACATGTGCCTTCTTTGGGATGATGCATTTTGGTGAAGTGTCTGTAGTATCGCGTGCAGCCTTCAATCCAAGCCATCATCTCACAAGAGGCAATGCCTTCTTCGGGACAGACCTCAGAGGCTCCCCCTATGCCTGTTTAGACCTACCCACAGCCAAAACAGCCAAACCTGGAGAATCACAGTCAGTTTTCCTGAATGAACAGGGTAGTCTCTGCCCTCTGGTAGCCCTTCATAACATGGCCATGGTTACACCAGCATCAGCCTCAGACCCACTATTCTCATGGAGGGACTCCTCAGGTCTTCCCTGTCCCATGGTCAAATCCCGTGCCATGGAGCACATCAACAGCATCCTATCAGCATGGGGATGGGGGAACCACTTTGGCCACTCCTTTCGTATCAGCAGAGCCTCCTTCTTCCTTGCCAAGAAAGTAAACCCAGAAATCATTTGCATTGCTGGACGGTGGAAATCACTAGCCTATCAAGTATATATATGAGCCTTTGAGCAAATTGCGTCCCAGCACCTAGCTAATGCTGTATCCGAAACTGAGGCCTCCACTCTCGGGGTTGGGCATTTGGCAGGCACACAGCCACAGGGTTCCGGCCTATGGGTGAGCGGCTCCACCTGCCTCGCCTCCGCCGAGCTAATGCTCGGCCCAGCCCAACCACTGACAGGACAGATCCTAGCAAAATGTGTGAGACGAGGATGGATAGTGTAGATGCCAGTTACCTCTGGTAGCAAACGTCCATCCGAGCAACAAGCCTGAAGCGCTGCCACCCTGCCTTTCTGCATCAGACGAACACCCCCCAACAGACCGTCGCTGCTCCCACTCCAGCTCCTCGCCCAATTGTCATTCCTTTCACCCACCCACCACGCCCTCTTCTTCACACTATAGCCACAGCCATAGATTAGCCCAGCCACCGTTCTAATCTTAGCCCAATAATTACATACTGTTTGAAATGCTACTGCTATGCCTATGCAGTCCTGTCAGAGTGAGCAGGTGACCCGCCCTCCTGAGCGGCTCCGCCTGCCTCGCCTCCGCCGAGCTAACGCTCGGCCCAGCCCAACCACTGACAGGACAGATCCTAGCGAAATGCGTGAGATGAGGATGGACTGTGGTTGATTTGTGTGTTTTGGGCCCATGACAAATACTTAAAGCGACAAGTGTAAAACTAGAGTGGGTAATTCTGCTGGTCTTCGCCATTCCATGCTATTCATTGTTCCGAGATAAGACAAGACATGCATGAACATTATGTGAGTATCATTCATTTCTGTTAATACTTGTCACTCGTGGATTCCAGCTACTGGTCTGTATCGTCATGCACACAACTCGGTAGGCACGATCTCGTCGACGGCAGTTAAACAGCACAGGCTGACAGCGAGTGTTATAACTGGCACAGATGGTGTGCATTAGATGGTGGGCAATCCGTCCCCGGTAGCCTTCGGTAGCCACTCTTTAACTCTTTCACCCTTGTTTATCTGAGCTCCTTTCGCAGCAAGCTTCCTACCTTCCAATGATCCCTTGTGATTCCTCTAATGGACTCTACTTGA
The DNA here is from genome assembly GCF_024613125.1 of Pisolithus orientalis. Classification (NCBI taxonomy): domain Eukaryota; kingdom Fungi; phylum Basidiomycota; class Agaricomycetes; order Boletales; family Pisolithaceae; genus Pisolithus; species Pisolithus orientalis. The sequence continues at coordinate 44,850 of NW_026260794.1, read as the reverse complement.
TCCTGTAGGATCAGGGGATCACAAGGACTCTGAGAACACCTGTGGTTCCTGCATCCTACAGCTGGTGTCAACATAGAGGTACTTCTGTCCATGACATGGCATGTACAGTAAAACCTTACTCAAAGACTGCCACTTCTGAGGGAAAAATTCTGATCAGCCAGTGAGTGCATGAAGTGATACACAGCACAAGTATAAAGATAACTGTATAGTAGTATGTACAAAAATCAGCAGAGAACACATAGTGTAGTCACATTTAGTCACAACACATGGGCAGCCAGTGTGCCAAAACACCAACACTTATATAGACCCTGAGACAGGCCTGCCTAAATAGATTAGCTGGTACACATGGACAGGCCTGAGGTGTTGGAGATATATTCTCCCCTGTGTTCTGCTCACTTTGGTGCGATGTTTGGGTGCTTACATAATCACCTTAGAGCGCACATTTTACAGTAGTTTATTCACTGTTCCCTCAGTAGCTTGTTGCACTGCTGAGGATACCTACAGCATCCTTCAAAATGAGGGACTAAAGTGAGAGCAACATATGAACAGGCCTGTAAGTGCATTACCACAACATATGGGAGGGCCCATGGTGGGTAAGGATGTTGAAACATTTAGACAGGCCTGTGACCAATTAAGTATACTGAGTTGCTGTAAGACATGGATGGGCCTGTCCTGGTAGGTTACACCCCTGTCACAACATCAAGGCAGGCCTGCCTATCATAACATGGAGAGGGTCACAACATATGGATGGGCCTGGGAGTAATATCATTTATGGTGTTGCAACATCTAGACAGGCCCATTCATAATAAGCCATACCCCTGTCACAACATAAAGACAGGCCCATCAGTAATGTTGTTTCATAATGTCACAACATATAGATGGGCCTGTCAACAGTAAGATGTACCACTGTTGAAACATAAAGACAGGCCCATCACTAGTATCATTTAATAGAGTCACAACATAAGGTTGGGTTCATCAGTAGTATTATGCAACATATGGACAGGCCCATCCAAAGTAAGATGTACCTCTGACAAGACATAAAGATGGGCCCATCAGTAATCTCATGTATAGCATCACAACATATGGATGGGCCCTTCAGTAGTATTATTTATATTGTCACAACATATGGGCAGGCCCAGCCCCAGTAAGATGTACCCTGTCAAAACATAAAGACAGGCCCATCAGTAATGTTGTTTAATAGTGTCACAACATAAGGACAGGCCCTTCAGTAGTATTGTTTATATTGTCACAACATATGGATGGGCCCATCAGTAATATCATCTAATAGCATCACAACATAAGGACAGGCCCTTCAGTAGTATCATGTATATCATCTCAACAAATGGACAGGCCCATCTAGCAAGATGCAGCGCTGTCACAACATAAGGATGAGTCTGTGTATGGTATTCTTAGGTGGCAGAAAGGGAGATCCAAGCTATCTACATAAGGACAGTCCATGTAAGGCATTCTCAGGCAGCAGAAAGGGAGATCAAAGGGATCTACATAAGGATGGGCCCATCCATGATATTCTCAGGCAGCAGATAAGGGAAAACAAAAACCAGTGTTACAACATAAGATGGGCTGATCTGTCCATCACAGGAGTACAAACCCTTGGCACCACATAAGATGGGCAAATCCATCATATCATAGATAGCTCACCACAAATGGATGGGCCTATCCATAATTGGGTTATCCCCCTGTCACAATATAAGACAGGCCAAGGAAGACAAGAAATGAACAAAGTGGAACCTCTTGCACTATAGAGTATCTGAATTTCCCACTATAAATTGTGTTTCACATTGGATGATTTGCCTATTCAGTTGGAATCTCAAGTGCTGGTCTATGTAGCTGTGAGCCAGGCTCTGCCATTGGAGCAGATGGGAAACATGCAAAACAAACAGCAATGCTATTCCAGAACAATGCATCATATTTTTATCTGAGCCTCTGCTTCATATATGCATTCAGGATTATTGACTTGTACCAGTATTGCTGTCATGCCATGGGAATCATTCATAGGTGGGATAAAAAATGTGACATCCATGTATCTCATCATCTGTCTTTAACCTCTGACTCTTCCACTCTCCAATCACCATCACCACTCTCACCATCAAACTACTCCATCATCTTGTCATCAGAAACATGTTGTCATTGTTGTCTTGCAAGATCTTCAAGAAATCACCTGAGCTCAATGCTGCAGCCAACCACATCCTTCAAATTTACTTCAAGGATATTGCAGAAGGCAGCAAGCTGGGAAAGGCAGACAAGATTGCAAAGTGGAGAGGTGCCATCAAGGTGATAAATGATGAACTAGTGCATCATAGTGTCATCACATTTTTTCATTAACTGATGCATTTAGGATGCTGTATGTGACCTCATTGCTAGGATGGATGAGATTCTGATGACCCTCATCAGCATCAACACATTCTTAAAGTGGCATGAAGACCTCAGCTTGATCAAGAACCCATGGCCTGAGTAGAAGACTGCCCTATCCCCTTCCAAAAGTGATGTCACCAACCACAAGTGGCTCAACATCATTGAGTGTCGATATGACTACCACTGGTTGGGCCTCCCTATGCCCCATGTGGTACCAACACCAACACCACCCACTCAAGAGACCAAAATGCCTATGAGTGACAAAGGAAAATGGAAAACAACTGAGGCAGAGGTGGAGCAAATGATAGTGGAGAGCTTGCACAGGATGGAGGTGGATGATGAGGGTGAAGATGAGGTGCCAGAGAAGGAGGACAATGAGGAAGAACCAGTGTGAGGCAGGCAGAAGTGCAAAGCTGCTGTGAAAATGATGTCCCATTGATCCAGACATTGATTCCACTCTAGGAAGGCAACAGCAGAAACCAATGATGATGATGACATTCCTGCTCAAGGCCAATTGAAATGCAAGCCTCATCCACTGTTGGATGGACTATATGGTTGTGCTGCTGTAGCTGCCAGAAGGATGCCTTCCCCCAACCCCCATTCCTGTGAGTCATGCTGCAGATGCAAGGTCCAATGCTACAAGAACCCTGGGAAGTCCTGCTTCCCATGCAACAGTTACAAAATTTGATGTAGCCATGCCAAAGGTGGGATTGCCACTCCAACTTGACAGAATCCATCATGAGCCAGGGGAAAAAAGTGAGCTTGAAGTCTGTCCCTGACAATGGAGGCCCAAGACTCCCAAAGCCCAAAGGAATGTCCCCCAAAGTGACACATTTCAATGGCTTCCAAAGCCATCAACACTGGGGTTGGGCCCTCCAACCAGGGAGAGATGATCCCTGAGGGATCTTCACTCAGTATGTTCACAATTTCATGTATTTATGCTGACCCAAATTTTATTCAGAGATTCATATTCCTGCATTCAAATGCAGGGATTCCCACCCAATCCCAGCCACTGTACAAGCAGATTCAATCATCAAGGCTGGCCCATCCATTGTGCAGGAGGTAGAGGACTCTACAGCAGCAGGTATGTTTAATCGCTCTACATTTATGCTAATTATTGCAGTTACCCCTTGTATTCAAAGCAGACACCTGCCCATCGACAACAGCAGCACCCATCCAACTCACAACCACTGCAACTCCCAGCAGACCATCACCCATCTGTGCCCCAATTGCTGAGGTGTTACAAACATCCAACACAATCAAAGAGTGAATTGAAGATTTGGAATGTTGACTCTGTGATGCTGAGGCCCACTGCCAATACTATGAGGATCAAATGTATGATTTCCAAATACAACAGGACAAAACCATGCAGATGCTGGACAGGATGGCTCATGAGCTGGAGGCTCTGCATATTCAGGTATATGGATGAGCATTGGCTGACAATCTCATTGATCTCTTAGGGCCTCTGGCAGATGAGGCAAGGGCAGATAGGACAGCAGGGTGAACAAGGCCATCTATCATTTTACTCCTCCATGGTACATACAATGTCATTTTGTATTTCCATTTTAATTGACCACTCCTGCCACATCATATATTCAACCTTTATTTAATAGTGAGAAAAAGACAATAATGGCCAGACAGCCAACAGAATTGCAAAGGATAATCTCATTCTACTAAAACAACTGCTGATGTATCCTGATAGGTGGAAGCTTAGTGAATGCATGGCTTTGTGATGTAGAATAGTTAACTTGAAACTTAAAAAATGAGATAGTGGGATGGTCTCATTCTGCTAAAACTGGAGCTGATGGAACCTGATAGACAGAACCTTTGCAAATGAATGGACTGTGCAATATGTGATAGCAACCTGCCATCCAATGCAAATGCAATTAATAGTCTGATTTGGCCAACACACCTGAGGCTGCTAATATGGCTGCTGATGAATCCCAATAGATGGACACCTGGTGAATGAGCAGGCTATGCTATTTACAGTGTTCACTTGGGAGTTACAAAACAAGATAATAGCTAATAATAGGATAATGATGCAATGAAAGATGTCAGCCTGCAAAAACAGCATTCCATGGATCCCAATAGACAGAACCCTTCCAAATGAGCAGCCTGTGCAATATGCAAGGTTGATATGGACTGTCTTGACCTGCTAACACAGCATTTGATGGATCCTGATAGATGGAACCCTTCAAAATGAGTGGATTGTGTGAGATGCAAGGCTGAGAGCAATTGGTCATCAGATGCAAATGCAAAGCAATATTCTCATTGCACTAATGTAGGATCCAAGGTATGCCCACAGGTGGGACATGTGCAAATGAGCAGAGTGTGAGATTTGCAAGGTTCAATTCAGGGAAAATGTTGCATTCTGCTATTGCAGGAGCCAATGTATTTCAATAGGCAGAAGCTTGGCAAATGAGCAGATAAATATTTCTTAGCAGATGGAAATACAACCAAGGGCATTCAGCCAGTCACTAGGGACCAATTCACCCTTGCCCATACCTTGATCACAATGCAGAACAGGTGCCAATCCCCATTTTTCCATTTGAAGAGATTGCTGTGCAGATGGAAGTTCACCTACATAATCAATGGATATCACCAATCACATGAATAGAACCAAATAAATGTTCACCATTGCATATTTCTTCAAAAAGATCCCTCATCTCTGATTGTTTGGGCATGCCAAAAGTCATATGGTTTGTGCCATTGTCCTCATCCACTGCCAAGTCAAAAGATTTGATGGGTACATTTGAAATGAGTGGGGGAGGCATTGGTTCCCTCATATCCTGCAATTGAGCTAGCAGCAAATCAGGTCAAGGAGATCAGTCCCTCAGATTTCATGATTCATGGGTGATGGGCAGAGGAGATGGTTCCTGTACATTCTGCAAGTCTGCCAGAAAATCAACCTGCATAGTAATGTCTTGTGCAGGTGTTGAAGACCTGTCCATCCTGTTTAATTTCTCATGCATGACTGGCAGTGCTGATGGTTCCTGCACATTCAGCAATTGATCAAGTAGATCCACATTCATACCATCTGCTGGGGAAGCAGTTGGTTCCTGTTCATTCAGGAACCAATTCATCAAGTTGTTGTGTGGATCTATTACTAGAAAATCAGTTTGTTCATTAGCTTGAAGGGCAATTGTGCCAACTCACTGGCCATGATTCTGCCCTTTGCCAGAGCAGTTGGCTCCCTTTCCTGCAGGAACTGATCCAGCAAGCTTTTGCATGAATCTATAGTGAAAGAACATTTGTTGTTGAGCTTGGAGAGAAATCATGTTCACTCACTGGCTGTGATATCCATGTTTGACCCTGCCATATCTGCCCTTCCACTTGAGACAATTGGTGGAGGGGTTGGCTCTTGCAACTCACACAGTTGTACTAGTGTCTCCAGATTTTTGGACTGCTTCACATGGGGGCTAGATTGCCTTGGCTCAATTGGTCTTACATTAGCTGTGGATGGCTTATGTCACTGGATCCAACAATGAAGACAACCTCACCTTGACAATGGAAACAAACTTGGTGGGACTGTTCAGTGTACATATTCACCAATGATGGGTTCACTGATAGGTCAATGATCAATCAAGATTTGAACTTGTAGGAACAATGGCAGGAATATCATTCACACTGTGGGAAGCAAGGTTGGACAATGGTGGATGGAGCCAAATTTTGGGTAACAGCAATACATGGGAGATGAGCAGCAATATCTCCCTACATAGGTAGCTACCAGTCACATCTGCATGGCCAATACATAGACCTGTCCTGCTCAGCTCTCCACTCAATTGTCCTGCTCAACCATCCCACTTAACTATCCCTCTCTCTGATATCAAAGATGCCTCTTGCAACCACCATGGTGTCATGAGCTACCATACATGCCATACACTTGTATTCTAATGTGTCACACTAGGCTAAGCCCTCTATAGACCATACATGAGTTCCAAAAAAGGTTTCCACTCTGACTGTTTGAGGGATTCAACAACTACTTCTGCTTCTGATTGCTGCTTGTTTGCTTGTGTGATCTCTTTGCATCAGGAGATGGAACATCTGCATCTGGCCTTGCAGGGGCCTTTCTGACATGAGGTGACTTCCAGGTGCTCCCAGGGATGCCCTGTTTCACATTTGTGGATGCTGCATTGGCAGTCACAGATCCATTATTGTTGGACTTGGATGAGTATTTGGCCTCAGGTCAACGTTGATTCATGTCTGGCTCACTCGATTCTGACAGAGCCTGCTTAACATACAGTGCAAACTTGTTAGCCATAACAACTGATTCAACATGACTGAACTTGCCTTGTGTGTGCACTTCAGGGCAGATTTCAGTTTTCCACCTTTTTTTCTGCTCATTGACCCCTCCTCAGTTGGGTGGTCAGTGAAAGGAATGCTCTCCAATCCATCTTCATCTGCATATTCTGAGTGGTCCTGTAGTTCAGTTGTGTACTCACTCCCTGAGTGCAGATCAGGGTTTGCTGCAAATACAAGTTACAGCAGGAAGCTCACTATTCAGGGATGTTACCAATTTCTTTGAATTGGATAGGGTGGGCAAATAAGTGTCTTCATCAGCTTCATCATCAGAATCATGGCTGTTGCTTTCCCTCCCATTATTGTCAGTTAGTGCTTTATTTCATGGATGATGCACTGGGGTTTTTGCATGGGCTGGAGGTGCAGAGAGCTGCTCACTATGGGAACCATCAGCTGGTGGGGGATTTGAGCAGGAACAAGAAGGGAATGGTGTCTTGGCATGGTTTTGCCTCCTGCCAGATACCTGAATACCAGAATTGCATTAGTGCTGATCTGTCATGCATGAAAATCACACATGGCACACCTTTTTAGCAGAGGGACCATCTGTTCCAACATTGCTCACCTCAGCCTCACCATGATCATCCAAACTGTCATCCACACTGTTGTCTGTGCTATCATCTGCACTATCATCTGCACTATCATCCATGCTATCATCTGCACTATCATCTGCCACTCCCTCTTCCTGTGCTTTACCCTTGCCCTTGACATTTTTCCTTCCAGGATTCTTTTTGCATTTGGGGGCAGGTGTCTTTTGGTATTTCTGCTGCCTCACAACCTGGAGAGGTACCAAAGTTCCATCCACCAGTGGCTGCAGCTTGCCAGATCAATCAATCCATTTCTGAAATCCAAACACATCATTTGGATGGGATTCCTGTTGCTTGTGCCAAAAGGACAGCAGCTGGGTAGCTGTTGTCATCCACATGTGACTTGGGTCATGGTCAAAGGCAAATCCTTCAGGAAGATGGCAGGCTGCTATCATTTCTGCTTGATGATGACCAAAATTCTTGAACAGCATTGCTGATGAGGGATTTCTGCATGCTAATCCTGATAGCACTCATTGGAGATTGAGGACACTAAATACTCTGGCTACTCATGAATCTGAAAACCATTTTTTGTAGTTGGTCCTGGCTAAGGCCTGCAATTTCTCCTATCCAAATCTCTCCATTGGCATTTTTCACCAATTTCATGGAGTCAACCTTGCCTGTCCTCATTGCTTTGGCTGCTGTCTTTTTCTGAGCACATTCAGGACTTGACTCACCATCATGCTTGGGCAGTGTTCCTGGTTCCTCAAATGTTTCCCCAAGGTACTCTTGCCAGCTTCCTTCCAGTGTGCAGACATCATTGAAGGGGATCCCATCTGCAACTTCATTATTGAAGTCCATACTGTCATCACATGAGTCTTACCTAGGCCTAGAGGAGAATATGGTGGACTCACATGCATGCCTGTATAGTTCCCTCCTCGTTTTTCCACCCAGCCATACACACTATGTGCATTCTGCAATACCTCCACATCTCCATTGCAAAGTTTCAGACATACTTGTACCCATACTTGGCTGCATTCCTGGGAACCAGGATAAATTGAAGACTGGGAAGTTGACCTCATACAATTGCACCTTGCTTTTGTCTCTGGTGCAGGGCCTTCCCACCCATTCCACCTTTCTGCTATATCTTCAGATGCAGCCAATTGTTCCTCTGTCAGGTCATCCTGAATAAAAGCCATCAATGCATTCTGATAATGTTGGATCTGCTTGCTTCCATGGGTATCACCTTCTTCTACTTTCATTTTGGCAAGCTTCTCCTGTATTTGCTCTTGGTACAATTCACAGACCGCTGCCCACACAGAGTATTTGTAACTGGATCTAAGGGTAATGCAGGGCTTCTTTGAACAGAGGGGCTTTTTCAACCAATCTTTTATTAGCTACAAGGGTGCTTTGAATTGTGAGCATCTGAATCAGAACTTTTAGAGCATACCTTGCACTTGGTCTGGACTTTGCTCCCTCTCAACTCCTTGTTTCTGTCCATTCACTGCATCTCCTCCCATATGGATAGCAGAACTGCAGGCTTCTTCTTCTTCCCTGCTTGCCTCCATTCCTGGCATCAGTGCCCAAGGATCTCCAACTCTTCCACTTCAAATGTTTCTTCCTCCCTTTCCCCCACATCTGATGGTTCTATATCTCACTCCCAATCAGCATCATCTCTTTCTGTCTGATCCCAGGCATCTGATCTGTACTGGGACTCCATGGAGTATGATGTGGTATGATGTATAATGCTGTATAATAGATGGTTGGCTACTAAGTTTTTTCATGCCCTTGTTTGGTCTCAATCCATTTCAGTACTAGTGCAGTCATGCCAAGGAATTCATTTGGACCTCTGTGAAGTGACCAAAATATCCCATCAGGCTGATATCTTTGATGGGAGCTCCATGAAGTGACTGAAATATCCAATCAGGCTGATATCTTTGATGGGAGCTCCATGAAGTGACTGAAATATCCAATCAGGCTGATCTCTTTGACAGGATCCTGCCCAAAGGCAGATTAGCTCCCAGTTTGCATCTGGGCTGTCAGTTGGCTTGCCCAATCATATCCATACTTATATTGATACCAAACATCTCATTTCACCTTCATCAGCTAATATAGCATCCAAATTCACCATCATAATCCAGGAAAAGCACCCAGGAATGTTGCAGCAGGAAGGGAATGTGTGGGCAGGGATTGAGTGGTAATAAGAAGGCAGCACCATGCATTGTGCAAGGCCAGTGTAGTTGCATTTGTATTTATGCCCTGACATGTGTTAAGGTACCAACATCAATAGAGCTAAATGATAAAGCAACTTGCACTAGCAGTAGCATTTCTAACAACTGACCTCATACTGTGAAATCAGCAACCTCCAGATGGCCAAGGGAAGCACTCAAAAGGGTATGAGAATGATTGGTCCTACCCTGGGCCATTGGGTGAAGCAGCTGGAAGTGAGAACTGGAGGTAGATATAGATCACAATTGGTAGAAGTTGCAATCAAACAGCCAGATCCAACAACCCCTGTCCATTCTCCCCAATCCTCACCATCCAAGCATTCAAGGTCTCACTCCCACAAGTACTTTGATGCATGGGTGGATTCAGCCTTTGATGGACATGAAAGCATGAGCCCACTGGTCCAGCAACTGATGTTACTGCAGAAAAAGGTATGTGGCAGTTCACCAACCCAAAAGCAGACTTCACATGGTGTGTCAGATGCAGAATGATTACATCTGTGAATGGGTTCCATGGAAGGGGAAGTTCTTGAAGATACTCCTGGAGCTGGAAGCCTCCCCAGAGCCAAGGAACTGCACCTGGTGTGGCAACAATGGGGTATACAGATGTCTGGATTGCTTGCATCAGCCCCTATTCTGCACAGAATGTTTCCAGAAGAGTCATGAGAGCCTGCCTTTCCACAGGATCCAACAGTGGACAGGGGACTTCTATGAGGAATCCACCCTCCACATGGTGAGAGATCAGTTGGTTGCCCAGAATTACATTCACATCAAGACCCACAGACTGGTGTTCAGTTGCACCTGGGACATGGCAGAGCACCCTGTCCCCATGCAATTGCACAAGCCCAGCAAGCAGCAGGTGAACCTCTGCCCATGGATGATCAAGAGTGGGAAGATGTGGAAGATATCAAAGAAAACCCAAAGCACCTCCATCCTCCAGCAGGGTCAAGATATCTCACTGTTGTGGATGTCACAGGTGTTCATTTCATTGTAGTGAATTGGTGTGAATGTGAGACTGCAGAAACCCAATACATACAGTTACTCAGAGCCAAACTATTTCCCTCAACATTTGAGAAGCCAAGCACCACATTCACATTCATGGTTCTGGATGACTTCCTGAGGGACAACCTGGAATGTGGAATGTCTGGTACAAACTATTACAGCAAGTTGTGTCAGATCACATCCAGTGTGTTTCCACACCTTGTTCCAGTAAGATTTGGTATTTGGGTCCCAAGTGTTGGAATGTCTGAAGGGTCAATCAGGATAGATACCATGAGCTTCTATGGGTTGCATGGAAATGGCAATACCTCAAGCTACTTAAATGGAATGGATTCCACATGACAACCAGGTCAGCAGAGAAAGGTGGACTGGCATTATTTTGCACAACATGCCCCCAGCCTGGAACAAATGTTGATACCAATGAGGATTTGGACCAGTAAGTGGCTCCAATAATGCAATCCTCATATGCTGACCTTCTCTAGCTGGCAGTTCACCTGCACAGTAGTAATGGATGGAAACTTTAAAGCAGAACACATGCATGAGTGGAAATCTGAAGATCAAGTGTGGTTGATGGATGGACTAGGTTATATGGTGACCAATCCACACTATGCAGACTATTTGAAGGCCACTCCACATATTGCAGAGGTATGAATTCATTCAACCCATGCAAAACATGATCTGAGCTCAGGCACAGAAATCCACCTGCAACAACCACAGAGCTATCAGTCAGGCAAATGCAGCCTGGGGAAAGCTTCATGTGACTGCAATTGGGGTGACTGCATGCACATGGCATGGATGCTGTTATCTGCATTGTGTTGTTGACTTCCAAAAAGGAGAAAGGTATGAGGTTGAATCATTGATTTTGACACCTGCTGATGGTGCTGCAGACAGTTGAACATGGACTACTCTTTGGCAAATGCATTGGGATACAATATGGAAGGGATCAAACAAGTGGTTTGCTTCTACAACATTAACTGCTCCTACATGACAAATCTGCAGAAGCATGTGGGTCAAAGTGAGATGATTGATATCCCATCGTCACTTCAAATTATCCCTGGAATCAGCATATGGCATGTGCATGGGCACAAGAAGGAATGTTATGCATGGTATGCCCTGCTTTTCATCAAGGGGGCTGGATGGGTAGACAGAGAAATCATTGAAATGTTGTGGTCCATCCTTAACATGGCATCCACATCTGCATGCAGGATGACCTCACCACACTGCCAAGAACTGCTGGATTTCCAGATGAATGATTCCAACTTCATGAAGATGATTTGGATTGGTTAGTCTGAGGATCCACTTGCAGTGCACTCTCTGACATCCAAGATTAAGCAGATAGCCTATCATGGAAGCTCAAAGTAGCTTGAGCAGCAGCACCATTGGTGAGGCAGGCATATATAAAGTTAGATGAAGCCTTGACTGCAGAGCAGTGAAACAGCTGGAAAATGCAAGAGATTCATGCACTGCATGATCACATTGATGACCCATCTGTCATGGACATCTTTGAAGTTCAATTAAGGGTAGGTATGGCATCTGCCTTTTTGGATAAATGCAAAATACTGACATATCATGAGAAGCACCAACAGTGCATGCCATTGAACTAGCATTATTGGAGGAACCAAGACCCAGTGGAAGCCTACATGGAGCAGCTAGTTGGCTAGCATGCAGTTTATGCTTAGGAGAGGCCATAACCTCACTTCACATGGACAGAAAGGATGTCAGGGAATGGGCATTGGAATTGAAAAAATTGGCTATGGCACACCATGCTGGTTTCATTGCATCTGAACAATTGAGTTTTATCACAGATGCCATGATTTACTTGAGGCTGCACCTTGAAGTGGGCTCCAACACTTCCACCAGCAAATCCATACAGCAGACTGCATTTCTTGACACAAATTCAGAGCAGGATTATGCTTTGGATGATGGTTGGCTGGATGATGTGGGGAATGAGTTGCCTGCTTCAGATGGAACCCTGGCAGGACCACAGGACAAATTGCTGCTTCCATCCACTCTTGGCATTGACACATGTTGAGCTTGAGGGCATCAAAATCTTGCAGAAATGGAGCTGAAGCATTGCACAGGTCAAGCTAATGATGCACTACATGGCCTCCATCTTACATTGGCAGACAAGGTGGCTGTCTTTTGGGGGTTGGTGCACACAGCTAAGAACTATTCTATGAAAACTCAGGCCTGGGATATGATCCATGCTATCAATGTCTCAGTAAAACAACAGGCCATGATTTATAATCAATGCAGAGATGCCATGGTTGTACTTGGCACAGGTGCAGATATCTTAGGACATTATCAAGAGCTTCATAAAGAAGACCTGGCTGTGCAGACAGCAGCCTTCTCCCAAAATGCACAGGAGCACCATGGAACCCATCTTCCATGGTTTTGGTCAATCAATGTCCCATGGGACACAGAATCAAAGAGTTGGATGTCTGAATGTATGTTGACCTTACTGTTCAACAGTGCTTTAAGGTTGATGAACTTTCTTCAATTAGTTTATTGCATTCATTGGCTGTGAGCAAAATCCATCAAAGATCATTGGGAAGAAGAGGAAGAGCTTGTAATATCAGAATTTCAATGGGCTATAAGTTTCTTCAGATTTCAAGCAAAAGAATGGCATAAGATACAGGTGGGAAGCAGCAATATTGGAGCTCCTGGGGTGTGGTGTTATGCAGCAAGGCAGAGGATGATGTATTTGAGGTTGGCCAAGCATGCTGAACACAAACAGCAGGCCATGAATGCAACTGATATTCAGTTTGTCCTGGAGAAAGATTTGTAGTTAAATGTTAGCTTAATGTGAACCTGCAGTTTCCATCCCCCACCCTTGCATTCTGCCCTGTAGCTGATGGGCAGGTCAGCAGGTACTTTGCAGGAGACATCCAGTGGCAGGCTGGCCCATTCATTCACCTTTAGCATGTTTTATTTCCATTGTGGATATGTCTGGTATGACATGAGTATGTATATCATTTGTCTTGAAAGGCTCATGCATCCATGGGCTGAGATGAATGGCAACAAACCATTGTTGGGAAACAGAATATTTATTGCTCACTGCAGAGGGTGAATTGGTCACTAGTGACTGGCTGAATGCCCTTGGTTGTATTTCCATCTGCTAAGAAATATTTATCTGCTCATTTGCCAAGCTTCTGCCTATTGAAATACATTGGCTCCTGCAATAGCAGAATGCAACATTTTCCCTGAATTGAACCTTGCAAATCTCACACTCTGCTCATTTGCACATGTCCCACCTGTGGGCATACCTTGGATCCTACATTAGTGCAATGAGAATATTGCTTTGCATTTGCATCTGATGACCAATTGCTCTCAGCCTTGCATCTCACACAATCCACTCATTTTGAAGGGTTCCATCTATCAGGATCCATCAAATGCTGTGTTAGCAGGTCAAGACAGTCCATATCAACCTTGCATATTGCACAGGCTGCTCATTTGGAAGGGTTCTGTCTATTGGGATCCATGGAATGCTGTTTTTGCAGGCTGACATCTTTCATTGCATCATTATCCTATTATTAGCTATTATCTTGTTTTGTAACTCCCAAGTGAACACTGTAAATAGCATAGCCTGCTCATTCACCAGGTGTCCATCTATTGGGATTCATCAGCAGCCATATTAGCAGCCTCAGGTGTGTTGGCCAAATCAGACTATTAATTGCATTTGCATTGGATGGCAGGTTGCTATCACATATTGCACAGTCCATTCATTTGCAAAGGTTCTGTCTATCAGGTTCCATCAGCTCCAGTTTTAGCAGAATGAGACCATCCCACTATCTCATTTTTTAAGTTTCAAGTTAACTATTCTACATCACAAAGCCATGCATTCACTAAGCTTCCACCTATCAGGATACATCAGCAGTTGTTTTAGTAGAATGAGATTATCCTTTGCAATTCTGTTGGCTGTCTGGCCATTATTGTCTTTTTCTCACTATTAAATAAAGGTTGAATATATGATGTGGCAGGAGTGGTCAATTAAAATGGAAATACAAAATGACATTGTATGTACCATGGAGGAGTAAAATGATAGATGGCCTTGTTCACCCTGCTGTCCTATCTGCCCTTGCCTCATCTGCCAGAGGCCCTAAGAGATCAATGAGATTGTCAGCCAATGCTCATCCATATACCTGAATATGCAGAGCCTCCAGCTCATGAGCCATCCTGTCCAGCATCTGCATGGTTTTGTCCTGTTGTATTTGGAAATCATACATTTGATCCTCATAGTATTGGCAGTGGGCCTCAGCATCACAGAGTCAACATTCCAAATCTTCAATTCACTCTTTGATTGTGTTGGATGTTTGTAACACCTCAGCAATTGGGGCACAGATGGGTGATGGTCTGCTGGGAGTTGCAGTGGTTGTGAGTTGGATGGGTGCTGCTGTTGTCGATGGGCAGGTGTCTGCTTTGAATACAAGGGGTAACTGCAATAATTAGCATAAATGTAGAGCGATTAAACATACCTGCTGCTGTAGAGTCCTCTACCTCCTGCACAATGGATGGGCCAGCCTTGATGATTGAATCTGCTTGTACAGTGGCTGGGATTGGGTGGGAATCCCTGCATTTGAATGCAGGAATATGAATCTCTGAATAAAATTTGGGTCAGCATAAATACATGAAATTGTGAACATACTGAGTGAAGATCCCTCAGGGATCATCTCTCCCTGGTTGGAGGGCCCAACCCCAGTGTTGATGGCTTTGGAAGCCATTGAAATGTGTCACTTTGGGGGACATTCCTTTGGGCTTTGGGAGTCTTGGGCCTCCATTGTCAGGGACAGACTTCAAGCTCACTTTTTTCCCCTGGCTCATGATGGATTCTGTCAAGTTGGAGTGGCAATCCCACCTTTGGCATGGCTACATCAAATTTTGTAACTGTTGCATGGGAAGCAGGACTTCCCAGGGTTCTTGTAGCATTGGACCTTGCATCTGCAGCATGACTCACAGGAATGGGGGTTGGGGGAAGGCATCCTTCTGGCAGCTACAGCAGCACAACCATATAGTCCATCCAACAGTGGATGAGGCTTGCATTTCAATTGGCCTTGAGCAGGAATGTCATCATCATCATTGGTTTCTGCTGTTGCCTTCCTAGAGTGGAATCAATGTCTGGATCAATGGGACATCATTTTCACAGCAGCTTTGCACTTCTGCCTGCCTCACACTGGTTCTTCCTCATTGTCCTCCTTCTCTGGCACCTCATCTTCACCCTCATCATCCACCTCCATCCTGTGCAAGCTCTCCACTATCATTTGCTCCACCTCTGCCTCAGTTGTTTTCCATTTTCCTTTGTCACTCATAGGCATTTTGGTCTCTTGAGTGGGTGGTGTTGGTGTTGGTACCACATGGGGCATAGGGAGGCCCAACCAGTGGTAGTCATATCGACACTCAATGATGTTGAGCCACTTGTGGTTGGTGACATCACTTTTGGAAGGGGATAGGGCAGTCTTCTACTCAGGCCATGGGTTCTTGATCAAGCTGAGGTCTTCATGCCACTTTAAGAATGTGTTGATGCTGATGAGGGTCATCAGAATCTCATCCATCCTAGCAATGAGGTCACATACAGCATCCTAAATGCATCAGTTAATGAAAAAATGTGATGACACTATGATGCACTAGTTCATCATTTATCACCTTGATGGCACCTCTCCACTTTGCAATCTTGTCTGCCTTTCCCAGCTTGCTGCCTTCTGCAATATCCTTGAAGTAAATTTGAAGGATGTGGTTGGCTGCAGCATTGAGCTCAGGTGATTTCTTGAAGATCTTGCAAGACAACAATGACAACATGTTTCTGATGACAAGATGATGGAGTAGTTTGATGGTGAGAGTGGTGATGGTGATTGGAGAGTGGAAGAGTCAGAGGTTAAAGACAGATGATGAGATACATGGATGTCACATTTTTTATCCCACCTATGAATGATTCCCATGGCATGACAGCAATACTGGTACAAGTCAATAATCCTGAATGCATATATGAAGCAGAGGCTCAGATAAAAATATGATGCATTGTTCTGGAATAGCATTGCTGTTTGTTTTGCATGTTTCCCATCTGCTCCAATGGCAGAGCCTGGCTCACAGCTACATAGACCAGCACTTGAGATTCCAACTGAATAGGCAAATCATCCAATGTGAAACACAATTTATAGTGGGAAATTCAGATACTCTATAGTGCAAGAGGTTCCACTTTGTTCATTTCTTGTCTTCCTTGGCCTGTCTTATATTGTGACAGGGGGATAACCCAATTATGGATAGGCCCATCCATTTGTGGTGAGCTATCTATGATATGATGGATTTGCCCATCTTATGTGGTGCCAAGGGTTTGTACTCCTGTGATGGACAGATCAGCCCATCTTATGTTGTAACACTGGTTTTTGTTTTCCCTTATCTGCTGCCTGAGAATATCATGGATGGGCCCATCCTTATGTAGATCCCTTTGATCTCCCTTTCTGCTGCCTGAGAATGCCTTACATGGACTGTCCTTATGTAGATAGCTTGGATCTCCCTTTCTGCCACCTAAGAATACCATACACAGACTCATCCTTATGTTGTGACAGCGCTGCATCTTGCTAGATGGGCCTGTCCATTTGTTGAGATGATATACATGATACTACTGAAGGGCCTGTCCTTATGTTGTGATGCTATTAGATGATATTACTGATGGGCCCATCCATATGTTGTGACAATATAAACAATACTACTGAAGGGCCTGTCCTTATGTTGTGACACTATTAAACAACATTACTGATGGGCCTGTCTTTATGTTTTGACAGGGTACATCTTACTGGGGCTGGGCCTGCCCATATGTTGTGACAATATAAATAATACTACTGAAGGGCCCATCCATATGTTGTGATGCTATACATGAGATTACTGATGGGCCCATCTTTATGTCTTGTCAGAGGTACATCTTACTTTGGATGGGCCTGTCCATATGTTGCATAATACTACTGATGAACCCAACCTTATGTTGTGACTCTATTAAATGATACTAGTGATGGGCCTGTCTTTATGTTTCAACAGTGGTACATCTTACTGTTGACAGGCCCATCTATATGTTGTGACATTATGAAACAACATTACTGATGGGCCTGTCTTTATGTTGTGACAGGGGTATGGCTTATTATGAATGGGCCTGTCTAGATGTTGCAACACCATAAATGATATTACTCCCAGGCCCATCCATATGTTGTGACCCTCTCCATGTTATGATAGGCAGGCCTGCCTTGATGTTGTGACAGGGGTGTAACCTACCAGGACAGGCCCATCCATGTCTTACAGCAACTCAGTATACTTAATTGGTCACAGGCCTGTCTAAATGTTTCAACATCCTTACCCACCATGGGCCCTCCCATATGTTGTGGTAATGCACTTACAGGCCTGTTCATATGTTGCTCTTACTTTAGTCTCTCAGGCCTGTCCATGTGTACCAGCTAATCTATTTAGGCAGGCCTGTCTCAGGGTCCATATAAGTGTTGGTGTTTTGGTGCACAGGCTGCCCATGTGTTGTGACTAAATGTGACTACACTATGTGGATTGTGATGATATCACCAGATTTGATGATGATATATATGTGCATCTTGAAAAGGGCTTGCTGGGATGCATCAAAAGTCTGGACACTGTATGCTAGCTCAGCACATTCATTGTCCAGGAGAATGAGAACAGAATGAAGGTCCTTGGGTTGGTGCAGGCCAGTATAATTCTGATGCACAATAGGTTTTTGCTGTGAGTTTGCACATGCAGAGGCAGGTTGTAGTTCTGCAACAGGAGTGGTGTACTGGATGGGCCCTTGCATTGCTGCCTGAAGAGCAAATAGCTGTCAGTACAAAGTCCCAATGCAATGTCTCAGGAATCTGAGAAGTATTGGTGAGGTAACTCTTCTCCATCAACAATGATGCAACAATGGAGAAGCTGCTGGTAATGATTCCCATTGAATACATCTGCAATCTCTCCTCTCCCAATATCATAATCTGCATGGTATGAGAGTGTTTCAATCATCCTCATGCTTTGGAAAAACCCTTGCAGTTGTGGGATAAGTGGGAGATACATGAATTGTTGACATGGCCTTCTGTACTGGTTGAATCATGCTTCTTGACAGAACAGACAAGACTGAAGATAAATATATTTTTCAGTGTAGGCCACACATGAATTTCCACAGCAGTCAACCATAAGGGGTTTGATCCCAGATAGCTTGGCCATGTGCTGAAAGATGACATATTGCAAGTTGAGGTTCATTTTGTGTCAGAAAGTGAATTGCATCTGTGAGTATGCACATTGAGTGATTTGGCCCATCATAAGGAGGTTAAATGTGCAGATATTGTCATGATCTTCATCTGATAGAATATCATTCTCTGATGCATAATCAGTTCACACATTAGAGCCAGGGCAACCAGGCACATATGGAGAGTGAACAGATCTTGTTCTCTTTCATTTCTCACATTGTCTTCCAACTCATCCAGCAGCTCATTATCATCTCCCTCAAGCTCTTCAGCCCATACCCATACATCATCTTGAACATCACTTCTGGGGTTGGCCTCAGACTCAGACACCCCACTCACACCTGTTGTGTCTGATGACTCAGATGGAGATGCCAGGCAGGAATGACCACCCAAGATGATTACTTTAGTATCATTTAATGTTCAGCTTGTTGAGCTAACCTTCAGCCAGATCTAGTTGGGGGCCTTCTTCACCTGTCAGGCTTTCAGAGTCATGCATGCCTGCCAGTTGCCCCATGGACACAGCCTTCTTATAGTGACACCACCACTGTGTGCTGCTCAAGTGCACACCACATCCTGGATTGCACATCAGTAAATCACTTTTGCTGGCCAGAGCTGTTCAGAGCTGTTCAGCACTGGACAGATTCCCTAGGACTACCAGCTCACAAAGTGGTCTACTGATGCACCAACAATGTTTCCTCCTTGGAGATTGAACTGGAGGCATGGTCAGTATGTTTGACTTAACTGACTTAGTGACATGTATCAAGCTGTGATCACCTGACCTGAGCACAGCCACTCCAAGGTCATTGCTTACATCCATTATCCTAAGTGCCATATCATCTCCACTGTCAAGCCTCCAGCCTCGATGACAAAGCTGAAGCACAAGAAGCAGTCAAGGATTGATAAATTAGGAGTCATTATCAGAACTCCATGGGGATTTGGAAGTGCACAAACATGAGTTCATTGATACTGACAGGTACCATTTAGATCTCATATCTCTTCCTGCAGGAAAGAACCATGCAAAAGAGGAGAGTATGCAGAAAAAACAGCAAGATACATATACTAACCAACAGTTAAGATTGATTAACAAGCCCAAGGGCCAAGCAGGTCAAGGCAGTGGCTACTAGCTAATAGATACCTTGGGACTCACAGAGAAGAAGGACATGTACAATCACCTTTCAGTATGTCTTCCATCCCTACTATTGTATTCTTATTACCTGTATGCTACTCAATAGGATGTTGTATGGAAATTGGTCTACTGCTACCTGGATACAAGTCATTTGCTTTCTCACCAAAGCAACAAGCTCCTTGTTGAGAAAGTCATTTGGATGGTAAGGGAGCACATTCTAAGTGCATATAGCCACTAATAACCAAGATTAACATCATTAGGCCCAAGCAGAATTGGAAATCCTCATGCAGTGTGAGGGAGGCTGGGGTGCACATGCTTCAATTGCCCAGGTATTGAAAAACTGGTCAACATTTGAACAAAGGCAAAAACAGAATGCCAAAGCAAGGGTTAGCATTTACTTTTATCCATATTTTGATCTCAAGTTGATTTCTTGGTACATTTAGAGGAAGAGAGAAGAGTCTGATGACAAAGATGAGGAGGAAGTGGGTGCAGATGACACTGGTGCTAACAGGCACACTAAATGTACTTCAGGTACACAGAAAAAGGTAGGCAGGTGTGTTCTACTATCATGAACTCACTCCATGTCATTTAGAGAAAGAGGGACAAGTCTGAGTCCAAGTCTGGATCTGAGGAAGTGGACACAGATGATGCCAGCACTAATAGGCACACCAAACATGCTCCAGCTACACAGAAAAAGGTAGGCAAATGTGCATTCTACTATCATGAACTAACTACATGTTGCTTAGAGAAAGAGAGACAAGTCCAAGTCCAAGTCCAAGGAAGTGTATGCAGATGATGCCAGTGCTAGTGACAGGCACAGCAAACACACTCTGGGTACACAGAGAAAGGGAGGTGAACAAACACTCTACTATCTCAAGCTCACTCTGTGCCACTTAGAGGGAGAGGGATGAAGATGACAATGATGAAGATGAAGATGAGAGGGATGTCTACCCAAAATACACAGAAGCCAGTCAGAAAATGGTGAGGAAGTAAGTTATATGTGATTGCAACTGATGCCCAAACATTTTTCAGAGAAAATCGATCATTGGTGATGATGACATCCAGCCCAATGTGCATGCCAAGGGTGATAAGGGTCACCAATGCCTGGGTGGTACTCAGAAGAATGTGAGCAAGCATATTGACCTGTAGTCACCAGCTGATGTTCATGATGCACCACACAGTTTAGAGAAAGAGAAATGAGCTGGTAGATGAATCAATTGATGACCAGCAATCATGCATACTATGACCAGTGAATGACATGCTGGGAATGGAATGACAGGTTTGGTTTGGAAAGTTGTTCACTCCATGCATTCACATTCTTTCAGGAATTGATTAGCAGTGGGTCACACACTCCAAGATCACTTGCATCAG
The DNA here is from genome assembly GCF_024613125.1 of Pisolithus orientalis. Lineage (NCBI taxonomy): Eukaryota > Fungi > Basidiomycota > Agaricomycetes > Boletales > Pisolithaceae > Pisolithus > Pisolithus orientalis. The sequence goes on along the minus strand of NW_026260794.1, from coordinate 23,714 downwards.
TGTGGGAGCAAGCCACTGAAGCAGAGGTGCCAGTGGCCTCTGGATGTCATGTATGCATGCCTTCAAAACTTCACATTCCACTTTTGTGCTCTCATACTCACACAGGATGGGTCACAGAAGAAGAAAAGGGACAACATGTCCCTTGGACTACAAGTGAGTTCTGGATGTACTTATCATGTATGCCATCCAGTGTTCTCATGTAATTCATGCAGGACTTGACTGATGAGGAGGACAATGCAGAAACACAGTCATCCATGATCATGCAAGATGACTTCCCACCACAATGTCCAGGCATATATTGCAAGGACAAGGTCCCATTGTCACACACCAAAGGTGTTTGGTGAGGTGGACATGGATGTAGCTGATGAATGGAGGTGAAGACCATAGCCCTCATGCAAAGAGGGACAGCCAGCAATGTCAGCAGTCATCCCTCACACAAGAACAGGTTGTCAATGCCAAAGAAAAAGGAGGAGGCAAGTTAAGCGCCAGTAAAATTCTTAAGCGCCTGTGTACAGCATTCCGGTTTTCGACGTATCTCCACCAGTTCTGCAGACACCGAAACCATTCCCACACTCGCTTGTAGTGCTCAGCCATGCAATCCTACCTTCCAGGATTGGAAAGGATTTGCGCACTCCACACATTTCTACAGCACTCCCTCCAAAAGATGCTCATTTCGCTAATTCTTCTGATATGGCTGCCTCCACATCAGTCATTTTGCTTGTCCCCTTTGCTAGGGACCATGGCTACATATATCTACCAGGAGTTCCTACCAGCTTCCATCCTGAAGCATCCTGGTACATCCCACCCTCATCTGCCCCCTCTCAGCCCATCCAGCTTGGACAGCGTGTTCTTTTTGTCAGTATGACCTCCAGGAGGACATTCTTTGGTCGCCTCAGGTCTGTCATTCACTTGGAAAGGTCTTATGTGGTTGTTTCAGTCTCTCCAGTCCAAGAAGCATATGGATCCTTCCTCCCTGCCCCCTGCAACATCTTCATACCAGTCTTGTCCATCATTCTTCCAAAACTGCAACAGCTACAGTATAATCTACTGTTCTCCACTCTCCCTGATCGCATCCATGACAAGTATGATGCACATCTTGCCTCCTTGTTGCAAGATACAGCAGAAGACGCTCCCCCTTCATCCTCTCTTCCAACAGAGCCTCATTCATGAAGTTTTTATTTGCTTCACTGAGAGGATGGTTTGGGGGGGAAAGTTGCGATCCCCTATGCTCCTGTCACCCCACAGACCCCCAAAGCTTGACCCCTGTTGACATCTGACTCACCCTGTCTGCTTTTGGATGTACTATATCAGCATCAGATCAGCGCTGCCTCTCTGTCATCCCACCTTGGCCTAGAAGTGATCTCTTCAAGATGTGACATGCACAGCCTCCCCCTAATGTGATTCCAGTGCACTTTCCCAGTTCCTGACATTGCTTGACTCATACTGTGACATTCTGACTGTCTTTGACTCACCTATTGCCAATACTTACCAATCTTTTGACTTTGCTTACTGATTCTTCGCTTTTTGGCTTACTTATCCTTACCAATGCTTACCAATGCTTTCCAAGACAAATACCCATCACTTACATTCCTTACTCATCAGTTACCAATCACTTACCAAGTGTTTGCACCTTGTTTTCCATAGGCAATGCCCCTGTACTGTATATAAGTCACTGTACTTAGGTAGCAAAAGAAAGAAGACATCAGAGAGCCCCTCTTGCTCGCAATTTATCATCTCTCAGTAAATCATTCATCAGCTTCGATAGTTGAGACTTTATTAAGGGTCTAGCTATCATCCACTTCACTTATCATCATCTATCATCCATATACTTCGCTCCAAGCCCTCCCTGAGCTCAGTACAGCTTAGGACATCGAATTAAGTCACCATCCATCCTTCTGTAGGCTGACAGCAGTCTACCCTATCGCTTTCTATCACATTCTTGCTCCCTCTTCGTCAGGAGCACCCCCAACCCTCAGCACTCATCTTTGAGTGTTGTAGCTCGCAAAAACCCTCCCAAAGAACAGGTTCTACCATCTAGGTACCACATAGGCACACCACCACTCGCTTTCATTGTCTTTTGTGTTGGTTTTGGTTGGTTTTCACCACTGAACCACACTTTGACTCACACCATCCAGAATGTCTCAAGATCTTTTCACAGCATTACAAAGATACATTTCCATGACCTGAGAACATCATGGGCATAACTTCAGGACAGTCCAGTTAGGAGCTCAGATCTGCATCATGATCAAAAGGGAGTATAGGAAATATGAACAACTCAAGATTGCAGTGAAAAAAAGGTTGGCCCATTAGCACAATTGACTTCAAGCAGATTCCAGGGTGTATCATCAAGTGGTGAGACCAGCTAGATCTGATTGTTCATAACAGGAGCCTCCACAAGCAGCAGCATGTCTGGAAGTGTTTCGAGGCCAACTTGGTTGAAGACAGGTGGATGTTGAAAAAACTAGCTCACATGTGGAACTCAGCACTATGTTCCAGATCAGCAATTCTAGACCACTCATGTGCTGGATAATATGTCCCTAACATGCAACTCACTTCTTCAACTGTGTGGAAATTGATGTAAACACTGAGCAGTTATGGCAACAAGGGAGCTGCAATCATTGAGCACACCCTCATTGCCCTGTTCCTGGCATCAGCAGAGTTGACTGCAGCAATACAGCCTCTACCACTTGCACAATTCACAACATACTTTATGGTGCCCTATGTAGCAACCTTGCTGATTGCAGATGACTACAGCCCCACAACAGTTGTCAAGGCACACAAGATTATGATTGCAAGTAGCAATGTGGGTTCCCTCATCCACCCCACAAATGATGACAATGCAGAGTTGGAGGAGATATTTCATAGAAACATCATTGCCTTTTGACTAAAGTGACTGGAGCTCCTGACATGTGAAGCAACAAGTGATACTCAGGATGCCACTCAGGCTCTGCTGGAACTCCAAGGGCAAATGCAGAAGGCATCTCCTACTCCATCATCCTGTGTAGGCTGTGCCTTGACTGACACCATTCACCTTAGCCACAACCTTGCCTCAGAGTTAAATTACTTGTGGCAGATGATGATTCCAATCAAGTTGCCAACAAGTTACATTCAGAGCAGGCAAAGGTTAATGTTCACTACACACTTTATCCCACTAACATAGCGCCCTACTGAGACTACTAACCTTACAGACCACAACAGTCATGCCAAGCAGCAAGTCCCAATCAACAGTGCTGCCAGTGGCCACTGCATGTGTACTACCTTTGATGCTTCCAATGTGTTATACTGATACAGATATCACCACTTACAGAGGTCCAGCAGCACACCCCAAATGCAAGCATAGGTCAAACTGCCAGACTCATGACATCAGTGAGTATAAGACAATTCAGTTGTCATACCCCCATCACTGTCCATTCTGCACTTATGACTCATCTGTGGTTGAATGCACAGGAACATGCTAAGGCAAATTGCACTACTCAATCAAAGACTTGGTGAGGCCAACTGTGACAGAACATTTGTAACTGGGCTGTGCCTTGTCAATCCACTCTCATTTCCTTTTAGCTAACTTATTTGAACACTTTCAAGACCATTTACACACTTTCATTGGAACTCACTGCTGCCTTGCACTACTTGGACTTCTACACACCCAGCTATGTGTATTGTTGATTCCCCAGCCACACTGTTCATGCACTTTCATCACAACTCAATGCCACCTCACACCTCTTGGACTTCTATGCACTCAGCTATGTGTATTGTTGATTCCCCAGTCACACTGTTTACACACTTTCATTGGAACTCACTGCTGCCTCACACTGCTTGGACTTCTACACACCCAGTAATGTGTATTGTTGATTCCCCAGCCACACTGTTTATGCACTTTCATCAGAACTCACTTCTGCCTCACACTACTTGGACTTCTATGCACCCAGTAATGTGTATTGTTGATTCCCCAGCAGCTCTTAATGTCAATGTGCTGTCTAATCAATGTTAATTTTGCAAGTGAAATGGTACTTTTGTGACTGATGATAAGTGCGCTCTTGACTGAAAATCAGTGCCATTGTGAGCAAAAATCAGTGCCTTCTTCAATGGAAATTTCCAGAAAATAAGTGCCTAACATGACTGGAAATCAGTACCATTTGACACTGAAAAAACACATCAATGACACTGATGCACAGCACTAGTTATTAGTAGCAAAAATGAAATATCAGTGCCATGATTTGGCACTGATTTTCATCGCATGGAACTGATATCCAGTGCTTTTGGGACTATTATACAGTACATATGGCACTTGTTTTCAGTGCATTTACTTCCCTCGGTGTCTTCGGTGGCCTTCGGTGGCCACTCTTTAATTCCTTCATCCTGTAGGATCAAGAGATCCCATGGACTCGCTATAGCTTCCGAGGACACCTGCAGTCCCTGCGCCCTACAGCTGGTGTCAACACAGGGGTAGTTATTTTTCCGGTGCTACGTGAAGATATTATTAAACAACTCGAACTGAATGGACTTGAGACCTCATAATTCCGGCCGATTCAACAAAGTCGACCATTGTCTGTGCTCAAAATCAATTCCAAAATTGACGTGAGAGTCACCCTCGAAATCGAGAGGTTTGATCCCCCAGCTACTAATTTCTAATAGCACGTGTCGCAACTGTGTAAGGTTTTTCCCATGTTCAACGGGCAACCATCGGCACAGTAGTTATCATCACAGAGGCCCGCGAAGTTCCCGGTGTTCTATCACGCTCGTGATTAAATATTTATCATCCACAAGAAATATTGCGTTTGTGCACGCACGAAATAAAGGCAGAATGGGCCTCCATAGGAATAACTGAACAAAGTTGCATGTCAGCTGCCCTACTTGGGCCATGCGTCGCGGAACGGGTGCTCACGCGCAAGTGGTCTCGCCATCATAGCTGCAGGAGAAATCAAGAGCCTGGCCATCCATCGTTTCCGGGCATGTAATACACTGGTCTGCGCACCCGTATGCAGCGATGGCAAAGAGAACGAACGCTGTCGTGAATTGCATCTTTGCGGGGAAATTGGTGAGATTGAGAGGGTTTCATCATGCTTATATACTTCTAGTTGCGTGGGCGATCAGTACGTCCAAGTCTTATCGAATACTGCGGCGACGACAAGTGACTCCTAGTGGTTGATGTTTACACGTGGCATGTTCGCCGAACAGCAGACGGCGTCTTACACTCATAGGCCGGGAGGGAAAGATCTTCCGGTGAGGTGAGGCAGGGCTGTCCGCAGAAACAAGGAAGCCGATGGCCGAATGTACATGGGATGAATGACAAAACCTGATGAATATGGCTTTCCAAAGTAGGCCCCATCGGACTTTTACTTTGTTACGTGGTCCGCGGGTACTTGCGGGCCATATTGAGTACGAACCTGCGCATTTCATACTCGAGGATGATGACCTGCCCGATGGTGATGACTCTGCCACGTACACATACGTGGAGTAGGTGCTAATTATCGGTCTCTTGCCTGATAGAGATAGACCTACGAAAGGATCGCATTTGTGGAAACCGCTCAACGCCTAGTCAGTTGCGAGTTCGCGCTCACGGTCAGAGAAGTCGGGACATCCCCGTATACCTGATATAGCTGAGTAAAGATACATGTCAGCAACCTTGCTTAGCCCCGTGCGTGGCGAATGGACTGCCCACGCACAAATGATAGTCTCAGCCAGAGCAACTGCAGGAGAAATCAAGGGTCTTGACATTCATCATTTCCGGGCATGCAATGCATTGGTCTGCGCGCACGTAAGCAGCAATGGCAAGGAGAATGAACGTTGTCATGAGTGGGGTTGGTGAGGTTGTAAGGATTTCTCCATGCTTTTATACTTCCAGTTGTATGAGCAATTAGTAGTTCTTTAAGTCTTGACTAACATCGCGGGAACGACAAGCGACTCGTAATGATTGCACTATTCCGATTATTAAACACAGTACTACCGTGGGAAGTTGTCGTACTTGCCAGTATGTAGCGGTGCTAGCATCTTTAATAGCATTGTTACTCCCAGTCAGTCATGGGAAGAACGTTACAGCACGACGCACGACGCCCACAGTTGGTAACCCCACATTTCACCTGTGCGGATTAAAGAGGTGCCATGACCTCGAACTTGCTGGGGTATCCCCATAATAATACGACAGTCATTATCAACAACAAACTCACCACCGAAGCAGAAAAAAATCCCAAGGAAATCCCAACCCTATCCCGTGCCATGCGAGGCATATGACTTCTAGTGTTTCCCACCTTTGATCAATTCAACACCGGTAACCCCGTCTCTCGCACTGTCCCACTCCAGATCCATCGCATCAGTTTTCTTTTCTTCTAGTGCCACAGCCTCTGGACTTGCAGCTGCAGTTGAAGTTGATAACGATATAGGTGTATCTCCACAACCACAATCGTATGTCTCGTCAAGCCTGGCACAGTCAAATGTCGGTTTACTGAGCCTGACATTTACTTCGTTATGCACGGAGCAGAGCCTGAAGCACCGAAAGTGGACCGGCAGGTGGAAAAGACGATCAATGGCTCGATGCAACCAGGTTACTAACCAGCGATTACTCACCACATGCTCGCAGAAAGCCGACTTGCAGTCTACGTCACATGATGTAAAATGTAAGAATGAGCAACGCCCGAGCATATGGCAAGCACACTATGCGTGTACGAACCTGGGGCGGAAATTTCTTTAGTAACTCCTGAAATTCAGAAGCGCATTCCCCACAAGGGTACAGTCGCGAGGTAAGGTACATAAAGGAGCTGAGAGCCTCGCGTTCGTCGGGTGTTGGATGCTAGTTAAAACAAGTAATAAATACAGTGTTTGCGGAGAGTAAATAGCGTAGAAATCGATGGGCACCTCAGGAAATCGTAATGTCATAGTGTGTCTGCGCGCATACCGAATGATTGACGAGTGTGTTGTCGAGAAGAAGAATCCACTCACAGAAGCTTCCATGTCGCACGGCCCAGCTCAGCCCTAAGAATGGATGAAAACTTGTGCATAGGCAGAGCTAGCGGCGTACTTTGCTGTTTCATTCCCTAGCTTGGACATAATCACACCTCCATCTACCCCTCCCACCACGCCCGAGTGTGCAGGTCCATACTCCTTCGAATTATCAGGATACAACACTCGCAAATCCTTTTCGACGCCTCCTTCGCCCCAAAGCTCCCCAGTCCATGGATCAATGTATGCGCGCGTCTGTGGGTGAAGAGACGCGAGAGTTGCTAAGATTAACTGAATGGTGCCATGAGGGCGCCGCAGAGTCCGAGAAACAGAGCATCAACGTTTTAGCTTCAGGCATTGGAGTGAAGCAAGAGAGTAAAAGCACCGACACGCACTAGGGAAACAATAATTAAACAGAACAGCCTCGCAAACCGAGACAGCATCACTGCAGTCGTGTGGCTTTCGCTTCGAGTTGCCAGGATGTAAATGGCTTGCAGTTGGCGTTATCGCCTCAAATTTGTCCGCCAGTTCAGTTTACCCGACGCAATGTGAGCGCACGACACTGGGTTTCTGAAGCACCTTGAAAGTGACTGGTTGGGAGCAACCTGCGGAACCCTTGGAGGTCGGTAACGATGACTTTCCTAATGCGACAGGTCCTCAACCCAGAAATCTTCTCGAATTGAACCAAAGTGGCTAAGCGAGTTCGATCCACTTCGATGACAACGAAGTGAGTTCGCGAGGTAGTAAAGCTCTGGGTGCCATCCAGCAGAACGGCAGGCTTGCTGGTTACTACTGGCTAGGTCGAATATCCTTCTATCCGCTTGGTAATACGTCTGCTATATACCTCACAGAGGAATTACCCCTCGAACGCAAGGCGGATGTGCTGCTCCTTGGGTGTGGATATCTAAAACACGGTGCACGCTGAGGCTTCGTTGTCGAATGGTACTGTCTCGTGTGATGTCGTCAATTTCTTCATTCTGATTTGAGAATAGTAGAACCTCACAAGCCTGACATCACCTGCCGCGATCACGAGGCCGCTGTCCTTGGTAGGTGCGGGTGATTTGAACAAGTGCCACTGCGCCCATGTTATTTCATTACCAGCCCACAACATATTACTCTTTACACTCGTAGCAGACGATGGTGCTGAAGATATATAGGCTTCCCAACATCTGGAACACAATTTATCACATCATGTCGGACGAAAGCTTGCTCTCATTGCTCAACGAACAATGCCACAACCTCGTCCCGCTTGCGGAGAGTCTGGATTCGTAGAGACATGGACCTTATGCGCACATCGTCACCATGTGCAACTCAGATACCCTTGCGGAAAAGGGCCGACTTTAGAAATTTTGGCTCGGAGCATCGAACTTCAATACTAAACAGGCGAAGCATTTCAAGGAGAAGTTTCAGGATCGCATCAAAAACGTACGGAAAAATACGGGCCGGCAACGTGGACCATGCCTTCGCATGCACTTCCGAAGGCATCGTTCGGCAAGCTTGAGGTATCAGGCGAAGGCGAGACTAAGGTGGGAACTATCGTGGAGGATAGGGCTGGGACCAGAGTCATGTCGCCTTCGATCTCCTCCCCTATCCATCCTATCCCTCTCATAATTATGCGAGGCGAGACGGTTGGCCTAACCGTCCGTTCCACCCTCGCAACCGCGTGGTTAAAGCCAATATTAAGGCCAGAAATGTGCCTGTTCAAGGCTCCGTTGGCCGACGAACGATATGTCCGTATCCTGACAAAGGCGCTGACATCCAGCAATGATACGATCAACTGGGATTCCTCTCTTGTACTTCCTAAATTGCACACGATAACTCGGGGACATCCAGTCCATGTGGAGATGGACCAGTCTAATACGCGGATACAGGCGCTCACCGCACACGTTGGCATCGTAGACCCTGCAGGGCAGGCTTCACTTTCGAGCGGTTGCGCGGTTACCGTGGAGCAATTGTCTCTGAATACGGCCAAGCTACACGTCGATCAATACCAGCATACCACCCCCTTCCCTCCCCCCGTTGATGCAATAAATGCCAAATTTCGCGTGGCACGGAAATTGAAGTATGTCGAGGTGAGTGTCGTAGGCACATTCCACGACCTGTGATTCACGTTAGAACAGGTGGATACGCCAATGACACTAACACTCCATGTCAAGGGGGGATCCGAATTGACAGGAAAATTCAGAACAGCCTTCGATTGTGGCGCACCAACGCTCTGGAACATGCACTGCTTGAGTTTGGGTCGTTGCCCTTCTTTCGGAGTCACAGAGTACCCAACTGGCTTGGAACGCACGTCCGATTTATGTTTTCGCAAATGGAGCTCGTGTCGCGTGAACAAACCACGTTTCCTGGGTCTACCACGCCTGATACGCTGATGAATTTGAAGGACTCCCTCTCCGTTTTGTTCGTTCTTGCCGCTGGATTGAGAGGACCGACTGAAGCCGAGTTTTCCTTATGAAACCCTGAAGAGATAGGATGCTACGCCACGATTCTCGCTACTGACATCCGACTCGATGTTAGCTCCCATACAGTCGTAGCTGATTCATGGATCATGCCGTAGTTGAATGATATTCAAAGGGAGAGATAGAAGAAACACTTTCCATCGAGACAGATCCCAACGAGTAAGAAGCATGGAGACATTTTCTTCCGCTGCCAATCGAGCGGTGCCGTACCCGGAAGCACAAGCGGGGTTCCGTTGCCTGTGTGCTCCAGGTGAAAGAGGATCAAGTACTCTTCGAAAGATTGTCAAGCAAAGAATTGGAAAACGCACAAAAAGAACTGCGTATCGACGTCAGCCGTGACAACACATTATTTCCATGTCTTTGTTATATTCCGTCGTATTGAAATCCGTCGTTTCGTTCCATACTCAGACTGTCGGTTCTTCTTTCTTTGCCACTTTTGCCTGTCAAATATAGTTATGTCCGCCAGCATACTGAAGCTAAATAGCGATGTCATTACACTTGCCGTGTGCCCCACTACTCCGAGTATTGCCTACACACCTCCCGAGGAAGAGTGAAATGTTTTGTGACTCGTATTTTGATCGCGAGAACTGCGCTCGGTGGTGGTCAACTCCAAATTTATTATGATGGTATCACGTCCACGCAACTATTTCAGACAAGTACGGCCTACAGAAAGGAATAGTAACTGCAGCATAGGACAATGAAACATGAAAAGGACCTCGTCAACGGTCACTACAACCTTGCAACCATCTCTAATAGCGGAACAGCCCTCCCTGAGATAGTGAGCATCCACTCCTCATCAAATCCGACCTTCCTCGTCAGGTCTCTCGCCACACTGAGCACATGTCTATCCTGCGCAAACGCCAGATAAGCTATTACCACTGCCATAATGTCAGCCATCCTTCCCCTCGGGGCGACGACCACCAATCTCGCGATGGAAAACCACCTGGGGAGAACTGGGATTTCATATTCGTTGAGGGGCATCGCGAGTGTTATCCAATCGCGTGCTGCGAGGAGCTGGCGAGGGGAGAGAAGCATGTACTTTTCAGTGGCTTGAGGGAGCGCAGGAACGGCAAGATGAAGTTTGCGCAATTCGCGACCAGACCAAGTCAATTCTTCCGACCAACTACCAGTGTTCACGCTTCCGCCGGCTCGGCTTGATCCTGGGGAAACCACAGTAATTTGTAGGATATGGGTGAAATGGTGGTTTGCGAAGGTGCGCAGGGCAGCGGCTTCGTCGGCGTTGTCTGCATAAGCGACGTACAAATCGTCTTCAACTAGATCCAGATGGCTCTTTTCGCTGGAGGACTGCCGTGGGACGAAAGGAGGGTTCGAGGGAATCTCTGACAGAGAAGAAGAGGCAGTACTATAGTGAGACTCCATATCCGAGTCCGAGTCCACCAACTCAAAGTCGTAGTCTTCTTCGTCAGACAACCACTCGGAAGCGACAGAGTTCGGAGTTGGCGGGAGAAGAGGGGTGTACTTTGTAATGAATTTTCGGTAAGCATTGGCATAGAGCGGACGCTCCTGGAGAGTGGTTCGAACGGTCAAGATGATCTTGCGGCGCTCCCGTAAGGACAGACCGTGTTGGGGGCAGGGTAACATGGTCAATTCACCAGGGGTCGACGACACGGCGGGATGCATCTTAGGTCGTGAGTAGAATATCGTTAATTGAGTTCACTTCCAAACGGTGTTTTTGCGTCTTCCGTCAAGGAGGAGCAAGCGGTTGTGTATGAGAGTGAAATGAAACTAGTACGAGACTTAAGGATGTCGAGTCGCAGACCCGACAAGGAGAAGAATTAAAAGGATGAAGGCAATGATGAGGGAAAGGAGGGAGATGCTGACCTCTATATGTATTGTAGAAGGGAATGGGTCCGCCACCTTGCCACGAAGTGGAACACGGTGGAAAGTGGTCAATGACTTTCAACGATGACCCATTTGGCGGTCATCTCCACGCCAGCCCGTTACCAAAGCCACTGGCGGAGGAGTGGTATCCGATAATTGTCACAGTGTGGAAAGGTGGATAACAATGGTTCTCGTAGACAACGGCTTTGACTTAAAAGTGTCTCAATCAGCCTTTCACATCAATATCAATGAGACGTGTCACTGAACTCACCGTGTCATTGTCCACGTCCAGGCCCCTAATAGTGCGTGCGTCCCAATCCGAAATTTAGGCCTGCAGCGCACCGCTGTCAATGTTCAGCTTGCCTTGCGAACATATCTTAATCTTCATTTCTGTCGAATAACGCTACGTCGTGCGCGTCTAGGAATGGTCATTGCAAGATGAATAGTGCCACCATTGGTACTGCAAGAACGACCTGGATCGTTCAATCTCGTAGCATCAATAATGCACGCCACTACCTCCCACCCCCACTTTTAATTCCTTGAGTCACCGCAGAGAATCGTACTCCGTACCCTCCGTGGGAGTCGGGGAGAATCGACAGTTTGCACTGCCACCGGCCATAGCACTCCTCCTCACCACATACATACATCATTGGGCATGGTCAGACCACAGTTTAAAACCTGAATGAGACATCGAACTAACTCATTATCAGGCAACAGGTGCCTACCGGCTTCTCACAGGACATCCGCACGACGATAGTGTGTGCTCCCTGACCCTCTCTGACCGTCAAGGCCGGCGAGTAGGGGACGGATACACAATCAAAACACCTCACGGCGGTACACTCACAGTCTACTCTTCTTCCCCTCTCACCGACGAATCCACCAGTACTTACACATACTCTTATGCCTACGGTCCAACTGGTGTTTCCGGCCTCTTCAGCAACCGATATGCTGCAGGCTGTGCGATATTCGCCTCCGTAGGAGGCCTCTCATTCGGATACGATCAGGGCGTGATAGCGAATGTACTCGTCATGAAAGATTTTGTTTCAAGGTGGCCTGTTGGACCATGGGAGAAGGGCATCATGAGTGAGTGTGCATGTGCTCCTAGTGGAGACATCCCATCTTTTGTCTCGTGCGTGAACGAATGCGTTGACGCGGTGTGTGGCGTTATCTTCATCTTTCTTCTCAGCTGCTGTGCTTGAGCTCGGCGCACTTTTCGGAGCACTTCTGGCGGGTGTGTCGGCGGATAAATTCTCAAGAAGACGTTCTATATTCCTTGCTTCCCGTAGGTCCCGCCTCACCACCTTGCCCGTAAGTCGTGAGCAATAACCCATACGAAACGCCACCCAGTGGTCTTCTGCTTAGGGTCAGGTTTTCAAGCAGGTGCACAGTCCCTCAATCACCTCATCCTCGGCCGCGCCATCGGTGGCGTAGGTGTCGGCGCCTTAAGGTAAGTTATGCACATGAGTCACATATTTATCCCCGATTCCGACACCTGAACACGCACCCGGAACGTTAGTATGCTATCCCCGCTCTACATCGCTGAAATAAGTTCTCCCGAACTCCGCGGTTCTCTTATGGCTCTGGAGCAGCTCGCTATTGTGCTTGGCGTTGTATTTGGCTTTTGGTTCGGCTTTCTTACACGAAATGGTATGTGCCTTGGACGCTGTCCTAGACCGCATGTGAATTCCGCATTATACATTGTGCAGTGCAAGGTTCGGCCTCCTGGCGCATTCCCCTTGCATTGCAGTTCTTGCCAGGCATTTCCCTCTGCCTAGGGTGCTTCCTTCTCCCACCCTCCCCGCGCTTCTTAGTTCTCAAAGGAAGGCTGGACGATGCTATGCAGTCACTTTCTAGGCTTAGATTACGTACGGCCGCGGAGGCCCCGTATGATCCGTTACTCCAGGTGAGGTTCTCTGAGCTTTGCCCTGGCGACTCTGACGCCGAAGCTTGGCCGTGGACTTACTATATTTAGCTGGAGTTCTTAGAGATGCAGGTGGACGTTGCCCTCGAAACGCAGTGCTTGGGTACGAATGACAGAGAAGGGTTTGTGAACAGCTGGAAAAGGCTCTTCCACCGGGAGTACTTCGATCGGACGCTTTTGGGGATCATGATCATGTTCTTTCAGCGTACGTCATCCACATGCCTAGACGGTATTTGTGGGCCCGTCACCACCTACTCTTCGCAGAATGGAGCGGGATTAATGCTTTACTTTACTACGGCCCAACGCTGGTCAGAAGTATCGGTCTCGAGGGTGATTTAGTGTCGTTGCTTGTGTCAGGCGGTATCGGGATCGTGCAATTCCTGGCCGTGATACCTGCAATTCTATACCTGGATAGGTTGGGTGAGGTTTCTTTTTTCCCTGTCTTCTTTGCTTTTGGGACATTGAGGGCTGATATAATCGAATATCCGCAACACATCCGCTGTGCGATGTTCCTTACCATCTTGTACATACTCTCCTTGGTGGTGACGGATGAGCGCAGGTCGTAAGCCTTTGCTGAGAGGTGCGTGTTTTCTTCCCTGAGTGGTCGTACGTATTGTTAAATTTATCATGACATTCTGAGCAGGTGGCAGCGCGCTAATGACCTTGTCTCATATCGTTATCGCTATACTCGTGCGTCGTTCCTGTGTCTTGCTTCCTGCTTAGCTATTAACGGAATGTGCTTTGATGGGTGGCGATAGATCTATCATTACGAAGGGAACTGGCCTGCGCATTCGTCTGCTGCGTGGGTGGCTGTTATGTACGGTCCTAGCCTTCTTCGTATTCCCCGCCGCCGCTGGCCCTGAACGACTTCTCCGCGTCATAGATGCATATACACCTTCACGGCAGCGTACGGAGTGAGCTTTGGCCCCATCGGTTGGGTACTCCCGAGTGAGGTGTTCCCACTTTCAATGAGGAGCAAGGGCGTGTCGCTGGCCACGGCCTCGAACTGGGTTAATAACTGTGGGTATTTTCATGATGGAGACTATATTTTGTGTCCGAGCATTGATGTGCTTTCGACATTTTTGACGCCAACGCTGACTTTCGTTATCTCGACCTGGCCAAATGACATTCGTAATTGACGCGTTACGGCAGTTCTGATCGGACTTATCACTCCGCCAATGATTCAGTCATCTGCCGCGTACGTTATCGGCGTCTCTCTTTTTCCACTCGACTTTTTCACCCCAAAGCTAATATTCCGTACTTATGCCGTGACTGACTTCGGTTGCCCCAACGACGCGAAACACGCGACCACAGAACAACCTTTCTTCTCTTCGGAACAGCATGTTTTGCGGCACACTTTTGGAGCACGTACCTCGTCCCCGAAACTGCAGGCATCTCGCTCGAGGAAATGGATGCCGTGTTTGGAACGACGGCAGGAAAAGATGATGGAAGGGTGAAAGTAGAAGTGAGTACCTCTTGTCTTTTTTTCTTTGGTCTCGGCTCTGGCGCGAGTATTCGCGAGAGAATACCAAGGGTCGAGTACACCAAACTTTTTCGATAGGGAAACTTGGAGCTTATGGGGATCATGCTTCTCAGCTCGAACAGGACTTCGGCATACACAATCTCGTTAGGGGTCTCGTGAACAGGTCCGACTAAGTTCTTGACTAACTATCCTTGTCGCAACCGAGCTCGGCAAGGACTCCCCTCGATGGTCCACCTGACCTTTCACTCGCGGCCGTTAGTATGTATGGACAAAGTTTGGTTCGCTTTACTAGCGTGATCAACCCATCCCGCATCGACCTAAACGCGAGTTAGGATGAATAGACGGAAAGAGCAGAGGAGCGAGGCAGATGTAGATCCACACGTACTCGGTGCTAGCCATACATATTTCATATCTTGATTGATCGATGTCAATGAGTAGCTTCAAGATCATCGTGCCATCAGCGTCGCCAGATGCCTTTCCAACGACTATGATTTTGGGGTATCTACTATGGCGAAGGCGGAATAAGGTCAACTGTACCGTAGGAAGAGAAATTAGGTAGTACAACACAATACTGGCACCGTACAGTTTCCTGAGCAAGAGAGGGAGCGGAGAAAAGATATGGAAGAGAGCGACTGCTTACGATATCAATCAAATAAATAAATAAAAAAGAGCGACAGGAACCCAAGACGGGTAATTAGTATACCGAGACTATTTTGGCGGACGCAGCCCCAAACCCCCAGGAGTAACAAATAAACCACAAACTACACCGTAGACTTTACTCTCTTGCGCCCCGTTAACGTAGAGTATGCACTCGAAATCTTGCGGAGAGTTTTACCAGGTGATTTTGGTGTACCGGGCATGTGTAGATAATCCACCGCATCAGACATGGCAAATCGAGGCGGAGGTAGGGGAGGCGCCGAAGGGGGAGATGTATAGTAACCAGAAGTAGGGAACGTAGGGATAGGAATGGGCATCGTGTGCACGTGTGTCGTACTCATGTTCATGTTGGTTGCTCCGACGATCGCGTTCGCCACGTGAGGAGGTAAAGGAACTGGATTAGATATCGCAGGGCGCTGTTTCTTAGACTTTCTACCTCCTGGCCCCTGAGAGTGCGACCTAGAAGACCCAGAGGACGAAGGTGAATGGGATGGTGACGGCGGCGGAGACGGCATTTGTGTGTGAATCCGTGATTGGGGATGAATTTTCTTCCGGTTCACATCCCGCGAAGCTGACGTGGTGCGATCCCGCCTCTCCTTCTTCTCTCGATCACGCGAAACGGGAAAGTAGTGGACCGACTCGTTCGGGTTTGAGTGGAGTATCCTCGCTTCCGAGGCCGCAAGAACGTCGGGACGGTCCCCTTTGCCCGCCATCAACCCGTTGGCCGTCGGTGATAATGACACCGGGGATGGCACAGATGACGTTAACACAAGGTCAATATGATGTGCTTCATACGCGGAATGAGCGAGTTTAAGGGGCTATTAATATTAAGAAATAAAACATCCCAGTCAGTTGAAAGCCGCGGAAGATGGAGAAGGGGGGGCACGAGGGAAAAGGAAATTGAACCCAGAAAACCAAGTTCTTGGGAACAGAAGCATCCGACCGATCCCAAAAGAGTGATCGAGAAACTCACCATTTTTTCTCATGACGAAGCGGTAACGGGGCGGCATCCACAACCTTTTTCTTCGGCACCGTGTCCAGACTCATCATTTCCTCACTGTCCGCTGAAGACAGTGAGGATGACAACGGCGCTGCGGGCACCGATGGTACGGTGGTCTGTACTGGTGGCGGACGTATCACCGGTTTTGATTGTGGTGGCAGCAGACGGGGAGACAGAGGGACGCAAACATCCCGACATCCCTTCCTGGTGCTCTTCTTGATCGTGTCCATCCGTTTCTCTTCCACTGCATCGACGTTTACGCCCATATCCACGATGTCAACGTCCAGCTCAGCAGCTTCTTGCTGATGATACCAGTCTTGGTCATCCTGCACAGCAGTGGCCCAACAAATGTCTGAGAAGCAATCTGTCGGTGAACGAAGGAGTTGCTCATCCAAGGCGTCGAGACAACTGGTATCGAAACCGGCGTCGCGCAGTGCACTATCGATTGCGATGAAGGAAGGGGATATCGGTGACTGGGGTGCGGAGAGCTTGTCCGTGCGATCGACAAGGTTTTCTTCCATATTTCCATCGCACCGGTAAGGCGCAACGGATGGCTTATCAGCTGGTACACCGGGACCCCCACTCCTCCAAATGCCCTCCAGTGGGGAAGGTCGTGGGCGTGGATTGGGCCGAAATTCGTCACCCATGACGCAGAATGCGTTGAGCTGTTATCATTTCGTTAGTATGCAGCGACTTCGATAAGGTAAGTGCGAAGGCGAGAGACGGGCGTACCGGAGAGTCGAGAACGAGGTCATCTATACCGGGAATAGATTTTGGCATGAAGGTATATGTACGTGCGTACTTATCGCGAGGAGTACATCTATCGACGGAGAACTTCGTCTCGGCCAGTTCATCGCTCCTACAGCTTGGACGTTAGAGAAGGAGAGGGGAGGGAAAGGGCTGTCCCTGAACGGTGCAGGCGAATTTAATATACGCACCGAAGACCCGAATTGACGGGTGTCCGAGACGAGTCTCCAAGGTGGTGTGGGAGCACTGGCCGTAAAGTTGACGGCATGATAAGGGATGGCTGCCTGTGTCACCGAAATAAAGCGTAATAACCGCCGCGTCTTCCTAACCCACAAACGTGCTCGGTAATAAGTCCCGGTCTAATACGCTTAGGCCAATCAGACAGAGAGAACCACTCAGGTCATAATCATAAATGGCAAACGTGAACATACTTACATAATCTCACTGTGTCACCAAGAAGTGCTCACCTGTCGCTACTGAGAACACTCCTCGTGCCTTTCGTCGACCCTGAAACAATTAAATACATTTCAGAGAAGCAGCAACGATAGAAAAGCTTCTTGCGTTGCCTGTTTCAATGGCTGCAAGCCTACTGTGACAGCAAGGAGCGGCAAACTTTGTCTCTTGCAATAGTCCGGAATTATGCTGAACCTCCTAGATAATTGCAAATTTACATTGCAGTGGGACTCACCTGAGGCTTTGTATGAGATCTGAAAACCGATCAGTGCCATTGAGTCACTGATCTTGTTGCATCTGATCCAAGATGACCACCAACGAGCACCGAGAGACGGGATTTGGCCCTACTACTACATAATAATACGGAAGGAACCACCCACGAAATGCATTCTACGGTTCCGTTGTTACCCTGAATGAAGAGAACACCGAGAACCGGTCGCTAACTGTCAAAAGTCGTTCACCGTAGCGGTCACGCTCCACTCGTGGGTAGGCGGAGTCTGCAGGCAACAAGCCTTGGCTCAATGCGTCCCCCGGCACATACCCCGAACTCTGTCTCTTGTCCGGTCCCTTTTCCTATCCTTCGTAACTACTCTGTTCTTGAATCCATTATGATTCAAGATAGCGGCGCAAGGAACTTACTATAACAAGCCCACGTATTGGACCCGAATAGTTACCACGACGGAAAAAGAAAGTATTGCCATCGGAATATGGACAAGGGCCGGGCTCGGAACGATCTCAAGTTCTTATTGGAATTGAATCTGTGTTTGGTCTGTGTGCTAATAGTCGCAACTTACTTGCAACTTACTGTATCAAGTCGCGGCGGGGCTGCACTCGCACCTTACAACCGGTAGCTGGAGACACTGCCTATGCCAGCATATCATGCGTGGAGGGCACCACAATCATATTGGATCACATGCGTAAACTAGGAAATGGGATAATAGGTATGTAGAAATGCCGACATACGTGTACCAGAATGTGTATAATAATGATAAAAACAAGTTTGCAATGCAGCCGCAACCTTACCGGCCTTCAAAAAACGTAGGTTGCAATGTTCCCGGACCGACTCTGCACAGCAGGTGGCCAATACTTTCCACCGCAAAGATTATCCCGTCATCTACAACTAAGGTCAACAAGGTTAGAGTAGGCAATGGGGGCCGAATCACACGCCGACATGGCCCTACCAAGAATCGCAGCCAATTGGCATACACAGCATCCATTCGGCGGGCGTCAGACCCGCCGCAGATAGGCTGTGTCGTTCCGTATGTCAACGTATGGCAACCAGGTCGCCGAGCACAAATTGCGATAGACTTGAACACTGCAATGGTACGGCAGTCATGAAACAGAATCCGAGTCGAGGGCGCACAAGGCATGTCTTGTTCCAATTAACACCATTTAGTTACTGTGATCAGTAACTGGTTGTACTACAGAGGTTAAGTTTGCAATGTGGCACATCAATCAATGATCCTGAACGTTGAATTTTGATTTTGCCATGCCATCCATGATCGGTGTCGTGGGCAACCCGCCGCCTGTTTCACGTCCACGTATAGACAGTGGGATGTCAGGTGGTCGTGATCTAGTCACCAGGAAAGTCGGAAATTCGGACACCCTTGTGAGTGTGTAAGGCGGCCGCCTAGTTGGATCACTTCTGTGGATATTGAAACTTCTCCGTTGCCGTGTCGATTTGATGTTGTTGGACCCAGTGCGGTGTTGGGCATCACTTGCTCCCAAGAGGCTACAATATCTAGGGAATACAAAACATACCTGACCTATCTTTCTTGTCGGTGAACCTTACCGAAATCTGTTCCCCATGACACCCATCAGTGGCTCCCGAAACTGTGGACATGAATTGCCATGTGTCCGGACTGCGCACCCTTAACAAACAATGTGAGAACCTCTCCCCTCATTGGAGGCCACCTACTGAACGGTAAGTTGTGCTCATAACATCATTGTTATCTTCAGCGGATCACGAATTGGACGAGTGGCGTTGTTTATGGTAGGGAATTTCAGGCCCTGCGTTCTGCGTAGTTAAGGTTACACAGAATCATTTAATCACCTGCCGTATGGTAGTCGACCATGATGATATCCGTGGTGTTCGCCGGCGGATCATCTGTCTTTCCTACGTGCACAAAATCGTCCGCTTCAAACTAGAATACAGTTTGAAGTGTTCCGGTAAGGGGAATGTCATGTCGTACCGCAAAACCATCCTCGACAATGGGTAATAGCTTTCTTGTGTCTGAACCAGGTTGTAGGTTCTTCCATTAGTATGACATCAACTCTTCCTTTTGTCAGCTCCAGGAGGTAGTCGCTTACTTGACCGAATGACGCTCCACAGGCTACCGCACCGTGCAAACAACATTCGGCTGGACAAGTTGGAAACTATGTATCTCGCAGGAATGCACGAGGCATCATCAATGAAGATATCGTGAAAACGAAAAGTACGATGCAAATTCCTGTGTAGAGGAATGTTCGAATGGGAGATCTGTTGGATCGATGGACAGGTGTTAGCCAATTTTCACTAGGACTGAAACCTTGTAATAGGGAGGGCCCGCATTTGCGATTGCGTTCCGTAACACGACTGTAAAGTGGAAGTTGTCACAACACGGGATTCCGTTCGGTAGGATCAATACATGCACATTCCGGGGACAGAGGTGATGTCCTGCACGGAACAGATGTTTCATCCTACAACAAGGGAGAAAGTTTGTAGAAACTGGCTTATCTTGAACGTTGTCGAGTCATTTACGATAATGCACCTCCCTATTTTCTCCGAGATGATATGATTGCGCCCCCACGCAAATAGGCGTTGCTTTGTGGTAGTTGCGGCGGCCTGTCGCAAGGAGCAGTAGTATCACAGATAAGAGCTATGAAGTTTCCTTGTTCGATGGAAACGAGCGTACGAGGGCACATTCCTGATTGGCAAACCCTCAAGGGAATACCAGGTAATTGACGTTCTTCGAGCTGTCCGCTTGAGCTGTTTTCGCAAAGGGGCCAAGTCGAACGAAATTCCATGCGCGTGAATGGGTGAAAAAGCAATAGATCAAGCCCCCCATCGATTCCAACAGTTCCGCAACTATCGGAGCCAGGAAAATCGTGGACGATGTCAGTGAAGGAACCAATAGTATGATTCTATTCCTTCAAGTTTATCGTATCCGACTCGCGATGCCATCTGAAGCTCAACTCAAGAGTGGGTGTTCCGCAATAGACGGAACTCACGGTGAAGTGTATACATATACCATTGCTGGTTGGGTAGCTTGATTTTCCATTGGTTTTATTCTGGTTTTGGGCTTTGTGGTGGCTTAACGACTCTGTCCTGTTGGACTTGGCGGAGAACAGCTCGCAAGCGCAATGTTACAATACCAGAAATTTTGTAGTAGCGCAAAAAGCTCTCAGCTAGTACGAGAAGTCCAAGGACCCGCAAGTACAATGGTCATTCCGTACTTCTCGACACAGTTCGCCCAGTACACAGCAGCAATGCAAAAACGTGTGCTCCTCGAACGAGTGGACACGCGTTCGCGGGCGAGGTCCAGTTAAATCAGTGTACAACCGATAAGTATCCACTGTTCGGTTGTGAGCTCGAACCCGTAAGTCAGCATGGAGATACAAACCTGTATTGTACCCAAAGGTTGGACGACAGCGAGGATTCTACAACCGTCCATTGTCACATGCGAGCAAGAGATTGTCTCCGCAAGAGAAGTTATATGCAGCGCATGTAATGTATCGGACAGGAAGGAGATCGCTAATGCATAAGCTAAAGAACTGAGGAAGAAAAAAAGGGAAGGGCAATGTCACAAAGACGTAAGGTAATAACGTAGGTCAAAGCGGTGAAAAGTAGAACTTTGGTAACGCGTTTGAAATGAAGACAAGAAGAATTTACAATGAAAAGGAAAAGAGAGTTGATGTGCACAACCAATAGCCCCAATGTTACTTACACGTCGACAGCGTACCACTTCACAACTGCGTCGCCGGTTGCGCGGACACACATGAGTCGAAGGGTAGAAAGTGAAATGAGGTAGTACGTTGTGCCGGCAAGGAACCCGAAACCTTCATCCTCATCCCGACTGGAGGCCAACAACACCTTCCTTTCTATACTTTCGGCAGTTTGGGATCTCGTGATGGTCGATATGTGCACGAGGAGCGAGAGGAGGGACCAGAACAGTGAGAGACAGACGTATATGCACAAGGATGGCGACAGATAGAAAGACAGACATGAGACAGACTGGGGTATCACGATTCGATCAAAACAACGTCCAAGAGACAGAGAGGCAGACCAGAGAGACTTCTAGAAGAGCAATTGATCCACGCCAGGAACGCGAGACGATACAACAGGGCGGAGCGAACGAGTTGGACGGTCGGTCGAGACCACGGAGAAGCAAGGATCAGCACATTCCGAAAGGCGGAAAATTCGTCAGGTTTGGTTGCCAGTCTTCATCAGCATCATTCAGTTACTGCCATTCACACTTTCGTGCTCAGCATCGCTAGGCGCAACTCCGTTTTCCTCTGGCTGTTCACCATCAGCCGCATCCTCGGCTCCTTCTGCCTCTTCAGTATCTCCACCCCCACTGTGCGCCGCAGCAGCAGTATTCCCGCTTGCTGACCGCCGCGAACCACCACCATGAGGACCTGATCGCGGTGGGTTTGCACACCGATCTTTGCCATGGGCGATGCGCAAGTTTGCGTAGTCGGGTTTGTTCTTAATTCCGTCGATCGCTTTGATCGCATTCGAGATGTTAGTGAAGTTGACGAATGCACAGTTCCTTTAGGGCGACGTCCATTAATATCCGTTCCATGATACAAATTCAACTGAAAACGCGTACTTCTCCTTGAGGAAATTGACAAGTTCGATCTCGCCATACTCTCCAAAGTCACGCTTAAGCTTCTCCTCGCTGAAGACTTCGAAGTCCTCGATGTTGCCTATGTACACATTCCGCGTCGCACCAGAGTGGACTGCAAGTGCAAGTGACGGGGGAAGTGGACCCGAATTCTTGCCCCACCCGATCTTGAGCCGCCGGTTGTTCAGCGTCAGTCCTTGGTAGGATGACACCTGGAAGAACGTAAACGCGGCTGCAGGGTCCACAAATGTCACGAACTACAAGACGCAGTCGTCAGTCAAGTCGATGCAATAAAAGGTGAGGCGTTCTCACCGCAATGTGCTTATCCTGCATATATCTCACGCTCTGTAACACGCCTCCACGAATCGCATTACACAAATCCTCCGTCGCAGTCTCGGGATGAATATTCCCCAAATACACCGTTCTGTTCATTCCCTGCATGCCCATTCCAGCAGCGCCGGCAGCAGCAAAGTTCATACCATCCGGAGCAAACGCAGCGTAAGGCGAGAACGAGCCACCGAATGGACTGGCTCCAAATGGGTTTGCCCCAGTACCGGGAGAGAGCGTGGCCGATTGCGCCACGAGAGATTGGGCTGCCGGGCCTGTGCGGCCTGTGCTGCGGCTTGCTGGGATTTAGGAACATAAGCGCAGCGGTCTTTGCCATAGTTGATACGCTTCCCCGCCCAAGCAGGTTCGGTTGGAAGAGTATTGACAACCTGCCACAACCACTTGAGCAACCTCACCACGAGGGAGGATGTTTCCACGCACCTTGGTAGCGATAGCGATGCTCAGGAAGTGAACAAACCCGATGTTCTTGTCCGGACAATCTTGACTTGATCGATGAGGCCAAACCGGCTCAAATCATCCCTGAGCTGTTCTTCCGTCATTTCCTCATCCAAGCCACCAAGATAAACGTTCCTGCTTGCGTTGCTCTGCTGAATTGCAAGTTGGACTTGAGCGCTGACGGGAGATGGTTTTCCCCAGCCGATTTTAAGCTCTTGTCCATGAAGAGAGAGCTTCTTGATCGTCGCATCCGCGTGGAAGGCTGCAGCAGTGGCAGCATCAAGGAAAGAAAGGAATACACAAGACTTTTCTGGCAGAACGCGGATGGACTCGAGTGGGCCAAAGTGCACCAGATTTAAAAGTTCGTCAACAGAGGCCGTCGCAGGTAAATTTCCGACGTAAACAGTTCGTCCATGAGAGCGTTAGGGGTGCCCGAGAGAGCCGCAGAGAGAGCAGCGGGTGAGTAAGCCCCGGGGGTCGGTGGGATGTTGACGTTAAGTGACGGGAGACGTGGCTGTTGAGAGAAATTCTGCGAGGACCTTCAAAGTCGAGTTCTAGCACATTTGATGTACACTTACTTGTCCGAAGTTTCCTGATTGACTCGGAA